>NC_133776.1:95620240-96229476 GCF_003597395.2 Chelonoidis abingdonii | reverse complement strand
TTCTAGTGCAGCCCCTGCTCTGGTCACTTGGAACAGAAAACTACTCAGCCAATGACCAGTATATTTGCCCTCTACCAGGATCCTGTACCCCATTGGCCTGGATCTGTCACAGCACCTAACTAAATGGTCTGATTCTCAAAAACACTGATGGAAACTTTACGTGCCTAAATATCGAGTAATAAGCCTAATTTTTGGCACTGACTTTTGAAAATCTTGGCCTCTTTTTAATGGTTGTTGAATGAACCTTGGACAACTTTATGCAGATCAGACTTGGACACTTTTATGGAGATCAGCAGGCATTTGTCACTGTATTCCAAAAAGGAATCTTGCTATACGTGGGAGACTAATTTTCCCAAAGTTGAGCAATCAATCTCCTGATTATATTGATCTGCAGTTGGCTTTTTAACAACTATTCTGCCATCCAGTCTTGAGGTTGCTCCTGGAGTGATAGATATTGTTCTATATTTTCAATATCCTTAGGCTGTAGTTGGCTGTTTTGTTGTTGACTGGTCTCCTTTTTCTTAGTGTCTAGCAAGTGCCCAAAACTAATTTACAAGCTTAGCCATTGACACGGTGACTTTTTTCTTTTGTAGCTTGATGCTTAGTGGTGAAATGATGTTCTTAGGGTTGGTTTTAAAATAAAAGAGAAATAGTGTGGTATCTGTAAGTGTACAGTTTAGACTTCATTCAAAAGAAGTGTGGACAGCCTTGGCAGCTGATTCTTGGCTCCAAAAATCAAAACATTATGAACTATCAACAGCATGGATCATGATCAGTTAGATCTACTCTTTTGTCAAGTAGTTCCTTAATTCTGTTTTGCATTTGTTTATGCAATAAGTATGACATGGTTCTGCCCATCTTTTGTCTAAAGCAATGTTTCTATCTCTAATAGTAAAAGGTTTATCAGAGGTTAAGTAATCCAGCAGTGTAGGTTACCGTACTGTCTTTTTTCATCATTCAGTTATTTTAGCATAGTCTAAGTCCAGATACATTTTTTATGTTCCCTCTTCAACATTAGTCTTCTATAAAATGGAGATCAGCTATAATTGTCTCACTATATTTGCATAAATGTTCTTCTGCTTTTCAACTCCTTGCCAAGCGTGGCTATTTCACTCAAAGTGATAGTCTCCCTTTGTCATCAGCAGTGCTTTCTTTGGGATGACACAGTTAATAATTTGCAGTGTGTAAGAGAAAAATGCATGTTAACATTAGCACAAGAATGATTGTCACTGGCTTTTATAGAACTAGTTTGCTTCCATGGTAGCAGGCATCCTAAAGGGCATTTTTACAAATGAAATTAATTTAAATATCAGCTCAACATGTAAGTCATAGTAGCCCCTCACCCAATATTAATTATTGTGGAGTCAATATTAGGTCTCATTTCAGAATTTTGTGTAGTCACAGCCTAGTTTTCGATGGACATTTGTTGGTGACATAAAACGGTATAACATCACTTGGCACTACATTCAATTCCTGTTTAGGAAATGCCTTGTAATATAATAGCAGGTTATTCCAGGACTGTAGAGATGAATTTCTATGGCATTTTCGCACATTTCTTGACTAGTCAGGACTATTACTCTCAGGTTCTCTCAAACACTAAAAATTAACTCAAATCACCCTGTCTTTACAAATAATTTACTATCTGAACATGGATGGAAAGTGCTCTATTTCCTCCCCTAGCATCAGCAATATTACTCTTTAAGTTTACCAAGCATAGAAACCATCCCAAATATTGTAAGTCCTGGGTGTAGTGACACAGGAAAACAGGCCATCATTGGAGTTATACATTTTGTTTATCATTGTGTTCAGTCCACTGAAAGCTTTTGGAGGCTGTTGAGCAGACAGTAGTTATGTTTTTGTAATTTCGTAAGCACCTTCATACTCAGATGACCAATTTGTTTTATTTATTATTTGCATTATAGTAACAGCCGAAGTCCCAATCAAAACTGAGGGTAAAATTTTCAAAAGTACTTATAGCCAATTTTCAAAAGTTATTTAGACTAGTGGTTCTCAAACTTTTGCACTGGTGACCCCTTTCACTTACTTTCTGAGTGAGACCCCCTTTATAAATTAAACTCACTTTTTTGTATATTTAACACCATTATAAATGCTGGAGACAAAGCAGGGTTTGGGGTGGAGGCTGACAGCTCGTGACCCCCCATGTAATAACCTTGTGACCCCCTGAGGGGTCCTGACCCCCAGTTTGAGAACCCCTGTTATAGACCCTTAAGAGTCTAAGTCTCATTGACTTTCAGTGACAATTAGGCTCTAAGGGGAAATCTTGGCCCCAGTGATGTCAATGGGAGTTATGTCACTGAGGCCAGGTTTTGACTCCACGTCACTTTTGAAAATGAGATTAGGAGCCTAAATCACTGAGGCACTTCTGAAAATTTTACTCTAGGGACCATTTGTGCTGAGCACTACAAAAATACGTAGTAAGAGACAGTCCAGAAAGAGCTTAATAGCCATCTCCATTCCCCCCCACACACTGGTTTTTGTTATTACCCTTCCCAGACCATCTTCATCTAGGATGAAAGCCTTGATCCTTTTAACAGACCTCCTGTTAGTGCATGGAATTGAACCCTCTAGACCAGGGGTTCTCAAACTGTGGGTCGGGACCCCTCGGGGGGTCATGAGGTTATTACATGGGGGGTCGTGAGCTCTCAGCTATCACCCCAAACCCAACTTTGCCTCCAGCATTTATAATGGTGTCAAATATATAAAAAGTGTTTTTAGTTTTATAAGGGGGGGGTCACACTCAGATGCTTGCTATGTGAAAGGGGTTACCAGGAAAAAAACTTTGAGAGCCATTGCTCTAGACATTGCCAGCAGCACTTCAATCCTTTCAAAGCACACCTGGCAGGTTTCCCAGAAAAGCAAGATGTGGTCACTGCTGCTCATTGCCAGGAAAAAGCCTGGATAATGCTCATTCTAGCGACTGAGTCGCATTTTATGAAATAAATATGCCAGATATTTCTCTTTCGAATGACAAGAAATCATTGCAAAAGTCTGATATTGTTTTCTATAGGAACTCTTCCAAGCTGTTTGAATGACCAGCTTGAATACGCTAACTCTGAAACTCTTTTCATATAGGATATGTGCCTGCTGCTTTATCTGGTTTTCTAGCATTTTAGATGGACTTAGTGAAGCAGCTTCTCTCCCCCCCTTCTGTAGTTGGCTCTGAATATCTTCTCCTATCAGAACTGCTTTCTGTCTCCTCCTGAATTGGTCCAGAAAAGGCTACTTGAAAATACTTGTAGCATATAGTATGTTTGCCTAATAATAGATATTTGGGCAGGTGCTTTAAATATATTTGATACTGTACATTGTAACATATTTTGTATGACATTGGATAAGAATTGTATCCAGTCTGTAACAAATTTACAAAATATGTATTATCTTCCCCCTGGAGGACAGCCCCCTGCCGGAACATATTGGAATCCTAGGAGACCCCTTGCAATTTACAATTTAGCCAGAAGTATAGACAAGCCCTCACGGAGCTGTGATGTACTCTCTGGTGGCACGAAGGAGAAGGATGCCATATTCCATTACCAATCTGCATAGCCACTCAGTTGGTTTCCTTGACATTTTGTAAAAATTCAAACTAACTATTTTGAACTGTCATATCTTACTGGTACCACCTGTCGCTCTCTTTGGATAGCCTGTGCTTCTTACCAGATTTCTTTCCTTCCATATTGGATATCCGTATGTGTATTATACACATTCACAGGACACATTGCTTGAGTTATGTTGCTTCTTGTTAGTTAACCCAGAATGGCTACAGAATATGCTCTTGTTTGATGTTTCTTAGCAAATATGACATTGCTCTGCCTCTCCAGTAATGCACTAATGTGAATCCTAGAAATCTGATGCATTAATAGAAGATGGGAAAGAATATTTATATGTGGCATAGGGATATCACCCAGTTGAGACTAAAAGTGTGAATATAATAATACTAGAGCAGGGGAAGTAACATGAAGATGAAATGGCAGACATAAAAAGGATGATTTTTTTTTAAACATGCCATATATTATTCTTGCTGTTTTCCTTTCAAAAGGAAGATCTATTGGGTCTTAAGTTTCTGCAGAATGCATTAGTGAATGCCATCATCGAAATCTGAAGGCAAGGCAACATTTCAGCAGCTTTATATATAGCCATAGACTCAGTAAAGCTCATCTGTCTTTTCAACATAACTTATGGTTGGAAGTGGGAACCTTGGTGAGGGAAGAAGTCTTTACATTTCTATTTCCTGGATGTGGGTTTTTTTTTTTCATACATGTCACAATATTTTTTTGTATTTTCTATTCTGTGTTGGGTTTGGTTTCACTCATAAGTAACATATGGTCATGCAATCAGTAAAAAGCTACTGCAGGGACTGCAGCTGCATAAAAGATATGCTATTCACCAGGCTGGAAAGAGAGTCTGTACCATGATAAAACTCTAAGTGATTGGTTTGGTCAAAGGAATGGGTGAGAACAGATGGATCAGTGCTTAGCTGCTCACTTTGGGCCAGTGTTGGCAATCGGATGCAGGCCTGAAATAAAATGTTGTTCTTTAAAACATACTGAACTTAACCAATGCATTTAAAACCCACAAAACAATTTTCTCCTCCATGTCACCGATGCAAATCCAGCCAAAGTGTTGAATTCTTAACTGTGCCTGACTTGAGCTTGGCTACACGAGTAGATGGAGTCTTCATACAGTTCATTGCAGCTCTCTGAGTCTGTGCTATCCAGACTCAGAGCTGGTCTATGCTAATGCTCTAAGTACGTCACTGAAGTCAACGTAACTTAGACTGACACACAGCGGTGCCTACCCCATGTTATGTAGACAGGACACACTCTCCTTCTGACTTATCTTCTGCCGCTCGGGGAGCTGGAATACAGATGTCGATGGGAGAGAGCTATGCCATCGACTTAGCTTGTCTTCACCAGACTTGCTAAAGCAAAACCGTTGCAATGATCACAGCAGTGCCGACTTAGCCAGAAATAGAGACAAGCCCTCAGGGAGCTGCGATGGACTCTGGTGATGTGGAGGAGAAGGACACTGTATCCCGTTACCAATTTGCATAGCGACTCAGTCAGCTTCCTTGACATTTTGTAAAAATTCAGATTGTTAAATACATGGACATTTGTACATTTCATGCTGCTCTGGTTTTGGCAGGCTCTAATATTAATGTTACAGGACCATCCAGACCTCACCTTATTTTGGCAAAGCCACATAGGTTTTGTGACTTTATCTAGACCATTCTGTGGTTTTCCTGTAGTTGTTTTTGTATATCTCTGGCTGGGGTTGTCTGAATTTAACAGCTTGCCACTATAAGGTCTGGTGTTTAGAAAATGTTGAGTTTGTATTTTCATAAAGAGCCTAGAGAATCCGACAGAACAGAGTACTAATGCTGAGAAAGTCCCCTGTTGCCACAATGAGAAAAACTTTACCAGTAAGTTTTCAGGGGGAATATCGTATTGAATTATTCTAGTCTCATAAAAATCGGAGCATCGACTAGAACTAGGAAATAGCTATGCTCAGTTAAATAAATCATACTTTGATTTCTTATAGGCAGCATGGGTATATTAGTTACAATTAAAAATGGCAAAAAAAAAGAAAGTGTCTGTGTAACCTAGCGATAGCATGTTTTGTGCACTAAAACTCGTATTGACAACCGTGTGGGTGTTAAAGGCATGGAAGGCATCTTGGCTGTGTATATTTTTTTCCTGAACCACAGTGTAAGATTACATATGACTTACACAGCAAAGTAAATCACTGGTTTCTTAGTCAGCAGGGCTGAGAAAATGTCTGCTAACGTTAGATTTATGTTAATATTTACATGAATACATTTAAGATTAAATTATCTGTATGCTTTATGTAAAATGGCTTAAATTCTCGGTTTACATATACAGTGTTTAGTGCTGTATAAATTAGACTCAAAATGGGGAAAAATCAATCACTGCGTTACAGTGAAATATGGCCAGTGACTTGGACTTTCCTAAATGTCTTCAATATGTGCTCCACAATAGGGCTACTCACTCCATTAAAACATACTTGATGGAAAATTGGGTTTTTGATTAAATGAAATTTTTTTGTGATGTGTCTGCTTTCTGCAGAAAAAAATGATTTTTTTTATCCATATAGCAAATGTTCAAAAACCTAAATATTTTTATTTGGTGCATCATGAGTATTGTTGCTTGGTTGCTTCATGTCCCCATTTTTCTCAACAAGCTGGGGTTATTCCGTGGCCAAAATACATCTCCCATGAGACACTGACTCCCATGTGTCTGTTACAGCTATCCTCCTATTCCATTTTGTCTCTTACAGCTGTCCCCAAACTCCATTTTGTTTTTGTTCTCCTGTGGCCTCCCCTCCCTGGCTGTTAAGTTGTTTAGCAGGGCCACTGCCCTTCTCAAAAAGGAGGGCCCCTTAAAGTTGTTTACCAAGAGCCATTGCCCTTTTCAAAGGGATGGCCAATTGTGCTAAGTGGGACCACTGCCCTGTTCAAAGGGTTAGTCCTGTTATCACCTTGTTAAACCTGGGCTCGGTGTAGGGTGGACAATGTCCAGTTGCAAGGCCTATTGTGTTTTTAAGGTCCTGGGCATGAGTCATAGGCCTCATGTGCTTCTGAGTCACCTATTGCACAGGACTCTGCCTAGACATGTCTCTGTGCTCACCTGCCTCTTCTTTTTTTTTTTTTCTCTGTCCCCTGCCTCTGAGCCAATCAAAAGTACTAGTGGGAAACTGCCTAAGTTTGCCCTTAAAACCAGACATTTTCTGATCAGACCTCAGAAAGGTTCCTGCATTGCTGCCTGGTCTGATCAGCCAGGGGTTCTGGGGGGTCCTTTCTCCGCTCTCGTTTTATTTTTGAGCGTACCCCCGTTTTTTGAAAACCCCCCCCAAGAAGAACGAATTGCTGCCTGAGAGATCTCCTGATTATTGAGACTGTACCCAGCCTTCTGATGATTTTGCTGCTTTTACCTCTGCTGCTTCCTTTGGGGCTGGTAAGAATCCCTCTGTGAAATTCTGTGAAATTCTCTATACTTTTATTTTATTATCTTAGCTGCTCTCTCTCTTTCCCCAGCACCCAGACTTAACCAGCACCCAGCATAGCTGTGGTTAAGTTAGGTTTAGAGAATTGTTTGTATTGTGTTCTGTAAGTTAGGTTTAAGAAATTGTTGCATTGTGTTCTGTTACTTGCTAATTTGTGTAGTCTTGGTTAAGTTAGATCATAGATAAGATTTTGCTGTGTTCTGTATAGTTGTGGTTAAGTCTGTCTTCCTGCTGCCCCCCCCGAGCTCTCCAGTCACTCCATACCCCTCAGTCTCTCTGCTGTTTAAACCTGCAGCCTGCCTGCCCTCTTTGTCTCCTGAAGTTTGAATCTCCCTCTGCTCTCTGCTCACCTGCTCCTCTTCCCCCATCCCCCAATCTCATTCCTCTACCCCTGCCTCTCTCTCTCTCTCTCTCTTTTTTAATCCCTTCCTCCACGTGTTCACCCCGCTCCTATTGCCCCCAAACCTCAATTGTATTACTGAAGTCTAGCATAAAACCCCATTGGTTACCCTTTTTCTCTCTAACACACCTCACATTTTACATTTATACCACTGTGACACATTTTTACCTAGAGTTGGTTACTTACCACATTTTCCCATAACTGTTAGTTGGCTATATGCTGCTGTGACACACCTTTTATATAGAAATTGTTAGCTACCTGTTACATTTATGCTTCAGTGTTAATTGGTTACCAACTGTATTGTACCCCACTGTATTGTACCCCACTATTGAAACCCCCTATACTATTTGCTAAAAGAAACCCCTCCCCAATTGTCTACCTTAACAAACCCCATACCCCTCACTATTGAATTTTTCCTGTTTTTGCATTTTCTTAATAAAGTTTATTTTGCACCCCACCTGTGTGGTAATTGCTCCCCAAGATCCCATATACCTGCTGGCAGGGACACCATGATGCATTCTGGTCTCCTCTGTTGGAGAACGGATGTGATGCCTCATGGGAGACTTAGTGCTATCAGGGGCCCTCTTTACTGAACCGCAACTCCCATGAAGCACTATGGCGGCATTTCCAAATCCAAAATATTTTTATTTTTCAACCAGAATTTTTTGGTATTTGAATTTGTGCCAAAAAACATTTCCGCACGTACTTTTGGTTTTTACAAGCTCTACTAAATAGTTACACACTACACACACTGTGATGGGATGTCTGTCCCACACTGGCCCATAAGGGGTTAACAGAACTCTAGGGAGGTAGTGCACAGGAGGCAGCCAGTTAAAGAGGGTCTCTGAGGAGCAGCCTATCAGGGCCAGGTGGGCCCATACAAGAAGGGCTGCAGAGTAGCTTCAAGAGCTGCCTGGAGCTTGAGGAGGGAGAACCAGGCTCCTAGCAGGAGAAAGGAGTGCCAGCACCCTGGTCAGAGCAGTGCTGCCATCAGGGACTAGGGAAGCTAAAGGGAGCTACTGACTAGCTGCTAAGACTGGCAGGCTGAGGTAAGGGCAAAGAAGGTGCTGCAGGCTGGGGGAAAGTGGCCCAGGGAAATGAACTGAGAAGTCGAAGGGGACACATCAAGTGGCAGCCATCTACAGGGTCCCTGGCTGGGAGCTGGAGTGGTGGGCATCCCCAGGTCTCCGTTCACCACTGAGGAAGTGGCTGGACTGGGGACTGTGATACGGTCCCATGGAAGCGGGGATCACAGAGTGCAGAACAGCCGGAGGGTGGTGTCCTGAAGAGGACACCATGATTGTTGGAGTGACATAGGTCCTGAAGCAGAAGTGAGAGCGGCAAGACACCACCAGAAGAGGGTGCACTGGCTAGCAGTGTTAATCCCCAGGACAGCCAGCAGGAGGTGCTGCAGCAGTGCATGAACCCTATCACACACATTAATAAAGACATTTGCAGAGAGAATTGCCTTTTAATGTAATTTTTGATTGTGTAGGTGGCTAAATCAGAATAGATCAGACAGTGTATGGTAAAAACATTGTCATGTATCTATGGCACTCTATCCCTTCATGGACTGTGGTACAAGGGGTCCTATACTCTTGTAAGTACTGCGGGCTTATTTCTAGGTGCTAGGGTTGCCAACCCTCCAGGACTGTCCTGGAGTCACCAGGAATTAAAGATCACTCTTTAAAGATTATGTCATGTGATTAAACCTTCAGGAATATGTCCAACCAAAATTGGCAACCTTGCTGGGCACCTGCTCTTCCCCTCCACTAACATCCAGCCACTAGTGGGCTTTATAACTGTACATCAGGCAAAGGAGATAGCACCTGGAATCAGAGGGGTCCTGGCTGAAGCCGGAGCATTAGGCTGGAGGCTGCAGCCTGATCGCTGGCTGCAGAGGGAAGGCTGAGAGCTGACAGAGACACACCAGTTGCTGGGAATGGGCCAGCAGTTGCCACAGGAGAAGGTTACACAGGATGGGGCCAGCAGGCAGGGACAATGTGGAGTGAGCCCAGAAAAGACTCTGTCATCTTATTTCCTTTGCCCTGGACTGCCTTGAGGGCTGGGTTAGGAATTGTTGCTTTATCTTCCAGTGTGACGGTTAAAGTGCCTGAGCCCAGGATATTTTCTCTTTCTTCCTGCTGGTCTGAGTTCTGGTCTACACCTAAAACTGAGGTCAGCCTAACTTCATCGCTCAGGGGTGTGACAAATTCACAACCCGGACAGATGTCGTTAAGCTGACCTAAGCCCTGGTATAGACACCGCTAGGTCAGTGAAAGAATTCTAACTACTGCCTCTTGAAGGGGTGGATTAATAACGACAGCTATGGAAAAGCCTCGTCTGTTGCTGTATTAGTGTCTGTAGTACAATGGCACAGCTGCAGCATGGTAGCTGTGTTGCTGTAGTGTCTGTAGTATAGACAAGCCCCGTAAAGGAATCCTTGGTTATCTGAAGTGTTCCAAGGTTTATACGAACCTACAGAGAGCCAAAGGGGGCCTGATGTTCAGAGTACCCACAGTGCATGGTACACAGACTTAGCATGCTACTACCCATGTAGGGGGGCCTAGCAGCAATACCCTGTACTGGGGGGGCTGGTTATACTCTGACCATCCATTATTTTGTACTTCTCTGATGCCTGCAACCCAGTTGCTGCAGGAAGTCCAGGGGCCAGAAGCTGCAGGGAGCACGTTTGGAGTATCCTTTTACCCTTTGCTTCAGAACTTAACTAGCTGCCCAGAAGCCTGTTTCCTCTTTGCTGCCCTTGCCTTTACTGCCCTCAACCTATGTGCTGTGGGCCAGAAGCTCCTCAGTGGCAGCCAGCTATACTGTACGCTCCAGGGGCTGAAGCAGCACCTCGCCAACCAGGGGGCCCCCGGTGGTGGCAGATGGAACTACACCATGGAGAACATCTGGCGCACCACACCGTGAGGCTGACAGTTGTGGCATTTTTTGTGGGGCTTAGACCGATTGGCCCCCAAAGACAAGTTGACAATAAATATTTTTCTATAAAAAGCAAATGGTTAGAGCCTTGACAACATAAAGCCTGAATCATGGACTGACCTCTTAGCACAGGTGATGGAGTTTGCAGTTGCTGTAGTTCCAAGAGGCAAAATTCTAAGAGAAGGTTGACTTTAGCATTGATCTTCCGGAGAGTAACAAGGTGGTATGCTAGCACTGGATTTTCCTCTCCTAGTCTTTGATGGAATCACTCTTGATACCCTTTGTAGAGACTATTTTGTGTTAGTTTCTAAAGGATTAAGAGAGAGGCTCTTCTCAGAAAGTACTGTTATAACTGGGAAGTGTTTTCAACCTGCAGTCATGATGATAGAGCTATTCATTAATAATTCTGTTCCATAGGGCCCTTCCTCTATTTGGTATATAGAGGCAGGATGCTGAAACTTGCTAGAACCTTGTTATTTGAACAGAGTAGTCTAAACATCATTGCCAATCTCATAAAAGTGTTGTGATGTTTGATGGTTTTCTTAAAGCCCCAGCTCCTGGAGTCATGGGATTTAGGTGAGGATCACAGCTTTCATTTTTTTAACAAGTAATTTCTGGCTTTTATGGTTGTGTTGAAAACTTCAAAATGTAACCCTGAGTGCTCCCTAAAAGATAAAAAACCAGAAGACAATAAAATGACCCTCAAGTTTATCATTTAAAAAAAAAACCCTAATGATTTTTAATGCAATCTATCATGATTTTTTTAGGCCTAACTCATGCTTTTTGTAAGCTTGGGGCTGCCAATGCTATGTCAGTGCCTATTTGCAAGGAGGGAACAGTCAGTTATGAGACACGAGAAGGAAATACTGCACCTGCTAACCCTGCCACTGGCAAAGAGAAACAGGGCCATAGGTTTTACTGAGCGTAACTGTAATTTAAAGTCAGCTGCACCATTTTCGCTCAAGTGGAAGCTTTTAAGGGACCAGCCGTATAGTGCTGAACTGAATTTACAATTTTTAGAGAACAGTAGGTAAGGTTTGGAGTCTCAGCTCTAACTTTCATTGATAGCTTAGCAGTCCTGGAACCTTTTCTCAGGATCTGTGTATCAAAAAATGGTTATAACATTTGTATTGTATAGTCCATGAGCAGGCAGCATGGCTGGGGGTCAGATGGAGGATACAGGACTCGGAGTCAGACTAGGTTGCCCACTCTGCCATCCACTGGCTGAATAAGCCTTGGACAATTTGTTCAACTGCTCAGTTTCCCCAGTGGGGATAAAGATAATCTGGGTAAAACATTTGAGTTCTATAAATGAAACATAAGGGGTAGTTCTATGACTTAGTTTCATTGCACCTGGACACTGCAGTGTAGCCAGTGATTAGTGCACTTGCATGAGGACAAACTGCTTGAGTTTCAATCCCGGTGATACTAACGTTGTGATGAAGACACCTTGTACAAGTGGGAGATGAGATCTGCTCTGTTGGTTGAGGGACTCTGCCTGTCTTTTGTACTCATGTTCACAACTTAGTGGTTTCACTGGATCTCCCACTATTTCTGGATGCCCAGGTAACAACAGTATCAGTGAGGAAATTCCAGATCCAGAACTGGCTTTCTCTGTTGATCTGCCAATGTCTTCATTTATTGACCTTCAGGACAAGCTGGGTCTATTTTCCTGGGTCAAGATCAAGGTCTCAGCTTTCTCCTGCCTGCCGGACCCGCCTCCCGCAGTAAATAGCTTGGGCCTACTTCTGACTCCAGGATGTGGACCAGCATTGACAGCTCTGCTCTTTTGATATGATTGAATTGTCTACTGCAAAGCTGAAGAGCAGAAGTCTGAGCTTCCTCAAGAGCTGCCTCGGGTCTCTGGGATTCACCTCTGCAGGAACTGAGAATCACTTCAAACTTCACCACTACTCAGTCCAAGGTATAGCTCAGCAAATCCCATACGCACGTGAATAACTCTGAGCATGTGAGTTGTTCTGCTGAGGACCAGGGCCCAAATGCACACCTCTTTGGCATTGCCTTCGCAGACCCGCGCACACGCACATAAACGGAAAGAAAAAAAAATCCCACGTGCAAAGTAACCTTGGTGGAGAAAGATGGAGAAGAGGAAACACACAACAGATGTGAGTCACTACTTGGAAGTCAGTTTAGTACCATGGTGATGGGCACAGCCCTTGAGCAGTGGGCGGGTTATTCTGGGGATGCCCGTGGCTGAGTATGGTCTCTTTATCTCTGTCCATTTGGATGATAGGAAGGAATCTACAGGAAAGTCTGCAGGAGACAGAGGGCTCCCTTCCAGGTCTTTTCACCTCCAATCTAGCATGCCACTTCCTATTTTTTCTTCAAGATTTGGATGTTTTTCTCAAAGATAGGCGCTCGTTCAAACAGGAACTAACTCAGGGAAGTCCTACAGCTTGTGGTACACAGGAGGTCTGTCTAGACTATCCCAGCGGTCCCTTCTGACTTTATAATCTATTAATCTCTTGCTCTTACAATACTGAGAGAGGAAGAAAGGCTCCTGTCAGAACCAGAGCTCATGCATGGGTGTCTCCTGGCTGGAACAAAGCCCCAGGGATGGGGAAATAGGTGAACTTTCTGCCTCAGATGCTTCATGGGAGTCTGGGGCTAAGAGTGGGTCCTAGCTAACACCTGTGCAGTGCCCTGAGCGTAGGTACACCTCGCAGAGTCGTTGCCAGTTCTGCTTACTCCAGGGAGTCCATTATGACCAATTACATTCTAGACAACATGTATATTTTTCTTCCACCCAAGGCCAGCCAGGACACACTTAAAAGTAGTGAGGTCATTAGGCTGCGCACATGGAATGCTGCAGCCGGTGGAAGGGGGATGCTGGAATGAGTTGGGCTGCGTGCATGGTCTCCTTGCTTCTTTGCAGCCCCTCTTTGCCACGCCACTTCCATCTGCAGCCCTGGAGGTTGTGTGTGTGTCAACCAGAGCCTTGCAGCCCACAAAGCCTGCAAAGAGCCACCAGCCCCTGTCCTCAGCGACCAGCCTCCCGCCCCCTTCCAACAGCTGATGGAAGCAGAGGAGGAGCCCAGAGCCCGTTAGGACGGTGGTTGTCAGCTTCTGCCAGATCCTAGCGATGATAATGTGCTGGCTCCATGTCGTGGCTTCTGGCTGCCCAGGCTCCTCCCCTTGTGGTGTGTGTCTGATGCTGCTGCCGCTGGTGCTGTGCCTGCCTCTCCCAGCCAGCTAGGCTGCTGGCGGCGGCCGGAGCGAGCAGCAGCGGGTTCTTCCCCGTGCGAGAAGCCTCCAGCCTGGCTTAGTGGGAGCCGCTGCGGGGGGCGGGTGGGGGGCTGGGGGAAGACAAGTCACCCTATGCAATTACTGCCCATGCTGGCCGGCCACTTCTAGCCAGGCTGGGGAGGGCAGGGCACGGGGGGGACCAGTTCTGAGTCTCCCCCATCAGATCGTTATGGATCTATTCGACTTTTTCAGGGACTGGGACTTAGAGCAGCAGTGGTAGGTTTTGATTTTCTTTTAATCCCACTATTCGTCTCTCCCCTCGCTGTATTTTAGCCTTTGTTGGAAGGATAAAGCTCCCCCCTCCCCCCCCCAATCCTTGCTCACTTGCTTAAACCACCTATGGATTGTGGCTGGGTTGTGACTTGCTATCGGGAAGTGGGATGCGTGGCTGTAATGTACATGGACTTTTTCCTTTCCTTTTTTTGTCCATAATACTGTTGATGGTCCAAGTTGCAAGAGTCCAATGTAAACCGGGTGGGAGGGTTGCCGTGCATTGATGTTAGGGAGGAGAGCCATGCATCCCGCTGCTCCTGGTGGGTTTTATTCATTAACCGCTTTGCATGCCTTTGACTGGCAGGGACACCTAGCATTTCCTTGGATCGATGGGTTAAGTTGGATAGATGAGTGGCTAAGCCTTTCAGCGTTTAAAGCAACAGAAACCCAGCGAATAAAAGGTGCAGCCCCCCCCCCCCCCATATTCGGTTTACTGCTGTCAGTGACAATATTCCCCCTCATTATGAGAAATGCCACTGTAGTTTCAGTGAATTGCACAGTTTAAGTATGGGGTTTTGGGTTTTGCTGCTGTCCTATTCATTGTAAAGCATGATTATTGAACTTAGTCTTAGAAGAGGAAAGATCAGTCCCAGCTGGTATTTTAGGATAGGTCTGAGTTTTTTCGGGGGGAGAACTTTTAGGTTTCATTGCTTTGCAAATAGGCACTCACCTTGGGAGGGTTCGTGCATCTCTCTAAAATACTGTAAACTTTTTGCAAAAGAGTCAATGTGGAGGAATTTTTTGGTGGGTGACCAGTAGCAGAAAAGTTGCTGTTTGTGTAGTATTTAACTTTTGTTGCTTCACATGGTCCGTTAATAAGAATATGATTTTTTTAGGTCTTTGTTAGGGCATAGTTAATGATTTATTTTTCTCTTCACTCAGAATAAATGAGTTGCTTTTTTCTTACCGTGTCTGATCGGATTCAAAATTGGTTACTGGATGATTACATGTAGTTAGGCTAGCGTGCAGTTCGCCCACAAGGAAAGAGAATAAAATACGGTATTTGCACCCTTCATCTCTAAATGCCATACAGACGTATATGCACGCTGCATATTCTGCACAAGGCTTCACTTTACTTTATTGATATTTTAAGCAATGCCTGTGAAAAAGAGCATATCTTTAGCTAATAGCCATCATTTTGCCAAACATATTGTAGCTGCTCCAATTGAAAACCCAAGATAATCAGAACTCAAATACCTGTCACATTTTATTTTACAGCAATTTACAGGTAAATCCTCGGAACCATAAATTACACTATATCAATATTAATCTGCTAGCAGGCGTTTGGGATCTTGTGCTGTGTTTTACAAGCTCTGCATAAACCATCGCTTTCTGCATTAGATCATTTAATAACCATGCTGTTGTTGTTTAAAAAGTAATAATCACAATAAAATTAGTGCTCAATTAAATATTATGCTCTGCACACTATCTTTACTCTGCGACACTAATTTATTTTGCAGACAACTGATAACGACTGTATTTCTTTTCAAATAGTATTTGCATACAATTTGCCTAATTTATGGTGTGGGTAACATCATTAATTTAATAGAAGCTGTTACAACTGAATCCGTGGGTGTAGTTCAAATACTGTGTACACTTCAGATATTGAGTTTTAATGTTTGTTTAATAGCTTATTTTTTTCTGAATATGGTTTTATGTACATTTAGTGATGTTCCTCCCCTCCCTTTCCTCACAAGGAAGGAAAGTCTTGTGTCTCCGTCTTTGCATAAAATATTAATAATATATTTCCCCTTTGCTATGGTTGTCATTCACTTGACTTGTAGTGAAAATTATTGTTTTAAAAGAAATCTAATGTTCTTAACTCAGTGGACCCTAGCACATGTTCTGCTTTATGACTGTGTTTATTTCTAAGCATTCTGCAGCTGTGGAGACTCTCTATATTCCATACTGTGTACTCTGTGGATGGATATGTACATGCACTCAGTTGGATTACTTACATGAGTATGGCAGGCTGGATTTGGCCCATATTTGTGTAATTTATGTACATGTATATGAAATACTGTGTGTGTGAGAGAGAAAGATGCACTTGCAGCAGTAAGGCAAACTGGATTTAGCTCATAATTGTGTGTGTGTGTGTGTGTGTGAGAGAGCACAAATGTATACATATACGTAACACTATATAGATGTGGGTAATTATATGTATTGTATATGTGAGCATAATTTCATTTATATTACCACTTGTCTTACTCAGGCAAGTAGTTCTTTTGTGTGAGTAAAGAGCTGGATTTGGCCTATCAAAATACCTACATACAACTCTCTTGCGTGTGCACACAATACAATGTGTGTGTGTGTGTCCATAAACACATAAAAAGTATTTCATAATTATTTATAAGGGCAATAAAGATCCAGTCGTGCATTCCTTGCATGCCTAAAACTTTCATTGATCTCAGCTGGAGTTTTGAGCTACAAGGAAGGCAAAATCAAGTCCAAAGAGTGTGTGTGTAAATTATGTATTTAAGCAAAGGGAGAGTACAAATATGACAGAGCATGAGTATTAACTAGTGAACTATGAAGATTGACAGTCGTATGAATGGTCATATGTATGTGGCAGCACTCATGGAGGTGTGAAGGGTGTGAGCCTACCACTAATCACCATTTCTTCCGCAAATGACTCCAGAATATTTTGAAGCATCCCAGAAAATGCTATTTGCATTTTTATTTTCCGTCCATGGGAGGTATCTCTCTATAGTAACTTCTCCTTAGCTACTATATCAAGAACTGTCAAAGCTGTAAAGTGTGCTGCCAGGGGACATGTTCTTAAAATCACTTGTGGCACTCAGCCCAATCAGTGGGAGATTTACCTGGATAAAAACTGCAGAATCAGACCTCCACTCTCCAATTATTAGAGTCCTCACAGTAGTCAGTAATGAGGTATTTTTGTGGAATTTAATAAAGAATTTAGTTGTTGGGTTCTTGTGGTTATTTCTATTTTGTTTTTAAATGTGATTTAGAGTTAATGAAATGTGCAGTGGAAGGTCAAAAGTGCCACAGAGGCTATCAAACCAAATTTCAGAAACAGGAGAATAAGAAAACAAAAACCACCTCCCCACATTACACACACCCACTCACCTTGAATGGATCTAAACCATGGCCCAGCTCAAGTCCATTTAGATTCCATAATATCCGCCTGGGTTTACATTTAATATGCACCATTCTATGAGAGGAGAAGGGAAGGGAGAGAGCGATAATGAAAAGCTTGACTGGCTGTGTGCAACAAGGAGACCATTTGCTGTTAAAAATCAAATTTTGTCTTTTAAATCATTTTCCAAACTTGTCTGTGGTAACCAAGTAAATGAAATCTTGAAGTGTCCTGGGACCATGCGGCTACATTTGAACCTGCTTACTGAAGAAGGTGATGCTATAATCAACTGCTAGCAAACAAAAACCAAAACCCCAACCCAATAATCCCAGGATGTAGAACCAGCCTTTCAACACTACAAATAACAAAGAAATACATTAGTTAGGTTTTACTTATTGTCATTGTTGCTGTTATTTTTAAGTCCTTCAAAAGGAGCTATATAAGAAGAGGTAATATTCTATAAGAAAGAAAAATGCACATTCAGGTATATAAAATTGCAAAAGGAAATAAAATCAGCAGGTAACAGTCTAGCAGAAGCTGCGTGGTTCTGATAAGGGAAGACTTCATGCTGCAGAGAAATGAGCCTCTTGTTTTTACTTTTTATTTTATGTATCACAAGTAGCCTAATTACGGCAAAACCAGCAAACTGCCAGTTATACAGGAAGAGGCTTAAACTCACTAAACTGTTATATAAATAGAAAGTTCAAAGGTCTGTTTGTGGCTGACAGAGCTGAGAACAGGCCATCTGTGGGCCAGGTTTCTCTGCAGTATGAATGCAAAAACATAGTGCATGCCACAGCAGCATGCACTTTCAACGTATTTCCTCAACCTGGAGGGGGTGATCCTGCTCTCCAGACAAAGGTGAACTGTTTCAGTCTCAGCCTGTGACTTTTTGGGGGGGTTATTTTATTTATTTATTTATTGCCATGTGCTGCTGGAGAAGAGCTTTTCAGTTACTGTTCTATACACAGAGGTCTTTAATAGCTTGTTAAATAAAAAATCTTCTGAAGGTGGAAGCAGTTTCTGAAAGGAATGTGTGAAATGGAGTAGATAGATCCTTTTATGAATTGGGATGATTTTTGTGGGAGTTTGAACAGGAAAAAAAAATTCTGAATGAGACAGTACAGGCTTTGATTTTTTTTTTCTTTTCCTGTTAGAAATATTAAAGTTGAATTGCATTTGTTTTCTGGATTTCTGTTACAAGCATCCCAAAGTAATTCTTTTGAAAACATTTCATTTTCAGTTTGCTTTGAAAATGTCAGTGGATGAATTGTGGACTTTGGTAGGTGGGCGACAGGCATTGGAAGCTGTCAAAACAAGCAGCTGTGAGAGACCAAAAATACACTTTGGGCCAAATCCTGCACTTCCATATATCCGGACTTACTAGAATTCTGCGCTGGTTTGAGTGTGTGGCCATTTGTAAATCTTGAACTTGCATCCATCAGACGAGGAGAAATTATGATCACATTTGAGAAATCAGTTTAACAACGTGTGAATTGTTTTGCTAATGACTCATTCAAGAATTTAATGACTTTTTAAAATAGACAGATCTGGATGGAGAACAACCATTTCAACCATTCCAAAGCCAAACAGAACTTCAAAGCGTTTGTACACCTTCCCCCGTGGATGCAAATTATATTGTTAGGTTTCGGATTTTTTTTGAACAAAGATGACTTTTATAGTGCAAGTCCTTCTAATGGGATCAGTCAAATGGTGCCTGTGCCTGCTGTGTCTGTGACAAAGAATGTCACTTCAACTTGGAATTTAAATAAATTATTTGATTGGAAAATGTGACCATTTTGTAAAGGATCCATTTAAATAAATTTACAGAATGATCTGTTAGATGTGAACTGACATTGGTGGTCTTCACTTCTCAGAACTGCTGCGCTACTCTTCAATCCTAAGGGTGGCATAATGAAAGTAATTCTTGCATGGTTCCGGAACGCCTTGCGTAACCTGAATTTTGCATAAGTCGGAAACATATCTCCGACCACGAGTCTACTCATGTGCTTAAAATTAAGTGTGTGCTTGAGTATTGAATTGAACCTTGTTCAGTCCGGAGACTGAGTCCAAAGAAGCAATTCTTTGTATGGTGCTTGCTGGAAGAAGTTGGTGCAATATTTTAATGCAGAGGTTTAGTGTATCTGTCTTTTTGCTTCAGTTCTACACTAGTTTGTCATGGTTGCACACATGACTGGCAGTCAGAACCAATGCAAATCTTAAAACTTTAAAAAGAACAGCTTCTTAAGTAAATTGATTAGAACATGCTGCAACAGTTCTAGAGACTGGGCTATGATACCGTGTTGGGGAGCATGCAATAAATGTCTACATATATCTAATCCTATAAAACCTAGGTATTTTAATTGAAGGGTCACATACAGAGAAGTTTTAGGTGTAGTGGGCTTGCAGGATTGGGCCCTTACATCCGTACTATACACTTCTAATCAATAAGTAATCAAACCCATCTATGTTTTCCTCAATATGGGTTTGATGCACACCCACTGAAATTAATAGAGAGTAGGCACTAGATTAGGCCTTATTATGGCCACAAGATCTCATGTAATGCAGAACAACTGTCTAAGGCCCTGATTCAGCCAGCTACTTAAGCACATGACTGACTCTAAGCATGTGAAAAGCCCCCTGGAAATCAGGGCTGAGATCTGGTTAATTTAAATTTTTAAACATTTTTTAAAATCTCTTCTGTCAATTCTGGTTTTAAAAGGTAAAACTTATGAAAAGAAGCCAGTAAATACCCTTGGAGAACTAAAACTTTGCAGCATCTTTAGTTTTTAAAAAGTTAAAAACCTCTGCATGTTTAATGTGGAAGGGAGCGAATCCCATAGCACATCCAGCTACCAGAACCAGACGTCCCATAAACTAGTTATAGTTTCACAGCAGTGACTGGATGGGAAAGATGCTTTAAACCTTTCAATATTCAAAGAATGTTCTGCATTGGTGCTTGGTAATCAAAACGGTTGTTTAATTTGTTTTAATATCTCTAGCCACTAACCCTCTGACCTAATGATTGACTGGCAAATGGAGAAAACTAGAGATAAAAGGATGACATAAAATGGAGTGGAGAAAAAGTAAAGTGGGATCATGTCAGCAGGATTTTCAACTCCATTTCACAGAACTTTTTATGATATTTAATATTAAGTTTGCATTGTTAAACCAAGTTTGTGGGTAGTGATCTATGTCTGGGTGTCTACTCTGGAAAAATACTATGCTAGAATTTGATCCTTTTAAACAGTAGAACGTATAGTGTTTACTACTGTGAGTTGCCCTTTGATTTCAGTGAGGCTACTTGTAATATACAGAACTGCATCTAATAGAACAGGCTTGCAGGATTCAGCTCGAAAGGCTGAAAAATAATGTGGGGTTAGAAAGCTGACATGAGAGAGAACCAAGACTCCCCTCTGTTAACTTTCCAACTACTACAAATTGTATTTGATCAGGAAGGGGCTTTTTTTCAACTTATATATAGCAGATTCGCACCACGAATTATTATGACTGTTAAATAAAGTCTAGCCCAGTGTTTCTCAAAGCCGGTCTGCCGCTTGTTTAGGGAAAGCCCCTGGCAGGTGGGGCTGGTTTGTTTACCTGCCCCATCCACAGGTCCGGCCGATTGTGGCTCCCATTGGCCACGGTTCATTGCTCCAGGCCAATGTGAGCTGCTGGAAGTGGTGTGGGACAAGGGATTTGCTGGCCGCCGCTTCCCGCAGCCCCCATTGGCGTGCCGTGGTGAACCGCGGTCAGTGGGAGCCGCGATTGGCCGAACCTGTGGACATGGCAGGTAAACAAACTGGCCTGGCCCGCCAGGGGCTTTTCCTACATAAGCGGCGACCCCAGTTTGAGAAACACTGCTCTAGCCACTCATTTCTTCTGTAAAACTTTATAACATTTTAATTAGATTTTATATACATGTCCGAAGATTGACGAACTGTGCTCCACTGTGAAAGGTTGACTCTCTCACCAGTTGAATTTCTTTCTGTATGTGATCTGAGCTGCTAGTTGATATCTATGGATTGTATTTTAAAAATCATCTAGGAGTCTTCATTGCAGAATTGAGGATCATATTGCAGCTAGAATCTGATAGTATCCTTGATGACAGTCAGAGTGTCATAGGAAAAAGTTCCTAACTGTCAGGGTGGTTAAACACTGGAATAAACTGCCTAGGGAGGTTATGGAATCTCCATCTCTGGAGATATTTAAGAGTAGGTTAGGTAAATGTCTATCAGGGATGCTCTAGACAGTATTTGGTCCTGCCATGAGGGCAGGGGACTGGACTCGATGACCTCTCGAGGTCCCTTCTAGTCCTAGAGTCTATGAATCTATGAATCTACATATTGTATACAATATGTACATTATGCTTAATTAGCAACAAAGGTCAATGACTGAAACTGATCTGTGACTCAGCTGGCAGTTACACTGAGGTGTGAATATGCCACTCATTATGTGCTTGCATAGGGGAGGAGTGTTAACAAACAGTAAAGAAGGAAAGGGGATAGCGATAAGCAGTTTAAAAATCACTTCTTCTGTCTGCAAACATTATTACAGCAATTTGTATGTGGCTGTGGGTGCACATGGTATTTCAAAATAAGTAAACTCTCTAGTTTTCATTGCTGTCAGCACTTACTACTGAGCACAGTGCTTATTACTCAAGGTAATAATCACTTTATTCCGTAGTAAGAGTTTTAAGGATCCAGTCCTAGTTTAGTATTTTTCTTAGCAGAAATCCAGCCTGTAGACCAGTACCCAATGACCAGGCCAGCACCCTACTTAGTTAACAGTCTAAAGGTAGGATCAGGTAAATACATTACAATATATCAGGGGGTAGCCGTGTTAGTCTGTAGCCACAAAAAGGACAAGGAGTCCAGTGGCATCTCAAAAACTAACAGATTTATTTGGGCATAAGCTTTTGTGGGTAAAAAACCTCACTTCATCAGATGCACCATGTAGTAGGACGCAATACAGGCTAAATTCATGGTGGCGTGTGGCTTTTACAAAAAGCAAGCTTCCATATAGAATAGCATGTTTGCTGTCTAACACATTTTTTAGTCTCAAGATAACAAATCACTGTGTACTCATGTAACCTGGTGGCTTTATTAAAGAGAGGACCTCAGCCATAAATATTAGTTTGAACACCTGGCTTTTGGTTCATGTGGTTTAGTTAGGCCTGGCCCAACAACTGTATTTTTAAACTGTTGTCTTAGAAACATTTCTTCTTACCTTTTACAGTGGTCATTGCTTTACTAGCAAGCTAAAATAGCAGTAGAGGAAGGAAATAAAATCCTCAGAAAATGGGGTTCCTTTAAACATACAAACCAGGCAACTTTAAATTGCGATGAGATTGCAATTTCCCATTTTATTTTTGTGAGTCATGGCACAAGGGAAGCTGAGATGCTGCAGCAATATGACAATCATGTATTTCTGTTACTTTCATTAGTTGCGTGTATATTTGAGAATATGGTAGTCAAGAGTTTTCAGATGTGACTAGTTATGGGTGTCTCCATTTTTCAGGCCCCGAACGGAGAGAGAATTTCAAGGGGCTTGAAAATATTGGGGCTTGAAAGGCGTGAGCTCAGCACTTTCTGAACATCAGCCCTCTTTGAGTGTCTCAGGGTGGGCAACAAAAATCACTAGTCACTTCTGAAAGTCTTAGTCTGTTCTTAATACTGGGATTTTTTCCCCCAGTGTCTTTAATTTGACACACTAACAAATATTATTCCCAATGTTTCCTATCAGGTGCAGTGATCAGGAATGAGTCTCTTTATCTGTAAGCATTAAAACTAATTTGTAAGGATCCTGATCCAATCCCCTTAAGCAAAATAGGAGTCCTTCAGTTGATTGTAATGGGAAGTGGACTAAGCCTTAGAATAGATGCTTCGTGGGAAGGTAGACTTTTAAAGGATGTGGTGCATATGCACCAAGCTGAACACTTTTGTAGTCCTTCTGTGTGTGACTGAAGAATAGAAATTGGAGTTTATATTTACTCTAAAAGCAGCCTTTGATTTTGATGACTTTGTTTCAGGGTACTATGCAAGGCCCATTCATTTCACTTGGCCTTTGAAGAGGAGTAGGTGGACTGAGGCCACGTCTACACTACGGGATAATATCGAATTAACTAAAATCGGTTTTATAAAACTGATATTATAAATTCGATTTCATGCGGCCACACTAGGCACAGTAATTCGGCGTTGTGCGTCCATGTTCCGAGGCTAACATCGATTTCTGAAGCGCTGCTTGTGGGTAGCTCTTCTGTAGCTATCCCATAGTTCCGCAGTCTCCCCCGCCCCTTGGAATTCTGGGTGAATCATTATTGTCCGGGTGGTTCTGGGTAAATTCATCAGTCATTCCTTCCTCCGGGAAAAACATCAGCTGACAATCCTTTCACACCGTTTTTCCTGGATTGCTGGCAGACGCCATAGCACGGCAACCATGGAGCCCGTTCAGCTTTTTTTTCTGGCACCGTATGTGTACTGATGCCGCGGACAGAGAGGCGATACTCCCAGCGCTACACAGCAGCATTCACTTGCTTTTGCATGATAGCAGAGATGGTTACCAGTCGTTCTGTACCGTCTACTGCCAGCGTAAACTGGCAATGAAATGACGGTTATCTCTCCCCCTCTGTACTGTCCGCTGCTATCATGAGTGCCCCTGGCTGAAAATCGGCCGGGGCGCAACGCAAAAGCAAAATTGGGATTGATCCCCGAGTCAATCCCTCCCTTATGGTTTCTAAAAATAGAGTCAGTCCTGCCTAGAATAAGGGGCAAGTGTATTAGAGAACCAGTGTATCAGAGAGCACAGCTGCTCCGTGTCAGTATTCACAGGGGGTGCCCCTGCAACAACCCCACTGTTGCTTCCTTCTCCCCAACCTTCCTGGGCTAACCATGGCAGTGTCCTGCACATGTTGTCATGAAGTAATAAAGAAGCAGGAATAAGAAACATTGATTAGTGACATAAAATGAGGGGGAGGCAGCCTCCCGGCGCGATGATAGTCCAGGCAGGACATTAAGCGGTGTGGGGGAGAGGAGCACAGCATGCTGCTGCTATGGCAGTCCAGGCAGTCCAGAATCTTTTCTTTACACAGGAAGGGAGGGGGCTGATTGAAGCTCAGCCCCCAGTTGCTATGAGGAAGACGGTTACCAGCCGTCTGTACCATCTACTGGGAATAACTGGGAGTCATTCCCATTTTTACCCAGGGCCCCCGGCCAGCCTCACCTAAGGCCAGCAGGAGCACTCACGGGCTGATGGCGACAATGGATATCTGTCATATTGCACCGTCTACCACCGGGAGGGGGAGAGGAGCAGATATGCTCTTCACTGCTGCAGCATCGTGTCTACCAGCAGCATTTCAGTACACATAGGGTGACACTGAAAGAAGTCAAGAACTGATTTCTTTCCTTTTCTTTTCACGGTGGTGGTGGGGGGAGAACTGAGAGCTATTCCCTGAACCACGCCAGACACTGTGTTTGAAACCTAAGACATTGGGAGCTCAGCCAAGATGCAAATACTTTTCAGAGACTGCTGTGGACTGTGGGATAGCTGGAGTCCTCAGTACCCCCTCCCTCCCTCCCATGAGCGTCCATTTGATTCTTTGGCTTTCCGTTACGCTTGTCATGCAGCTCTGTGTAGCCTGGAGCTTTTTTCAAACATTTGGCATCTCATCTTCTGTACGGAGCTCTGATAGAACAGATTTGTCTCCCCATACAAGCGATCAGATCCAGTATCTCCCTACGGTCCATGCTGGAGCTCTTTTTGGATTTGGGACTGCATCGCCACCCGTGCTGATCAGAGCTCCACGCTAGGCAAACAGGAAATGTAATTCAAAAGTTCGCGGGGGCTTTTCCTGTTACCGTGCCCGCTGCATCCGAGTTCAGAATTGCTGTCCAGAGCGGTCAGTGGTGCACTGTGGGATACCGCCCAGAGGCCAATAACATCGATTTCCGTCCACACTAACCGTAATCCGATATGTTAATATCGAATTAGCGCTACTCCTCTCGTCGGGGTGGAGTACAGAAATCGATTTAAATAGCCCTTTATATCGATATAAAGGGCGTTGTAGTGTGGACGGGTACAGCGTTAAATCGATTTAACGCTCTTTAAATCGATTTAAACGCATAGTGTAGACCAGGCCTGAGATTATGTTGGGGGGGGCGGGGTATGTTGTAGGGAAGAGTGGTTTTGTGGCTAGGACATTAGATTGGGACTCAGGAAATGTAAATTCAGTTAGCCAATGTGTGACCTTTAGGCAAGTGATTTAATCCCTCTGTGCCTTAGTTTCCTATCTGTAAAATGGGAATGACAATACTTAGTTCTTATAGTGCACTTCCCAGCAGTAGATCTCCAAGTGCTTTCCAAAGGTTGTAAGTATCATGGTCCCCATTTATACAGATGGGATAAACCGAGGCACAGAGAGGTGAAAGGATTTGCTGAAGGTCATCTGTGTCCCAAAAGAGTAGGAGAAGTTTTGAAATTTGCAAATGCAGTTTAAATTCATTACTTTTGTATAGTATATTTCTAAAATTAAAGCTAAGATAGGCTTTTAGTGCAGGGAATGCATTTTGGTAGATACCAAGAATATAATTTTGAGGTATTTGGGGAGACCATTGAGAGCATATTTACCCATAATCATCTTCATGTGCCCCTGCTGTAACTGCATTTAGGCCAGTGGAGTTGCACTAAGAGGCTGATTCAAAGGCTATTGAAGATGATGTACATTTTCCATTCACTTCAGTGGACTCTGATCAGGCCCTAGGAGTCTCAGATCTTAGACTTGTTCACCCCTGCCAATGGGAAATCATCTTCAGCACCAATAGATCCCTGGCACCTCACCCCCTATTCTTACCCCCACCATGGGAGCTGAGCTGCAGTCTTTCCTTGTTGTACCTTCCTTTTCTCTCCTGTCTCTCTTTATGGGGGGAAGGGCTTTCCCTCTCTTGGGGGTGGAGATTGTGGAAAGGGCTATAGTGTCTGAAGACCAGGGAGGAAAAGGTGATCTTGTTACAATCTGTTTCTATCCAGCCACTGGCCTGGCTGACCACTCCTCAATAGCCTTGCCATTCTCCATCCTCTATCCCTGTTGGATTCGTAGGACCAGGAGGAGAAAAGGCAATACTTCTGTGGAGGTGGCTGACCCTCCTCAAGGTTCCCCACATGAGGATTGGAAGTTCTGCACATGGAGGGTCCCCTTTGCATCCAGACAAGGGTGCACGATTGGACCCTGTTACTAGACAGCAACAATTACATACGATGATAGATGTTAGAGTAGAAAAATACCTATTAGTTCATCCATCGCCAGCCCATGTCAAGCTAGCACGATGTGGGTGGTGAAAGTACATTTTCTAACCCTTCAGAGCCTGATCCTATTGTCATTATTTATGGAGATGGATCCCATAGTATGTAACTCACACAGAGAAGCATCCGACAAATGTGGCTGGATCTTGCATAAATTACACAAATTAGCACAGGAATGGTATATTTTGAAGATATAGCAGAGGTACATGGGGAACCCTACATTCAGAATGAACCTCTATTGTAAATACATAATTTAAGTGCATTCTGTTAGCTGCATTTCAGCCAGAAGACTCCTATGGTTTGTTTGTTTTTTCTTTTTTTAACAATTCTCACTTGTGTAAGCTTGCACAATCTGACTGCAAATTCAGCTGCAAATAATTAGAGGGCTCATCAAAACTGAGGCAGACTGGTGTGTTTGGTTAAGATTTAACATCTTTCTAAGTAATTGTAATGTAATGTCTGTGTATAGTCTGTCTATGGAAAGAAAGGGACATAAATGATGCAGTTCCATTGCATCAGGGGTTTTGTAAACAATTTACTGTTAGTCATAGATCTGAAGCAAAGGAGAGAGGATTGATAAACCTATTCCAAAGGGCTTGAAAAGTTAAAGTGAATTCTAAATGTAGATTAGGAGCAAACCATGACAGCCAAGCCAGCATTACCTCAGTTGATTAATTTATAAGGATACTGGTCAATGATTTTAACCAAAAGCTATGCATAGTAGAATCCTAATGGGATCTGTCTGTTAAGATTACATAAAGTACAGCATTTGATTTATTTCATAGTTTTCCAAAGCTCCACTTTAACTTCATACAAATAATGCATTAGTCACACTGGATAAACTGGCATATTGAATCAAGTTGTGATTTTGTCTGCTTCTCATCATCTGATTTTATAAAGGATTAAATCTGTTTTAGTAGTTTATTCATATCATAAAAGAGATTGTTGGTTGAATGAAATCTTTACATCTGCCACTTTCTATCTCATTAGAAAAGACCCTTATTTTCTTCTAGTCTGTTCTTATCCCCAAGAGTGTCTCTCTGTGTGTGTATATATTTTCTGTACATGTTTGTGTATTATAATGGCACTGTATTTGCAAAAATGTGGTTAAGGTTACATCATTATTTCTAGTTTTGGGCTCCGGGATTGTATCAATCTAAGTCTGTAAATATTCACTTTAGGCTAAAACTTGACAACGTATCCACCCAGGAACAAATGAGATGTGTGTGCAATATTTTTTTTAATGGGTTTTACATTTGCTAACCCATATGGCATTCTGTACCCACAGGAAGGAGATTGTGCCTCCAGTGTTGCTTGTCTCCATCCTGGTAGTTTTACCAGGCCCTCCTGAGAAGTGAAGGCATGGTATTAGTTAGCCGAGCCATTCTCGCCACTTATCTTATTATCAGAGAAGAAACTGTGGGAAACGGTCTTTCCAAAGGCATTGGTCAGAGGTTTTTCGCCTGTCTTGTTGCTGTTGAGCACCTGCTCCATCAGACATCATGGTATCAATGAACCTGTTTTAGGGAGTACAAAAGTATAGGAGAATGTATATCTTCTCTTTTTTAAAATGTGATTCTTTGTGCTAAAATAACTAGAAAGTGAAATTAGATCGATTTGGATCACGATCGATGATCTATATGATCAATATGGACAGAGTCGCACAGTTGTGTACGTCTCTGTGCATCTTGTCACTCATTTAATCACATTTAAGTGGGCATGTATTATAGAAAAATGTACATAAGTATATTTATATATGATATGGACCAGCCACAGATGTGCACAAATACTGATTTGCATGCGTGCCTTAGGTGATTTACCCATGTGAATTTGAAAATCTGGACTGTGTGTGTAAGAGAATAAATACATGATGGCATTCAGCTTGGAAAAGAGACCACTAAGGGGGGATATGATAGAGATCTATAAAATGATGACTGGTGTTGAGAAAGTAAATAAGGAAGTGTTATTTACTCCTTCTCATAACACAAGAACTAGGGGCCACCAAATGAAATTAATAGGCAGCAGGCTTAAAACAAACAAAAGGAAATATTTTTTCATACAACGCACAGTCAATCTGTGGAACTCCTTGCCAGAAGATGTTGTGAAGGCCAAGATTATAACAGGGTTCAACAAAGAACTAGATAAGTTTATGGAGGATAGGTCCATCAATGGCTATTAGCCAGGATGGGCAGGAATGGTGTCCCTAGCCTCTGTTTGCCAGAAGCTGGGTATGGGTGACAGGAGATGTATCGTTTGATAATTACCTATTTTGTTCATTACCTTTGGGGCACCTGGCATTGACCACTGTTGGAAGATGGGATACTGAGCTAGATGGACCTTTGGTCTGACCCAGTATGGCTGTTCTTTTTCAGTGGCATAAAAATTTATAGCACATAAGAGCCATTGACCTCCCCTCCTCTTCCAGAAAAGCAGCCCTGGTTCATCAAGGTATGTAAGCATATGCATAACTTCAAACATGAGGATTCTCATTTTCTTCAGTGGAACTAATCCCATGCTTAAAATTATGCATGTGCTGGTGTACCTTACTGACCTAGGGCCAAAAGGGGCAATAGTGTTTGGAAAAGGCCAGTGTGAGCTGTCATTATGACTGGGGGGGAGTTGTTTTTGTGTATCCTACAAAAGGCTGAAGTTTCCTCGATCCCTTGTGTGCGCACCCCAGAGATCTATAGTTGCTTCTGTCTTTGAGTTTTCATTTCCACCCATTTTTATTCAGTCCCATAAACCACGCAGGGCCAGAGTCTGCCACCCCGGCTTCTTATAGAGTAAGGCGCTAACAAGTGTGAGCAAAGGTGGCAGCTTCTGGCCCTGTATTAGTTGCTCTTTCAGTCAGAGAAGCATGTTAGCATTCTGAGAACTTCCTGAGATGAAACACCAAGATCTTCATTCAGATTTTCTTTTGTCGATGGATGTTGCATTTTGATTGGACCCTGGCTTCTGGTTGTGACCCAGGTTCAAGCATACCTGGAATCTGAATGGGTATTTTGATCTGAAATTTGAACTTTTCCTCCTCTCTGTAAAAGGCTGATCTAAGAGGCTGCATCCAAATATTCAGGAACTTCAGTGGTGTTGAAATCTAGTCCCATGACCCTCCTTTGGGAATTGCACAGGTAGACGTGTGGAGGCCACGGAAATCAGAGAAGCGCTATGCAAGATTCCTTCCACTCTTGAGTGCAGGATTGGGGCCGAATGTTGATTTAAATTGTGTAACTTGGGCCCATCTCTGATTCCAGCCAGGCATTTTGAAGACAGGACAATACAAAAACCAACTAGTCCTATGCAGTATTTTTCCTGAAGGTTCATTGGATCGGATCAGATCATTTGCCTTTTGCCTGAGTTGACCATCTTTTTAGGAGACGGTAATGCTTTTGCTGCTTGACAGAGCTAAGTCCTTTTTGCTTTAATTGTGTTTTTGTTGAAACTGGGAAGATACATGTAGCTTTTCATAAGTGTGTTTTTAGTTGTTAGCAATGCTTTAGTTGTTAGCAAATTCCCATGATATGGAACATTTATTTAAAGGACAGCAGTGTTTGCTGAAGCATAGGAGCTCCCGTGGCTCCCAAATTTGGGGCCAATTGTGTGGCGAGTGTGAATTGGTTTGTATGGGGAATTGGTTTCCGTTTGCAGCTGGTGAATGAACAGTACCCTTAATTTTCAGTTAACTGGAGCAGGCCTTTATAGTGGCTTTACATTAAATAATGTATTTTATTTCATTTACGTTTCTGATCTTGAATTAAATATATGTAGTTGAAGAGCCTGGAACTAGTAATATAAGACGTAAATGCCAGCACTGTGTTGCACCCTATTCTCTGGATTTATACATTTTCAGATGCCAGGGATGTCAATTGGGCATATTGTGTGAGCCGTATATTCTCTTTTTTTTAAGGCTTATAGATTGCAAAACTACTTTAATATAAAATTATTTTAAAACTGAGAGAGCATTCACTGTTTTTGTATGTTGTAACATAAGCTGCATTTTGTATGGGTGAAAGCAAGGAGCTACAGTAATTAGGCAGAGTGCTAGCTGCTTTCTAGTAATACGAGTAGTTATCAAAACTATTATGCAGTAATAAAACGTGGACTGGTGGAAAGTTCTGTTGGTTAGTTCACAAATTATCCTCTGTGCTTGGCCCTGTCTGATGGTCGATGCAACAGACACAGCATTCGTATTTAAATATGATAGAACAGAGCCTCGCTGTGCGTTTTCTGTGAAAAGCAGTGACTGTAGCAGCTCTGAATAAACAGAAAATGGCCTTTTATGGGCAATTCGTTGTATTTTATTTGGCAGCTGTTTCTCTTTAATAGGAATTTTTCAGTGGTATTTATTGTGTTTTGTGCTGGTAGAGGGGGAGAGCTGGAGCAGCAAATTCTCAAGATTTGAGCAGCTTTAATATGTTTTTCTCGTTTTGAACAATAGGAAAATATTGCTGTATTAATTACTGTTGTGCCTTATTGGCAAAAATAAAGATATCCTATGGTATGAAATTACTAATATGAGCGAGGCTTTGATTTTCTCATTAGCTCAGGGTATTTTGCATCTGTTCTGGTTCACAAGCTCATTGTCGGCATTTAAATAATAAATAGTAATTATGACTCGGTAATGACTAATAATAATAAAAATAAGTAGGCATTTGAGTGTGCATGCAGTCAGGCATGCTTCCATGTTTATCAATAGGTAGGATTGGCGGTCCCTCAAAATGAGCCATTTCAATGTGCCCATTCACACTTTCTTAGATCATTGCACAACTTACATCTCCATTGCAGTGACGGCATGTAGATGAGCTATGTACAAGCATTCTCATCTTTGCATGTCAGGAGTGAAACGTTAAGGTTCTCACTTGAAATGGAAAATGTATATTCCTTACACCTGTGTGTGTGTGTGTTTCTGTGTGTGTGTATGTGAGAATAGACCTTTCAATATATCATTGTTCTGAATTCATGAAAACATCAAAGCTTTGAATTTTCCTACCACAGCCTTTCAAGCATAGTTTTAGAAAAGTAGCCCAAAAGCACCTTCCCTAGTTCAGCTCAGTTTGTGTCAGTTTCCCCATTTCTATAGATTCTACTACAAAAACAGATGCATTAAAGTAGTGTTAGAGTCTATCTTAAACATACAAAAGCAAGGGAATCTCAAGTTAAGGCTCAAAATCCAAATCTACTGTCAATTTATAATGCTCTCTGTCATGTGTGTTAGGACATGTGCAGGTATGATGTACGATGCATAAACTTCAGACTTTTGTAATTTGCAAGTAATGCTGGACAAATTAAGGACAGTGCCTGCCTGCATTTGAACCCTTCACCTTGAATTTCTGGGCCATTATGAGACAATAGGTAGAGACTCCATAGTTAAAGTGATGGTATGTTTCACTACTTGCCCTGATTTTAGCTTTCACCCCCAATTTAGTTTTGACTAGCAACACTAGTTTGGCCTGAACATTTCTAGATGTATTCTGTGGGCAATGGCAAATGTAATTCAAAGCCTGAAAAAAATAAAATCACCAACTAGAGTCTAAGTTGCAGGTATTAGAACATGTCTCTGTCTGTAATTCTGACATTTATATGCCTCTGTAGCTCAAAAGAAAATCAGGTCACTCTTATCTGGGAACCTGAATTTGTGAGTCTAACTTCAGGTACCCAAATTTGGAAATTGTGGCCAAAATGCCTAACATTTTTGGGTGTCTTTAGCTACAGATCATCTTGCTTGTAAAAATGTTGAACTTTACATGCAATTAAACGCCATTAAAATCTAGAATAATTTAAAAATTGGCTTATTTATGAAAATTGGCCTTGTTGATCAGCAGTGATTCTTGCTTTAAGAAAGTCTGCATGGTGGGTGCTTTTGTAAAGTCCTTCTAGGGCAAGGGGAAGCAGAATGCTTTTTTTTAATTGATTAATATTATTTCTTGTTCTAACAACCTCTCAATTCTTATGGCACAAATAGTGTGTTTAAAAAAACAAAAACAAGCCAAAACAAAAAACCCCACAAGAACTTGTTCTTGTCTTGAAGCAAAACAGTTTGGCTGTGGCTAAAGCCAACAGAAATCAGTAAAGCAAGTAGTTTATCAGCACATGACCCGAAACGTTCTTAAAGTGATCTGTGAATGGCCACTACCCTAAATCTGCTTCTTGTCATAGTAATTTGTCTGGCTTAAGGGGGAATTGGATCTCCTTGGCAATACAAGAGTAAGTGGATGACCATGTAAGATCAGATAGAAGTCTCTGGCAGTAACGCTAGCACTACAACAAAGCAATTCTTTGACACTGTTTCTGCTGCCGCCACTGCTGTTAATAAGTGTGCTAATTATCATGAACCTGATAAGGCTTATATTAATTGTCTGGATTAAATGTAAATTCTGGTTAAATAGGGAATAGTTTAACAGTCTTGACCAGTGTGGGTTTGCCTAGCTTCTGTTTTCAATATAAAAACATGCATTTAAAACCTTTTTAAAATAATCATCTCTATTTTTAACCCTTTCAGCAGATTTAGGGAGGGTTTTTAAACCTGTTCAACACCTAACAGTTCTCCTAACATTGTCAATATATCCCCCGACCTCCCCCATGTTCCAAGAAGTGATTTTCTGTTTGTGTAGTAAAATACAGTATGTAGCCCCAGCATTTCCAGTGGATATAAAGAACTCAGCAATGAGTTTGGACTCATGCTTCTTGGGGTTACGTGTGCATTATCGTAGTGCCAGGTAAGCTCTTTGGATCAGGGACTATTATTTACCATATGTTTGCACAATGTGTAGCACAACTTGGGCCTAAGCTGTCTGACCTATAGGCACTATCACAATATAAATGTTAAATAATAATTTAGTACTGAAGAAAATAATGCCTGGTCAATCTACAATGGTTTCCATTGGCTAGAGCTGGAGTTTTGGTTAGAGCAGACTTCTTGGTTCTATTCCTAATTCTACTTCTGACAGTGCGGTACGTCGCTTAATAATGGATATTATTGTATCCATGTTGCATCTGTCTGGGGGTGTTGCAAGCATTCGTTAATTAATACTTAATACATTTTAAAATAAGTTCATGTCAATACAAAATAATATATTAATAGTGAGGTATTGTTACTGCTTGAGGGGAGGACATCTCCTTGGGATAGTAAAGCAGGGAGGAAATCACTACCTTTTAACTGTCCAGCTCTATGACTATAGAGAATAGGCATGTAAAAACAGCATCTGTCTAAAAAAAATAAAGGGCATGAATAATTGTTGGTAATGGTGGTATATTTATAGCATATTTTGTGTATTATACAATTAGGTATTGCTATCGGTGCACATGGCCTCTCCAGCTTAATTGGCAGGAGAACTGTCATACAGCAACACATGTCACAGCAAGCTGCAAGAGCAGTGATCTTTTTTTTCATTTGTGTCAGCTACATTTTTATCACATCTTTATTGTTTTTAATTTTTTTCTGTGAATTTAATGTTCGTGAAAGATACTGGGCTGACAGCTCTGGAGACTGAAGTCCTCTGTTTATCTACAGAATTGGCATTGACAGAGCAAGGTTCTTTTAATGTGCTCAAACTGGGCCCCAAGAGAAATGAGAAGATATTTCAGTGTCCATTATTAGCTGCCCATGCTGTCCTCTTTGTTCTGATGTTGGTGCAAACACAAATGAAGGCCCTATCTCTGCTCTTTTTATCCTAGGGATAGATCTTCATGGCCCACATTACCATAGCGTCTGAGCATCTCATAGTCTTTATTGTAGAGCTGCCCAGGAATTTTATGTCCAAATATTTTTCAGATGGAAAATTCAGTTTATGCAAAACAAAAATTTTCTATTAGGAAAATCAAAGCAAAATATTTTGTTTCCAGTCAAGCTGAGCTGAATCAAGACATTTTGGTTTGCCAGACTGAATCAGAACCTTTCATTTCAGGTCAGAGTGACATTACTCTGTGTCCCCCTGAGCAGTCTCCCTTCAGGTTGAATGACCACAGTGCATCACGTGAGTCATGTAATCGTATTATACCAGGGGAGATGTAGTGCAGCCAGGGAGCCCAGCCCATAGAGGAGAATGGCAGCGTAAGCACTTGAACCACAACTCCCATAAGAGATTGCAGCTCCTCAGGGCATACAGATTAATATGGAGCTGAACTGAAACTAAGTATTTTGGTATTTCTGAATAGAATTTTTCCAAAACTGTCTGTTCTGTAGGGGAAAAAATGATATTTTGACTTCTCGTCCAAATTTAGCATAGAAACAAATTTTGAAATATTAGAGTTCCAGGTGGGAAATTCTGATTTTCAACTAGCCCTGCTTTAGTTCCTGACAAATATCCTATGAGGCAAGACAGTACCATTATCCCCATTTTTCAGAGGGGCAAACTGAGGCCTTACAGATGTCATATTCTAAGAGCTTACATATCCATTTATTCTTTGAGCTCCACTGAGACTTCCAACCGGGTCTCTGGTTAACCTTAAAGAAGTCATGGGTTTCTGTGTGGAAATCTTGACCCTTTCAAACTGTACGGAGACCATTAACTCATTTCACATATGTCAATAGACAGCCTCCAGACCATAACAGCTTTTGGACTCTGTTGACCTAAACTGGGCTGAATTAAATCAGGTAATTATGAGATGATGGGCTGTATGTGCCCTGAGCCGTCCAGTCCGCCAATGTCAGCTACATTTTTAGCTTAATAATCACGTAATCAGTAGGACAAGCAGCCTTTGCTCAAATTCTGGGATTGGTAAAATAATATTATTATTTGCAAACAAAGAATTCTTACAGCCATACTGGTTTTGTTCAGTAATAGACAAGTTCTGCACTCCACAGTTCAGGTACGGAGAATCTTCACACAGTAGAACTGGTGCAGATATACTGTGCAGGGAAGGGAAGATTTATTCAGCCAGTTTGCCCCTCGCCCCCATGCAGCCCATAAAGCCCAGTTTTGCAGGATCTCCCTTTTCACTGCTGCTCAGAGGATCTTGGGAAGCTGAGAAATAGTGGTCTGGGAAAGGGTAGTACATCTCCTGCTTTATGAAGTCATTCACCATTCCCTTGTGTGTGGACAGGATGAGGGGACTTTTACTGTGGAGATTACTGCAGCTTTGAGTAGCATTTCTTCTGTCTGGCCTTCTTTACTGTTGTTCAGTTGCTGGAAAAACTCCCCGAAGCGCTCTCTCTCTCTCTCGCTCTCACGCACGTGCACGCATGCACGCACACACACCCTGGTGCACTGGTGACAGGATTTGGGGCTTAGTGTTCAGCAATTGTACATTCAATCCAAAGTATGAGTCCACATTCAAATCTGAACCATGGTAGCTGTAACTTGGTCTTTAAAGTGGTTTTATAACCTGGTTTGGTGGTGGGGAGGGGCGGGAAGGGAAACACCCAGTCTACATTGAGCTTAGGAACATAGTTTAAACACGATTCTGGTGATCTTGGTTCTAATCTCAGTGTAGACAGGACCAGAGTGGTACGCTGAGCGTTGCTGGAGGTTGAAACCATGTTTGTAAGTGTGGGACAAAAATATCTATGCATGTTCTGGCCACCTGTTCCAATGAAAAGAGGAAGCCAAAAGTGGCTTATAATGGATATGAAACTCTGTGCTCTCCTCTGAGAACTACAGGTGCAAATAACTCCTTATTTTGAAATATATAAACGGGCATGGTAGCTGCTGAGAAAGGAGCATGCAGCTGAATTCCTTTGCAGTGGGATGGTGAATATTTCTCTGGGTTCTCCTTTTTATATCAGCGTGTGATAATTTCTAGACTTCAGTTTATATAACAAGAGCATCTTGTGCTTTAACACTTGCGTGATTGTACTGAAACCATCACGGGTTATGTCTACAATGGGGGGGTCAAAAAGTGGGGGGCAAATTACAATCACTTCCTGCCTGGGGACCTGACTGCCCGCCTTTTTGTTGCTGCTACGGCTGGCGTTTTTTTCCTTTCAGTTTTGTGTTGACTAATTTACTGTTTGTTCTAGAGCTGCAGTGAGTGGGAGCTAAACTTTAAATGCACATTTGGCTCTTTAAAAAGACATTTAGGGTACAATTACTGCTGTTTACCGTCTTTTAATTGTTGTGTGTTTAGGCTTAGTCAGGCTTAGGAAGATGGGTATCTGTAATCTTTCAGGGCTTTGACTCCCTGTTCCACATTTTACAAAAGAGAAACTAATTATAGATCTACAGAGATAATGTAATGTTTTGTATATATATTTGGTGCTCTGATATCACAGCGATTAGTGTAGCATAAGTGCCTACATAGACAGACAGATATAGCTAGAGAGGCTGTGGAAGAAGACTCTACTTGTGGTTCTGGTTTGAGTCATGGACTCTCAATCTAGGGCTTGTGTACAGATCTTGATGGTCATGGTCACCTTTTTTCCTTAGAGTGCCCAAAGTTGATTTTTGTTATAACATGGGCTCATGGTAAGGAAGAGCTTGAGAACCACTGGTTTACGTGGATGGCTGCAGTTTTATCCATTAAGTAGTACTGTGTACCATAGACCTCTGCAGTAAAATCAGTCATATTCAGTCACCCTTCAAACAATGTCCAGAACAAACAAGGACTTCAGTGAGCCCCATCCAGTGACAGATCCCTGAGCTGAAATCTCTCAACCTCATGGAAAGAACAGGGCAGGAGCGAGGGTTGCCTCCAATATGTGTCTGACTGATAAAGGCCCTCTCCAGTCCCATGGTTTGTTTATAACAGGGGTGGTGAGTGTGTAGAGAGATCTCTTCTCACCATAGGGATTAACAAAGGCATTGATATGCCGAAGGCAATTTCTGGGGCAGGAAAGGGCTGGCAGGTATAAGAGGGGTGAACAACCAGTGGCAGGAGAAGGAATTTTGAATTGTCCAACCAGGAGCACTCCAAGGTACCTGCCACTAGGCATTCTCTTTGTAAAGACCGGGACGGATAAAACGCATAAATGTGCACTGTCAGATTGGTAACAGAATTGACAGACACATAAGCGTTGGTTGAAGTTATTTCTGCGCACAATGGAACTATTCATCTTTCAACTAAAGTAATACATACATGTATTTGATTGCTTACACAGACTCCTGTGCCTTAATTATAATGCTTGTTATGCCAGGATCTCAAAGCACCTTGACAGCATAAAAGAATCAAGCATAACATGAAGTAGTATTCACATTTTACATAGGAGGGCACAGAAAGGTTTCTCTACGACTTGACCTAAGGCACTCAGCTAACACAGCTGTACTGTCTATGTTTTAATCATGGATAAAATATGTCTTTTTCCTTTTCATTCAATAAATGAATTGAGAAGCTTGCATTCCTATCCCTTAGTTTAAAATTGTTTGCTGTAGCAGCTCTAGAGTGAAAATGTAAAGTCACTTGTCTGCGTTGATTTTTCCATTGAACTACAGTTGAAACAAAGACCATTGTGAGAAAACAAAATGCAATTGAACCCTCTTGACAAATATACAACTGAAAAATACATTAGTACTTGAAAGGCATGAGGATAAATTAGTTCAGAAGCATGACTAGCTAGAAAAAAAAATCTTTCTTCTCTTCCTCCTCCTTCAATTCCATGAGATTTATCTTCAGATGATCCGAAGAAATTGAAGCACATACACACCTTACCTGGGTTAAAATCCTACCTATGTTTTTTAAATAGTGAAATGATTCCGTCTTTCAGGTTGTTTATAACCCCAATGGATGTTCTCAGTTCACTACAGAAAAATTAATCTGCTTGAGGTTGCAATCTGTAACTGAAAACTGTTGAGAAAATATAGTTACCATTCAGAAACTAATCAGAAGCTATTAATACACATTGTATCCCTTTGTCATTAAACAAACTTAGAATACAAGTAACAACTTCTTCCTTCCATAGCAGTAGATAAATATGAGATCTTTCTCTCTCTTCTATGCCGTGTTTTGTTTTACATATGTTTCTAGTAAAAAGGTGCATGATTGTGTGGTTGATGGATGCAAGTTCAGCCTGCCCTAGATATGGGTATTGGTCCCTTTTGTAGCCACCATTCCACTGTTGCTGCTCTAAGAACTCAGCAAAAGCCACTTCATCTATTTTGAATAAAGGTTTGCATATATTAGAGCTCTGAGCGGGTGTTCAATCTTGCTCGTTGAAGTCCATTCTACCTCCATGGGGCCTGTTCTGTATCCCTTTAAAGTCAGTGGGAGTCTTTTACTGACTTTAGTGGCCTTTAGAATACCAGGGTTGGAAGGGACCACAGGAGGTCATCTAGTCCAACCTGCTGCTCAAAGTAGGACCAATCCCCAGACTTTAGATCAAGCTCACAAAGCTGGAGTGACTGGGCTATATATATGGGTGGAGTGTGGAGAGATTGTGGCAGTAAAAGTCACTACTCCCCCGACCAAAGGCCAGACACAGAGCTTATTGGACTGCCCGTCCTCTCCTTTCTGCTATTTCAGCCTTGGGACTCTGCCATTTGTAAGGGGTGTTGAGGCTGCTGTAGCTGTAATTGCTGTGGCTGTTCATTATGGGTGAATTTCACCCACTGAGATAGTCCTCATATTCGATTGGTATAGTTGCTTCATGATTTTCAGTGGTAGAGGAGGATTTAGGTGCACAAGTTGTTTCTTGTTTTTAAAATTAAACCCTTAGATACTAACTGAAATCCTGAGCATATGCCAGAATTCTCGACTGATCCAATATGTAGCCATAAAAATCCGTGGCAAAACAGAGTAGTTAATTAATAAAGTCTAAGCACTAGTGCTGGTCAAAAACCTACTTTAATGAAAAATTTAGAAGTGTATTTTTTTTTGTTTCAAATTGTTTAAAATGGACCCATTTAAAATGATTTTTTAAAAATACTGATTTTTTTATTGTTTTAAAAGTGGCAATTTTTTTTTTTTTACCAAAAATGTAAAATGACATTTTATTTGGTGAAAAAAATTCTTTTTTGAAAAAAGGTCATTTTTCTACTGAACAAACTTCGCATTCAAACAATTCCAATGCTCTGCCAAGAATTCATATTATTGCAAGTGTTTGTCTACCTGTCCATATTTCAGTGCAGTGCACCTTCAGTGACATCCTTAAATGCTGAATAAGACATCTCAACTGTTAATTTTGGATTTAAGTGGCCCAGCAGTTGATGCCTGTTTTTTTTTATTTGTTTGTTTGTTTGTTTTTATTTTCAATGGATAATATGTTTGAAACAAAGGACTGTACTGTTAAAAGAACTATAGATAATGACTTGAAATGATATTCAGGAAATCCAAAATCTGCTGTCCTCCAGAAAGAGGTCCAGACATGTACAAAGATCTGCTCTCTTAATTAAGAGGGAGAAATACTCTTCAGTGAGCTACAGTATTTTTATAACCCAAGTGCTGCTAAAAGGGATTCTTGTCAACGTGGCCGAGGGGACACGTGCCTCTGTCTTCTAGGTTTGAATCTAACCCAGTGTGGCAGTGACCAAAACATTGTTACCATTTGATAGCTGTTTGTTGGCCTGTGCAAAGTAATTTTAGTGTCAGAGATGTTCCCAGTAGCAATGGCACAAGAACCATCACCACAATTGGCACTAATTATCACTCTTGTTGGCAACCTCTGCAAAGAGCCCAAGGTTTGAATCTGAGCTCCTTTCCACACTGCTGTTTCCCATAGTCTAGTTTTTCCCTGACTAAATAGTGCATTTCAGTTTGCAGGGTTGTCAATCTGGCATTTTATAGACACAATAATTCATATAATGAAAAAATTCAGGGTCCATCATCTCCTTTCCCATCCCACCTCTCCTTTAAATCTAGCATGTGCAGGTCTTCTTTTTGGCATCGCATTGCAATTTAAAGAAACAACTTGTGTGTATGAATTTGTTGTACTGTATGAAATTACCTTAGTTGGATTTCTGTGTGTTTTTGTAATATTTAAAATAAATAAAAGTTTTTTTTTTTAAATAAAAGCAGCCAGTGAATAGCAGTAAAATACATAAGAGAAAAAAGTAGGATTATGCAGTCTCTGAAAGAGCCAACAGATGTTCTGGGCGGGTTAGAAAAACAACATGATCAACGGTATGAAAGCTGCCGACAGATCTAAAAAAAAGCCTGAAATAGCTACAATTCTAGAATCAGCCTGCAAAACAGAAGATCATTACTGGCCTCCCCAGCACAGGCTCAGGTCTCTGATTCGTCTGAAAACAAGGTTGAAACTTCTCAGAAAGAAACACTGCTACTGAGGCAGGATTGCAACTTCACTGATAGAGCCCTTTCATGCACCTTTGCCAAGAAAGGTAATCTGGAAGTAGGGTAATAATGAATAGGAGATTCCTTAGGAGGAGAAGATTTCTGAAGTAAGGGCTTAGTTGCTGACCTCTTAAACTGAAAAAGAACCTGCCTAGGAGTCAGGGACACACTGTGATTATATACTGTAATTTAAAATAGGTTCTACCTTTACTGAAGAAGCTAAGCTGGAAGGAAGTCCAAACAGGCTGTGACGGTCATATAAAGTAACCTCATTCACTTTTGATGCTTCAGCAGACTTTCTTTATCAAAGAAATCTCAGGATTTAAGGAAACTAAATCACTACTTGATAATGTTTGGGAATGAGCAATTCTTATGCTACTCAATTTGGAACCCTGCATTAGTATCCAAGGTTCAAATTAGTGTGATGGCTTGACTTACTACCCGACTCTCAGAGCATCAGAAAAATTGCTTGTTCAGACAGACCTGAATGCAAGACGTCAGGAAGATGTGGGATGCTACGAGCCAAGCCCTGCTCCGATTGAAGTCACTAACCGCACTCCCACTGACATCAGTGAGATCAGGAGCAAGCCCTGTATTGTATATTTAATGGCCTAAGGCCTTTTCACGGTGACTTCAAATTGTTTCTTCACCTTAAGTGCCACTTAATGGGCCAGATGCCTCCCCCCTGAATTCCACTGCATGGAGGAGAGCAAAAGAATAAAAGGCTAAAAGACAGGTAGAAAGAAAAAAAAGTATCACACTCACAGAAGCCCATCTGCATTAGCATCACATGGTTAGGTTTCTGTATGTGGTTGGCAGGAAGAGAGGATTGGAGGAGATGCTGTATGTTGTGCGACCCCCTGGCTAGGGGACAAAACTGTGGCAAATTGCCATGGAGGTTAATCTTGCCTGGACACTATAGCACAGCATGGTATTAGCTCCTTTGGTTTGGAGTCAACGGTGGCACAGCTCTTGAGGTAGCCATTAGGCTAAGAAGACATGGGGCCCACATAGTGGTTCAAAGCTGGCTCGCTGGATGCCGGCGAAGAGTAATGAGTCTCACACGTCAGTTTTCCTAGCAGAGAAGTCACAGCTTAAATGAACATGGAGATTGAGCCGTCGGCTCACTGGAACAGTACTGAAGCATGTTGTCTGGAATCTGTCAGGGGAAGCTAGTCATGGTGCTACTCAGGCAAGTCTGCACTACTTATTTTCTGAAGAAATGGTGAGCTGCCATCCTTGGGCTGCCAGTCCAGCTCCTTACATGTGCGCTGAAAGTTTCACTTTATAAAAGAATGACACTTAACCAAGTAAGGGTTGATTCTAGGTAATGGGAAATGGTGCACACTGCTCCATTTTGATAAGTAATACTGAGAAGAACCTAATAAAAATCTAAATTTAGAGTTATGGGAAATGCCCAATGCACAAACTGGTGTCAATGTGTTTTTATAGTCCCCATTTTGTGTGAAAGGTTAACTCAAGTTGTCAGTGGCTCACAAAAATAATAGCTTAAACATGTTTAGATTGCTAAAACAGCCACACAGTTTTTTGCCTTTTTTTGTTTGCAATAAACCATATGAAAATGCTAATTCATGAGTCTACATTAATTTGTATATATTATGCAAACTGAGTAGCAATTAAATGCTAGTGCGGTTTAGGTGGATCCCATGCTATATTTAAACTCAGTGTAGGACTGACATGGATTTTATTCACTAAAGTAAATTGTTTTATTGTGGGGTGTTTACAAAGCAATTTATGATGGTAATTGGTTGTAGGCGACACGATCGTGCACTCTGCTGAGATTTATTTTGCAATATGTACAGAACTGAAGAAACCCAGAGATAAGGTCAGAGAATTTCCTATGGCATTCCACTCGAGGGGGGAAAGGGGATAATGGCAATCTTGCTTTAGAATGCTATAGGTATATATTTTAGCAGACATTTAAACAATCAGACATCGTATTAAAAATTAGTAAGCCATATATTTTCCGTTGAGTGCCACAAGTTTTATGACAATGCAGAATTGAGACCCAGTCATGCAGAATGAGGACCTTATTTAGTATCCACCTCAGTGTTGTTCGTATTTTTAATTTTATCTCATTTTGCAACATTCTTTCATTGATGACTGCCCTCTGCTTTCATATGCTGAGATCTACTGTCTTGCGCTAACGTATTGAGTAGAATTGAGCTCTTGACATCTGCTTCTAGAAAGAATCCAGCTTCAGTTTTTCAAATGCAGAGGTTAAACACTTTGACACATGGTAATTATAAAAGGAAGATGAATCTTTTCTTGGATCTAAAATTATTGTGTAAAAGAGTGTGTAGATTATGGTGTGCAAGTTAAGTAATGGCTTTTGTACTGAAATCTGGAATTACTATGATGTGGTAATTTATTTAATTTTCGTTTCTCAAATCTGCAATGAATTTAGGAAATACAAATTTATAGCAAGTGGTCTTTCTATGAAATTTCCCTAAAAGCAAGAGAATGCTTTATGGGACTTCCATTGGGATCATATTTATGCCATTATTTTAAAAAGAACTTTTAGTGAAAAATTCCAACATCTGATTTGTTTTACTGGCTTCTTATAATGGATTTTGCAAGCTCTTTAAATAGTCCTTACATTTTCTGGTTTAACTTGCATCAATTTACTTCAGTATTTGAAAAGTAAAACAATGATGAATATACTCCAGTATTTTGCTAATAAATTTTAAAACTTCCCAAGGACACTTTAATATTTTTAAAAAATGCAAGGGTTTGAAAATAAACCACAAACCACAATTAACTGTAATCTTTGTTATGGCCTTGATGTTGCCTGAGCCAGATTTTAGGTTTCCCTGGTAAGTCCCCTGGAAAAAACGTTAAGGTTTTCAAATAATACTTGTTTCTTAGAGAGCTTAAGTCACATTAACTACAGTGGCTCAGTTTCATCCCCAGTAGTGGATGGTTATGAATTGGTTATGAATGTAATTCACCTTAGAGTCAAAACACTTCATAGAGAACACTGTTGTTGGAGCTGGAAAGTATACACTCAGGCTTGCTATAAATCAAATCCTGTGGTGCAGCATCTCTTTGTGCATGTTAAAAGAAAGAATAAGACGACGATATCAGCTGTATCTGAACCCTGCTCTTGTGTAAACAGAGCAGTTATTTTCTAACGTGTAATAAGTTGTTTCTGGCCAAAGGATAATGCAAACATGTCCCTTATACACACTCACTCTCTTCTTTACTTTATTAAAGAGGCTGTCTGAACTATTTCTTTAATTCACTGTCTTTGGTAGTGTTAATAAAATCTGTCAACCAAATTGGCTGAAAGAATTTTTTAAAATACAAAAGAGAGTTTGAACTGTTCTAATGATCTGTTGAACAGCTGATAACTTCGGGAATTGTTTCCTCTATACATTAATTCTAGATACAAATTGGGATATTGTCACTTTTGTTTGGAACAGATTAAGCCAATGAGGGTGGTGGTGGTGGGGGGGAAAGGATCTTTATCCATTTTCACTGAGCAGTGAAGTCTGAATATACAGCTTGCAATTGAAACTATTTTTCCAAAGCCTTTGAGGGCTGTTTCTCAGTCTAGTGTAAACAATTTATTGTTAAAGTTCCAGAATATTTGCATTTTAATTAAAGACAATTTTAATTAAATACAAAACTTTAATCAGAAAAGCAGAGTTTAGGCAGATAATGCACTTGCATGCTAAGCAAGGCTATTCTGAGGGGACTATGCTCTAAATAAAACTACTTTGAGTGTAATTTTAACAGAAAAGTGGCAACTGTGTACATTCTGACCAGCATTTTTATCTAAATGTTGGTAGGGGAAAAAAGGGATGGAATATTAATGAAAATGTTCCTGGAAGTTACATCCTGATTTTTAAACCAGCATTTGTTATAATACACCTCTACCCCGTTATAACGCCACCCAATATAACACAAATTTGGATATAACGTGGTAAAGCAGCACTGCGGGGGAGGGGAGGTATCATAAGCCTCTTCCCAAATCTGGACCTTAGCGTCCAAAAATCTGGGTGCCTAGCATGAACCCCTCTAAGCTCAATTTACCAACTTAGATTTGATCTTGCTGCCACCATCCAAAATTTCCAGGGTTTTGGCCCCCTCTGGTCTCCCCAAAACCTTCCCTGGAGGGAGCCCAAGACTCAGAAACCCTGAGCCTACAACACAGGGAAATAACCCACTTCCCTTCCCTCTCTCTCTCCCACCCAGACTTTCCTCTCTGGGCTAACCTGGGAGTATTGATGCAATCTCTTTACATCACAATACCAAGCAGCATATCTCCTCTATTCCACAAAGAGACAAACCCCAAATACAAGGAAACAGAAGAGATTCTATCTCTCCTCCCCTTTAGCCCTTCCGCCCTGGACCTAGGAGAAGTCAACGGCTAGTGTTCAATCAATATCAGCCTCACCTAAAGAAAACCATCTTCCGTAATCTTCGTCCTCGCGAGCGGGTGCCCACCCAAACCCAGCGAACGAAGCTACAGAGAACGGTAAGAAGCTCTTGTAAGAAAGAAAAAGGACCTACATTCTCTGTACAATGACAAAAAGGGCATATTGCTTATAAGAAAAAAATGAATAAACGCTGATTTCAAAAAGTTCCTTGAACATTCCAGCGAGTGTGAACAAGGGTACACTGACTCATGGGTTAAATGCCGGTGCATCGTCCGTAAGGAGCGGGAAACGATAAAAGGCGCCGCTCTCTAGTATTTGTGTTTGTTGCATAGACCTGGTCTGTACAGGATTAGGAGACCGACGACAGAAGTAGAAAGAATGAAAGTAGCTTCTCTGAGCTGAGAGGACACACAAAATAACGGTCAGAGAGCCTCCAAGAAATTCCCGTTCGGGAGTAGTATTCATAGCATGGACGATCCAAAACAAGGGAAAACAAACGCTCAAGCCATCTGCAGATGCCAGACGTCCACCCTAAGGACCTCTTCGCGCGGCCAAACATCTACACGGGAAACGTTTTACTCGAAATCAATGAGTAAGGGTACCTCCTAAAAAATAACTTAGGAGAAAATGAAAGTGGTCAGCGTGTTTGGATTTCACAGAGAACAGTTAATGTTTACCTAGACAACAGACAAAAGAAAAAATAACAAATAATTTACAAGCCTTTAGGTAGACTTAACTAGCTTCTATTTGACAGGAGGGCTGGCCCAACCGGTGGATCAAGACAGTTCGATTACGACGGTTTCACGCTAATAACGGCGGTAATTTTTGGCTTCTGAAGACGCGTTATTCAACGTAGAGGTAAGTTAATGAATGGGTCATTGGTAATGGTTAGTTCCGGTTCGCACCTTTAATCATGAGATGATGTACGAGCAGGGCTGGAAGATCTAATGGCCTTCTGCTGGAGCTTATATATCTGTTTGTCCATTGTGGATGCCTGTACCCATATAGCTAGTCCTGCACACACTTAGTGACAGAAAAGTATGTTTAAAATGGTGACGGCTCCATTAATCCATGGAGATTTGGTTTGTGCAAAGCTGCAGATTGACAGTGGAAAGTCTTCAACCTGCATCTCCTTCTTTAGAACTAGGCGCCAATGCAAGGAGCATATCCATTTCCAGAAACATCTGAAGTTCACGTTACACCGAGGTATTTCCAAGGTAGGTCGGTGACGGTTGTCATGCCCATTATTCATAATGTTTTGTGGGATTCGTTTAGCACATTTAGACTTCAGCTCCTAACTTCTGCACACCATAGTGCTCTTCGGGGTACTGGAAAAGCTTTTCTCTTTGGCATAAGATGGCAAAGAAAAGGCCCCTAAAATGTTAAACGATGGTGACTGTAGGGAAGGAACAGGCATCTGTTTAAATGGCATCTAGCGGGAGTATCCAAATGAATAGATTATCTTGAGGCAATTCTCCTTGTGGATATTGTGAAATCACCCAGTTACTGTGCAGCATCTACTGATAGATCCTGACTCCATTGCTAAAGATTGTGCAAATTATTCAGACCATATTTAGACTTGTGCAATTTGGAGTAAAACAAAAGATGTTTTTGGTAAACGCCTTCATCAGTGAAGTTTCCTCAGACGTTGAGGAAAAGGAGACATTCCTTGTACACGTTTAAATCCTCCTGCAGGAATCAATTGGCCAAGCTACAGCCATGTGGTAGAACCTCTCAAAAGTGAAAGTTCTTTTTGCTGAACTTCAGGGCGCCTTTTGGTTAGGCTGCAGTCAAGGAAAGCAGAGGAGAGTGCGAGGAGAAAAATGCATAGTTTAAAGAAAAGGAGAAAGCCCACTGAAGTTAATGGAAGTCTTTCTGTTGATTCTATGAGGCTTTGGAATGTCTGAGGAAATGGCTGTTTAAAAACAGGATGAGGTTGATAAAAATATAAATTGTCACTCATTGGAGAAACATAAACTCAAGATTCAGTTTAGGTGAGAGTCATGAGATGGTAAACTCTGATTTAGACTATAAATTCTTTGGGGCAGGGACTGTCCCATTAGGTTTGTACTAGGTACTGTATATAACAATCCCTGTTGGAATCTTTAGGTACTGCTATCATGCATATTATGAGTGAACAGAGAGCTACTTAGCCATGTAAATAGACCAGTTTGTGAAATGACATATTGGTTTATGAAGTGACATGAAGTATTTGATGTGACTGGGCTGATTTTGAGGTAATCTGTCAATTTGATCAAATGTGCGGGGAGATTTTGTTTGTAGACCAGTGCACAGTAAAGGAAAAGTCATTCCCTTCATTTTATCTCTGTTTTGATTGACTGTAGTTATCTAATCAACATAAAATGTGTACTACGGATAAATAGCATTTCATGAATACACTCACTGTTATGCTTCTTGATTAAAAGCAAAAAGGGATTTGATACCCAGGATTCAATATCGATTGTGCTGCTAATTCTATCTCATAGTACAGACTGGCAGAAGGCAGGTAGCTGAATTGTTTTTAACTGGTTTTATTGTGATGTGACTAAGGCCAGGTCTACACTGCGACTTTAAATCGGTTTAATGGCCGATATACCGATTTAACGCTGTATCCGTTCACACGACGTCGTCATTAATATCGGAGTAAAACGCTTCTTAAATCGATTTCGGAAGCTCCTCCCAAACGAGAGGAGTAGCGCTAATCGATAGTGATAACTCGGATTAGGGTCATGTGGACGGAAATCGACGTTATTGGCCTCCGGCGCATCCCAGAGTGCAGCACTGACCGCTCCTGCGGACAGCAATCTGAACTCGGATGCCAGCGGGCAGGTAAAGCAGGAAAAGCCCCGCGAACTTTTTGAATTACATTTCCTGCTTGCCCAGCGTGGAGCTCTGATCACAGGCTGGCGATGCAGTGTTTGAAATCGAAAGAAGAGCTCCAGCATAGAGCGGGAAGATACTAGGTCTGATAAGCTGTGGGGAGACAATCTGTGTAATCCAGCTCCGTTACAGAACACGAAATGCCAACTTTGCAATACAAAACTCGCAGATACGCAGCGCTTGTGTGAACAAGCCGTAACGGGAAGCCAGAAGACTCAAATGGAGCGCTCATGAAGGGAGGGAGGGGTACTCGAGGACTCCAGCTAATCCACAGTCCACAGCAAGTCTCTGAAAATTATTTGCATTCTTGGCTGAGCTCCCATTGTCTGTAGTGGTTCAAACACAGTGTCTGGGCGTGGTCAGGGAACAGCCTTCCTCAGTTTTATTTCCCCCACACCACATGAAAAAAAAAAGGGAGAATTGCTTCGTGCTATGGCGTTTGCTCAATGGCACTCCGCGAAAAAGGACGCCAAAGGGTTGTCTGCTGCCTTCAACAACGGGAGGGGTGAGGCTGTACCCAGCACCACCCGGGGCAATGTTTTCTGCCCCATCAGGCACTGTGCTCTCAACACGGAAGTGGGAACTATGGGATAGCTGAGGAACAGCTACCCACGGTGCACTGCTCCTGAAATCGATGGTAGCTTTGGACCATGGACGCAAACAATCGATTTCGGGATCCCACTGTGGATGCGCTAAACCGATTTTATTAGATCTGTTTTGTAATATCGGTTTAAGCTAATTCGAAATAATCGTGCAGTGTAGACGTACCCTAAGAGGGATGTGACATGGTCCTCTATTCGTTGGAGAGCGTGGACGCTAATGAAGCCATTAGCTGAGCTAAGGCAAGTGAAGAAAATAGGGAAATTACCATTATTCTGAAGTCATTAAGTTGTAATCTGCCACTTTCTCTCCTTACTCAAAAAGGCATCTTCTTTTTAAGGCCTCCCTGACTGTCCTTTAAAGATTCATTAATTCATTAACTTTCCAAAGGAGATGGGGGAAACACAACTGAAATTTTAATTAGCATGGCATGTCATATTACTGACACTTTGAATGTATCTGTTTTCACTGTTGGACCCATCAGGTTAAGGTTAAATAAACCACATTATAGCAAATAATCTTCTGTTTCGTACCATAAAACATAAAATGTTGAAGACCAGAAATTAGTTTCATGGTTAAATTAAATTACAACACAATGCTTGTATTATAAATTCTGTTCACATTTACATTCTTTGGAGGAAATGTGAATACTAACCCCTCCTGTTAACATTAATATTTTCAAAATATTTAGCACTGGATTTCATCTCTGTTAAATGGATATAGAAATCACTGCAGAACTTTTTTTTGTAAATGTCAGCTTTTAGTGTATGATCATTTCTAATCAGTACTTTTATTTAGTCTCTTGTAAAATGACTGTTTCTTTTAATGCCTGTGTTCTAATGGGGGTTATTTAAATATTGTATGTAATTACGGATTTAAAATACTCTGTTTTTGTTATTACTCATGTTTACACACTACAGCGTGCTATTTTTATTGACAATGGGCCAAATCCTTCTTTACTTACACCAATATTCCCTTTCATCTCAGTTGTATGAATTGCTTGAGCAAGGGCAAGGAGGTTTTTGCCCCCATAATGTTCAAAGTGTTTGAGCTATCCAGGGCAAAAATGGATGAAGAGTCTATCTCTGAAATTTAAAAATTCCCTTAAACATTTAGAAACAGTCACATTTTCACAATGCATAGGAAGTGTACGTTCAGTTCCCATGAACAAACAGGAATTTTTGCAGAAAACTTGGAACAAACACCTTTACAAAACCTTATCATTAGGACGTAATGCGTTCTTCAGTGCTACATCTTTTTTCACAAAAGGAGTAATAAAGCTTATGAAGTTAGTTACTGGAGATGATTGATGCAAATCGAATAACTTAGCTCTAGAGACACATGCCCCTACTCACATTGGAATCGATGCTAGCCAAAACTATGTTTAAACATGTTTTTAGCATTCGGAGCATAGCATTGTGCTGGCTTTTTTCTGATCAGTATGGGCAGAGAAATAGCTTTTCCCCCCCCCGAGAACTATACTAGCCAAACTACGTCCAAGTATTGGCAACCCTAGGCATTCATAACTCATTAATCAAGCTGTGGTAATCTAGCCGTCCAGTCCCAGACCTGGACTTTAGTGTCCACCAGTCTGGTCCTGTCCCAAACCTGGACTTTTGCGTCCAAAGTTTGGGGGCTTACCTGAAACTCCCCCAAGCTCACTACCAGCTTGGATATTCTCGCTGCCACCAGATCAGGAATTAATCTATGGGGCCTGATCCCCCCTTTCCTCCCTCTGGTGTCCCCAACCCTCCCTTGGTGGGACACCCAGATTCCCAATCCCTTGGATGCTAAAAGCAGGGAAAATAACCCCTTCCCCCTCCTTATCAGGCTTGCCTCGCGGCTAACCTGTGTGACCCAAGAAACCAGCTTTTCTGCTTCCCTCAGGACAATGGAGATGCAAAATACCCACAGCTGGGCTCTGCCACCCCCCTTGCTCCAGGAATGAGGGAAAAACTGTAACCACCAGAGAACAGAGAGAATTCTTCGTCTCTTTCCCCGTAGTCTGCTCTTTCCCTGGACCCAAATAGGAAAATAGCCCACAGCCTGGCTTTTCCCTTTGCCTCCCTAGGAAAAGAACTTTCACAAGGTTTAACAAGAAAACTTTATAGAAAAAAAGAAAGAAAATATAAAACAATCATCTTGCATTAAGAAACTCAATACAGGCTCTTGCTTATAAGAAAATATAAAGAAACAGTCTGATTTAAAAGATAGCCCAATTAAACCAGCACAACAAATTAACATACAGGTAAATACACCCCAAAGACCATCATAGCTGAATTACTTTGCGGTTCCTGGGTACTTACAGATGTTTAGAAGAAGTATTAGGAGAGAATTAGAAGAAGACTTGTTTCCTCATAGCTAAGAAAACAACAAAGACCCCGGGTATACAAATTCCCGCCCCTGACTTTAAACAATCCAGTTCTCTGATTGGTCCTCTGGTCAGGTGTTCGGTTACCCTTTTCAGGTAAAAGAAACTTAACCCTTACCTACCTATCCATTTATGACACAAGCCCCACAAAATAATGAGATTTGCTGAAATCTCATCATTTTTTAAAAAATATATATATTTGGAAGTTGTTTTGTCTTTTGATTTTTGAGCCTTTAGGTTCCACTTAGGTCACGTTTTCAATTTTTTTTTTCCTGCAACAATGAGTGCTTGAAACTTACTTTTAAAAAATGAGAACTGAGATTCTTCCATACTCACTTTAAGAAAAACCTCAAATATCACAAGACATGATATAAAATCCTCAGTTGGTAACACTGACTACAGTAGCCTGCAGTATTCTTTTATAAAAAAAAACCAAGTAAACAAACTATAGTTGTGCACTTGTCAAGGGACACTGGAATGCTACTTGCAAAAACCACGTTTGTAAACAGTTGTCGCTAGGATAATGGGGACTGCAGTGCAATCAGGACTCTGAAGAAGGAAAAGATTGAAGAAGGGCAGGATGGAAAAATCAAGAGAGTGAGAATAGTATAAACTCAGTATGGGCGAGCATGGTGGATTCAATGGCGATTTCCTATTTCAAAAATATTGCACCAAAATTGAACCTTGTTCGATATAATTGTGAAACAGTGCTACGCTGGCCCACTCTCAGATGGGAGTAGAGTGACCAAATGTCCTGATTTTATAGGTACAGTCCTGATTTTTGGGTCTTTTACTTATATAGGCTTCCTCCACCCTCATCCCGATTTTTCACATTTGCTGTCTGGTCACCCTACATAGGAGTGAATGGGAATAGGCAGTTGAGGGTGAACAAAGCCAAACTGCATTCACCAACAGATATAGAATGTGCAATGGGTTTCAGTAGAGAAACTTTGGATAGGGAACCATGACTGATATCACAAACTGAACATAGCTCAGAACATAATACCAGATCATATATATTTAAAGTACCTCACTTCATAGGAAAAAGTTAACAGCAAGGAGGGTGTGTATGTCATTCCTTAGCAACTTGTTTCATGTGTGAGTTCATGATGAAACTCCTGAAATGGCTACAGGAGCTGAACTGATATGTTCACATGTGCATGTATATCATTGACCTTTGAAGGAGCATGATGCGCCATCTTCAAGATGACAATTCTTTTGGCTGGCTTGTGTCTCTTGCTTACTGGGCTGTGACAGGATAGCTGTGTTTGGAGTTGAAAGTCCTGAGTTAAATTTTGTGGTGTTTATACATATAGTCTATATTTTGTGCATTGCCACTAGTGCAGTAGGATTATTGTGTCCTAGAAGTGATGGTATTTAACTGGTGGCAGTCTGTAATGTTCTTTGGGCTCTTTCTGAATAGAAGGCATAAAAACTATAGAGAATATGATTGATTGTCATGATACGTGGATGACACTTTGCAATGCTTTCTTCTGTCTTGACAAATACACGAAAACATTTTTAATAATGGATTTAGACTACTACAAATAATAGCAAACTAATCTACCTCTCAGTAAGTATGGTTAGTATCTGTGTGAATCGGGTAGGCCTCATCATTTGTTATAAATCAAATACAAGCCTCTGAAAAAAGAAAGCAAAGACATGAGAATGCAGTGTTGAAGCTATTGCAATTAGATGCCTTCTTTAAGCTTCTTAATAACTTGTCAATATGAAAATATATATACATTTGCAATCCAGAGGGCACTTATAGGAAGTTAAAGTAGGTCATATTCTGGGCCTAAACTTGAAATTTTCCATGCGGAAAAAAAGCTAATTTTCTGACCAGTTTTTGATTCAGGTCTTCTTTGTTCTTGGATTTCTAACACTGACTTTAACACTTTGATGAGGAGAAGGCTGGGTTATAGATGTCTTTTTGGAAGATGAGTATTTAAAGGAATAAATGGAGGTCCTTCAGACTTTCTCAGGGATACCACTCCAAGCACAGGCAGCAACATGGAAGAAGGTGTGGAGACAAGACCGACCCCATAAATAGAACGGGTCACTGGGCAGAGGGAAGGAGTCAGCTGGAGGAGCAAAGAGATGAGAATGGAGAGTACACCTGGGCATGTAGCAGGGCTTTAAATTACTTTATATATTTACCCTAATTCTGTGTAGGTTCCCATGCTTTTATATTAGGAAACTATTCCTGTTATGTTTCAAATTTTTCTACCCTTGTGCTGTGTCATGGCATTTTTCAAGCAGTCTGTGGGGCTAGGCAGGGAGATGCTGAGTAAATCTGAAGCTTGCTTTTTTCCCCTGTATGATAGTGTCAGTTTGATATATCACCGTTCATGTTGTGTTTGTACTTTAGGTCAGGAAACTTCTGGATTGTGTGTATAATCAGTATTAGCATACAGAGTAACCTTTTGCACCGTGGCGTGGTGTCTTGCAGTGGATTTGTCAAAAAAAAAAATATCCTTCATTCTTCCTCTAGAGTAAATTATGTTTATAGTGATGCAATTAGTGACACAAAGGAAGGATAGTGGTAATAGCATTACTAATTATATTGCTTTACATAAATAGTGACATCAATAATACCAAGCACCATTAAGAGTACTTAATGGTGGCACAGAATAACCCTTTGATTTGAATAGGGCTTGTAAATCTTGCTAAAGCTTCTTCACAGATTTTGTGCTTCCTGGAAGTTACACACCTAAAAGAGCCAATATAATCTGGGTAAAATTGTCTCTGGCCCTGGTGGTGCAGTGTTGGAGAGGGCAAAGAGTCTTTTCCTCTTTTCCACAAGACCCATGGACTGTACCTGTGCTCAGAGGAATACAGGGGCTGCTCTCTCCTGTGGCCCACTGTGGTGCAAACCACATCAAAGAGGCAGAGGAGAAGGCAAGGCAGTACGCTCACAATGCCGCAGAGCTGACTGGGCGCACATGCGCACACACCACACACACATGTATATGAAATAAGAGATAATTGAGCTCTACACGCCTTGCAAAACGAATGGGGTAGATGATTCTTTCCTCATGCTTCAGTATGCTCTTAGAATAATCATTCAATATGCAGCAGTTCTGTAAATCTTGGATTTCAGATTATGAAGCCTCTACCTCCTACACCCTCCCCACAATGGGATGCCTGTGATGTTATAATGTGAAGTGATCTAACTAGGCTGAAATTTGATCTCATTTTTTCCCCACTGCATAGAAATGACTTGCTGACACTTTTTCCCCCTCTTACATAGGTCAGCTCATTAATTTTGTCACAGCTGGCGTAATATAGTAAACATGGCACAATTGATTCCACATCTCCAGTGCATTTTAGTTCCAAGTTGGTTGTGTGATTAGTTTAAATATTTAGGGCTAGATTTTGGCCTTTTTTTTTTTTTTTTAAAGTGCAACTTATGAAATAGGCAAAGAACTTCAGGTCGCAGAAGCAGCACACTATGCACTGTATACTGCTTGGATTATTATTATGAATTATTTGCTATACAAATCAAAGTATGCCAGTTGGACTTTGGGCGGGGTTTACACATCTGTAGTACAGTCAGTGTTTCAACCATGCCTGCTCTAAGGCTCATTGGTTCATCATAAGCCTTTCCCCCATTGTCCATTTAGGAATAGCCATCCTGGCCATTTTTCTACTGAATTTCTGATTGACCAGAGATTAGCATAACCTCTGTTAGAAACACTCTTGACTGTGAACTGCAAGCTCCAAAGATCTTGGCCAGCAAATACGATCTGCTTTGTACTTCCTCAAGTTTCTCATCTGTAGTTTCTGACTATGGCAGCCGCAGAGAGGCCTTGGAATTTTATATCATATGGTTATGAGTTCCTTTGTAAATAAGGCCAGGCCTCGGGGGGAGTAGGGGAGTTTTGACCCTATGCAATATGGGAAGACTGTGTTTTAGAGCTGAGTGACAAAAAAGCCACCTCCTAACAGTTTTATTTATTTATTTCAATTATTCTGCACCTATCCAGGAACCTTTATACAATTATAACATACAAAATTGTAATAATTCTACCAAATATATCACACAGAGTGCAGTGTGGACTTCCCTTGATAATACTTAGCTAAGCTAATCAAAATAATAAAATATACATCTCATGTCAGGGAACTGTATCCCTCAGTCTATGGCTTCATCAGAAGCCCAAACAAAAGATGAACTTTGCAGTATGCCTTAAACATTATCAGCCAACTCAGTCTCTGTGAGTTCAAGGTAGAGGTCAAGTCCCAGACCATTCATGAAAAATACCCTGCCACCAGCCCCTTCCTTTTTTGTCAGGAGGCAACTTGACTAACTGTCATTACTGCCACAGTTTTCCTGGGGGAGAGCAGAAGTCTCTCAGGTAGGTAGGATACAAACCATTAAGGACTTCATAGGTCAAACCCAACACCAAAAAATGCCACTGTGGACTGGGGAACACCAGTATCATGTGTGAAGTATCGCTTAGGAAGTGGGCATATCTGCATTCTGCACTAACTTCAGCTTCCATACAGTCCTAAGGTGTAGCCTCAGATAGTGTGCATTGCAGCAGTCTAATCTTGAAGCTAGGAAGATGTGTAAGTACAGGAAAGTCTGAAAAATCTCTGTGTAGACCTGAAACCCTCAGCAATCTGTAATAAATCAGTATGAAGGGTCAAATCCTGCTTGCCTTATGAATTGTGAACTCCCCTCCACCCAGTGTTCCTGAACATTAGATTGTGCCTTTGGATCTCTGGGTTAGAAAGAAGTCTCTAAAAAATTGCATGTAGCCAGAAAGCTCACTGCTGAGTTTCCTCTGTGTTGAGATAGTTCACCTGCTTGGTTATTGCAGGAAAACAATGAATACATTAAACTCGGGAAATGTGCTCCTGAAAAGCTAGTTTTAGATAGGAATTTGTGAATAACTGATGCCTAGGCTTAAAACCTCTCATGTGGTCAAATCCAGGACCCTTTTATCGCGCACAGGCATGTTAGACATCCTTCTCTGACATAACATGCCTTTATGGATGATAGAGTGTCTCAACAGAACAAGGACTGAGCTTGGAAGTTGCTGCTAGTCCATCAAATGCACCGCTCAAGTTTTGCATACAGAGAATTAGCCAATCCAAGATCACCACTGAACACTAGCACTGAAATATGATTTCATCGTATTTGCTTTATTTATAAGCTGTTGCTTCAAGTGTCACTAAAATTTATCAGTGTAAATATTAAAAATGAAACAGGACATATATAATCTACACTTCCTTAATCTCCTCATCTCCTCACCATCCTCCATTTAGTATTCCTAATGACTGTGGCATATGAAACAATATAAATAATACTTCTTTTAAAGGATGCAGCAATGCTTGGGACTTCAATAGGAGCACTCGCCCAAATAACACGAACAGGATCTGGCCCTAGATCTATTATAAATCTCACCATTCATTAAGAAAAGAATTCAAGATTTTGGTCAATGATAGTTAAATACTCTCTGGAGCAAACATCAACGAAACAAAAATTGTGCAAATGTGCAGGATTAAACAGTCCTGAATCAATTTTTAATTATTGTTTAATTGATTCCAGATATAAAACAGAACACAGAAATGAAATGAAAAGTGGTCTTTACAAGGGGTTTTAAGGCCATTTTCTATCAAACATGAAATTATTAAGTTGCTACATTTCTCTCCTCAGGGGAAAAAGCTATAGGACAATATCTTTGTTGGGCTTTGTTTATGAGATTCAATAGTTTTATTTCTTTACTGATTTTTTTCTCATTATTAATAAATTTTGTTGTATGTAATTTTTTGTGTTCCCAATATTTACTTTTTATCAACCAGTAGAACAAATTATGCTAGTTTTTTTTAAAAAAATCTTCAATTCTAAACCTGTAGATTTAATTTTGCTATGTTTGTAAGTAGTCAGTTTCCTCTAAGAATTGGCTACAGATTTTTCTCACACAGTTGTATGACTTGAAGACTATCCTTTATCTAACAAATATTGATTTGGTTTTGTTTAGCCCTATTCAGAGCGCGCCTTATCGCTAAGATGCGTTTTGTTACGATGAGAGTTGACAGAATTCAGATTTAGTCAGGTGAACAATGTCAGGGTCATTAAGAATGTAAAAGAACCACAGTAACAAAATGATATTAATATTTTGATTTTCTTTTATAAATAAAGTCAGTAGCTTCAGGATTTAGGATCTTTTTTTCTTTTTTAGCTGTTAAAATAATTTGCACTAATTGCATAATCTGTTTACTATGTCATTTGTCCCCTATGAATTTAAATACTTAAGTGCATTAGGTCAAAAATAATTAGTAATCTGAACTTCTGAAAATGAAAGATAGGAGCTGAGTGGAAGCAAACTTTTAAAATGTGTAAATACACCTCTTGATTGTTAGTACAACTATTGGTGCTTTACCCATACATCCCATAACTAGGAGTTTTTTCATCGGAAAAAGTCTGTGACCATCTGCAATGCAGAAATTTATGGGTCTCTTTTTTACTTCAACACATTATTATTAATTATTATTCATTTAGCATTTAAATTTTAGTAGGGCCTAATGGCCACAACCATGTTGGGTCCTGTTGTGCTGTACAAATGCATGATCAATAACAGTCCTGCCCCAAAGAACTCACAAGCTAAAAGAGAAGACATAACAAGATCCATTAATTTTAAACTCTGTAAGCCTATCCCCAGCACCTCCCCTGTGTTGCAGGTATATAGAACACAGATATCCAAACTGAGATGGAGTCTACTTATAAATCGTCTGTGGACAACATCTGAATTGTTCCCGAAGCATGGGAATGGGAGCTCATGAATTTTCCTGTGAAGTTCAGTAGGATCCATGGCCTACATCTGCAAAGGTATTTAGGCACCTAACGCCCACAGATTTCAGTGGGAGTTAAGCACCTAAATACCTCTGAGGATCTAGGCTGATGTGACTGTGGCTTCCATGTCACATTGGAATGCTTCAGTTTTCAACAGTCAGCTGTCTTCAACCTCTTCCTTCTCCTCCTTTCTGTTTTGAGTTGAATAAGTCTTTAAATTGTTGAGGTGGATTAAACGGCACGGAGTCGCTAGTTGCTGTCTCTGCTAAGCAAAACTTGCTGAACTAAATTCTGCCCTCTATTACATTTGTGGAATCCGGGTGTTTTAGGGTTACATGGGTAGAAGTGACAGAATTAGATCTCCTGTGCTCCTTCTTTGTCTTTTTTTCTTGTTATAAAGTCTTTCCTCCTTCAGCTGAGGACAGCACACCCTTGGTCAACATCTATTTTCTGAACGTTTTTTGGACACTGGCCTTGAATATTCTGTCAGTAGTTTCCTTGCTGTTGAGGAATTTCAGTGAATTATCCTACCAGGAAATTCAGTGGACTTCACAAGGATGCTCTGTGAATGTTGTCAGAGTTAGCGACCCTAATGGAAAAAGTACTTTTGTATGCTACAGTAATGATCCAAAACAGTCCACCTTACCACAGCATTTACAATACTGTAGTATTGTTTTATAAAGGCATCTTCCACATGTGGTGGTTTGGGAGAAATCATTTGGCCTTCCACATGTGTGAGATGGGAAGGTTGCAAAAGACAGGAAGAGAAGTAAAAGGGCACTGAGCTACTTCTACTGAATCCTATGTACTTTAATACTAGTTACTCTGAAAATCTATGAAACCTCTTCAGTCAACACCATTTTAACAAGGTATGTAGCTATGAGGCCTGTGTTCATATTTCCTGCTCTAGCTAATAGGAAGGTTCAACTGAGGAATCTCATGTCTATACTTTTCTATCATTCTTAAAATATAGAGGTTTCATCAAGCACATTTTGTGGCACATATGCACACAGGTGTGTTTGTGTGTTCTAGTGTCGTTAGTTTAATAGTGCGAATAAGGTTATTGTTGAAACAAGTAACTGAGTTTCATACCACAATGGCCTTAGCATGAACGATGGTATTAACATCTGCTAGAATGGAAGGCCTGATGATTTTAGCGCCTCTCAAACACGTTTTTAAGAGCTTTTAATCTGGTTCGCTGAATGTTGGAGAATTATTTGCTGTTTGTTTCTGTAGTGACTGATATTATGGTCCTCTGTTTGTTTCATAAATAAGTAAGGTCAGCTGCTTGGTGGTGGTGTGAAATGCTAAAATGCAATAGCTGGCTTATGCCCCAAATAGAGCATTGGACTAGAGACCTTTCTGAGTTAGCAGCAAAAGGAAGAATAGCTTATCATTGTAGAGAGTAATTATATGGATTAGAAGACATTTTGAACTCAGTTTCTAGATCGAAATGAATAAAAATGTGGAAATGGGTCAAAAAATGCCAAACAGTCATTCCACCTGATCCATCCTCTTTTTCCTTCCTTTCTCCCCTCCTCTCTCTTCTGTCTATTCATGCATGTCTTCTTGTGTTGTGTTTCATTGCTACCCTCAGCCTAACACGTTATGTTGCTGCAGTATTGTCTGGTCTTGCAGCTTTGACAAGTAGTAAAATTGCATAGTTCCATCATTCTTCTGCAGATCCTGTGAGATGTGCAGTTTTGGGAAATATATACCAGTTGTAAGTCATTTACCTTTGTGTACTTTTCACTGTCTGTATCAAAACAGTATCAAAGAGCATCTACTACCAGTAGTGACTGAGGGTTCAGTCTTCGGAAGGTTTGCTGTTCTGTAAACAGATCACGTTTGCTGATTTGCTGAGGAATGGTTGTTTGTTTGTTTGTTTAAAGAGAAACAGACCGTGTGCTCGACACTAATCTGTTTTTCCATTTTTTAGATCAACAACCCATAGCCGTAACTTTCACCGATAAACTTTTAAAGAAAAATGTTATTGACAATGGCATTCCAGTGTAGTTAAGCTAAGTATTCACAAAACGCTGCTGTGATGTGTTTAATGCCATTTAAGACATTCAAGATGTTATGCTATGGGGAAACAGAGAATGAAGAAGCAGTATGATTCAGTGGTCTGAGTCCTGGACTTGGGCTCAGAAGTCCTCGGTTCTGTTTCTACCACTCTCTCTTGCTGTGTTTTGGGGCAAGGCCTGTTCTGTATTTAAGTTTTCCCAGCTCTAAAATGAGGCTAGTAATGCTTGCCTTTGAAAAGTGGTTTAAAGGAACAGATAACAGCCAAGTATTAATATTATTTTATTGATTCCTCTTATGCTCAGTCTTTAATCATTGATTTTTGCACCAAAAGATAAAAGGGAGGAGAGATGACTCATTTTGGTATATATTTTAGTTTTGTACTGTAAGTTATGTTTTGATCAAAAGGTTACTGAGGCATTAGATTGTAGTGCTGTAAGATAAATAGTGTCTTGTTTGCTAAAGGTATGGTAAAATACATTACAGGGTAGATCTATTCTACATGTGAATTACTAGCTATCATTTGGTGAAATGTGTCACTTCACAATGTTTTATTTTGTTAACTGACTATGCTAATAGTATTTTTAGTGGGTATGGAAAGGCAGTAGGGGAATATTATAAATATTTGTGAATAATCATAGGTTTCCAAATATGTCACCCATCTTTTCTTCCATGCAGTACTTTGAAATACTTTGCCTTTTGTAAATGCACTTTTTGTCTTTTGCACAGAATTTGCTTAGTTTACATGTACTTCACTGCAGAAATACCAACAATGCTTTAATTTATGGATGTTTGGTGTTGGGCTTTGTTTAAATGAGTTCCATTGGAAAGAATCAGAGCCTTCTATTCTTGCAGAAATTAGTAAACCACATGAGGTGAATCTTCCGACAACCCATTTCAAACCTGTAGTTTGCAGGGTATAATTTAGACATTGCATTGGTGGTTTATGACCATATAAAGTGTAGGTGTGTAGGTCGGAGGTTGGATAGATGTACTTGTAAATGGCTTGAAGCAGTAGGGCTGAGTATGATCTCCAGCAGTGCGTATTTCAGCTCACAGTTTCACATCTCTGTCCTAAGGCATTAGATGCTACTAATTCTCCAAAAGCTAAAGATTTGTTTTACAGAAGAAATTCTGATTTGATTAAGATATTGCTTCCAGACTTAATGTTCCTTTAGCAAATCATGCTACGTACACAACTGGAAATAAACTGCATGTTATCTGAGCTTGGGGCGGGGATGAAGGGGAGACAGACTCATGATTTGGAATAATCCTACAGAAGCAGCATTTATTGTAATGACAGTACACTTGGATTAATTATAGCGCTGCTTATGGGCACCAACATATTGTTACAGTTGTGTCAGCACTTTTTGTTGTTAACCTGGTGTGGCAGTAGTTTATAATTTGGCTGTAAAAATGTGCTCTGGGTTAAATTTAGGTTCTGTGTTTAGGTATCTGGTTTCCGTTAAGGACTGAATTGTATTTCTATATTTTGAGCAATTAAAATATAGAGAGTATCCACTTAAAAAGATTTAGTTTTTCCTGCTCTGTACCACTTTGGATTGAACAACTCCCCACCCCAAACTAATCTTTAATAATAAAAATTGTTATGTAGTGATAGGACTATGAAGAGCCTTCTGAGTTATCTAGCAATAAATGGTCTCAATTCCTTCTGTCTTGTGCAGACACATGCCATAGAAGCAAACAGCATTGGATATGCCAACATTAGGGCCTGATCCTTCAGTCAATGGGATTTTTGCCTGAGCTGCAGAATCAAGCGTTTAATGCCATTGGCCAATGGTTAGACCATGTCATAATCTCTTTGATGTTTTGAAATAAAATAGCCAAGATATTTGATCTTAAAAATTGGATACTGTGACTGTCGAGCAACTACTTTTCCTGAGGAGTTTTACTATGGTTATGAGTATAGTTTAAAGTGTAACCAAATATGTGTGTATATGATTAGCTGTAATGGCTCTGAAATATCGGTGAGATCTAAAATCTTTGTATTGAACATTTCTTAAAAACCTGTTTACACAAAAGATTGCAATAACTCAGAAGGAGCTATTACAGTTAATCATCTAAACAATACAGTCTGTCTTTTGAAAATAAATATTCAAAATATAGCACAGAAACTGCAGTAAAATTAAGTAACTTGTCAATCAATCCATAAAAACATTCTTAATTCCCATTTTACTATGGGCAAAATAATAAATTCTGAGCAAATAAAGTTGGTTTGTACCTGTGACATTTTATTACATATAAATGTACATATGAAAGAATATGTGCAGATCAGCTAGGTTTTTTCCTTTGACTCTTACTCTATTTTATTCTTTTCTTTTTTGAGATTACACTGTTAGATTGTATTTTACTTTTTTCTAAGTAGTGTTGGCAAGTGGCTCTTATCAAGAACAAATGATGCCATAAATCAGGGTCAAAATCAATGATACCATGGGACTGGAAGAGGGAGATATGGTTATGAGGGCCCAGGTGTTTTACCTGCCTCTGAAGCCAAGAGCTGGGGACTTGGGTATTGTTCTGAACCTTGTATTCTTACTTACTGGACAGTATACAGCTGCTTTACCTCACATCTGAGTTATCAGTACCAAGATCCTGTTTTTTAATTTGATTTTGTTATAATTTAGTGGAAATAGTAGAAAGCAAGTTTAAATTCATGCTCAAGCCACCGTTTCTGAGGAAAGTGACTGGGAAATAATGAAAACAAACAATGCCCTCCCTCTCAACCCGTTCATAAGGGGGGAGGGATAGCTCAGTGGTTTGAGCATTGGCCTGCTTAAACTCAGCATTGTGAGTTCAATCCTTGAGGGGGCTGCTTTTAGGGATCTGGGGCAAAAATCAGTACTTGGTCCTGCTAGTGAAGGTAGGGGACTGGGCTCAATGACCTTTCAAGGTCCCTTCCAGTTCTAGGAGATAGGTTTATCTCCAATTATTAAAAAGTGGGGTGGGATAGCTCAGTGGTTTGAGCATTGGCCAGCTAAACCCAGAATTGTGAGTTCAGTCCTTAAGGGGGCCATTTGGGGATTAGTCCTGCTTTGAGCAGGGGGTTGAACTAGATGATCTCCTGAGGTCCCTTCCAACCCTAATAATCCATGATTCTATGGTAATAAAATGTAATTATGTAAGATTTCGGAATGAATGGACCAGAAAAGGCCATCAGAGTTATGCAGCAATAGATGATCTCAGTTCCTCATCTCATGCAAATACAAACAGCACTGGATGTGCAATTGTACTGATGCTTCAATTAATGGGATTTTTGCCTGAGCTGCAGGATCAAACATTTAATGCCATGACTAGGCATTTTCAGCAGCAGTTGTTTCTGTCCTAGTCAATGATAGGTATTAGTGTAAACAAGGAATGATTTGTGCAGCTGCAATAAAGCTGAATACGTTATGCCAAATATGAAATTAGAGGGCTGATGCAAGTGCCTCTTGGACATTTCTTTCATTGCCCTTTACACTTTTCTTTCCTAATAGAATCCTGAGGAACCAAACACATACTGTATGCATGCTTTTATTATAGTGCTTTGCCTCGGGCCCTTAACTTTTCTAGCTGGTCATTACCTGACCAGTAATGACCTCTAAACGGGTCATTAATGCTTAAGTAATAAACTGTTTCACAAGGCTATCTAGTACAGAACCACTTTCATCATTTTTACAGTTACTGTTTTATCGATAAATCAATAGCCAACAACTGGATATTCTTGTTTTGCTACATAATCTCGTAATAGTGGTCATAGCAAATATGCAGCAATTCCATTTCATTGCATTTGGTAAGGATGGAGATGGTCTCACACAAGATATCGAGGACTTGGAGTTGCGTATGGGGTGAGGATAAAGGCATGTTATATTGAACCAATAAAGAATATCTATTTCTTAGGATTTTATTTTTTCTTCTAGAACATGTATAGTTTTTTACTAGGCAATTTTTCCCATTGGCCATATTAGAAACCTCCAGCTTTTTAGTATACCGTAGCAATTGCTTATGGATGATGTAGCAACCTACAGAAAAGCTTTTTTGAAATGATCATTTAGTTATTAATATAAGCCTTATACTTTTTGTATGTCATAGATATGCTGACCATCTCAATAAAGCATGCATTAAAATGTATTGAAAATATTTACTTCCAGTCGCTGTCAAAACCATTAGATTCTAAGAGTATTTTTTTATGAAGTATATATTCAACTTACTTAAGACACTGCACACTTTAAAGAGAAGCGTACAATTGACTTTATTCTAGTGTTCATTTTTGGTACCCCATGCCTTTACGTTCAACTCATCACCTTTATGTTGTGCACCAGGAGTGAATCCACCTCTGTACAGAGGTCTTATACACCATGTAAGTCCCATTTAAGCCTTATCTTGAAGACTTAAGTGGAGCATAGTCCTTGGGCGGGCCCTCTGCATGGGGCAGCCTTTCACCCAGTCTCTCACAGGGGTCTTGTGAGTTGATATGTGTACAGTTCTTTAAAGATGTGAAGCTGTATCTGAGTACTAAGTAATTATTTTTAATGACCAGAAAAGAGAACGTAAACAAACAAGACTAAAATAAACAGCTGTGGTGAAAGGGAAGAAAATTGTAAAATTTTCCAGAGGATGAAGATTTTACTTAATATTTCACAAGAACACTACAAAATATGACTATATAAAAAGGTAGCAGTTGTACACATTCTCATTCACACTCAACATGAACTATTCAGAACTTCCTTTGTCTAACTTATCCTATAAAATAGGTTTTTACACATAGAGTAGCATAGAACTCTTTCATCCTGGGGAGACAGAGAGGAAAAATGCATACGAGGTACCATATAGTTCTTTTTGGTGGATCAGCAGGTATTGGATATTGCAACCCTTGTTAATATCAGCATAGCATTGTTTCGTTGCTGAGGATTGAAATAACCCTTCCGGTCATTTGTCTTTTTTTTATGTTGGTCTTTGTGAGATGTCAGTCTGGGGTGACCCCCTTTTAATACTAATGTCTGATCTATCCAAGAAAGTATGAAATTTGATGAATATTTTTTGACAGACACAATTTTTTTTCTTTGATGGAATGGAGCAGTCTTTGCAAATTGTGGCGTCTTTGAAATTTTCTGATGGCTTATTAAGACAGACAGACTATTCTTAGTGATTTGTGCCTAACATATTAAATACCTAGTAATTAATACAGAAATTTATTTAGATGGGAAATACTCAAAATATAGGTTAGTCATAGGAAGATTGATCAGAGGTATTTTAAAGCAATCAGTGGCATTTTAAAGCATGGCTGTCAGTTTGAGGGGGAGCAGCTATTTTGGAGGAAGTTTTGACATTCTCTTCTTCCTTACCCATCTCTCCACACCTCAGGAATATGTTATGTAATCAACTGGCTGGAATCCCTTTCTTTATTCCATTTCATCATTCCTCAAAGTTGGTCAAAAAAAATTTGTGAATTTTAGCCTCAGTAAATTGCGTATAAAATGGAAACAGAGTATTTATGAATGGATAGCAGGGGAATGGGTATTAGCTGATGAAACATTGATTCTTGGGATCATGGCCTGCTGTTGACAGGGTTATGACTGGCGCTGCCATACTGAATATAACAAACACTTCTAATTATTTGGAAAAGCAACGTTAGTGACTAAGAAAAATATATTTAAAAATATGAGACAAATGATTCTCCTACATTTCCTCAGGTGTTTGGGACAAGAAACAGCTGATGAGTTTAAAGACATCTTAACCAAATCTCACAAGGGCATTTAACTAAATCTACTTCTGTACATCATTATTAGTAGATGCACAAAGATAATTAATAATTTGAAAGATTATGTATATATATATATAGAGAGAGAGAAAATGATGTCAAAATTATCTGATGACTTAGAGTTGAAATAGTGATTGATTTGACCCTCCATCCTGTGAAATTTAGCCTGGTATTTTCAGTAATGCTGCTATTCTCACACTGCAAAAAATAGCAAAAATAGTGTAAGATTAGTAAACACTTAACATTTCACAGAATAAAATCTGTGGCTGTCACACAGGCATATTTGCTGTTAAGATTGTGGCAACAGGATGACAGCAGTAGTATCTTTAGTTGCACGGATCACCTACTTCAGAGACATTTTGGTGTCACTCCTCTGATTTAGTGTGACACCAGAAGTGAATTTGGTGCCCAGGCTGCAATTTCATAATATAACAACCTGTGCTTGGATTTTATTTAGAGCAACTCATTATCTGCAGTAAATAATTGGGGTTGGGGGAGGGGAGAGAGACTTTCCAAGCAAATCTGAAAGTAAATATGATTATTATTATTTTTTTAATTGTGGGCATTGAAAATTGCCATTATTACTTTAAAAAGATGAATTAAAATGGAAATTAGTATTTTTCCTGCTACTCTGACAGAGGAGAGTAGTAGACCCTAAATAATATATCTTTGTATTGCTGCTGTTGCTGTTGTTTCATGCTAATGTAGCCTTTGTTTGTTTGGTCTGAAGATTTTCTTCTCTAATTTTTGAAGTCAAATCTGTGCTAGAGAAATCTTTTGTATGACTCAAGAGCTCTTACGTTTTTATATGACTGAATGTAAGTGTGTTTGCCTTGTGATTACAACAAGGCAGATATAATATTTAGAAGCCTTAGCAATTCCTGTGCAAATGCAGTCCTCGGAGAAGGGCACAATAACAAAGAAAGCAAGCATAAGTTATCTAAAGACTCAGAAGTGCAGGCATCAGGGTGGTGACTCACAATGTGGTCGGGAGCCCTGGAGTTTTAGAGAGTAATTTATGGTGACGCTGATGAGACAGATTTAATTTAAATACTGTAACTGCTGAAATATTTTGAAGTTAAAAAGTCAACTAGTGGTTAAGTAAATATCCTCTTGACCCCTTTTAACTCTTGTGATGAACAATTGTTTAAAGTATTCGCTTTGAAATGCTTGAGACATAAAATGACCCAGGAGAGATGAATTGACCACAGATACTTAATGCATAGGATTGTGTTGCTTAAATTCAAAGCGGTATCCATTGTTTTGTCCAGCCTATTGTTCTGTAATTTGTTAAACGAGCTATAAATGGAGAACGGTGCAAGCAACAGCAAAGGTTTCAGATGGTATGGCAAAAAACATTAGGGGAAAAATTTAGAGAACAGAGATTCCTTCTTGTTTCTATAGAAACCAATAGTGATCAGGAGAGGAGAGGATTTCTTTCAAGTATACATTTTAGTAAAGCTAGCTCAGCTGCTCAACACACTGGAGGGCTAGTGTAATCAACCCACTAGCGGCTTGAAATACTGTGTTCATGCTCCTGTGATACCAGTTGGAATGAGGATAACATATAGCTGTGAGTTTCTGGTTTGTAGCATGTTGGGTGAAGAGATTTCTGTCTGCACAACCATTGTCCTCTGGGGAGTGTAAGCCTGGAGGGAGATCTTCCAAACAACTGAGCATCATCAAGACAGAAAAAGCAGCTGGAGCAGGAAGTTGCATGAATCATGCGTTTTTTTTAAAAGTCTCTGAATATGCTAATTACCATTAAACAATAATCTCTGTCGGTTTTATCATGACAGAATCATGGCCACTGAAATAGTATGTGTGAAAACAATTATAGTCATTTAGCAGTGCTATGGCTTTTGAACCTTGGAATTCTTATTTTTTTCCTAATACACTACATAGTTTATAATTGCTTCCATAATGGAATTAGATTCTTAATTATGTTCTGTTCTTAATATCACAGAAGTTTTGCATTATGGCTATGTCTCGGTCAGGCAAATGTTTGAAATCCAAATTCTAAGGCAAATGTAAAGTTTCTAATTCATAATCAATACTCTAGCTTTAAAATAATGGCAGGATTCTTTTCAATGAAGTTCAGGTCAAATGGAATGTCGAAAATAAAGCAGTTACAATTTGCTGCAACCTAACAGGTCCACAAAGTTACTGAGGAATATCTAGAAACTGGCAAAGACACCTTTCTTTAACATTTACTTTGTGTGTAAACAAGACAACGCCGTATATTGGCAAGTGAATATATTAGCTGGTGATGATCCAAACCCTGGTATGAATTTAGACAATATTCCTTCTTGTTTGTAAATACATACTTTTTGTAACAAGGGAACATCTACTGCAATCTTACTCTGGAGTTGTCAGAGCAGAATGAGTCATTTTGAAACATAAACCTCCTCAGATCTCAGAAATATCAAGAAAAACAGAGCATAAGGGGAAAGGATTATAAAATACAAGTGAAAAAGGTTCTTCACATACTCAGTAGCCTATAGGTTGTAAACACTGTAGATTATCATTAATGAAACTCTGCCAAATACACAGGACTACAGTTTGGTAGCAGCTGTTAAGTAAGCGCTGTTCAAAGCTGGGTAATCCCTTGAACATTCTGTATTGTGACACTGTACTTCTTCCTATAAGTAATCAGATAATTGCCTCATATTTTCTGTTATATAGGGCTTTTTTATTCAGCTTTTCTCTTCCTTAGTATCAAAAGGCCTTATCCTGCAGTCATTACTTCAGCAAACTCTCACTGAGGTCAGCCGCTGGGGCTCTGATCTCTACTACATTGCTGTAAATCTGGAGTTATATCAATTATGCCTGTGACATTACTCTGGATTTGCATCAGTGTAACAGAGATCAGAAGCCAGCCCTGTGGGAGATTTGCTTGAGTAAAAACTGCAGATGGGGCCTTACCTCTAAAACATGCATTCCTTACAATTTGTTTTGGGAGTTAATAAAAAAATGTTAACAATGCTTCGTTACCTAGGACCTGATCCTTCACTATTAAAGTTGACAGGAGCTTTGCTTTGCTCCTATTTCGGGGGGCTTCCAAGGCCATGATTTGTAAGCATTTGCAGAAGGAAATTTGGAAATTATGGTAACTATCTTTTTTTCCCCTGCAACACAACATCCTGCACTCATAACACAGAACTAGCAAGCCATAGGCACAGTTATTGTGAGTTCCTCTGAGTTTTGCAGGCTTTTGTAACTGGGAGACTAGCTTATTTTGCACTTTTGGAATTTCACATAATCCTAGAACAAAGCACTGTTAATTTTTCTTTGGGGGGGGGGAAGAGGGCTGGTAAATGAGGGGATTTGAAGGAGGTTGGAGTAAATGTTCTAAGAACTTCCACCATGAGGTCTAGAATCATGAGTCTAGAACTTCCACCATGCCAACCCTCTGAATTTCATAACACTGAATGAACAGTGTTCTCTTTTAGTTCCTTTAACACTCGGGACTGTGTTGGAATAGCAATATTTACTGACTTGTTATATTTCAGTTTAGAACAGGGGTTCTCAAACTGGGAGTTGAGACATTACGGGTCGCGAGCTGTCAACCTCCACCCCAAACCCCGCTTGCCTCTAGCATTTATAATGGTGTTAAATATATTAAAAAGTGTGATTAATTTATTAGGGGGTCGCACTCAGAGGCTTGCGATGCGAAAGGGGTTGCCAGTAAAAAAGTTTGAGACCCACTGGTTTAGAACTACCACCTCTTGTTGCCTGGCACTGATGCCACAATCTGTTGGAACCAACTTTCTTAGGACCAAATCTGGATCCAGAATAGCGGATACAGCCTCACTCCAAAAAATCAAAGCAAGTGCAGATGTATTTCAGAGAACAGAAAATATGATTCATCCTTAAACCTGCAGGGTTTCAGATGCAGTTTCTCTCTGAGTAGTTCAGATTATATTGCACCACATAGCGTAAGCAGAGAGTTGAGAGGTTTTTCTTATTTTTCTTCTCTACCCATGGGCAGAAGCATAATGGATATTTTTTCTAGCCATCACATCTCTCTATACATATAGGAAGAAATTACTTTTTTTTTAATTGCAGCATTTTGTTTTCAATAGAGACTGGCTATTTCTTTTCTATGTGGAAGTAATATTATTAAATGCCAGTCAGCAGGCATAAGTAGAAAGACAGTCCAAAACCAAAAAGAAGAAAGACTTTACTTAGGAAAATGAAAAAAAAAAAATTAGTGGATCAGCAGGTTTCTTCAGGCAAGGTTTTAGGATGTGGATTATATAGCAAAACTATTTCCTTGTTTTAGTGAAAGGCAGTATTCATTAAAGAGAGGAATTCAGGAGCATTTGTAAGGAAAAGGATCTTGCAGCAAAACTGCAAATTGGGCGGTGCTGTGAATAAAGCTGCTAACTCACTGATCCTCCCAGCAAAGTAATACCAATTAAAAAGGCATCCTTACCCAACAGAAAGTACAAGTGTACTGATCTCAGTAGCTGAAAGGAAGACACGTATGAAGCAATATTATCATTCCAAAGTTGTCCTAAAAGCTTTTGAGGAAGGTTTGCTAAGTTCCTTTATTTTAAGAAACTTCAATATATTCAAAGTCCCCACCATCAAATCTATCATTGGATATGTCTAAATTTTCAGAGCTTGATACCCAAAGTAGCCCCAAAAATCTGAATTTCTATGAATTTGCTAGTATTAAGAGGTAAGTGCCATGATTTAAAAAAAGATACCGCAGTAAAATGGGTGATTATATTTTATACACTCTACTTGATTAAATCTGTCAGTTTTACCATTTGGGGTTCTTGGAGCAATCTGGGCTTTAGCCAAAAGATTTTAATGAAATGGCAACTAGGAAGATGATGGAAATGGCCTGGCTACTCTTGTGTGTCATAGATATATTACGTTGCATCTGTGCTGTACTTTCCTTTGTAACCATCCAGGAAAAAGAAAAATAACAGTTGTATCATGTTTGTTTTAATTTTAGGTTTCCTTGATACAACAGAAAACTCTACATATGAATTGCGTAAGGGAACCTTATTCCCTTAAACGTTCATTTAAAAGGTTTCCAGTAGTGGAATTCTTCACACCTGCCATTCTCCTGGTAGTTGCCTGTTCTGTTGGTCTTAAGGATGTTATCTTTCTTTGGAATTCAGAATGCATAAGGATCTGCCAGACTCTGCTTTTCTCAGAAGCACTGTAAGACAAAAGAGCGTGTGATTAACTCTTGAGTTTTATAGAGATTTTGGTTTTGCCATTGGCATACTGTAGGGTAGAGATGGCATAGGGAAATATAGTGTTGTGTACTGAACAATAGCTCATGCAATAGCCATGGAGATTAGAGTCTGTGTTCCTAGCAGAAGTATTGTTGAGCAAGACACCAAGGTTGTCCTGTACACTTGTCCAAAAAAAAAAAAAAAGAAGGCCATGGAATCGTTAACTTCCACCTGGATGGGCATCTTTGAGGAATTAAGTATTCAGGGGAAGGGTCACAAGAGTCAGATTTCCACTATGGCAGAAGTCAGGGATCCTTCAGCTTTTTGGTTTTAAGTCACAAGTCCTACTACAATCCAGTCAATTTGTGTGTAATCTTTACTATCTGTTTTGAAGGAAAGGAAAGGACACAAATTCTGACAAGAAATTCACCTCTTGAAGCAGAATAGGAGAAAAAGAGAGAGAGTCATAATGGTTGTTGACTCTCCATAGAATCTATAACAATTGTCCCCAACCTTCTGAGGGTGGCACCTCCTTTACCCAGTCTGTGTGGGGCCGCGGCTGGGGGAGGGACTGAGGCAGGAAACGGAGCCACGTCAAGGCTGGGGACTGGACCAGGCATGGGGCCAGGAGCCGGGGACCCGGCTGAGGGAGGGACTGGAGCAGAGCTGGGGAGAGGGAGGGGTTGGGTAGCTGCTCCCTCCCTGCCACCCCGGGGGGCTGACCTGGGCCCCCCAGACATTCCTCTGCACCCTTCTGGGGGGGGGGTGGCCCATGGTTTGGGGACTTCTGGTCTATACGCTTAGATTTCTAATTGAAAGATTGTTCACATAGGATGTGCAAGATGATTTGGCCACCTTAATTGGAGTGTTACTAGAATTAGTTTGCTGGAAACTGGAGTAGTGATGGGAGGTGGTGTATGGCTTTGAAATGAAAGCAGAAAGAACCTACATTAAAATTGAAATACTGTTATTTGAGAGTATAATTCTTTTTAAAAATCTATTGACAAAATAAATCCTGAGAGAAAGGGCAATACATTCTTACTATTTCCCCCCTCTTTTTCCAGTGTTTAATTTAGTAAAGCAAAGTCATAAATGTTACTAAATAGTCAAAAAATTAAATGTTGTATAATTTATGATGGTTACAGTATACATGAGTACACTTTAATTAGCAAATTGCATGTTTATTTTATTTTTTTAGCATATCATTTAGATTGGATAAATGTGTTTTGACTGGCTATTGCACCTTAGTATTGTCGTTCAGTATAATTTTTAATCACATTGTTGTGGAATTTTATTGCAACATTATACAGTTGATATAACAGTGCAGAATTAAATATGTTCTGTGCACACCTTGCTCTTGAGGAAATTACTTCTTTCTCTGTATTTGGATGAAGCACTTTGTATGGCAAGTGAGAACTTGGGAGTCATAAAGATCCTGGGTGCTGCAGCTGCAAACTGAATAATGATGATGATGATGGTTGTGCCTTCACTGAAATGTTTGAGAAATGCAGAGGAGCATCTTGGAAACTAGGAGTTTGAAATGATTATTGCTACTTATTATAGCAGTGTCAAGATGCTCGAGTAAGGTGGGGATCCATTATGCTAGGCACTGTATGTACACAAAGTGAGAGAGAGTCCTTGTTGCAATGATCTTACCGTTTAAATAGACAAGAGAAATAAAAGGTGAGTGGACAAATAGAGACGAGGAGAGGGGAAGTGACCTGCCCAAAAAGGTCAATGGCAGAGCCAGAAAGAAAATCCATGTCTCCTAGTTCTCAGTCCAGTGTCCTTTTTTTCCACTGTAATGTATCCATTACAGAATCCACGGCAGCTTTGCATAAATAAAAGTGTTTATGGTAGTAGCCGTAAAGGGACACTGTCACCTTAGAAATCATACTTCTCTCTGAACATTTTAAAATAGTATTGTTACAGTAATCCTAGCTCTTACTTATAGCTGTAAAAGAGAAAGTATTTCTCTCCTTTTTAGTTTGCTCACCTTGTGTATGTGGTTGCACTTTGTATATCGTTGGGCAAGGTTTGAGCCAAAGGGCGTAGGCTTTGACTGGGGTCCTCAGTTCTTCCTGTTGTTTGTGTGCGTCTTTCACACACCAACAGGAGACATATTGAAAATAGGGAAATAGTTATAAAAACAAATCTGATAGATGGACTTGTGGATAGGTGTGATTTCTGAAACTATTTTTAAATCTTTCTCAGTTGAATAAGTTTCAGTTTGACTGTGTCCCTTCAAGTTATAGTATTTAGTTTAGTGACGTTATTAGATGTATGTGCATGAATATATCATTCTATATAATACTAGATATGGGCCTGAATTGGGACACAGGCACAAACGCCTTCCATCACCACCCCCCACCTGCTCCCCAGCTATCTCCAGAGTTTGGAGAAATTTTGATTCACCTCCAAACTCAGATTTAAACCTTATGCCTTTTGCTCATCTCTAATACCGTAAGCGCTCCCTTATGGAAAAGTCATATAGAATTTAATAGAGATGAAACCATTGGGGTTCTAGAAGAAAAAATAGAGTTCTACATGAAAATACCCTCTAAACCTGTAGAAATTAATAGAGAACGACATCCTTTCTCTGTGCTTTTAAAGAATCCGATCACATTTAATAGAGATTTAGTGTCTACAATAGTGATAGAATTCAGTACTATAGTTTGGCTTTAAAAATTCTGCAGAAGGGTTGTTGTTATTCTCTGTTACATTCTGCAGCCCATTTCCATGGGGATTGTTTGAGTATTACATGTATGCCAGGTTTGACATCTCAAGTGACTCGATGTTGTGAAGATTGATGCTGGGCCAGATTATGCTTTCAGTCACTCAGGTGTAAATCTGGGGTAATGCTATTAGTTTTGCTGCAGATTTCTACTGGTGCAACTGAGAGGGGAATCTGACTTTCTGGCTTTTCTTCTCTATAATTGCTCCTGTAATGCACCTTTGCTGCTCTATTAAATGATTGGCACTGATGGTTTTGCTGTGGCAGAGTGTCAGCGGTGGTGGTATGTATTACAGTACTTGAACATAGATATTCCTGACTTTGTTAAGAGTGTAGTTTGCTAATGTTATCTAGGAAGAGTGCTGCCTACATTGATTATGGTTATTAAACCATACAGAGATCAACAGATATGGCAAACAGATGCTTAAGTCACAGCTTATGTGAGAAATTTGATTTAATGAAAGTTTCACAATTTGAAACGACGTCCTTTAGAATAACACTGGAGTCTAATCCCTGCTGCATGCAAGCTGGTTGATTTTGTTTAAAACAGGATTATATCAGGATGATGAACAAAGACTATAATTAAAGCATATTTTGAAGATAGTTGAAATATAAAAAGCAAGAGGGAAAGATTTTTGTTTTACTTGTGTACCAAAGTGTTTAAATAATATTTATAGACTTTCCTCATGTAAATGTCATAGTGTTGTAAGGAAACAGCTGGGGAATTTAGAGCCATGCAGTCCTTAAACTATCTGTATCCTTCCGTAAAGGCAGGCTGTTCCCCCCAGCATTCCTTATGGAATGAATGGAGAATGGCATGGACCTCTTGAATAATTAATATGGTTTTCAGAGCAGTAGTCATGGAAACCCAAGTGGTGACACATACATGGATTTCAGAAATTAGGTACATTTTGAAGCACACATTTTAGCCCCAAAAGGATGGTTTAGCCTTAAAGATCAGAAACATTTGCTTAGTCAGTCTCTTGTTGTCAATGAGTTACTATGATGCACACGCTCACACACAGATATCTATATCTATATCTATATCTATATCTATATAATCTGATTAATGACAGATTTAGATCAAATTCAGGTGGTTACACATTAAAGTGCTAGCTGTGCTGGCTGCCCTAAGTCATTTCTAGATGTCGTATTCTTTTCTACTGCTGTTCCAGACCTTTGAAGATATTAGGATGTAGGATTTTAAACCAATTGCTATTCACTTAAAGGACCAAAGCTTTGCCACTGCGTTGCGAGGCCCATTCTGTTAAGCCAGTTGTGTGGCTTTTTCATCTGTCGCAAAAATTGTCTCTCCAGGATCAATATCGTCATTACCTTGGGTGTGTATCTGCAAGAAGTCAACCAGGCAGCAGTGAAAAGCTATCATCCAATCCTCAGTAATATGGTACGTGGAAAGAATAAAAAATACATGGAAGTTATTTATAGACCATAAACCCTCTGGTTTCATAAACCATTTTATACTATTTGTCCAAGTCTACACAGTCTCTGCCGAGTTCACAGCACACTCTAAAGTGTCTGTTCTTTGCTTATTGGCTATTTGAATGGCGAAATTAATTAGAAATACAATTAGCAATTTATGGACATTAAAAGGCCACTTGGCCTAGTGAACTTGTCCCTTTTTAGCATTTTCTCATTCTGTACTCCGGTCTGCGCTCCCCTACTAAAAATATCAATCTGTTTCATAAACTCATTGAGGCTTTGTAGCGATAATGCTACTTGGCAGCGTATTACAGTATGGTCATTACTCTTTGAGTGAAATAATTTTCCTTACATTCTGTAGGCCAGATTCTCCGATTCCTTGCACACTTGTGGCTCTCATTGAAGTCAATGGGAGTTCCATGGCTGTAATTGACAGCAGATATTGGCCCATTATTTCCAAATTTCAGATTATATCCACTGTTGTTGTTGTTGTTGTTTTTTAAATCACATTGTATAATATCTAAAATGCTCTGAAAATGAAATGAAATACTTTCTATTCCATCACTTCAAAGTTATCTCTTCTCTAGCAAGAACAAGTGCAACCACTTTGGCCTGTCTTGATAACAAATTTTCTTAAAAACCTTGAACAACCTTGGGCGTCTTAGGTTGCACCTAGTCTAAGGTAAAAATATCTGACATAAGAAGTGATTATAACTGAGGACAGGATTCTTCTTGTGAAGTGCTTATTAAAGAAAGAATCTTGCTGCTTATGATTTGTATTCCATCCCTCTGTTGATGCATCTCTGTGTCCTTGTTGCTTTTTCTTTTACTGCAGCTGTACACAGAATGGATAGCTTCAAAGATTTTTCTATTCTAAAGCCTGAATATGCTTCTTGAATCCTCAGTGCACGGTATGACTGTTCCATTTAATCTGGGCTCTCTTCTGATTTGCTACTCTCCAATCCCCCCAGTCAAGTTGTCTGTCTGTGGACATTAAACCACACTTTCCATTTAGTGGTCCAATTACCTATCCGAATGCAATACCTCTGTCTCTGAATTGTTTTGGACTCATTACTTTCTATCAGCGGCAGCTCCAGGCAGCAGTCAGGCAGCCTTCGGTGGCTTTCTTGCGGGAGGTCTGCCAGTCCTGCGGATTCGGCGGTAATTCAGCAGCGCATACTCCGAAGCCGTGGGACTGGCGGACATCCTGCAGGTATGTCGCCGAAGGCTGCCTGACTGCTGTGCTTGAGGTGGCAAGAAAGCTAGAGCCACTCCTGCTTTCTATGGGCCACATTCTCTGGTCTGGCTGAGCTGCACTCATGACAAGATCAAAGGAGGGAAAAGAAAGCCAATGTAATTTCGTGTGTGCCCCACCCTGCTCCAGTCCTCAACCAGTTGAACAATGGGCCAGTCACCCGGCTCAGATTAGAGCAGCATGAAAACTGGTCTAAAGTGCAACTGCTACCAACAGGCATCACCAGGACTCTGGGACTCTTTTCCCGCCCCCCCATGCTGGAGATCTCTCTAAACATTCCAAATTCTCTACTGGTGCAAAGCTGCCACAACAGGCCAAAGCTCTGTCCTCTGTCTCCAACTCTATCAGAGATGTTTGAAATCTTGCATTTGATATTCCCCATCTATATTTAAAATATGTGGTTGGAGATGATCACAGAGTTGAGAGGGCCAGCACAAGAGCTGGATGGCTATCAAAAACGTATCTGAATTATCAGAGGACTTTCATGTCTCTATCAGCCCCTGAGACTACCCCTTTCCAACATGATCATGGCTCTGCCTAACTGTTTTGTTTGCTTGGAAGAGTCCTCAGGAGGCTGGTTAAATGAGATAAATGCCTCTTGGCACTGCTGGAGCAGTGTAGAGAAGCTGAAGCAGGACCAAGCATCTGGTCCAGTATTGTTAATTATGTGTGCAAGACAACTTACTATCAGAAGAAACCAGAAATCCCTCCAGCAATAATGACCACACAGGGGAAAAAAATAAGAGCTGCTATCCTGATCCACATTTGGTTCTTTCTGTTGGCTCTCTCTTCTCCTCAACTGGGAGTTGGCTATTTTAGCCACATCTTCCCTCTTTCCAAGTTGCATTCATCTCTTTCCATCTCTGATTCTACCCTCCCTCCTTTCTCTTTCCAGCAGACCAGGAAGGAGCTTTGCATTCAGACTGAAACACGTGCCCATTTACATGAATTCCACTCCTGACTGCACCCGCACTTTATTGACAATTATTCATGTCTAACAAAGTGGAATCCACTTTTAACTGATACTGTTATATTTAACCTGTATGTGTTGCTGTATGATGAAAACAGTGGCAAAGGTTCTTTGAAATGTGTCTTGCAGCCTCTTTTGGGCAACACGTGCATTCGGCTTTATCACTTTAGCATTTGGAGCACTCTGATAGGATGGAATACTTACCCTCTGTCCCCACACTAGGAAAAAAAAGAAAAGCTATTGCTTATTCTTTGAGCCTAATTATCACTAAGGCCTCTGTGCACCACTCTGACAGTGTAAAAGGGTCTCAAAGAGTATAAATGTAATTTATGCTCACTTTACAGTTTCTTTACACTGCCAAAATGGTGCAAAGTAGCCTTAGATGAGAGTTCAGACTTTTTATCTATAGCATCAGAAGTGCACACACAGCACTTTACCATACGTTTAAATAGAATGGCATACATGTTTCCTTATTCTCTGTCTGCAGAATAGGAGCATTGAATTGCCTGGATTGAAAGCAACTTTCAAATAATGGATGCATAATATTTGCAAATAAACCTTTAAGCGTAGGTCACCATTTCATTTTATGCTCAGGCACATATAGTGGACCATGCATACAATTATTATCTTTGTGCAAATAATTGGTACTAAGGTACATAAGCAACTGCTTAATTACCTCAGATGGCTATTTTAATACAGTACTTAAAGATTTCTTTTTAGTTGGTGGTTATTATAGTTCATCCTCTTATGCTAGCACATGTAATGATCATTGAGTATGTAATGCCTTAATTTTACTCCTGCGGGAATTCTGTGCCAAAAAATTAAAAATTCTGCACACAATATTTTAAAATTCTGCATATTTTATTTGTCAAAGTAACACAATATACTCATGGCAGTTTCAATTATTTTGGTAATTTATTTCAAAATATGTGTCAGCAAGTATGTCTGTAACAATACAGATGACAAAAAAGATTCAGGATATGTTTTTTGACAAATTGATTCCTTACTAGGCATATTAATACAAACCTAGAGTAATAATTCATTTAAACTACAATACAGAAACATATTTCCTGCACCCTTCAGAAGCAGTGCAAACGCTTGGGGGAGTCTGTGGTAATGGAGGAGCTGAGGGAGAGGGAAGTAATTGCTGGGAAGGAACCTGGGTGTAAACCTGGAGGGTTGTTGGGTGTGTGGGTGAGAATTATGGTACAGTTTTGTTGGGGGTTTTTTTGGATGGGAGAGGGATTGTTAGGGTGTTGGGGAGCCTTCCCCATGCAGACCCTGGTTGATCCCTAGCCTCTCCCATTCTGTCAGGCACATCTGCCCCTGTCTTCATATGTCCCTGCACTCCCACTGCGCCCTGTTCCAATGTGGCCCTGCACTCTTACTCAGCCAGGCATAGCTGCTCCTGTTTCCATGTGTCCCTGCACCCCTACTCCTCAATCAGCCAGACATGGCTGCCCTTGTCCCCAGGGGGCCCTGTACGCCCAATCCCATTGAGCCCCTGGCTCAATATTGTCACCCCACTAGCTCCTGTGCCCCGCCCCAGTCTGTCCCCCCACTAGCCCTTCTGAACCCCAGCCTGCGTGACCCCCCACCACCTGTGTCCACGGGCAGGATGCTGTGAGGAAAGCAGCCTCTGCCCCCTCCCTCTCCACAGCTGGCTGCTTCGGCCTGTGAGCCAGCTGCCCTCTCTTCTGGCACCACATCAATCCCTGGTGGGTGAAAGGTGTAATTGCAGCGTGATCCCTCTCTCGGCTTTTGTTCACCTTCCCATCAGAATCTGTGGAGAAAAAATCTGCAGGGGATGTTAATTCTGCACTTGCACAGGGATACAGAATTCCTCCAGGAGTAAACTTAATATAGTAAAACCATATGAAGACATCTTTGTCATTGCTTCCCAACTGTCCGGCTCCTGGCTTGATTACACAAAGTTTGCTTGACAGGATCTAGGGCTTCGCTTGCTTCTCATAGGACTATACTATATTGAAGTTTGTGGTCTCTAGCTGCTGCTGCTACTCTCCTACCTACATGTCTCAAGTAATAGGTAATTCACAATCTCGTTGTTACTTGCAGCCTGAATGTAAATCAGGTTCTCCTCTCTGGCGCCCTCTCTGGCAAAGGAGAGTTACTTCCAGATAATGTTCTAACAATTCCCATTAAGTTGGATGGCAATGCTGAGCATGCAGCATCATTCTGATTGGCATGTTTCCAAGGCTATACCAAGTGCTGTGTTCTACAGTGCAATCTGCATTTTGTCAAGAGCCTCTGTTAGCTGACACCTTTGTGTTCATAACCACTGTGTTCTCCCTTACTTATATCGTTGTTGACAGACATCCCTGTTCTACTTACTGAGCCATCAAATCTCCCTCAAAATATTATTGGCTTTTTGGATTGACATGTGCCAATCTCTCTGCTCATATTCTAGCAACACTTACATGACCATTAACAGTAAAGTTAGCATTGTAAAGCCCATTCAGCTGTTTCAGGCTTGAGAAATAATAGCCAGGGTCCAACATGGTGCAAAAAAGATGTAAAGTACCAACAACAAGCACAAGGTAAGTAGGGCAGCGTCTAACACTGCTAAGGAAATGACAGGAAATGATGCCTACAGGCTGTAAATAATGGTAATCCTGGCATGGTTTGTTGAAAGGATGCATATATGGGGTAGCTAATAACCTGAAAGGATTCCTGTAGCAATCATAGGGAGCATGATCATAACCTGTTGTTCATGGGAAAAGTTAGCTGAGAAAGGGATTATGATTAGACTAGGGGGAAGAGAATGATCATGAAGCTTGATTTCCAGAGGAATTGATGGTTTAGGGTGACCAGACGTCCTGATTTTATAGGGGCAGTCCCAGTATTCAGAGCTTTGTTTTATATTGGCATCTATTACCCTCCCACCCCCTGTCCTGATTTTTCACACTTGCTATCTTGTCACACTATGATGGGTGGATGAACGAATTTAGCAGGATTTTAAAGTACATCCACTGAAGTTACAGCAGCAGTCTTACCACATTTCTGCTTTGTTAGATCTTCCAGCTTTACAATTTGCCACTTTGCACCAAAAGTTCAAGCAAAAGGGACAATATTTGTCTTAGGGCTGGTTATTGACCTCTGAAGCCTTGAGTCTGATAACGCTTGCACCAACCTTATGGACTTGAACGGTAATTCTTAACGGAATTCACTGTGTCAATCTTTCTCTAGAATCCCAGTCTCCTCTTAGATGTGACAAAAAAAAATCTAGTAGAAAATTGAGTAGTACGTACACTTCTCCTTCTGTGAAATTCTGTATTTTAAGTGATTGCAGAAATATCAAAACATAACACATTTCTTACTGGCTTAACAGAAGGAAAACTTGTTTGTTTGGGTATCTTATTGTTCATAGTCTGTTTTCATCATCTGTCCAGGATTGTTAAAAAGAGCTGATATGAAGCTAGATTAAAGTGGTTAAAGGCACAGATGATCTCTCTTTTAATACATTGTTAGTAGAAAAGCCTTTCGGAATACTGCAATGCACTTTAGATCTTTGTTCCATCAGCTCACAGTGGAGATCAGGTGAACCATTGTACCTTGTAGAGCAAAAGAAACTGAAACCATGGATCTTTGCCACAAATCTACATGGCACGTGGCCAGTTAAGAGCTGAAATAGGTTGGTATTAGTGGCAGGGAAGTCTGAAAATGCTCTAATCATACCTATCCCAGCAGGGCTCTTAGTGCAATGACAAGACAATCATCTTGACAGACTCTGAGAACTTTCTTCTTTAAACACAAACACATAGGAGGGAAAAAGGAGAGAGGAGAAGAGAGAGAAAAGGGAAATCAACTCTGCCTATGTGACTTCTTTAATTTGCTGTCAGGGATGCCACTGATGTTAATTCTGGCAGGGTTAATTATGAGAAATTAAAAAGCCTCTCAGAACAGACTGTACCCTTCGTACTCCAATAAAGAGGCAACTCTGGTGTGAGAAAATTTCTTCATTAATATACATCCCCAAAGGGCTACTACATACAGCTTTCTGAATATGAATCATAAACTCTCAGGGACCCTCCAGGAAACAGGGGAGATAGGATTCAGAAGAGATTGACTGTGTTCCTTTTACTGCTTCAGGAAAATGACACTCAGGCTGGCAGGAAATCACCATGCTGGTGACATTTGGAAAGAAGAATTTATTAATTTGCATGTTGGTATGTTACAAGCTTTGAAATATGGGTTTAAGTACATTATGTACAGACTCTGCTGTGTCAGTGTTCTGTGTGTCACTCTGTAATACATGCAGCTGTTAACATGTAGTTTAGCATAAGCATTGTAATTGTTTACCATTTAGAATTTTGCAAAAATGGCTCCAGGGCATGCATTTATTTCTCAGGAAAATTTCACTGGCTTCTCACAAACTAGACAGTACACATCCTCCACCTAATGCATTATACTAAACAGAAATCCTGTTATACCAGAGACATTGCAGAAAGTAAACTGAGTAAAATATCACATACAAATAATACAGCTGTAAGAAATAAACTGAGGAAAAAAAGTGTCCCAACACAATAAGCCTTGATTTATATTAGTGTAATTTGGCAAATCCACATTACCAAGCAAATCTAAGTGCACACAGAGCCAGATAAATCAGTGAAATACCACAGCAATATTAACTTTCTGCAGAACTAAAGCCCTATTGTGCGCTTAGCCCAGTCACTGTGTAACTCTCAATGTTGACAGTGTGTTCCAGAGGGCTGGTACAATTCTGAAACCTCTTCCCAGGAAAGATATTACAGTCTGCAAGGCATTACCACAAAGGTTTAACGAAGTTAATTTACAGCATGTAAGCCTATAAGTAGGACAGAAAATAGGTTATATAAAAATATATTTTCTCCCCCATAATGTGCAGTGTGGCATCTTTCATCTAAGAACATCTGTGTTCCATGACAATTCCAGGGAAACGTGTCATAAGTGACCACTCAAAGAAATAACAAAACTCAGTTGCTTCTGGAGATGGAACTCTAATAAAGGTGGAACAGAATAATGTTCATAACATTTGAAAGTAATTTGGGGTGATCTCTTGAGATAAGTTTCCTCGGTGGAGGCTTCTGTATTATTATTTATAGTCATGTTATAGATATGTCAACAGAGCCATAGAGAAATCAGGTGATCTGCTTGGGGCCATAGTGACTGTACGGCATAGTCAGCTATGCCATAATCACCAGGTAGTATAGTGTCACAACACCACTCTTGATGACGAATAATAATCAGGAGTCCTGATTCCTCATCTCTTGTTCTAAATCTTAGAACCATATTCCCTACTTCCAGAGCTATACATCAAATACCACCCCTAAGAAAAATCAACTGAGTGGACATATTGAAAATATTTTGTTTGCCACTAAAAAACTACTTTAACATTTCCAATAATAGAGCTACCTTTGCTTCCTCTGTTTTATCTGTCTCCGATTTCACATTAGAAGTGTGCCTTTCTCCCCCCAAATCCCTGCTGTCACCAATTGTGCGTTCATTGGCACAAACTCACTTATCAATGTTAATGATGAACTTTGACGCTCGTTGAATCATGGTAATCCTCCTGTAACAAACGTAACGTTTCAGCAAAATTTCTAATTACTTTTTGACTGGGTTTTTCATAATGCCCTGTTGCTATTGGAATGAATATTGTGGCATAAGCAGAAACAATATGAGCATGTAAATCTATCGACTGAAGCAGTAGTAGCAAGAAATAAATATTGGAGGAAGGAGAAGGTCATTTTTCTAATTAGTGCAATGCATCAACATGCTAGCAAGCTGAATTGGAAGAAGTTGTTAGAATCAGAAATTTGACAGAAAGTTTAAGTTCGTCTAAATGTCTTCTCATACCTATTCTTTGTCAGTTTCCTTAACTTTTCAAAACCACTGTTTCTGCATCACCTGAATCTGCTTTTCTTGAGGGACTCCAGTCCAGTCAGCTGGGGTGCCAGGGAATGTTTTGGGTTTCTCCTCCTAGTCAAAGAGGCAACGGCTTTTGAATATTCATTTTATGTATATATTCTTAATCAAAAATTTTGAGGCAAGTTTATCAGCAAACTAGGCTAAGATCTATGCAAGCTTGAGTCCATCACTTCCCACTCAGCCATGAAAAGTCTGTCTTGTTATGCAGTTTCAGTTGCCCCTAAACCTAAATGGAAGGTGGGCAGCCTCAAGGAAGGGCATAGCTAGTGAGAGACATATAGTGCAGGTGGAACATGGAGTTATAGTCAGATAAACCTTATGTACCAGAACCAATGTACAGACTACCAGTGTTTGGGAACCACTGCCGTAGAACCCTTCTAAAACATCCTTGGACTTCCAAGAATCCTCCTGATGCAGCAGCAGATCATCTAAGTGAAGAGCACAAAAACTCTGTTTTCAGCTGGATTTTTCATCTGAAATGCAGCTCACTCACAACTTGTTACTGTCTGAAGAGAATGCGGACGCTGCCACATTTCCTCATTAGTGTTGCATAAGACAGACTCCTGTGTCACAGCTGATGGAGCCTTTATGAGCCTTTTAGCCAAATGACTGATGTTTCTCTCGTTATGTCAGATCTGAGGGCACTGCTGGCATCTTTCTTTATTCACTGTCTAACACTATCAATCGAGCAGCTGCCATGCACCCATGATCAGGCTGATTATTAAAATGTGCTCAGGAAGCTGCCGACACCCATTTTCTTTCATCTGAAGAGACCATTAAACACTGGCTCAAGCCGACAGTTATTTACAAGGAATATTTAGTGCAAGAACCAGCAGGTAAGGTGACTGAGGCTACTTCCATGCGATCTGGCATTGGTCCATTGAGGTTAACGTTAAGATTTTGCAGAAAGAATGGTGATTTAAAAAAAAACAACCTCAAACCACTGTTCTCCATATATCAGGAAACTTCTTTTTTTGTTTAAAAACATATATCTCCTTTTTGCACTCATGGCCCCCTCCCATAGTCTAGTTCATGGGTGACGACAACCGCTGAAGATCTTATTAAAATTGCTGCTGAAGTTGGCTATTGGCTGGTTAGTCAACTCTAAGATTCTTAATGTTAGTTTTCCTCATCTGCCTTTTTACAACTACTATGTCAGCCTCTTTCTAAGGGAAGCAGCCCTTGCCTCCTATCTTGCGCTAATAATCAGAAACCTTCTGCAAACAACGTAGTTCAGAACCTTGGGCTGACCTACCATGTCAAGAATTGATCACTAGCTGAAGCACAGCGGGAGATTCTATGCTAACAATAAACATGAATGATCTTGCCACACGTTCAGGTGTACTTTGTGATGGTTTAAACAGGAACTTTCATATTAACCTAGTCCTATCTACTGCATCTTTGATCTTGAGGGAAATCCTCATGTCTAAATAGTGAGAGGAAACCTATATGTCTTTGATATTTCTAATGCATCTGCCAAGTTGGTATTTTAGTGCCAAGTGGGGAGCATTTGATTTTTTTTTTTCACTAATTTGTGTAATTTTTTTAAAATTAGACTTCATAATGGTTAGACACCATTTTATCCTACCTGTATGTATGTGTGGTTGTGTGCATATAGAAATTATCTATAGAAACAAAACACTCACACACATTATATAGGTAATTGCATATAGACACATTCATGTACACAGACAGGCCCAGATCCAGAAAGGGACTTAGGTGTGGCAACACCTAACAATGAGGCTCTTAGAAAATCACTGGAAAAACATGGTGATCCATATGCCCTGAGTTCAGTGCCTAGGCTCTCTACAATGTATGGGAAGATAGGCATGCAATCACAGAAGTCAGGCTAAGCAGGGGGTGGCCTAAACTAACCAATGGGAGACACTGACAAGAAGGTGTGTCCTGACCCCACATAGACAAGTGCCTAAATGCAGACTGCTTGTGATCCGCAGACTGCTTGTGATCCACAGCCAGGAGCCTCTCTCCTGGAGTCAGGCAACTTAAGTGCCTAAACCACTTTGTGCAAAAATGAGTTAGGTGCCTGCTTCACTCCACACACACGGCCGGAGGAAGTGGTGATAGTGATGCTTCTGTTACACTTTTTGCCTAGTGGCTAAAGCACTCCCCTGAGATGTGGGAAACCCAGATTTAATTCCCCCATCTACATGATGGGTGGAGAGGATTTGAAAAGGGGACTCCCACATTTCAGGTGAGTGCTCTGACATTGCGGTATGGGGTATTCTGACGCGGGGCTCCCTCAATCTCTCCAGTTGAAGCTGTTCAGCTGTGGATAAATAAAGAGTTATGGGGGCAAGGGGACTGGACCTTGGGTCTCCCACATCCCAGATGGGTACCCTACCCACCAGGCAGAGATGAAAGTAAGCTGTTACTCCCCGGTACGGTGTACTGGCAAGTGCTGGTGCGCCGTACCGGGGGGGATCGGTTTCCCCTGGTGGCAATTTAAAGGGCCTGGGGCTCCCAGCAGCAGTTGGAGTCCCAGGCCCTTTAAATTGCTGCTAGAGCTCTGTGGCCGGAGCCCTGGGGAAGTGGCAGGGCTCAGGCAGCGATTTAAAGCGTCCAGGGCACCAGCTGCAGCTACCGCCCTGGACATTTTAAATCGTCCCTGGAGCCTTGGAGTAGCAGCGGTGGGGCTCCAACAGCTATTTAAAAAATCTGGGGCGGCGGCAGCCGCTACCGCACCAGCCCTTAAAATAGCCACCGGAGCCCCACCGCCGCTTCCCCAGGGCTCTAGTAGCAATTTAAAGGGCCCAGGGTTCTGGTAGCTGCTACTGCCCCAGGCCCTTTAAATCGTGCCCGGAGCCTGCCGGAGCCCTTGAGTAGTGTTGGTGGGGCTCCGGCAGCTATTTAAAGAGTCCAGGGCTGTGGCAGCTGCTACTGCCCTGGCCCTTAAAATAGCCGCTGGAGCCCCACTGCTGCTATCCCAGGGCTCTGGCAGCAGAACTCCAGGGATGATTTAAAAGGCCCAGGGTGATAGCAGCAACTGGAGCCCCGGGCCCTTTAAATCACTGCCCGGGCACCTGGATGCCGCTGCTACCCTGGGGCTCCGGCAGCGTGGCTCAGGTGATGATTTAAAGGGATCAGGGCTCCCACTGCGCGATCTTCCAGGGCCCTTTAAGTCACAATCCTAGCCCTGCTGCTGGAGCCCTGGTGTAGCGTCGGTGGGGCTCTGGCAGTGATTTAAAGTGCCCGGGGCTCTGCCGTGGGCCGCCTCTTCAGCTGGTAGCTCCAGGGGTGATTTAAAGGGCACAGGGCTCCCAGCTGCTGCTACCACAGCCCCAGCCTTGGGCCCTTTAAATCCTGATTTTAAGTGCCTGGGAATTTAAAGGCCCCGCCTCTTCCAGTTGAGGCCCTGCCTCTTCTGGTTGAGGCCATGCCCTCTCCAAGGACTCCGGAGTACTGGTAAGTCCTTTAAGTTACTTTCACCCTTGCCACCAGGCTATCAAGTCTCTCTTGCTCTGGTCCTTCTGATTTGGATAACATAATCAATTTTATACACTTCTACCCTGGTATAACGCGACCGGATATAACACGAATTTGGATATAACTCGGTGAAGCAGTGCTCTGGGGAGGGGGGGGGGGAGGGCTGCACACTGTGGAGAATCAAAGCAAGATCGATATAATGAGGTTTCTCCTATAACGCGGTAAGATTTTTTGGCTCCCGAGGACAGCGTTATATCGGGGTAGAGGTGTACTTATAATAAATGAAATAGAATCATTACACAGTATGTAATACATGCATTGTTCTGTAAGTCTTATTTCCTTGTTTCTCCTTCCTTATGTTTCTGCTAAACAAAAATACAAAGAGCATGTTCATGCACTGGCCGTATTCCTTAGGGGGTCTGCATAGACCCCATGACATTCAAAACCACTGTTAAACTCTCAGTACTGCTAATTAGGTCCACAACACCGTGAAGCAGTTAACAGTTTTAGTGTCTGTCTCAAGTTAGCACCTAAGGGGTTATTTCTCTTGAAAAGCCCCTTTCCTTAGGGGAAGATAGGAACATTAGAAAGAGCCAGATGAGAGTGACTGAATTATCACAACGTTAAGAGTGACGCCCTAGTTTCTTTGAAGCAGATCTTGTTCCTGCTGTACCAGTAAGTTGGCTGTGAGAATTGGTGTAGGGACTTGTTGTTAAAGAAGACAATTATGAAAGGGAAGATGTTTGATTGTGTTCTTAAGTCTCTGAATGGCTGTGTTCTTGAGTCGACTGTAAAATTTTGTTGTGTGTAAAAGAACACAGTCCTGGCTAGTTTTTAAACTCATTTTCTGAGCTCTGCAGAATCAACACAGAAATTCTAATAACATGTTATCTTGTAGTATTAAGTGAATACATTTTTCATGGCCCACCTGCTAGTGTAACTAATTAACAACCAATCTCATTAATTACATTTGATCAGGATCATAAAATAATTTCAAATTGCTGAACATGATCAGCAGGAGTAAAATGGTTTGCTTTAATCCCTTAATGATTTTTTCATGATTAATCAAACAAAATATATGTAGTTATTTGATCCATTTCTTTTTCTTGGAACTGCAACTCAGGGCAATTACAGTAGACATAAAGTTGATGCAAACAGAACTACAATTCATCCGGTAGCTAATTAAGCAATAACGCACAATAGGGTGGCGGTGGGGTGATTATCATGAGATAATCACACCCCCGAGGAGTTACAAAGCAAAAGGTACAGTTGAGTACCTCTGATCCTGCAGGAATTTGATTATCTTAGAATAACCACATATCCTTATTGTGAAAAGGAAATAAATTAAGGAAAAAATGGCCATACTTTAATCACAGCAATGACCAACCATAATTTAAAGGTTAGGACCATCAAAACAGATACTATTTAGAAAAAATAGCTGGTTACTGTGCTTTCTCAATGTACAGTGCACTGATATTATTGTATAGATATCCAGGCTCAGACTGGAGCCTGGATTCTAGGACCCTGTGAGGTGGGAGGTTCCCAGAGCTTGGGCCCCAGCCTGAGCTACTATTAAACAGCCCCTTAGCCCAAACCCCTTAACCCAAGTCAGTTGGCATGGGCCAGTCCACAGGATTTTTAATTAAAGTGTAGACATACCCCTAGTTTCAAACTTGTTAATCTGTGTATCCTAGGGGTACGTCTACACTGCAGCGGCGAGCATGCCTCCCAACCTGAGTAGACAGACAGCATCAGCTCAAGCAGAGCTTTAAAAAAAAAAAGGAGTGTGGACATTCCAGCACAGGCTATTCACCCAGTTACAAGTCCACCTAACTCCTTGAGTTCATATTCGGTTGTGATGCCGTCTATGCTGCAACAGCCATGCCATTTTTAACATGCTAGTGCAAGCAGAGCAAGCATATTGGTGTACCCAGACTGGGAGGCATCCTCCCAGCTGCCGATGCAGACCTATCCTATGTTACCTAGCCATATCTTGAGACAACAGGGGAGCCTTAGTGTGAGTGCGCGCACACACTGTCTTCAAAAGATTCACAATGATATTTTTCTTAAGTGATAAAGTGGTTAGTAATTTTGGTTAACTGAAGATGCATCTGATTAGCAGTACAGAGCATTTTTGATTATCACGGAGTCTAAATATTTTATAGCTATACAGACATAGATGTGGTATGTTTGTATGTATGTATATAGAATCTATGTGTGTGTAGACTGTATATGCTATATGTAACACACGTGTGGAGCAAGCTAAGCCAAGGGCAGGGATATCTTGACTTAGTTGTTTTTTGAAGCAACCTGTGGATTGATGGCACTATAAATAATATAATAATTATGTATATACACCTAAGTCATTTGTCTGGTACCTGTATTTGTTGTTTGAGTTAAATTTCTTATAAACCTAGGAAGAAGGAGAATGATCATAAAAAAAAAAAAAGCCTCAAGTGTGTGTGATGAAATCAGCCCAAAATATTTAATTATATTTACATCAGATCAGAGTCCATAATGCTCAGGTAGTGCCTGGGGATTGGAGACTGGCTGCATCCCAACAGCTGGGGACACCCCTTGTGTGTGGGAGTCTCCAGTGAATGCAGAGCTGATTTATCAGGCTCCTGTATCATCTTCTTGGTTGAGAGAGTGATAAGGAAGAGTTGTAGGAGCTCACTGTGCTCCAGCTATCCTCAACTGGCAGATGTGAGAGTAGCCCCTTGGCTACTCTAATCTGCACTCAGGGCAGAAAATCAGCTCACTGATTCCCACCACTCCTGGCCGCTATGCACAGCAGAAACTGGTTGTTGCAGAGAACCTGGGTATCAGTCAGAAGTTAAAATGCAAAATCCATTAATAAAACCTATGTCACTAATATAATAAATAGATCAAACTAATAGTTTGTTCTAAATTTTATTTTCCCCTCCTTTTAGGAGCTGGCAAATGGACTTACTGTGGCTTGCTTGGTAACAAATACATTAACATGGGCTGTCATGATAATGCTTTCTGTGTGGTCGTAGCAATCTGTAGTATTTAACCTAGTTTTGTATGAAATAACTAGATTTATATCAATCACAGTCATTTTATATGAGAGAGAAAATATTAGCTTGGTCTGAAATGTGGTTAATTCCAATTTGTTGTTTTTAAAGATAAGTAATGCTCGCAGTCCCTTGAATTAAAAAAATTGGAGGTTTCTATTTTACTTCATCCAGTATTTTTTTTTTTTATGAAATAAGTTTGTGTTTTGCTTTTTATTACTACTTATGCCTGGCTTAACATGCCGTCAGCTTCCTGAAGGAAAAGTAGTCTGTACTGGTTGTGACCCTGTGAAATGAAGATAAATTGTCTCATGCAGCTTGCATTACGGATTTTATGACATGCATAAATAAGCAATAGACTGTATCCTTTCCATACAAATTTTCTTAGATTTCTTATATTGTGTTTTAATGTAGTTTTGTTAACAGGATGACAAATTGTAAAAATATGTAGGTATAAAACTTAGATACCAGACCCTGTTTCCTGTTCATTCAACTGTCAGCAATTGCTGTTTCTTAAAGAACAATCTGACTTTGACCTCTCTAAATATTCATTTCATGTCTTTACCATTGCTTGATTAAGTCAGGCAACTTTCTTTTGACATAGCAGTACTTGGCATGAGTCTGACTGCCATGTGGAAACACTTTGTTGGTCAAGGTTAGGAAGGAGCAAGACCTTGTTAAAGACTAAACAAGCACAGGAGTTAAGAGATTTGCATGATCTAGAAACACTGGTTTCTTATAAGAACTACTGGTTTCACATCTTATCTTTAGAGCACAGCAGTTGTCAGGATCACGTTATGTATTAAGAAGAGGAAATGTCAGTTATTAACTTACTGTAAGTGGCATAGCTGAGAAAGCAAAGGACCTTTAAACAAAAAACAGAGGAAAAAAGAAATGAAATGTAGATATACTTTATAATTGGCTGCAGTATTTTTCTTGAGAGCATTTGGCATTTAGATTTTAAGTCTTGCTTGTTCTGCTAAACTGAGCCAGTAATTAAAATAACAATAAGAATCATCAGGAAAAACTTTTTATTGTAACCTTAGTACAGTGTGTATTTTGTCTTATGTATTCCAAAAGTATTTAACCAATGTTAAATCCAAAGCAACTAATAAATTATATTACATTGAATTGCAAGTAATAGATTTAACAAAAATTAGTTTCTGCAACTGCGAGTCAAATTGTCAACTGATGTAAATTGGCATATCTGCCACTGAAGTTAGCTGAGCCATGGTGGTTTACGTCAGGTTAGGATCTGATCCTCTATCTGTTGGATTCCTTTGAAGAATAAATCTTAAACGTAATTGTATATGTTTCATATTTTTAAATCATGTTGGGAAATTGGTATTATCTGAGCAGGACACAAAAGTAGGAATGTTTATATCTGTAAATACTCAGGTGTTTTGATCTTTTTAAGTAAGCAGTAGCCAGACTTGATAAATGTCTTGCGTGGAATTTAGGAACACAATGCGCCTCTATATAGATGTCCCACATGGTACCAATTGAAGCTCCATTTAAGACCTAATCGTTGGCCCATACAAGCAGAGGAAAGCTTGGCTAGACAGATGGAAAGAGCTGCTCTAAGAAGGGATCAGAGAAGGCATTGCTACTCAGCTGGCCTAAATCCACTAATCTGATGTTATTATTAGCGATAAGGAGCAGCGACCAGGATAAAATCTCATTCTCTGCAAATGTCATTTAAATAGGACTCTGATATTTTCCAGTCAAGTAGACAGGCTTTAGTCAAATAGTGAACACTTTATTTGTAAAGGCAGGAGGAAAAGAAAAGCTTTGGTTCAGCAAGTTCTTAAGATGTCAGCTTACCAGTATTGATTAATCGTTCAGCAGTGGCAGCTGCTTCTTTATTAAAAGCGGAGCTTTCCATACAAAAGATATCAGCTGCAGGAAAGGTTTGTTGACAATTCACCTTTTCTCGCAATGTGGCAAGAGCTCAGTCTGTTACACATTCCCCAGCTTCTGGTCTTGCAACTCAGAAAATACCCATGAAGGAATTTTATTAGAGTCCATCTGTATGTGATAGAGACTGGCTGCAAAACTCCACTGGAAGAGTAGCTGCGTTTGAAATCAACCCATTGGTTTAGTTCCTCTATTAGAAATTAATGGTGGTGGGGATGAGTTCAATGTTAGTAATAAAAGGCTAGTTTTGGTCAGTTTTTGTACATGGTATGTTTTGAATGCGGCAACATGTGTAAGAATAATGAGGATATCTGCCTTTAACGCGAAGGTATGTGGGACCCAAAGCATAGCAGTGCTTGTCAGTGCTTTGAAGGATAGGCCCCCTTTTCTGGTTACACTCACTCCCCTATTTTGTGGCTAGTACAGTAATTATCACTCAGATATCCTGGTACGTCTATGTGATATTTTGTGAAACTATGACAGAAAGAAGTTTAGAGATTGATTATATAACTCCTCCTAGCTCCTCATTGACTATGTAACGATATAAATAAATACAGTGCAGCACACTTGTGGTCACAAGCTAAACCTACCCCATTGCCTATAATTTCTTTCATTGGAAGAACAATTAGAAAGATCCACTTTTCCAATAGTGTTAGAAAGTATCTTGAGTCAAACCTAGGCTTTCTGTGGAGGTGTAATGAAGAATAATTCTCCTTATAATGGCAACATGATAAGTTTCCAGAGCAATATTTGGTTTCTTGAGTCCTTTCTTGGCCTCACGCAACCCTTCACTGATTTTTCTCAATCTGTTTCCTGATTTGGCTTCCTGTTTTGATCGGACTTCTCCTCCTACCTTTTCATGGCATGCTCCTAAGAAAAAGAGTAGTTAGTCAAATGGCCCTTTAATACTCCAGCCCATAGTATATAGACAGCTTTCACACTGTTGGAATATTAAGAAATTTGGTAAAACCCAGCTTGCCTTGTCTGAAATAAAATATTGGTTTGGAAAGAGCAAATAAAGATACTATTTAATCTTGATCATCACTGTGCAGGCAAACACTCAGACCCAGATCTTCATGTGGTGTAAATCAATGTAGATCCATTGGATTTACGTTGTTAAGAGGAATTCTTCATAATAAATGATGTTGCAGCTGCCCCTTGGCATAGATAGGCTTAGGTAACCCAGTGAGGCTTACGTAACCCAGAATTAACCTAAACCTTCATACTAAACTAGCACAGAAACCAAAGTAAAGCCTTTTTGAAGCTCCAAATTATTTAACTTGTCTCCTTTCCTTTTATTTGCATGTTCATGTGCCTCTGTACTGCACTTTAAAGTGTCCAGCAGAACCTAAGTGCCAAATTATTCCAAGAAAGGTGCCTCTGTTTCTATTTCTTGCCCCCCTGGAAGCAGGAAATACTGGATGCCTCATGAAAGACGAGCCATGTCATGAAATATGTCCATTTCAGTTTTGTAGCTTCCAGAGGACCTTAACAGATATGTGTCTAAAACTCATTTCTGAGCTCTTTGAAGTTTTCACCTTTCATTAATTGTCCAAGCAATTTTATAGTAGGTTATAAGTGGGTTTTTTTGAACAGTTCCTCAATCTGATAAAGCTGCACATTTCCATCAGTATTTTTCTTCTGCCTGTTCCTTCCAGATTTCAAAAAAGAACTGTTTTTGGCAAGCGGTTTCACATTAATTTCACGTGGCTAAACCAAATTTTACTTGTTTGATATTATTACTGTGACCATGTCATTTTGGTTTTTAAAACACAGACAGGGTGTAGTATTGGTTTTAGGTATGCTGCATTAGCGATTTATGGAGTGATCCAGCAGTAAATTCACTCATTGACCTTCATTCACCCAGATGGACTATTTATGGTTAAGAACCCAACCGGGGAAGTCTGCTGTATTAATGGATGTTACCACGGTTTGTCAGGCTTTTCCTTTTCTTTGGAAATCAAGGTTCATTCCTCACTGGAGTTTTGAAAGCAGCATCACTCTACACTCGCTACCTCCACTCACTCACTCATTAACAGTCATCTAGACAAAGCTGCTATCTAGAGACCGTTAGGGGACCTTCCCCTTTAATATTTTTAATTTACATTTAAAATATGTATATATTTAAATTAATTAAAACAGCTGTTTATTGATATTCGTCTAATTTCATCAAGCATTTTACTAGAATGACATTTCTTCATTGGTTACTACAACTGTTATTTAAGAAGGAAATGTAATGTTCTAATGCAAAGGTCTAATATTACCAGTATGAACCATTCCGTTCACGGGCTTCTCTTGAGCAGAGACTGCCAATCATAGGCAGGCAGGTAGATAAATTGGTTTGTAGATTTAAATTCTATACTGGGTATACATTGTTGGCAGACAGGTGGGTTGAGGCAGGCTAGCTGGAGTTAACAAAATGCATTCTCACTTGTTTTCCATTTAAGCTTGGTTTGAATATCAGATTCCACTAATGAAAAGCTAATGCAAACCCCATTATGGCAGCTAGCCCTATGGAGCTTTGTATATATTGTGTGGAACTTACAAATTCCATGAACTCACTGGCAAAGCCAGGAGTATCAAATTAATCTCCGTCTTTAACTCATGATGAGATAAAAGGCCCAAGACTCAGGGTTTAGAGGAGTCAATGGGATTTGAGTATCAGAGGGGTAGCCGTGTTAGTCTGGATCTGTAAAAGCAGCAGAAACGTCTGTTAGTCTATAAGGTGCCACAGGATTCTCTGCTGCTTTTAATGGGATTTGAGAGCACTTGGGGCTCTTGCATGATCATGGCCTCATTGAGAAAATGTAATGACCATTCTGATCTCTATGATAAAGAGTCTAAGGGGCCAAATTCCACCCTGTTGCAGACAAGTAGCTCCCAGTGTCATTAATAAGACTTAGACATAAGAGGGCAGAAGCAGAGGCCCGTTGTGATGTAGGCATCTGTCAACCTGATTCTGTCAGCCTATTTAGGGAGGAAAAATTACCACTAGTCCATCATAAGAGCTGCAGATTGTTAGAGAATGGTGTTTCTAGGTGCTATTTATTTTTTTTGTTAAATATACTTGCTCTGTCTACGAGGAAATGAAAGGGAAAGAAGTGAAAGGTGTCCACCATTTTCATATGGCACACCAAAAACAATGTGTAAAGCTGCAGTCAACTCGCACATAGTTATTTTAGAACGTTTTAGGACATGAACATTTTTGCAGATACAGTTAGTGATGCTTGTGGAGAGAAAGTAACAGAAAGTCCATTGTGTTAACTTCTGCCCAGTTAGATTCATAACTAAAGACTATTTTGGGTATTATTGGAGAATGGAAAAATATATAATCTTAAAAGCAATAATACCCAATATATATAACCTCAGAGTTATGAACACCAGAGTTACGAATTGGCTAGTCAATCACACCTCTCATTTGGAACTGGAAGTACACAATCAGGCAGCAGCAGAGACCAATCCCCAGGCCCCCCCCCAAAAGCAAATACAGTACAGTACTATATTGAATGTAAACTACTAAAAAAAATAAAAAGAAAGCAACATTTTTCTTCTGCATAGTAAAGTTTCAAAGCTGTATTAAACCCATATTCAGTTGTAAACTTTTGAAAGAACCAAAACGTTTTGTTCAGAGTTACGAACATGTCAGAGGTACGAACAACCTTCATTCCGTTCGTAACTCTGTATCACAACAATGAAAGGGGAGAGGAATTATACATGTGGTAGCTGTTAATATCACTAATTTTGAATGTTCTGATTTGTCTCTGTTGGGCTTGATCCTGCAAATCCTTTCTCAGGCGAGTGAGTGTTTGCAGAATCAGGCATTATTAACTGTGTGTCTGTCCATCCGTCTATTTCTTAGTCCTTTCGTGACTCACAATATTTACTTAAAAGAAATGAGGTGAGGGGAAATATTTCATTGGGACAGGCATGATTTTATAAATACATGCTACTAAGCATAGCATTTTCTATTGTGAGTAGTCCTGGAATGCCCCATAATAAACATTTGCAGGCTTGGGCTCATTATGAGAACATGGAAGGGATCTTTGGAAACATAACAATCCTGATGCTTTTTAAAGAATCTCTTTTGCATACATTTTAAAATCAGACCTGAAGTGTGTCTGTGGTTTAGTGTTAATTCCCAGTGATTTACAGGAATGCAGATTTGGGGCTTGCCTCTATAAAATAAAAATAGATGCTTTCCTAGTCTAAAGTTGTCTGATTGAGCAAAAATGAATTTTAAATTACACATGCCTGAGGCTTTACCTTACTTGCCATGGGCAAGGCAGATCTATAAACCATGGCACTCCACACAGAAATCACTCAGTAACAAAACATTGCTTTGGGAATAACTGAACCCTTATGCTTTATAAAGCTTTGCCTTCTGCTGAAAAAGTATTATGTTTGAATTCTTTCCCCCCCTTCCTCTCCCTCGTCTTCCTGTATCTTTACTCATGCTCCAGTTAATGCAGAGTTAAACACAAGGCGAACTTCCACTCTGGCTGAAAGCAGCGCTTTGCTAATACCGTCTATGAGTCTGCAGCTATGAGCCAGATTAATGAAAATGAGATGTTCCACCAGCCCCATCAGTGATTCCCTGCCTAGCAGGGTGAGTGCAGAGGAGACTTGCCTCTGTTAGTGTAATTATAAAATCCAACGAGACCAGCAGCACTTGAAAAGATCAGCTCTTAGAGTCAGCAGAATAAAATACCAGGCCTCTCCTGCTCATCCTGCTCTTATTTGTATTGGAGCTCTTAACCATTTTTAAAAGAGGAGAAGTGCCTCACTTGTCCCCAGTGGAAGGAAGAATTGAGAGAGAAGGATAATTGTTCTTTTATCTATTGAATATTTTCTCACTTGATTTCTAACTCCTAAGAAGAAGTATTTCCTCTTGATGGGTATGATTCTGCAACAATGACTATTGCAAGGGGTTGACGTCAGTGGGATTACTTGCATAAATAAAGGTTGCAGAATTGGGACCTTTCCTTTTTAGTTTTTTTGGGGAGTGTTTAATTTTGTGTCCCTTTTTTGGCAGTGTCAGGTGCTTAATACAATAAAAGTAACATTGGATAGTTTGAAGTTCACAAAATGTAGGAAAACAAAGATCGCGAAAGGATTTGATTGACCCATCCGGAAAGAAAGATGACTAAAAACAAACCCATGTTGAGCAGAAATGAAACATTTAGATTTTTGCCTATCCTTTTCTATTTGTGCCGTTAGGGGTTGTAGAAGGAATGAAATATATAATGTGTGTGTATATATCTCTCCTATCAATAAGGTGTGTGTATATATATATATATATATAGTAGTTTTATATATAATATGTATCTTTTCTACATGTGAGTCAAGCTCTGAATCATCATGTCTGGCCTCACTGGAAAGAAAGATAAATATGGCATTCACTTCAACCCATTTAACCCATCATTCATTTGTATATAAAGCAGGACCAATTAAGACATTCTTTTGTGTATGGGCACATCTACATATGGAGGGAAAGAGAGTTAAATATAGCTGTATGACAGTATGCTCCATGTTACTTCCCCATCTCCTCTGAATACCGTTCTGATATACAGTTGCAGTAGACAAATAGTGATTGGTTGGTTGGTTTCTTTATCTGTTCCATTTCTGATTGATAAGCTTCGTAGAATCACCCATACACTTACCAGTGATATTGTAGATTCCACCAAAAATGAACTGCTAAACAGTGCATTTCTTTCCATTTTCAAAACTATCTGCTACTGAGTAAATAGGGCCTAGGCACAATTCTTCATGGACATATGGAAGCAGTAGTGACCCAATGTCCTCTAGGGCAAATGTGGAGACCTTTAATCCATGAGGTATCCAAGTAATTTTTGATATCTCTAGTACATCAATTTGAATTATTTTATTAATGCTGCTGCTCATGGCTTTTAGCATGTGTTTTGACTTTTTCCTCAATCTTTTTGACAGTTTATGAGAAAAGACTAATGTTAAAAAGAAAAAAAAGGGGAGGGGGGGAACCCACTGCTGCTGAAGGCTTAAGAAAATAAGCCAAAATATACATTTTAATTTCCAAGAATATTTCGGAATGAAATAGGTCACTGTTGGCTTAAGCGTTTCTTGGTATAAAATGCTGCTTATATATGTCTTGAGGAGATAATTTGCATGTTCACACGAAAATCTGTCTCTAACACACAATGACGTGGTTGCCACTAAAGATTTGCTGTTGAAATAGATAAGAAAAGTTCCTCAGAATTACGATAAAAGGCTCTAGCTTTGTTTTTCACTATATGACATTGTGAGGTGATAAAGCGGCATGCAGCATGATATGTTTTTGAGTGGGAATGAAATATGCTAAGACACAAACTAGTTAGATTATGTTTTCCCAGATGCGCAATAATATTTAACTATGAAGTTACATCAGATGTTTCGTGCCTTTCTAGGTAAGATTCAGCCCAGTGCTGAGAGTTCTCCTAGGCCCCACATGCTGATTAAGCCTGGCAGTGGGTCTGCATGGAAAAGCCATGCATAGGGGAGCTTCTGCTCTGATTGTGCATCCCTTAAAAGTTGTTTGTGTAATATTTGAACAGGCTAGTGTAGGGACAGGGTTAGGAGAGACCAATGGATTTGTGCTTATGCAATGGCCCAAACTCCTACATAGGGAATGTATAGGAGTTTCAGTGGCTGTTCTGGAACAATGTTCTAGCGTTGGTTGCCTATAGGCTAGAATACCAGCCCTGGTCTTACATTGTGGCTGCACAGCCTTTTGTGTAGGCGATGACTAGATTCTTTATCTGCCAACTCAAGTCTTCTGTGGATCTCTATACACAGTGTGAGTATTCTGGCTTGGTACAGTGCTGCATGTGTGTGAATTTTGCTGTGTGAATAACCTCTTACCAGAAGTACACTCTGAATCTTTGTATAATTTCACTTTCCCGGTACAATGGAAAGTATCACTTATGAATATGACAGAATGCACACTCTTGCCAAGGCTCTTAAATGTACAGCCTTGGAGCCCAATAAATCTATTTTAATAAGTTTATTTTATTTAAGAATGATGTTTTTATACAGTACTGAAGACATAATAGGCATGTAGCAGATTTATTCAACAGCTTTTTAAACAGGCATTAATAACCATATTTCACCTTTGGTAACATAAGATCTTTTGTGATAAACCTTTAGACTGCTAATAAAGTGCACAGATGTTTTGTAAACTGATCTGTTAGGGTCTAGCCTCTCTTTTGCGAAACATAGTGCTTCCTTTAATATTCATGGGAGGTTCACATGCAGAATAAGCTTTGAGAGTATAACCCTAAATGTGTATTTTTTAAAAAAAAAAATCTTTGTTTAACTTTGGCAAGATAAACAGAATTGTGATAGTTATAGGGGTGTGATAGTTTCATGCTTCCCTAGTGAGTCTGAGAGAGTCCAAGGCCAGAAGGCTCCATTATGATCATCTAGTCTGACCTCCTGTGTAACACAACTGCACCCAGTGATTCCTGCATCAAGCCTGTAACGTCAGTTTAAGTTGTAGAGTATCTTTTGGAAACATATCAAGACTTGATTTAAATACCACAATTGAAGGAGAATCCACCATATTTTTAGGTTGGTTGTTCTAGTTGTTAATTACCCTCAATATTAAATAATTTGAGCCTTATTTCTAGTCTGAATTTGTCTAGCTTCAGCTTCCAACCATTGCATATTCTTGTCTCTTTTCCTGTTTAAGAGTCATCAGCTATCAGAAATCTTTGCCCCATGTAGGTACTTGAAAACAATGATCAAGTAACTTCTTAACCTTCTCTTTGATAAACTAAATAGATTGAGCTTCTTTAGTCTCTCTTTTCCATCTCTCTAATCATTCTTGTAGCTTTTCTCTGAATCCTTTCCAAATGTTTGAGTTATTAGAGGATGAAACAGTTAGATGGAAAAGGCCCATTTTTGTTCAATAAAACAGTTTAGTATCAGGGTGTGGGGGGTGAAGGAAGGAAAAACCATCTATTTCATCATCAGATGAAGTGGGATCCAATATGTCATATTGGAGACTCTTCTCAATCATCTCTTATCAATCATTAACAAAAATAAAAACCAACCAAAGTGAACATAATTGTGACTTGCACAGGACCTAGCACATAATATCTGAACACCCCTCCTCTCTAACAAGCCTGAGAAGCTCCCATGAAGACTTCTTAGCTAGTATATAGCCTTGGGGCTTGTTAGTGTGGTAAGTGGTAGCATCAGGCTTGGAGAGGAGATAGCTATAGCATGTTTCCCCAAAGTGTCTTGAAAATGAAGGCGCGCCAAGAGGACCCACAGATAATTTGCAAGCTCCTCCCTTCAGTGGTCCTTCACTCCACCTTCTAATCCTCACCTAGGCAGGGACTCTAGTTATATTTCTAGGCTACCAGGTGTCCATTGTGCAGCTGTTTTGCAGGTAGCTGCTCCCCTTGCTGGATCCAACCAGGAAAGGAGCAAACAGGCAGAGGTGGCAGCCAGGACAAAGATGAGGAGGTCCCAGCTCTCCCAGGTGCTGTTCCAGATAGCATCCATCCATGTCAGCAAACACCCATCCACTGGTACACTCCTGCTACTTTGTACCACTTCTACAAACACAAGTCAGTTGTACACCTGTCATAACTGGCCAGATCAGCGTGGCTGTTCTTGTCACTGGTGCAACACAAAACAGACATTGTGTGCCATTAAATCTGGCCCAAAATGTGCACACTATATGTGAATATCTATTTCTATTCATACAGACATAGAGATGAGTGTGTATATTTGTAGTCTGTGTGTGATACAGAAACACTGATATATGAATAAACACATTTATCATATTAATATTTGTTATATTTGGCAAACAACATATTTGAATCTTTGAGGGTCTCTCTGAGGGTTTAATACTTATGTAATGAATACACTTTCAAGAGTTTACAATGAGCTTATTGTGTTAAATAGACAGATTCTTAAAAATAAATGAGCAATTTTCCATTTTGCCATTTAAATATGTGCATTGTTTACATGAAGCCTTAATTATTCAAGGACCAGAAGAGTGTAACTAACCCTGATGAAGTCAGCATATTTTAAAAGGTTAATTCCACTCCTTTGTCCTTCAGTTTATATGACCTGCAAATAAAAATAAGCAATAGGATTTAATAAAGAGAGCAAATGTTTACCATTACCACAGGTAATGTGCTTCATTTGCTTTTCTAAGAAAATTACTTTGATATTAAGAAAGACTCCTGGGATAGGTTAGGAATTTTAACTCCTCATTTTATTTCTAACACACACCTTCTTGTTCATTTTGATGGTCAGCAGCATTACAAGACATCAAGCTGGTCTTAATAATTTCAATATTACTGCTCAAAGAAATTATTTTGAGATTTTGTTTGGCCACAATAAGTTTTTGAGCTGCTATGTGTTGTGCTTACAGAATAACTGATGTCTATTCAAAATTTCACATAAAAATTCCTTCATATTTAAATAATGCTCTTCCTTCTTGCCATCTCTGTTTTTTAAGTGCAAGCACTTTCTTTTTTTTATTAAAAGCATGAAGCCGTCCATTGTACCTTTAATGTAACAGAGCTGCAGTAGACTCCCTAGAGTCCTTGTCTGAACACTGGAGTCCTGGTACATGGGTGTGTGGAGGATGAAAAATAGATCCTTTCAGTGTCTCTGTAATCAATAATGATCCAGTGAAAATCTCTAGCTGAAAGTAAAAGGCTCAATTGTGTTTTTTAAGTAACTAAGTGAATATTATACATTTTGGCTGTTCTTAGGAGATTTTAATATACACTGTCAGGGTTCTTTCTCAAGCAATTAGACAGCTCTGTATTTTGGGTCTAATTGAGTATTCATTGAAATCAGTGGAAAGACTCCCATTCACTTCAAAAGGAGTTGGACTGGGTCCTTGAAGGCAGAAGTTGAGCCTCAAGATGTACATGAGCTGCATATGGTTTAGCTACTTTGCAAGCATGGATCAAAAATTGGCATGAGGCACTTCCTTTGTAACCATGAGACACTGAAATATACGTATTCCTTTTCTCTTTAAAAGTAGTTACAACTTTGTTTCTCATATTACATCAGAAAAAAAGGCACATTAGAACCATGATTACTTGGATGAGGCAGCACTTTCTCATTTGGTTCTAAACACTGCAATAGTTACAACACCCAGGACACCTGCATGTGTTCCTGGATTTTAAACATACCCATATGCCTCCATTTCCCTCCCCCGCATTTACTCTATTTTTGTCCTTAAAATTTCTCGCCATTGATGCAGCATTGCTGGTAATACCAATAATGAGAAATTTAAAGGAAAAACAGTGTAGACACCCCCCTGCTTTCCCCATGTCTTGAATTTCCAGCCCAGAGGGAAAAGCAAAGAATCTTCTCTTTTAACACCAGTGCTTTACCATATATTCATAATCTAGGAGTACATGTGGATTAATGCAAATATCGCCGCTCCAACCCTCATGTTTCACACTAACCCTTGGTCTACACTGGAGAGGGGGAATCAATCTAAGATACGCAACTTCAGCTACGAGAATAGCGTAGCTGAAGTCAACGTATCTTAGATCGATTGAAAATCACTTACTTGACGTCCTCGTGGCGCAGGATCGATGGCTGCCACTCCCCCATCAACTTTGCTTCCGCCTCTTGCCGAGCTGGAGTTCAGCAGTTGACGAGAGAGCGATCAGGGATTGATTTATCGCGTCTACACTACATGCGATAAATCAATCCCCGATAGATCGATCACTCCCCGTCGGGTAGTGTAAAAGTACCCTAAGCAATACGTTGTTTTCTGATTTCATGGAATTCTTATGCTTAGCTTAGCTAACATGCTCCAGTTTGGAGCAGGGTTTGTGCCCGTGTTTGTCTGGACTACTTTTCTTTGCATGGATAAATTGAGTTAGTTTATTAATATTTGCATGTGTGAGATAGAGATTGTAATTTCAACAGATATCAAAACCTCTCAGGTTTGCTACTTGGGCTTGCTGTACGCAAGGGACTGGCATGTAATTCAATTGTCGTTATGAGGCATTTTATGCTGAACCCTGGTTTCTCAATTTTTAAAAAATCTATTTTGCTCCCAGATCAAGTTGTGTATAAGAAAACTCTCTTGCAGTTTATGAATGAGGGATTATATTTCTGAGCTGCTTAATGACCAGTGCTTATCAGTTACTTAACCGACAGAATAGGTAAACTGTAACATTGCGCGTTTATGGTTCTGCATAAATAATAATAGTACTTCCAGTGATCACAGATTATGATTATTACCTAACTTTTCTGATGACTCCTGTGTCTTCTCAGTCTTTTCCCTGGGAAGTCCTTGTTGCTCTTGTAGGCATCTCTGGAGGCTTCCTTACAGGTCTGCAGGCATCCAGTAGGGTTCTGTCAGTGTTTGCTGGATTACCAGTGATAATTTGCTTTCCTAACATGTTTTGCTTGTCCATAGGGACAAGCTGCTCAAAAGAAGAGAGGCCTAACCTGGTGCATCAGGATACAGAAACTAGTAACTGTCATTAGTTCTGAGGTCTAACCTCCAGGCATTGAACTATATGGTCTTCAAGAATAGTAAGATTGATGTGTCTGTTGCTGGTTTAACACACTAGCCTGGCCTGCTTCCAAACTGAGTTGTAATATTATTATCCTTCAGTGACAGATATGTGCAGTGAGGGTGATCTTTGACCTACATAAAATAAGTCAAAGGAAGAAAGAAAAACTTCAAAGAACACAAATGTGCCCCACACTTTTAAGCTTATGAGAACAATATACTGTTAGCATCAGTAGCACTGAGATTAAATCTTTTTGTCTGCACACTAGCATGTCATTGTAATTCCAAGACAGCGTATCTGTTTCGTTTTCTTTCTTTCTTTCTTTCTTTCTTTCTTTCTTTCTTTCTTTCTTTCTTTCTTTCTTTCCAGGACCTCTCTATAACTTGCTGATATTTAAGATGACCTGCAAAGAAAACAAAGATTTGGCCTTCTGCTCTTTTAGCTTCTATATGGATTGAAAGGTTGTTGTGTCCACCACTCCTTCAAAAAAGTATGGAATTTTTATGCTTGTTTTATACATCCAAAATTAATTGTGGATAAAAGAAACCTTTCATTAAAGACTCAACTCATTTTATCTCTTAATTAAAGCTCATAATAAACAACTTGGAGACTCCCAAAGATTCTCCACCAAAACTATGGAAGATCACGCTTGACATTCCTGATATGTCTAAGGTAAAATAAGCAGGGAATAACCTTTCAGGCCTTCTTTTTTTATCATAGAGAAGAAAAAAAAAACTTTACAAATCCCTTCTAAATATCTGTGGCTGAATTATGGCATGTGCAAATTAGTTCCACTGTCATTCAGTTTTAGTGACATGATATTTTTTTCTCACTGGTAAACTATTTAAGCAATAGCAATTGAAAAAAAGAGCATTTTCTGGAGTAATAATGGTCAGATAGGAGGAGATGATAGCCTAAAGTACAATTGAAGGCATCTATTTCAGTCCATTGTTAGTTGCATCAAAATGCCCTGTGCTAAAGTCACTATTACTAGGTGATCTTTTAAGTAAATAAAAGTAATAAAGAACAGCAGCATTGGCTATATGCATTTTTAATAGGTTTTAACTACTATGCATGTATTTTATCCATTTTCACTTAGTGAAGCAACGAGATGACGTGTAACACAAAGATTAAGCAGTAGCAATGTACAGAGCCTTTATAAAGAACGAATGCCTCTGCCTTAGCCAATCAGGCTGCCAGAACGCTGAGACTGTCCAATCCGCCTTGTGGATAAGCCTAAAGAATGTTGAGAATGAAGTGTTGCTTTATTATTGGTTGCCGTATGGCCCCGGTTTGACAAGACAAGCAGTGTAAATAGACTACTGTATTAATGGCAATGTGCAGTTCACCTTTTAACTTTTCAGCATATAATATATTTGCTACAAACACAATATGCAGAGCAGTAATGTCCACACCAAAGCAAGGTCAGGTGGGGGTGGGCCGCAGTGGGCTTGATTTCCTGGTAGTTAGGAAAAACCACTTGCCGTTATAAAGGGAACGTGGTTGAGCTATAGCAGAGGAGTCAGAATCAAGAGATCTGCATTCCATTCTCAACTCTGCAACTGGCACACTGTGTGACTCTGAGCAACCTCTGTGTCTGAGATTCTCTATCTATAAAAGGAGAGGGTACACATACTTGCCTACTGGATTTTAATGAATTGTTTGTAAAGAGCTTTGCAGTAATTTATTAGCTGCTAGGGAGTGCCCTCCTTCCCCATCATTTATTATGAACTGTGAAAATGTTAACATACAGAAAACAAATTAACTACCTTGTTAACCTAGTGAGCCAAATGTTCTCTCCACTTTTAGCCTTCAAGGTACATAAAAGTTTAGCAAAAATAGGGATGCGGTGACTTTCTCTACCTAGTAAAAGGAACATTTCCTAATAACCTATGTAAGGTGTTGTGTAGTTAATGCCTAACACAAAGATACACAGTATATGGGAGGAACTCTTGATCAGGAGCTCTTTGATCAGCTCCTGGGCACCCTGATGACCTGAGTGTTAGTTGGCGCTCAGGCTTATGCGTTGTAATCCAATGCATTAACAGGAACATTTGGCAAAACATCTTTTATTCAGAAAACCACCTTGCCAGCTTCAAGGCGATGAAGAGTCCAGTTTGTATCACTCACCTTAAGGGTTCGTTAACCAGTATCTTTAAGCACTAACCCTTGCAGTCATCCATGAGGTCAGTAACTTAGTACACCTATTTTCCTTATGGGTAAACTGAGATACAGAGAGATTATGTGGCTTGTTTCTGAACAGATAGCAAGATAATGATAGGGCTGGGGAAAAAGCCATTTAGCACCTAGTGCTCTACACAGGCTTGTAAACTCCGGTGTGTGCCTCTCCATGCTATTTTTGCAGAATACCCGTTGAAAGATTATAGTTACTTCTTTTGACTGCTGTGTAATGTGTGTGTACTTGGCTTGCATTGTAAAGAGAGTCACATGGCTATTTGTGGATGACCTCATTGGAGCAGAAATCATTAATTAAAATGTTTAAAAATAGGTAATGGTAGATGTGAAATGGGTCCTTAGAAGTGCAGTCACATGGCTTGTAGCTAATGACATGCAAAGTGCCGTAAAGGCAGTTACTCCAAGATGTTGACACTTTCCCTGGCTGATGTAACAATGGTACTGTGCTGAAAAGCTAGATTCAGTCTCCGCAGATCAGTCACTGAGGGCTTTAGCTGGCACTTGGTATACCTAAGTGTCAGCCTTTATTGTAACCTCCTTTACTGACAATTGGAGCTGTGTTATCCATAAAGACTGCTGATACTTTTGGTTAACTCTTATATGCAGGTGGACCATATAGGAATAAAGCTCTAATGTTAGTGTTCTTTTCTTTGGTTTCTTAAGCTATTTTATATGCAGTGTTGTGTCATTGGAGTGAACGTTTTTGGCCTTACAAGGCCAGTCTGGAATTGAGACCCTTGGGTTTATCTTTTGGCAGTTGCCTTAACCATAGGTGGGTGTTGTGTGACTATAAAATCAACTCTGTAGGATTTTGTTTGCTTGAACAGATGTTAGACTGGTTTTAGAGCTGTAATTATTCTTTGTTTATGCCTGGTTGCTTGAAACTGACATTTAAAGAATGACAGGTTCTGCAGTTAATACTCAAATATTTTTTCAGTTGCATACAGTATGTTAAGTTAATGTGAGGAAGAATAAACCATGATCTAAAAATCAAAGAGAAACCTTTCTAAATAGACCCCCCACCCCTTTTTTTCTAGCTTTCAGTGTAGCAATGCAGCACTTTCAAGTGGAAAATTGTTAATTTACTATAATGAATTGAAACTTGAAAAAACAAATATTTAGTTAATTGCCCCATAAATCTCTGTGTTACTTTGAGTGGAATTAAATTGATAAACTGTTCTTTAAAATTAATTCCTACATGGTAATACACAGGTTTTTTTTAAAAAAAGAAAATGTCAATTTATATTTCTGTCATATTCAATAATGTATGTGACAAAACCCACATTATTGCGGGTTTAACACATTTGGCATAATTAGGAAAGCCAAATGTGTGTTATTGTCAAAGGGGAAGCCATAAGAATCTGCAATCCTTCATACCTCAAAAGAGAACACATTTCTGTTGTTGAGTTATGTCACTTTTACTAGCAAGTGTTGATATGGCTTCAGTCATTGCACTTTTGCTTTTGGGCCAGAAAGTCATGGAGATAACGTTCAAGAGTCACATGAATTTTTGGGCTCAGTCCTAGTGTTGAAGCTGCATTGACGTGATAAAGGGATGATGCCCTTTTAGAGACATCCAAAGCTCGTTGCCAGTGGCTGTCTTGATGGACATTTTTAAATGAGAGCAGAGGATGCTCACTATCTCACAGGGTCAAGCCTAAACTTGCTTGCACAGTAACCCCACTACCAGTTTCCAGCTCATTACTGTAAAGCACTTTGGGGGTTACTTAAGTATGAACAATACTATAAAACCAAATTCTGCTCTGCTCTGATCACCTAATGACATTGCTGCCTGCACAGTATTAGCTTTTCAAAGTAAGTGGGGAACTACACAAAATTAAATCACTTAATATACTGAGCGGCACTCCATCCTCCTAGAAAATGTAATAAGTGTGTGTTTACAAACCACTTCCACTGACATTCAGCAGAACAAATGAGAAAACGTGACCCATTTTATATGGTACAAGGTTCTGGAAATTCACACAGAGATGACTCCTCCTTGCTATATACAAACCGTCAAATATACTTTAAACTCTTCTCATTGTTTGACTTCTGGGTGTACTCGTAAAAAAACAATGACCATCAGTTGTATCTGGTCTTGTGATAAAAGTAGAGGGCTGAGACTCTGGAATCCAGGACTTAGACGTTTCCTTCCCAGAGCTATCCCTAACCTACCAGGTGTTCTCAGGCAAATTACTTGACCTCTTGCAGTGCCTCAGTTTCTTTGCTTTAAAACAGCATTACTTCCTATGGGTGTTGAGAGGCCTAATTTGTTACTGTTTATAAAGTGCTTTGAGATCATCAAATGGGAAACAATCTACAAGAGCCAAACAGCAGTGACCTAATTGCTATGGGAATTTGGTGTTAAGAGATTATGGACGAGTCTCCATTTAGCTTTAATGCTAATTTAATAATCAAAAGAAGAATTGTAATGTTTAATATTTAAACAAAATCACATTAAAATTCTTTCAGTGTTAAGCTAGTATTAAAACAGGATGGAAGCTGGTTTACATTTTCTTACACTGAACTGCTTTTTTTTTTTTAAATAATGGAATGTATTAGGGAATTGGCCAGTCTCCAATAAAAGTGACTCAACTTACTAACATTGCATTTTAATATTTGCATGTTACATAGTATAATATTGCTGTTAGACAAATGGTTGATAGCAGGGAATTTAAAACAGGACATATTTCTATTGAATAACACATTGTCTTTATGTTATGTAAATAGAGTATTATTAGTCTGCTGATTGACAGCAAGAGGGACAAATTACGGATAAAAAGGATTTTCAGTGTGCACACTAACTATACAACATGTTATGATTCAAGGCACTTGTTCTGAGCTTGGAAAATCCATGTAATTGGTAATGCCCAAAGTTACGGTTCTGAGCCTTTTTCTGGGTACAGAAGACAGTAGACTTTTTGTGCACCTTCCTGAGATTCATTGTTCCTAAAATTAATAGAAGCTGAGATGAAAAACACCTAGTGAGCCCAACTGCTCAAGAAACCTCAACTTGTTTGTAAAATTGCAACCATAATTTTGCAGTTTTTTGTGTGCACGAAAACTAACATTTGACTCTGCAATTGTTGTTTGCACAAACAAATAGATTTGTTAAATGTATCCCTTCCTTGTTTTCATTTCAAGGATGCTATTTGAGAAGCTGTTTTTGCAAATGTAATTCCATTGGGACATATATTCTTTGGCAGGGTTGTTCCTCAGGAGAACTGTCATGCTAGAGCAGTGACCTGGACACAGGATTTTCAGATCAAGTAGGATGTTCTACCAACTATTCCATCATCTAGGCTAGGCTTCATTCATAGTATTAAGGATATTATGCATAGTTATGGTAGTAAAAATAATAATGAATATTCCTCACATCTGGAGCATCTTTCATCTGAGGAGCTCAAAGATTTTTATCAACATTATTAATTGATAAGCCTCACAACACCAGTGTGAGATAGGAAACGAAACATTGTAGACCAGACAAGTACAAACAAGTCAAATGCAGCCATCGCTGGTGGACTGCAGCAATTTCTTAAAAGCACACAAGAAGCGTTCAGGCCAGGAAGTAAATAAAAATGTTATATCCAGTTGAGAATGCTGAGTGAGTTTAGTTAGGCAAACTATTGTAAGCTGTTTGAGGCAGGGACTTTTTTTTTTGTACAGCACCTGGCACAAGGGGGTCCCGGTCCAGGACTTGGTTCCTAGATGCTGCAGTAACACAATAATAGTAATAATTAATAACAAATAATATGATTACTTCATTTAGAATTTGGGGTTAAAACACCATCCTTCCTCTTACTAAAAGGATGACAAAATCTTTAATCACCACACATAGTCAGGACCTTGGGTTGATGTTTCATTCAAAAGAAGGCGCTTCCAGTAATGCAGTGGTCCCCGTCATGCTTGAGCACTGGTTCTGACACAAAGAAAAGAATGCCTCATATTGAACCACCACCCCTTCCTGCAGCACATAGGTTTTTTGAGGTTGTTTTTTTTTAAGCTCTGACTTAATCAGACCTGCTTAGCTTTGAAATCTGAGAAGATCACCCTACCAAACCATAAATCGCATGCTATGACTCCTACTTTGTTACTGGTTAGTCTCAGCCATTCAGCTTCTGTGACTGATCATTTCACAATTTCCTCTTTCAAATGTGAAGTACAGGAATGTTTTTTGCTGTCATACGTTGTCAATATTAATTTAAATGTGCCTTCTCAGATGAAATATTATTGTCAGCTATCTTTATGAAGTCCTGCAGGTAGCATACTAAAACTCATTTGCTTATGTATAGGATTGTATAGCTAATTGCTAGCTGTTATTCCCTTTACTAGCTCTTCAATATGTAGTAACCAGGGTTTCTCGTCAGTCTGGGGTACATGTTCTGCTCTAGCTTGTAGTCTCTCTGCATAGAATCATAGAAATGTAGGGCATGAAGGGACCTTGACAGGTCATCTAGACCAGCCCTCTGTGCTGAAGCTGGTAAACCTGGACCATTGCTGTCAGGAGTTTGTCTATCTCTGTTCTTAAAAACCTCCACTAATGGGGATTCCGCAACCTCCCTTGGAAGCCTGTTTCAGTGGTTAACTGTCCTCATAGTTAGAAAGTTTTTCCTAATATCTGCCCTAAATCTCCCTTGCTCCATTTAAGCCCATTATTTTTTGTCCTATCTTCAGTGGACATGGAGAACATTTGATCACCATCCTCTTTATAACGGGCCTTAACATATGTGAAGACTGTTACCAGATCTCCACCCTCGTCTCCCCTCCCCGCCACACCATATTCTTTTCTCAAGATTAAATAGGCCCAGTTTTTTTAACCCTTCCTCATAGGTCAGATTTTCTAAACCTTTTATCATTTCTGTTGCTCTCTCTGACTCCCTTCAGTTGGTTCATCTCTTTTTTAAAGTGTGACACCCAGAACTGGACACAGGACTCCAGATGAGGCCTCACCGGTAGAGGCTGAGTATAGTGGAACGATGGCCTCCTCTGTCTTACATTCAACTCTCCTGATAATACACCCCAGAAAGATATTTTCCTTTTTCACAATTGCATCACATTGACTCATATTCAGTTTGTGTTTTACTATAAGCCTCAGATTCTTTCCGGCAGTACCACTGCCTAGCCAGTTATTCCCCATTTTGTATTTGTGCATTTGATTTTTCCTGCTGAAGTGTTGTACTTTGTACTATATTGAATTTAATCTTGTTGATTTCAAACCACTTTTTCAATTTGTCAAGGTTATTTTGAATTTCCAGCCTGTTCTCCAAAGTGCTTGCAACTCTCTCCTCCCCCCGTGTGGCACCACTAGACGCATCCTCCCAGTTTGACAGAAAACCATTGATAACTATTCTTTTAACTGGTTATGTACCTGTGTTATAGTAGTTTCATCTAGACCACATTTCCCTAGTTTCTTTATGAGAGTTTCATGTGGAATTGCGTGGAATATCTATGGCTTCCCCCCATCCACTCGACCCGTCAAAGAAGGAAATTAGGTTGGTTTGGCATGATTTGTTCTTGATAAGTGTATGTTGGCTATTCCTTACTATCCTGTTATCTTCTAGGTGCTTACAAATTGATTATTTATAATTTGTTTCGATATCTTTCCAAGTACTGAAGTTAGGCTGACTAGTCTATAATCCCTGTGTCCTTTTTGTTCCCCTTTTTAAAAATAGGTTCTATCTTTGCTCTTCTCCAGTCCTTTGGGACCCCACCCATCCTCCATGAAGTTCTCAAAGATGGTTCCTAGTGGTTCCAAGATTGCTTCAGCTAGCTCCTTAAGTACCCTAGGATGAATTTTGTCAGGCTGTCCTGACTTGAATACTTATCTGAGTATTCTTTAAACCTTCTTTCCCTGTTCTGGCTTATGTTCCTTCCCTCTTGTTAATATTAATTGTGTTAAGCATCTGATCACCACTAATTTTTTATTCCAGGAAATAGGCATAAACACCTCAGGCTTCTTGATGTTATTCTTTATTAGCTCTCGTTTCCCGTTACATAGCGGGGTTATGCTTTTCAATGTCTCTCTCTTGCTCCTAATGTATTTAAAGAATATCTTCTTATTGCCTTTTATGTCACTGACTAGGTGTCACTCATTTTTGTGCCTTAGCCTTTCTGATTTTGTCCCTACATGCTTGTGCTATTCCTTTTGCACTCAATTTGCCCATGTTTCCACTTTATGTAGGATTCTTTTTTGATTTTCAGGTCTTTAAGATCTCCTGATGGAGCCATATTGACATCTTACTATTCTTCCTATCTTACCTTCACCTTGGGATAGTTTGCTGTTGTACCTTTGATATTGTCTCCCTGAGAAACTGCCCGCTCTCCTGAACTCCTTTCCTCCTTAGATTTTCTTCCCATGACCTTACCTATCAGTTAAAATCATAGAATCATACAATATTAGGGTTGGAAGAGGCCTCAGGAGGTCATCTAGTCCAATTCCCTGCTCAAAGCAGGACCAATCCCCAACTAAATCATCCCAGCCAGGTCTTTGTCAAGCCTGACTGTAAAAACCTCTAAGGAAGGAGATTCCACCACCTCCCTAGGTAACCCATTCCAGTGCTTCACCACCTTCCTAGTGAAAATTTTTTTCCTAATATCCAACCTAAATCTCCTCTCCTCCCCCCCGAAACTTGAGACCATTACTCCTCGTTCTGTCACCTGGTACCACTGGTGACAGTCTAGAGCCATCCTCTTTGGAACCTCCTTTCAGGTAGTTGAAAGCAGCTTCAAATCCCCCCTCATTCTTCTCTTCTGCAGACTAAACACTCCCAGTTCCCTCAGCCTCTCCTCATAAGACATGTGTTTCAGCCCCCTAATCATTTTTGTTGCCCTCCGCTGGACTCTTCCCAATTTTTCCACATCCTTCTTGTAGTGTGGGGCCAAAAACTGCACACAGTACTCCAGATAAGGCCTCACCAATGTCGAATAGAGGGGAATGATCACGTCCCTCGATCTGCTGGCAATGCCCCTACTTATACAGCCCAAAATACTGTTAGCCTTCTTGGCAACGAGGGCACACTGCTGACTCATATCCAGCTTCTCGTCCACTGTAACCCCTAGGTCCTTTTTTGCGACACTGCTGCCTAGCCATTCGGTCCCTAGTCTGTAGCAGTGCATGGTATTCTTCCATCCTAAGTGCAGGACTCTGCACTTGTCCTTGTTGAACCTCATCAGGTTTCTTTTGGCCCAATCTTCTAATTTGTCTAGGTCCCTCTGTATCGTAGCCCTACCCTCCAGCGTATCTACCACTCCTCCCAGTTTAGTGTCATCTGCAAACTTGCTAAGGGTGCAATCCACCATCCTCCAATCATTAATGAAGATACTGAACAAAACGCGCCCCAGGACTGACCCTTGGAGCACTCCGCTGATACGGCTGCCAACTAGACATGGAGCCATTTATCACTACCCATTGAGTCTGATGATCTAGCCAGCTTCTATCCACCTATGTCATTCATCCAGCCCACTACTCTGAAGCTTGCCACTGTGGGAGACCATATCAAAAGCTTTGCTAAAGTAAAGGAATAACACATCCACTGCTTTCTCCTCATCTGCAGACCCAGTTATCTCCTCATAGAAGACAATTAGGTTAGTCATGGAATGACTTGCCCTTGGTGAATCCATGCTGACTGTTCCTGATCATTTTCCTCTCCTCTAAGTACTTCAGAATTGATTCCTTGAGGACCTGCTCCATGATTGTTCCAGGGACTGAGGTGAGACTGATTGGCCTGTAGTTCCCTGGATCCTTCTCCTTCCCTTTTTTTAAAGATGGGCACTACATTAGCCTTTTCCCAGTCATCTGGGACCTCCCCCAGTTGCAATGAGTTTTCAAAGATAATGGCCTATGGCTGGCCAATGACTCTGCAATCACAGTTAGTTCTGTGAGTTTGTTAAAGTCTGATTTGAACCGTAATTGGGGGGGAAAATGGTCACCTACTATGTTTGGATCTGACCTGGAACTAAAGAGAGCTTAGTCATGATCCTAAGCATTTAAATCAGACCCAGCCTAAACATTCAAACCATTTCAAATATGAGATTGTGGTTTTGGTCCATCTAAGGAAGAGAGATAGTGCTCTGACTTGTGAGTGACCTTTATTGGCTTTCAAATCCCAATGCATGCTACACCTGTCTTAACTTTCTTGTTAATAATACATCAAACACAACATAATTCCTGTATGAGATACGTTTTTCTTAAAAGATGGTATATTTGCTTTAATCTTTCCTAGTGCAGCAGGTGCTGTGATTTACTGCCTAGTATGTGTGTGTATCACTGCTTTCTGCTAGATGGAAGGCGGGACCACACTAAATGAATTTGATTATTCCACGTTTGGTGGCTGGTCTGCAGTGGATATAAACCCTAAGACTGTGAAAACTAATGGAAATTCTCTTTTCACTTAAGTGATGATGTTCTGTGGGGTTATTTTACTGGAGGTTCTTTTTAGAAGAAGTTCTTAAATTGTATCCCCTGTTGTCAAACTGGAAATCTGTGCAACCATTGTGTGCGGTATAAGCAATGATAGTGCAATCTTTGAGGCCATGTAACTGTTAAAACTGTTGCCCAGTTGTTAGCTATGGAGACCTTTGAACCACAGCCTGTTGATGATGATGAGTTTTGCCTAACTATGAGGAGTATATAACGTACTTGGTATTTGGTACCAGCACATCACCATTGTTCTCCTTTAGAGGCAGTGTCAGACCTGCTCATGTGCTTGTGATCATCTCACCGATAAGTAATGGGGTCCATTCTAACACCTGTTGAATTCCTGGGGCAAACTTCTATTGATGCCAATGGAAGTTGGACTGGGCCTCTAGAGAGGATATAAACCCTAATAGCCTTTAATACTTCTGCAGTTAAAGATTCTTTCATTACGCTTTATATTAGGGTTCTATTTATAAATATTGTATAAAGGCTTAATAAATAATGAAAGACATTATAAGCATGTTACATACATAAGTAATATGTGTTATAAACTGCTATAAGCACATTAGTAGAGAAGTATTAATAATGGTTATAAGGAAGCTGCTGACCTGTTGGACTCTGCAGCAATTGGTTAACCATTTAGTAAAATATCTATTAATCATGTATTAATCCTTTATAAAAATGTATATATTGTACTTTATATTAAAGTGTGACTGATTCCCCTTTATGTCAAGTGATGGGAAGGGTTAAGATTTTGGAGCAGAAGGTTCTAGGTTCTTTCCCACTTAATCATGAAGTCTTGTATGGCCACAAAATCATTACAGCTCTTGTAAATTGCTATTCTCTATGTGAGGCGGATGGTATATTTTATAGCAGCGCTGAATAGGGATGCATATATGCTTGAATCTGAAATGAGGGAGCCTTGCATCTGACCAGCTCTTTCCTTTCTAGTAGACATTACTACAATAAATGAAAGCAATTATGGAGGGTTTCAACTGAGATAGGAATAATTTACTGGAAGATAATATCTCTAGCCAAGAAGCAAATAACAATACATAACATTATATTAGACTTCCAACACTGTTTGCCTACACATTGGTGCTCTGGATCAATGACCGCACCGCACCTTAAAGCAGGGGAGGGGGGGCTGTTGTCCAGCTTGCTGGGGGAGGGGGAATAGCACTTTGCCAGCAGAGGTGGAACAGGGGCTCTGAAGCTGCTGCAAAAAGGGAAGTGGGTCAGCATGGTGATGCTGGGGAGTTGAAAAGTTACAAGCCCTGTGGGAGAAGCCCCTTTTCCCTGGACCAAGCGGAGTAGCACCCACCCTCCCTCCCTTTGAGGTGGCAAAATACCAGGACCTGCTGTGGACATCACACTAGTCATGCCTTTCTAGGAGGGCAGGGAAAGAATTTTTCCCTCACCCCCAGATTGGTCTAGTAGGAGTGGGATTTTTTTTCTGCCTTCCCCACAGTGGGATCAGGGAGAGCTTTGTTATGGTGAGTAGGGCAGGAGTTAGGTTATGATGTTGCAACTCATTATGTAAGTGTGGGGCAGATGCCCAGTGCAGGTATTCCATAGAGAAGGGATGCAGGGGCCAGATAAGCAGCTTGGTAAAGGACTGAAGAAGGAGGTGTTTGTTAAAGGAGTAGAATGGGGTGTGTGGTTTGGGGCACCTATGACTGACACATCAAGGAGCCTCCTTTCTTACAGTCCACCTTAACCCTTATTCGAGGGGGGAGATGGTAAGGTCCCCACAATGGGTTGGCTGGGGGACCTGGATGGAAAATGAAGGGGAGCAGGCGGAAGACCCTGGGTAGATATTGAATGATCATAGAGTTACCTGCATTGTACACTTTTATCTGCCAGGTACTCCCAGATAAATAATAATAGAGATACGGCCTGATTAAAACCATATCAGGTGTCTCCTGTTCTTTCAGTATAGCCGAACAATGTGCATCCATCCGCTACTTACAAAGGCACATGCACATTTCTCCTCCAATCTGAAACTGGCAAATGAGATGAAGAGTAATCCTGTTAAACTGTGATTTTACCTGTGTTATTGTTTCTGAACACTCTGTACGATAAAGAACTTGTGGCTAAAGAGCCACACAGTGTGTGAATGTGCTCGGATGTGTGGAGGCAACTGTCAGTAAATGAGTGCATTTATTAGACCAGTAGAAGGGTATGCTTCTCTGATGAAAAACTTCATCATCTGAGTGTGCTGATTCATCTGACTCCAAGAATATGTGCTAATCAATGATTGTTTTATATTAGAAAACACTTTAATTCCTGCTAGCTACAGATTGTCTGGCATTGTTTCAATGAAATCCCAATAAAATGAGGAGGAGTTCTTTTTTTTTTTAAAGTAATGTGAAAAAATATGTACCAAATACTTTGAGTAACAATGTTAATTAGAATCTGTTATAGTAATTATGAAAAAATACTTGTAAGAGTCAAGTGAAGATTTCAGAAAATATGTTTCGCTCTTATTTAGCAACACAACCTTGTGTGTTAAATATTACTTGATCATTCCCATACTATTAGAACATCTTGCATCTTTTAAAACATATAAAATGTAGCAAACTTTTGGGGTATTTAAAAATGTTGTAATAATACAGTTAGAGTGACCAGATAGCAAATGTGAAAAATCAGGACGAGGGTAGGCGGTAATAGAAGCCTACCTAAGTAAAAGACCCAAAAATTGGGACCATCCCTGTAAAATTGGGACTCTGGTCACCCTAAATACAGTGGAGATATTCAAAATTTAAAAATCAATTGCAACTATTTTTTCAGAAGATCTTTTACTACATCAGATGATCATTATGCCTCAGCAATATGCAGATACTTGCTATTTGCTGATAAATTCACAAGTAGATGCAGTCATGGCACCATACGGTGTTTGCTGTAAATGTAAATTAAGGATAATACACAAAACACAGCTAAACAACATTCCATATTATGCATCCATAATATACGAATGCATAGAATGCTGCTGTTAATACGCGTTTGAAGTATAACGGCAGCTAAGAAGCTGTTAGGGTGTACACTCTGAATGGGTAAGCCTTAATGGGCTCATTGTCAGAATGTCAGTTCTGAAGGAACTTGACATCCCAAAAGACATAAGTAGAGAAAATATGATTGTAACAATGAAATAGGCCCATTTTGTTAACTTCACAGAGCAAGGAAATTCAGAATTTAGGCTGAAACTCCATCCTTAGTATACCCCCTCACAGCGACAGAGTCCCCTTACAGTCACAGCAGGTTACTCCTCTAACAAAGCCTCCTAATCCAGCTCCTTTATCCTGTATGTAATTTATCTAGTGCCAAGACTCACTGATGAGTTTCACACGTGTATATACATTTTTTACAGTTTACCAGTGTGGTATAATAAGCACTGACTAGAAGACTAGGATGTCAAGTCTTTCTGGGAAGATCTATATTGATGCTTAAACATATTTTAATTTACAAAATATAATACTGGCTTAATGTTATCTTATTAGAAGTATTAAATGCCAGATACGTCCTTCAATAAATAAAGCATCTTGGGAAAGTGTTATATTTAGCAAATATTTTAGTGGATCCTTGTCATTTAATGGATTTCACAGTAGCAGTTATATTGTAACCATTTTTGTTTCTTCTTGGGTTTTCTTTTTCCTTGGCTTGAAGTATTTTTCAGTTTTTGCCTTGCTGCTTGCCATATAGCAAATGTGAAATGACAAGAGGATTATAACAACGGTCCTAAATGTACCTTGAACACACGTTGTTAACCAAATTACAATCACTGCTTTCGTTTACATGTGTCGCCTTTCAAAGGATGAATGTGTTCTTTTAATTTGCTTTTTAAATATCCATAACGACGTCCCCGAGCATTTTAATAAAACAGAAACAGTTAATTATTGCCAAATAAGGATAACTGAATATATTGGTCTGTAGCTTGCATATAAATATTTCTGACAACACTTCTCTCTGGAAGAGAAAATTGTGCAAATTGCCAGTTATTATCATTTTTAATAAATAAGTCTTATCTTGACTCCATTCATCTTTTCACCCAGTGCAATAGTGTTCAACAACCATATTTTCAGTGGGACCATTTCTATTACAGAGTGATTGAGCTCTGATTTACACATCAATTACCCAACTTCATGGAGATTTTCATGCTCCCCTAGCTGACATCAATGAAGCATAACTGCGTAAACACTTTTTTTCATACTAGTTTTTGATAACTCAGACTGATAACTAATCTTATCAAGAGACAATGCACTATGATACAGGAAACAATAAATGTTCCCCTTTGAAACATCATCTCTTGTTTTATACTTTTTACCATTCATGAGTTTATCTCTGCTATCCATTCCTTACTATAAAGGTACCAGAATTTGTTCCTCCCAAATTCATGCTGAGGAAAGGTTTGAAGCGACATAATACTAAAATGGGCATAAACTGAACTAAAATAAATTTTTCTACATGCTTAAGAAAACAAACAAATAACAGTGTGATGTATATTAGCTATGTTTTTAACCTCATGGTTTTAATTTCCACAAATTGTCTGTGGGTCTCCTGGGGGTTATTTTGTACAGAGACTTTAATCTCCAATATTTTATATCAAACATGCTACAGTGAATGACATTGGTTTTTAATGCAAATTATTAAGAGATAACGAATGGCCATCTTCAGGGTTTCTCTGTATAGCTGTTGAACATCAAAGAGAGAATATTCTGACATTTTAAAAAAAAAACTTTATTGATCTTGACACTCAGTGATAGATACATTATGATACTTTTTTTAAAAAAGTTGTGTTCATTCTTCAAAAACCACAGCATTAAAGTAAATGTTTGAATGTGAGAAATATGTGATTAATTGTTTTGTTTAATTAATTAGTATATTCTAGTGTGGCCTGATTGGTCAGTGCTTAAAATGTAATTTTGCTTGTGAAATGTATCATTTTACAGTGCTGTAGAAGCCTTTGATGTGTAAGGAAGGAGTGTTTAGCTAAATATTTTTTTAAAGTCAGGCTTTTGTAATCACCTTATTGACCAAATCCATTTCCCTGGTCCAGTGTTCATGCCAAAATTGCAATGAAAATAAAGACCCTGGGCCTGATTTTCATTTACTCGGGTGTAAATCAGGATTAGCCCTGGTCAACGGACTGAGAGAGGAGAGAACTGTTCTCTGTGCCTCAGGGTTGTTTATTTTATATTTTTTAACTTACCCGGAAAAAAGACTACCAGTGCTCTGGCTCCAGTCAAGGAACGTTCTTATGCAGAGTCTTGCTGACTTCAATTGGACTACTCACATGCATAAAGTTAAGCATATACTTAAGTGCTGTGATGGATTGGGGCCAAAGTGCTACATGTTTGACACATACACCAACAACCTTCATAATGTCTGATCAAAACTGAACAAGAATGGTATCCTGACATCTTAAAGGCAGAATGAGGAAGCAGCAACCTTGGACAAGTACTTTCGTTATTTAAATAGAAAAGTTTTAAGCTCACTGTTCTCGGTGCCTTATTTTGAAAACCCCCTGTTTACTTCTTGTTTCCACAGAAGACAAGTATTTGGTTCAAATGAATTCTTTCATAATTTAACAGTACATAATATTTTTAAGATAGAATGAAAAACTGATAAAGAATTATATTTGAGAGGTCAGGAGGCTGGATGCTAAAGAGTTGTAGTATGTCTTTTCAAATCTACAACACCATTCAGATGTCCTTGAGGGTGCTGTCTTTTATTGCTGACTGGACTTCTTTTCTGCAGCTCTCCCTGATTCTTTCCAAATCCGGCTTCTGCTGTCCCCAAACTGCCTACTGGCCTCCCTCTTGCTTAGTCAGAGGAACACTCCTCTGTTTTTATTCTTGCATTTGACAGTTGATCACTCTCTCCTCTTCTTCTGGTTTCTCTCTATCTCACTGGCAGCTCCTTCTGTCTTTTGTGATTCTTTGACTTCCCCTCTCCTCTTGTCTGTTGGTGTCCTTCAGTGTCTTAATTTTCCCCCTTCTCATCCCCTCTTTGAGAGACCTCATCTATTTCCATAGCTTCAACTACCACATCTCTGTCAATGAATCCCTGTCGCGATATCTCAACCCCTATTCTCTCTCTCCCTATCAAGAAAAGATCTTCTGTCAACTCCTTTCATTTTCAAAATTGATAACTGCACTGTCTTCCTCATCTCCAAAGCATTCAGTCTTTTATCCTTTCTCTCACTTCTTTCTACCCTCTTCTTCCAAATCTACTCTCTTGCTAATTCATGTTGGATAAAGGTTTCAGTGTGGTGGGGTGGGCAGAGTAAAGAGTGGATCACCTAAATCAACTCTTACTCTCCACTCCCAGTACTAAAACATTTATTGGCACTTGGCCATCATTTGCCTTGATTTTGTAACTTCCCCTCTCAGCCAACGTCTCACCTCTCCCCAAAGTGCTGTGGCAAAAATTGTTGAGCCAGAGCTGATGTAAGTTGATGTACCTTCCTTAATTTCAATGCTGTGACAATGTACACCAGCTGAGCATCTGGGCCATCTTTTTATGTTACTCAGATAGCATCTTCCTCTTCCTTAAACCTTTCATTGGCTTTCTTTCCCTTACTGTGTTGCATTCAAGCTCTTTCTCACCTACTGGACCCTAGGTAATGTTACATATCCCCTACATCTCTCTTCCCATTGTATCCTCCTCTTTTTTTTTCTCTCCCTTTATGATCTTCCAGTCTTTTGCCACTTTTTCCCACTTCTAGCATCACGACTTCATTCTTGGTGTCCCAAAGCTTGGAATAGCCTCCCATTTTCCTGTTGGACAAATCCATCCTTAAAATCCCATCTGTGCCTTTCATGTAACTTTTTATAACTTGTTTCTTCCAGGAATCCTTCCTACCATTTATTCTTCACTAAGGATATAGTCATACTTTCTTTACTTAGACTTTTGTGTCATTGGATTGTTTTGCCTACCTTAGTTTGTAAGCTTTTTTGGGGAGGGAACGTGTCTCATTCTGTTTGAACCTGTTTATTCCAGTTCAGTTATTAATCTCATAAATAGAAAATCTAGTAAGAGAAATCTGTAATAAAATTAATAACAAATGTGGTGTGTGTATATAAATGTAAGTGTTGTTATCATTAGCAGCTGCATCTAAGCCCAGATTCACCCAAGATATTGGATCTTTGTCTCTGAAGTCTTCATCTAACTCCCTTATTTTATCATCTGAAAAGAGTCTACCACCAAGGCAGTATCTGAAACCTCAGGAATCTGGAGCAGAGCTCACCAAGTCTTCCTAAGACTGGTGCAGATTGAGTAAGCAGTCTGTGACCTTGCTTGTGACATGTGAGTCAAATGCAGTTCCATTTACTTTTATGCAGGTTTGCTACAGTGGTAGTTTTGTTTGAGACCTTCACCCAACAATTGTGTAGAGGAGTTTCCTACAGTACTTGTTTTTTTTTTTTAAAAAAAAAAAAGCTTTGAGGAGAAAAGCTATAAAAAGGTTTCATCAGGTTTTATTGAGAGCTCAGAGATAACATTGGGCTCAGTACTCAATGCACCATGACCTTAAGATCCAGTCATAGTGTCACTCTGGATAAGTGGAAGGCTGACCTCATTCTTGTTCTAATCTGGTTACATTTTAAAGCTAAATATGTGACTTTCTGTAGTTAATGTACAATTCAGGGTTAGTTTAGTGCTGAGCATTTCGGCAACAAAAATAAATTTCCAGAGAAATAAGTCATTGACCTAAATGGCTAAGCAACCACTTCCAGATGTGTAGATGCATTAGATGCTGGGAAACACTTGAGGCTTTTATGTCATAGTGTGAGTGGAGAATTCAAAATTAACTTTAATTTTTTTTTTTAATAACAGTGCTTGGAACTGCAGAACATGTGATAAATATAGATATTTGCAAATGGTGTAGAAGGCAGCAATTCAGCTGAGGTTCTTCTGATGTCATAAAATGTACTGGCACAGTGGAATAGTTTGTAAACATCATCAGGGCCTCCGGGAGTGAGCTTCTGCCTTGTGCTTGTCTCTTGGGTGAATTAAATATGTATTTTTTCTGGTTTCATGAGGACATCTGCTAGAAGAGAAATATTTTAACGTGTTTGGTAGAAAACCACTGAATTATTTCCCTTTGTATACATAGTTAATATAGTAAATACTATATTAATTAAAGTTAATTAATTTTAAAGAAATTGTGCCACATTAAATTAATGCTGTTTCATCATTTTGCCTTAGTAACATAACCACCATCAAGTAGAATAAACCATTTTATTGAGATTCATAAAATGTATGAACTAGTCTTAAAATGCCACAGTTACTCTTTTGCTCGGATATAATATAGTATAATGATTCCTTTCAGGGTTCTGAACAGTTTGCATGCTTGAGGAAGGATACAGCTTTCAGATATCTAAGCCTGAATTAGTACTGTATTTTCACATTAAGGGTGAAATCTTGACCCAGTTGAAGTCAATGTCAGAACTCTCATTGTCGTCAGTGAGGCGAGAATTTTGCCCTGAAGCTCTATCACAGACTATGGCCGGAGTTGCTGTCATTTGTAAGCCTCTAAAATCCTGATAGTCCCACACCTAGTCACCCAAATGAATAATTTTTACTTTGAATTCAATGGGATTTCTCACATAACTAAGGGTGACTCTTGGAGTCTCATCCTGCTTCCACTGACTTCAGTGGTATGTACTGTGGACAGAGGCAATGTGTGGGGGGATTAAGTGGGGTCACATCCCTGATTTGCTGCTTGGCTTGTACTGAGCATGCTCACACGGATTGAGCCAGATGTTCTCGCTCTGCTCCCCACGATTGGCAGGCGTGGGTCATCTCTGCTTGCGGAGGACATTAATGGACAAAGAATGGGCCCATAATGTCATAAAGGCTTGCTAAAAGAAATAGTACGCTGCTGACAATATCTCGTCCTGCCTTGAGCGTAAGGGACTGGATTAGAAGACGTCTCAAGATCCCTTCCATGGGGATACTCTCATTCTGTGACTTAATCTTGCAGTTCTTAGACAAAACTTGCTATTGAAGTCAGTGGACATGTCTTTCATGAATAAGGTAAGCAAGCTGTAGTTCTAATACTATATTGCGCCTTTAGGAACAGTCCTGAGTGTGGATTAGTGTGCAAACTGCATTACTCCAAGAGGCACTGTGTCTTAGAAACACTTTTCTGAGGCACTGTTCCCCCCTTGCTTTGGGGGTGAGTATGAGGTTGAAATTTCCAACTGGTCTATACAAATAGAAAAGTACAATACTCCCCACCCCCACCCACACCCACACAGACTCAGCTAAATTTTTCCAAGATGATTGTGGAGCAGAGTGGTGCCAAGACTCCATTCAATTTCTACCCACTTGCCCCAGAATGGGCAGTAAAAAGTGTGTAGCACCCACATATCTGGACCCAAGGTCCAGATAGCCCAAGAAGGGGTGCAGTGAGGATTCTTTCTTCCCGTTATGTCTCTGTGGATGTATTTAGTCTGCCACAATCTAGCTTGTAGCTAGCAATAATGATACAGTAAGAGGCTTTGGTGTAGTAATTTAATTTCTTTTTTTCGCCCTCAATAAATTAGTAAATAATGCCATAATTTCTACAAGAATTCAATAGTAGCGTTGACTATAGTGCTGTCCTATAACTTTACACTAGCAAATGATCCCAAGGCAGTGATATCATTATGGCAGAATGTGTTGTAAAACGAACTAAATAAAATGATGTTGCATTTGAGTTTCCAACCTGAAAATGGGAAGTAGAAATGAAAATCTAGTTTAACTCAGCCTCACATACTTAGGTGGCTTTACATCCTGTTAATAAACTATACTCAAGCCTATTCACTTCACGCATGAATGATCTTGAGTTGCTCAAACCGATTATTAATTCATATTTCTGATTGTCTTTGTGGCATTAGTCTGTCTTTTTTTTTCTCCTCCCTGCATGAAAACAAGTATGCAAGTCTAAGAATACATGGAATCATCAGGAGATAGACATATGCTTTCCTGCAGTCTCTGTGGGTCTTGCAGGTTCAAACACAACCTGCCTGAATCATAAGAACTTTAATTGAGTAGATAAAGAGGTCCTCATAATTATAAACTGCAGTAGGTATAACAAGAGGCTAAATACATAGCTGTGGTTTTAATTAGCTGGTGCTTCAAATTAGTAATTGTGGTTTTGCTCAGAAATCAGTGACTTTATACACTGTCAAAGCCTCATCACTGTGCAGTTCATTCCTCATTATATCTCTCCATGTGAAGCTTCCAATACAACATCACGCTGAGCTAAAAAGGCAAAAGTTGTAGCTATTTGGTTATCTTCCAAGTGCAGTAGAGCTCTGTAGAGATTAAATTCACTCTCATCAGGATATTAGAATTCACTATTCTCTGTTACATATGTGTGCGTGTGTGTGGGCATGTATATATAAAATCTAGCAGGCAAATATTTCTCACAACAGAAGACGTCAGTGGGAATACTCAATCTGCTATTCAAATTGTCATCTGGAATTTGTAGCTAATTAACTGACACAAAATAGAGCCAAAAGTCTTATAACAAATCAAATAGAGGTTGAAAGCACAGAACCTTAATGCTTGTCACATGAGGGGTTGTCAATGCAAGTGGAAACATGCATCTCTTCTCTTCTTTTTTTTTTTTTCCTCTTCGGTGTTTTAGTTACATCTTTTCCCTCAGAGGAGCAGGAAGTAGTTTGCAAAGACAAGAGACAAAAGTACTTCAGTCCTGTTCATGATAGAAGTAGATGTGATCTCTCAGTTTGTCATCTAGATCTGACAGGTGCATATAGTGAGCTGACATACAGATAACAGACATCTTGCTATCTGAGTCAATAGACCTTTTTTGTTTATTTGCTTGTGTGCAGAATTATCTGCTGCAAAAGTCGACTAACTTAACATCCTTCCCTTCCGAACAGCATTATGTGAAACATTTTTTTAATCACTCCCTAGGTCTAAGCTGGCCGTTCACTCCATTTTAAGCTGGGCAGTCCTCTTTTTTGGATGGTTTGGCCCAGTCCGATATTGAGACAGAATCGGACATGGTTTTGCCTGGTATCAAATGAGGACACCATTTTGAACAGCAAGCTGCTGTGGCCCATCAGTGTGATATCACATGCAGCATGCTTCTGAGGTCAAGCCAGTGAGGGCAGAGTGACACACTCTTCAAAATGACATCCTCTATGCAGCATGACATTGTACACAGGGGCAGAGTCATCCCACCAGAGTGGGCCTATACCAGGGGTCGGCAACCTTTCAAAAGTGGTGTGCCGAGTCTCCATTTATTCACTCTAATTTGAGGTTTCACGTGCCAGTCATACATTTCAATGTTTTTAGAAGGTCTCTTTCGAAAATCTATAATATATAACTAAACTATTGTTGTATGTAAAGTAAATAAGGTTTTTAAATGTTTAAGAAGCTTCATTTAAAATTAAATTAAAATGCAGAGCCCCCCGGACCTGTGGCCAGGCCACTGAAAATCAGCTTGCGTGCTGCCTTCAGCACACGTGCCATAGGTTGCCTACCCCTGGCCTATATCATTTCAGGAAGTACTGGAACGTCCAGTATTCTGGGAATGCATGAGTGGTCCAACTTACCTGTGCCCACAACTAAATGTTAAGGAGTATGCGGGATTGAAATAGTTGTTCTGAATCACACTTGACTACAGTAGAATGTTATGATGTAGGCAAGTGTTACACAGTTAAAGGGAACTGAAGATGTCACTATGCCTGGTTGACACCATAGTTGCTTCTCCATATAGGTATATTCTGTGTGTGTGTGTACATGTAGGCACATAGCATGCCTACATATTTATACATGAACACTTATAGACAAGTTGTACTGAATTTTTTTTTCTGGCAGAAAACACCATCTGGAAATCGCAGATTTTGTGTGTTTTTTAATCTTAGAATGATTAGTTCTATTTAGAGACATGGTGGGCGAGGTAATATCTTTTATTGGACCAATTTCTGTGGGTGGAAAAGATAAGCTTTCCAGCTTTGCAGAGCTCTTCTTCAGGTCTGGAGAAGGTAACCATAGTGTCTAAACTAGATATAAAATGGGACAGATTAAGCATAAGAAGTTCACATATGCTGTAGAAGACCACTTAAAATGAAGTGGACAGTTAAGGGTTAGCAGACAGTAGAGTGTGTTACAAATAGTTGAAATGACCATAAATCTGGTATCTTTTACTGAGTCCATGGTTTTCAGTGCCCAGCAGATTTAGGAATTTGTTTCCAGGCTCATCTTTCAGAGGTGTTGTGCAGGTTTCCTTTGAAGACACTCACCTTCATGTGATAGGGTGTTTTTATCTTTTATCATTTTTTCTGTGAGAGTTCATTTCAGAGAGTAGTAATTGTCTGATTTCACCCACATAGTTATTGTTGAAGCATTTGATGCACTGGATGAGGTACACCACATGTGGTAGGCATGTGTAGAAGACATGGATCTTGAAAGGTGTATTCTGAGGGATCTAGGTCGTTGTAGCAGTCTACAGGTTTTGTATCTTTTCTGGCAGAGTCTGGTGGCACTTTGAGTTGTACTGTGGGGAGCTTGCTTCTGATGATGAACTTGGCTAAATTGGGGGCTTGTTTGAAGGCAAGGGCCAGGGGGCGGGGGTTGGGACAGATTTCTTTCAGGATGTGATCCACCATCAAGTCTGAATTATAACTTTTTGATGATTCCCCTTTTGGGTTCTGGTGTGGGGTGGTACTGGAGAAGATTCTTCCATGGTAGTTGCATAGCTCATTCCATGCTGTGGTCTGTTTTTCTCCTGGAGTGTCCTAGGCCACGTCTAGACTACGCGCCGTATTGGCTTGTTAAAATCGATTGCTCGGGGATCGATATATCGCGTCTAATCTAGACGGGATATATCGATCCCTGAGCACGCTTATATCGATTCCAGAACTCCACCAACCCCAACGGAGTTCTGGAATCGACATGGCGAGCTGCGGACATCGATCCTGCGCGGTGAGGATGGATGAGTAAATCGATTTTAGATATTCGACTTCAGCTATGTTACTCACGTAGCTGAAATTGCGTATCTAAAATCGATTTTACCCTGTAGTGTAGACCAGCCCCTAGTGTAATGAAGGCAGATTTTAAGTGTGTTTAGGTGTGTATGCTGAGATTTCTCTTTGGAACAAATTGTGTGATATGTGAGTGCTTGGCTAAATAGCTGTATTTAGTATGGTCCTATGATCCCAAAGTTACATCTGGGAAAACTGTTGGATGGACTTCACTCTCCTTCAAAGTCATCAGCTTGAATTGCACTGTTTCCAGTATTTTGTTCCTAATATTGGTAACAATGAGTGTTTAACTGACTTATCGGGGAAATAATTGTTTGTCTTTTTGTCTTATCCTCTTTTTCAGTCACTATGAGCAAGACCGGAGTGCACTTAAAAGGAAAGAATGGGAGCGAAGAAATCAAGAAGTCCAGCAAGATGAAGATCTCTTTGCTTCAGGTTTTAATCTCTTTGGGGAACCCTACAAGGTAAATGGCTATACGATACTTTACACTTTTAGAGTGTCTTTCATCTGAATGCATTTTGCAAATATTAACTAAGCCTCACCTCTGAGGAAGAGAAATATTATGCTGATCTTGATTGTTTGACTCTACAGATAGTTATACCTTTGAAATTAGTAAATTGAAGCACAGTCAGGTTAAGTAACATGGCCAACATTATACAGCATTTTGGTGACAAAACCAGGGATTGAAACAAGGAGTCTGGATTCATATTCTTTTCTCTGAACACTCCTTCAATAAGTATATATTGCTCTCCAAAGGAATCTTTACTTAGGTTTTCCTAACTCCAAAACTGACATTTAATCTCTTTATTTTTAAAGAGGAAAATATACTTGAATTGTTCAAACCAGAATCTTTTCATTTAATTATGAGCCCGGAAACTCTCCCTTCGCAATCATAATTGTCCAAAGAAGTGTTCAGGGAGAATGTCTGTTTGAATTCTTTGGGGAGCATAACAAGGATATCAAAGAGACTTACGATGAGACTTATTCTCTCTAAGGAGCTTTGCTGCCTGAGAATTTCATCACCAGGGGATGTCCCCCTTGATTATTTCTGCTGCTTTGATTTTTAGCCAGGCATACCCTGATGGATTCATCAGAATGTAAATGTACATGTCACTTTTCTTCCCAATCAGTGACATCCATTGAAAGGCCACCACTTTAGCATTCCATTCTATATTGTTAGCAGCTGTAGGGAGGATGAGTGTGCTTTGCAAATCACCGGTAAGGGGGAAAGACCAGTAAGGGGGGGAGGGATAGCTCAGTGGTTTGAGCATTGGCCTGCTAAACCCAGGGTTGTGAGTTCAATCCTTGAGGGGGCCATTTAGGGAACTGGGGTAAAAATCTGTCTGGGGATTGGTGCTGTTTTGAGCAGGGGTTTGGGCTAGATGACCTTCTGAGGTCCCTTCCAACCCTAATCTTCTATGATCATTATGAAGTGGTGGTTCATAATTATAGATTAAGAGACTGTTTCAACCAATTGGGGACAGTAGCTTACTGGTTAAAATCTAATCTGGCAAACTACAATGCAATATTTTATGTTGGGCCACCCCCTTTCTCAGGTGGAGTTCACATTTACTACACACACAATCCCATTGATTTCAGAGAGATTCCTTGCAAAGTAAGGCCCCAATCCATATTCTTAATTCTAGGAATGTGAATAGGTCCCTTGATTTCAATGAGACTACATATGGGAGCGGAGTTAAGCTTGCATGCAAGTGTTTGCAAGAGCTATGGATCCACTCAATGTCAGTAAGGGTAACCTAATCCATTGTGGTTACTTTGAATTACTGAATTCAACTATATCTACTACTGAAATATGAAATCCTGTAGGAATAAAAAGGGACTATACCACACAGTGGTTCTACATGCTTTTGATTTGGATGGGTTTCCAGCAGCTAGTTAATCTTTTCTTTTGTATTTCATAGTTTTTGGATTATTGCAGATGAATTCGATATCTAGTAGCTCTTCCAATAATGGGATACTGATTGCAAAGGTCTGAAATGATTATCCCAAATTTTTTTTTTAAAAAAAATCACAACTGGGTTCTATGGTGGGTTGACTGTACAGTGGCTCATTTTAATGGAAGTATTTAAAATGTTCCTAATGACCTTAGTGGAGCATTTCTAACTACTGTATTATCTCCCCCACTATGCACAGATTATGTTCATGAGAGATAACAAATATGGCCCTGATACTGCCACCACATATGCATGTGCTTAATTTGTTTCAATTCATCTGCTCAAAGTTAAGCTTGTGCATAAATGTTTGTAGAATCTAGGCCTCTCTATATAAAATGTTCTCTGTGTGAGAGAGAAAGCCAAGTGTTGTGATGTTAGTCTACCAAAAACGTGCAAGTATGTGGGGGAACAGTTTTACAACATGTAACAATGTGATTGAGCCCTTCCCCCTCTCTCAATTATTTGCATGTAGTCATGCCTGGTATATTACATCACTTAGATGAAGAAGAAACTTGACACATTCACTGCACTTGGTCTAATGAAGCAAAAAAAGAAGGGTTTCATAGAGTCAGAGAATTTAAGGGCAGAAGGGCTCACCAGATTATCTACTCTGACCTTCTGTGTGTCACAGGCCACCAACACCATGCTCAGGTTCATCTGGAGATGGAGTGTCATGATTACTCGTCTTAGAAATGTTTTAGTCCTGGCCTTCTGCCTCCACCTAGTTAAGCTACACTTTAAAGAATGATAGTAAGACACAGCACTGGAGTTTATGGGGTGAAATAAATAGAAGCCAAATGAAAGACCAAACAATATGGATCTTTGAAATAATTTCCACATTTAGCGAAATAACTCCAGATTGTTAATAAAGGCTTATGGAAATGTGCAAGTAAGAGATTGCAGCTTTATGAAAATGCTTATTGATCTCATAGAATTTGTGGGAGCAGTTTTTTGATTGAGGATGTACTGTGTGTTTAAGTTAAGTAACACTTTTTGTCAAAGAGAGAGGTCTTATAAATGCTGATTTCTTTTCTAGCAAGGAGTATGGTTTTTGAGTTGGCGTTCTGCAAATATATTGTCTTCATTGTCAAGATTTATTTTTTTGTCTTCCTCCTCCCGTTCATTTTGAAACAATGAATTGAGTGGAGAATTTACCCCAAATTAACTTAACAAACAAAATAATGCAGAATTTTCATCCATGAGAATTAAAAATTATACACTTCAAAACCATTCTTAATATCTACTGTGCTCTCAGAAAGATGTCTTTTAAATTTCTAAAATAGTCCATACATTTTGAAATTTGTGTCCACTTGCTTAGAATTGCAAAACTGAGTTCACAATACCTACATTTAAAATCTGTGCATTTCTGTAATAGTCTTTAAAGAATAGATATATTACTTTAAAAAATGTCTATCACCACCCGTTTTACAAGGTGAACTCTCGAATACAACTTCTTTAGAATTATACTCTCTTCGTAAAGCATACAAATTAGTGTAAAAATTGATGCGTATAAATAAATTGTTAAATAATCATACACAAAAACAATAGTTTTAATCTGTTTTAAATCCACAGGAGCAAGGAAAATTAAGACTATATATATCTTTAATACTAACTATATATATAAAAACTCGACCCATTTTGTATTGATTTTTACGTCAGGAGGAATTAAGGACAAAGTGATATTTCCTTTACAGGACTGTGCTATTAAGGGCCCAATCCAGGTTCCATTAATGTTAATGGAAATTTAACTGATAACAAACGGGGGTTGGATTTGGCCCTTAAAGACTGAGCTGTGGTTTATGTTACAAAGTAAGTGCAGAGAGTGAACTCTGGGCCAGATTCATGTTTATGAAAGAGCAGTGTAAACTGGTCTTAAAGTGAGTGTAAATGTAACTTATGCCCCCTTTAAAGCCTCTTTACACTACCAGGTGCAAAAGATCCTTGGTGTGAATGAGAATTAGGCCCTGTGTATCCAACAGGAATAGTGCAAAGTGCACCCACTTAGTCTGCTCTGGTTCCTATCAATGACAGTAGCATCAAAAGAGAGCGTATTTGGACTTCTTCTCCAGCATTTTAACATATTGAAATTGTACTCAATGATAAACCCTATGTACATTGAATGTGTGTGTAGAAGAAGCAGGAGAGATTTGGGAATGGATTTGTTTCTTTTCCCGTCAGACCAAATTCTAATTTCAGTTGCATTGATGTAAATTACTCCAGATTTACTCTGATGTCACTGAGATTAGAATATGGTCCATTTTCCTGTAGCCATAACCAGGAGTGGCAATGCCACTTGTCTAAAATAAATAAAGCTGCCAGCAAGAAGCAAGTAGACCCATAATTAGGTGTGCAGAGGAAGGGCAAAGAGAAGGTATCCATCAAGTGCAAATGGAATGACCTTTCACCAACCATGGGGTCAGATCCTCAGTTAGCAAAGTCAATAAAGTTAATGGGGCTGTGCTGATTTACATCAACTAAAGATCTAGCCCATGAATGTCCAAAGGACCACAGAGGGAAGGGGATGAAGGGAAGTGGAAGTGAGGAGAAGAGAATCTGAGAAATAGAAAACATCTCTCCATCTCGTTGGTTTCCTGTTCTAATATATGTGTTCTGCGCACTCACTTTTCCCCATTCACTGCAGCATTTAACCCAAAATGGAGAACTATGAGATGGGGCTGCTACCAGTGCTACTTTGTATGAGCTTAGAATGTTAAAAATAGTCCAGAGAGACAAGATGGGTGAGGTAATATCTTTTATTGGACCAACTTCTGTTGGTGAAAGTAACAAGCTTACGAGCGCCATAGAGCTTTCTTTGGGCCTGGGCTGAAGTAGCCTGAAGGAGAGCTCTGTGAAGCTCAAAACTTGTCTCTTTCACCAGTAGAAGTTGGTCCACAAAAGATATTACTTCACCCATCTTGGCTTTCTCATGCCCTGAGACCAACCTGCCGACAAACAACACTGCAAACAAAAATAGTCCAGGGAGACATAGGTTTGTGGGCAGAGGTGGAACATAAATGTCATTTACCATGTGGTTCTTTGCCATTAATTATATGGATATCACCATCACTTGTATACTTACGGAGAGTCTGCCTAATCACCTGCCCCTTTATTATCTACTTTTCATAGGTGCCTGTGTGTGTGTGTGTGTGTGTGTGTGTGTGTAGATGTGATTTTTTAGTGTGTGTCTAGAAAGATGTTCTTTTTATGTGCCATAGTCTAATGCAGAAAACAGCACTTTCAAAAATATCGTGCTGTCTACCATAATTTTGGTCAGGATGGACAAAGAGGTATGAGCGCTGACTGTTGCCAGTTATGGATCATGTGAGCTTTCTAGAGGTCTCCCTTTCAAACACTGGTACTGCTTAATTTGTCAGAGCTGACCAGATCACAGCCTGAGGTCTCATATCTGCAGTTGCTTGAATCTGCAGTGTGGGAATTTTCCTGGCAGAGGCTCCAGGTTTACTAGTGATACCCTTTAATGTTTTGCATTCATAGATAGGTTTGGATATCATTAGTGTTTCATAGACAAACTGTCTGAGGAGTGGTCTGTATTTATTTATTTATTTATTTTGAGGATTTGCCTTGGAATAGTTCAACTAGAGAAATAGGACCCAACTGAAAGAATTCACTTTTGCATGAGTCTTTGGAGAATGTTAAATGTAATGCTTCACTATATTCAAGCATAGCATAAAGTATCTCACCTTCTAGTCCATGGAGGTTAGTTATGCTGGGAGGCATGAGAAAATGAATGAATTATGAAACCTCAGGCTTTCATAGAAATGGTCACAAAACCCATATTAATTGGGCCCATAAGTCCGAATACATTAGTTGTGTTCTTTGTAGAACTATAACGCAATAGCTAGTGAGCAAATTAGCCGTTCAATAGGATTTTATATCTGATTTTTTTTTAAAGCAATACAGCCAAACATAGAAAGGTGTGCATTCCCTAAATTAATGAGAGTCTGAGGGGTGGGTGGGGAAGTACTGCTAGTCTTGAATCACAAACCAGTTATATAACTTATATCTTGGAATACTCAGAAGATACGTTTCCTTAATAGTGGCAAAACCGCAGTTCAACTGGTTGCTCAGAAGACAGAGTACAGAAGTTTCCTTTAAGAAATCAAAGAATTATCCAGAAGAGGATGTTAAAAATGTTCCCAACCTGAAGGTAACATGTAATGGGCAGAAATAGCTAATTTCATTTTTGTAGTGCCTGTGGCAAGACTAGCCAGGCATACCCTACTTTTCAATAACAATGCTCAATCTGTTGAGGAAGAAAATAAAAATATTACTCATATGTGTCAAGACTTAAGTCTAGATTCTGCCCTGAATTACACACAGTGCCCCTCCTTGACTTCAGTGAGGTCACAAAATGAGGAGAATTTTGCCCTAAGGGCAGGAGCGGCACCAGGGTTTTTGGCGCCCTAGGCAGGGGTCGTTCCGTGCTCCCGGTCATCGGTGGCAATTCTGCGGCAGGGGGGGTCCTTCCGCGTTCCTGGTCTTCGGGGCACTTCAGCGGCAGGTCCCGGAGCGAGTGAAGGACCTGCCGCAGAATTGCTGCCGAAGACCCGGAGCGCGGAAGGACCCCCCGCCGCCGAATTGCCACTGAGAGCCGCAAAATGCCGCCCTCCCAAATCCTGGTGCCCTAGGCAACCACCTAGGTCACCTAAATGGAAGCGCTGGCCCTGCCTAGGGGTGCATTTTCTATTTGTGTTTTACTGTATTTCAGGCTGCAGTGAACCATCTCTTTATTGGCAGAGGTATTTATGTTTTGAGGGCCTGATCCAAAAGCCATTGAAACCACTGATAATCTTTTCACTGACTTCAATAAGCATTGGATCAGGGTCTGAGAGAGTTTTAAAATAGACTCAGGAGGTTTAAATTAATTATGTCTGTGCTTTTCAGAAAAGGGTTTTTTTCATTAATACTCCCAGAAAATGACTACAAATAATACCTTACATTTATAGAGTGCCTTTCATCCCAAAGGATGTGAACATTTTGCATAAAACAGAGAGCTAGTGTTAAGTGAAATGACATTTAGGATTAGATGACATGTCTTAAAAAAAACCTGGGAGTCAGATACCTCTAACAGTAAAAATGATTGAAAATCCATGTATTAAAATTAAAATATTGAGTCTCTCTGTGAGGGCTTAGAGAAGAAGCTCTTTTATGTGCTGCTGTGATATTAAAATGTTACAGTGCAATAATGTGTTCCTGGTACTCTTTTTACTTTTCTCCTTTACTTTATGGATAGTAAGTTAAGTGTAAATTGAAAATGTAACCAAAACGCTGATGAAAGCGAGTGGTTCTGGACTTTCTAGACACTTAGCCATCATGAGGGCTGTGGCTTAAAGAGTTAAAAAGTTTGGTGGGGAGGAAATAGCACAAGTATGTAAGTGTTTAAGGCTTACATCATAATTCCTGCTGTGCCCTTAAGCACAATGGAATCTCCTTGTTTTAATTTTAGGGGTTGAACAGAGAGTCTGGTTTTGGCTGCGGCCCAAATGGCACATTGTGCAACTCAGTGGAAGGAAACTGCTCATATACAAAGAGGTTATTCTTGGCTTAGCTCGAATATAGTTTTTGCCACTAAAATGACTAACCTAGGAACTTTTAGTGAACAAAAGTGATTCCTAGTCCTGCGCAACTTCTATTAACCGTCTCGGTTAGAAGCACTCATACAGATGAGAACAATACTGAGCAGTTAACATTTAAATCTCTGTCTCAGTGCAGTGGTGATATACATTACAATTCCTGCAAGTTGAGCTCGAGAAAATCAGCATTTTTTATCTTTTTCCCTCAATGTTTTATACTGCATGAGAAGTACCAAGAAAAAAAAACTTTTTTTGCAACATTTCTCTCCTCTGTAGACTAGTTGAGCACTGGAAATCTAAGCAGATATTCCAAGAGGAATCGATGCATGAATTCTCTGTCTTCATTCTTTTGCTCAGCATTTCAGAGGAAAGGAAGGCTTAATTTGAAGTATGAGCCTGCTTTGAGAGAGATTATATGAAGTATCAAGCCCTACCTCACATATACTGTAGCTTCAAACTCTGCTTCCAGATTGTAGAAGTTCAGCATATGCTCGGACAGGATCCATAGTTTTGAAAGCAGTGTTTCTCACCCCTTGAGTCTGATAAAGTAATGAGTATATAGGGAACAGGCTGTTTTAATGCAATGCTGGTCATTTCAGTGGAACACAAAGGGTTATAATAGGACTGTGTTTTCTGGTTCCATGTTGGTTGACCTTTTTTTAAAACAAAAAGGAAAATGAAATTATCTGCATATCAGTTATAACCTTTGAGCTTGTTTACCCAGGATACTGTATATAGCAGAGTAAAAACCATTTCAGAAGAAAAAATAATAGTAGTAAAACACAGATGAATCAGAACTTACTTAATGATTACTGCGATTTGAAGAAAAGCAGTGTGAGCGACTGATTCATAAACACACCACACTCTAAGCCAACAGAGGCATCCTGGTGCTTCAGAATATAGAAATCACATACTACTTTAGTACAACATCTTTGGAACACTCTTTTAGTAGCAGTTAATTCACCAGTTGGAAGCAGTATGTTTTCTAGATCTCAACTATTAGGTATATTGGGCCAAACTGAGCCCAGTATAAAGGAATCATTGGAGTTACACATGAGAGGAATTTAGCTCCTTATATTTATTGTCGTTATTGCCTGGTTTATAGCAATAACATATTTTAAATAAAATGTTTGATTTTAATTCATATACTCAATAATCAGTAATTGTACGTTCGCATTTTGTAGAATATAAAATGTACAAGCCCAACTTATCTGACATAAAACCAGACTATTTTGCTCATAACATCCGTAACTGATGTAATTTAAATATTTCTCTGAGAACAGATTTAAGAAAAAAGGAAGAAGTATATAAATGTTACTCATGCAAGCCTGTTCCAAGAGGTTCTTTCTTACATAACATATGCAAAATGTAATTGAAATTAAATTAAATGTCAGCGTGACACTATTAAGTAACTAACATTTGCCATTGTTTCCTAAGACAACCATTCCAAACAGTAACTTCACAACCAGGAATTTACTCACTCTTTTCCCTGTGTCTTTTTGGTATTTTAGACAAATAAAGGGGATGCCCTTGCTAACCGTGTCCAAAATACATTGGGAAACTATGATGAAATGAAGGACTTGTTAACCAACCATTCCAACCAGAGCCACCTTGTAGGAATCCCAAAGAATTCTGTACCACAGACTCCCATTGACAAAAATGAACAGAACTTTTTTCCAGAACAGAGAAACAGGATGATCCCATCTCACCAGATCAGCGGTCACTCATCAACGTCAATGCCCCCACCTTCTTCACTGTCATCTAATTCTACTTTGCTACACAGTCACCAGAGCAGCAGGAAATCCAGGACAGATTGGTCACGTGGTGGTCACAATTCTAGCGGTGCACAGCCAAGCCAATCCAGTAGTCAACAGAGTAGGACAAAGCATAGCTCTTCACATGACCAGCCTCAAGGCAGGTACGACGATCTCTACAGCTGTCAGAGTGAGCAACATAAAAATGGAGGGGCTGAGGAAGCAAACCCAGCTGCATCATCTTCACATTCACGGAGGCACAATCATTCCAAATCAACAACTGGAGAACATTCTTATAAAGAAAACAGTCATTCCAAGTCACCTGTAGAACTTGAGTTTGTAGGGCACGGTCCTGGATCTCCACTTCCTTCTACATCTTTGTTATCTGCAAACAATGGTCTCTCAACTCAGAGTTTCCCACCAGGACTGCACTGTAAAACTAGCATGGGCCAGCAAAAGCCTACAGCTTATGTAAGACCTATGGATGGTCAGGACCAAGTACCTAATGACTCACCTGAACTGAAACCTCCAATAGAAATTGAGAGTGTATATGGAAATCAATCATTTGGAACACTGTTGGAAGGAAAAGCTAATGCACCCAGTTCTAAGAATAAATTACCAAAGCTTACCATCCCTCAAGCTAGCGAGGTAAGTCATTTTCTTAGTCCACTTTTTTTCTAGAATCTTAACAGATCTGGCCTGAGGAGTATTTAACATAGTGTATCTCTGTTTCTTTAAATATGAAGTTCCAGTTCCTGAAATTGTGGTCTGAAAACACACCCCTTTCCTAGAAAACGCATGGTTATATTTTCTTTTGGCAAAGATTGTTGTGACAACCCTAGTAAGTCGTGATACATCAAGTTTTAAAACCAAAGGCTGGAATGCTAACTCTGGTTGTGTCACACTAACAGTAAAAGGCCAGATCCTTGGCTGGCCGCAGCACTGTAATATACCTTAATTCAGCTGCATTGTTCACAGTTTTGGAGATTTATTTTGGAATTAATCTGATTTAAAGAATACTGTTATGCACTGTGCCAAAGGAGAAAAAAAATCTAAAATAAACTTGGAAAAGCCTTGACCCCTTTAATGCCAGAACGGCTAACAATAAGGGGTGCCTTTTTGTTCCTCATTTCCCATTGACTTTAATGGAATTAATGTGGCTTAAACTGTGAGAAACACTTTTGAAAATGTATCCCGTTAAGTCTTCATGCATTTTTCAATAGCACTTAGCATTGGGATTCAATGCCAATTCCTGGCACCAAGAACTTAAATTGTTGAGTTTTGTGTTGCTAGTCTGTTAAAACAGTCTTGTGATTAAAGTTATAATTAGCTCTTATTTCTCTCCTGGATACTTCAAGCACAGCTGTATTGCAAGGGTACCAACTGAAGCATTTGTACTGATATAATAAATTTCTTATTCAGAGTTGCTCTAAAGCAGTAACCATTGCAAGGTAGGTTTTTAGCACATGCGTGAACAGAATTACAACATGGGATTTTCATAGCTTTCTCTTTTTCTCCAAGATTACTTTCCTGCTTGTTAATATATATATATTTTTTTACCAGAAATAAAGAATAATTCATTCTTAAGACTCTTTATGGGAAAAGGTCAGCTTTTCCTATTGGAATAATTGTTTTGAGCCAATAATTTGTTTGACTGTTTAAAAACTTGATGTTATTTGTTAGCATTCCAGGAAGCAACAAAGACTGATGTGTTTTGCAGTAGAGTTTGGAATAATTTTTTCTGGGAACTGCATCTGAAAGCAGTAAAAAGATCTATTTATATGAAGTGGAAGCTGAGGGTTGCTTGCAGATGGCATTTTATTAGAAAATGTATTTGTTAATAAATGTAGCTTTGTACAAGATTCCTTTACAGATGTTTCTGTTTATTTTTACCTTAGGTTAGAAATCTGCTGATGTAGATAGCTTCATACTCTATTGCAATTTGTCGCTAGTGGTGTTTGGCAAGTAAATAATTGCATATAAAAGAAATAATCATGGTGCAAAGGCAAATACATTTATTCATTTTTGCTCTCTATTAAAATAACAGTGAGTCAATAAGCACACTTTGAAGTGCAACGTTAATATGGAGTATCCCTCTGTAGTGGCATATGAGGCTTACACCCTGGGCTGGTCTACACTGGGAGGGGGAATCGATTTAAGATACGCAGCTTCAACTACATGAATAGCGTAGCTGAAGTCGAAGTATCTTAGATCGAGTTACGTACCGTCCTCACGGCGCGGGATCAACATCCGCGGCTCCCCCTGTCGACTCCACTACCGCCGTTCATGTTAGTGGAGTTCCGGAGTCAACAGGAGCTCATTCGGGGATCGATATATCACGTCTAGATGAGAAATCCCCAAAAAATCAATTGCTACCCGCTGATACGGCCGGTAGTGAAGACGTACCCCTTTTATCAGCTTTTCCTCTATGTTCAGCACAGGAGGGTGAAATCCTGGCCCTGTTCATGTCACTGGGAGTTTTGCCATTGGTCTCAATGAAGGCAGGGTTTTCTCCAGAATCTCTTGGTATAGCTTTAAATACAACTGATGTGAACCATTTGTTTTTATTAATGGAAAGGCTGGTAGTCACCCAGATGAAAAAGTTATGTGGTGAATTTGTGGCAATAGCTGCTTTGGTTTATAGCCTGTGCAGCAAACAGTTTGTGTGTATAATTAGCTTCATTTATTAAGGGGTAAATAGTAAACTCAAGTCACTTCAGCAGTGACTACAGACAATAATCTTAAAACAGTCCGTGTGTTATAAAAGCGAACAATGAATTGCAGAGGGGGAGACAACGTGAAGCTATGCTGCAGTCAGGAATGACTTCCTGCTGCTATTTAGAATGTACAACATGGGCCAAAGCCAATGGTCTTCACACAGGCAAAACTCCACTTGATTTAAGGGTCATTTTGCCTGTGTAAGAACTGCAGGCTTTACCCCTCTATGTTTTTCCACTGATGTGCATTCTGAATGTAATTGACCTTACATTTGGCAATAAAACTCTTTCTAATCCAAGGTTGTAGATAACTGGTTTAGTTTAAGCTTAATCAGAACTGACAGTGCACAGCTGTGAAACCCATAACATTTTCAGAATGACTGCAGAAGGGGGTTCTGTTGTACTCTTTATACAATTGATGTGAAGGCTTATGATTATTTGGGGTGTGCATTTCAATTCATGAACCTTCCCTAGCTGCCACCAGGAGTTGTTATCTGCTTGAAATAATTTCATTTCTGCCCCACGATGTTCCATGCTAATAACATTGCGGGTGATGATGACCCCCTTCAAACCATTGGTAGGAAAGTTGCCTTTTTGGGTGCTGCTTATAGTTGGCTCTGTAGGTTCCCTTGGATGCTCAGAGCCAATTTTTCAAATTTCCCCCAGCCTGTAAATCCACCCAACAAAAGGGCACAGCCACGTTTTTGGGTGCTCAAGTTTTTGCATACCTCAAAACCTGAACAAATTAATTTTGCGTGTGCAAATCATGCATATAGACCTCTGCAAGAGCAGGCTATGCAAATCTGTGCATGCAAATCAGAGATTTGGTTCTGCTAAAACTTTGATACCCAAAAATGACTGGCCAGGCATGGAGACTTAAAGGATGGGTTGAGGCCGCTGGGAAAATATGGTCCTATTTATCATGGCTTTATATAGAATGTTTAGAGCCCTGGAGGCATTCTGCTATGCTTGAGGAAGTGATCAATTTTATAGCATGCTTGATGTCACTTGATTGGGCCCATGTTGCCCTCAACAATTAACAGACATTTGCTCATTCATTGCTAAAGGAAGAGTCAGGCACACTGTGTGTCTGCCATATCCTTTGGGGATTTTTTTGGTGATTGCTGGATCCTTCAGTCTTTTGCTTTTCCTCTTGGGTGTGAACATAGATTAAATATCTAACATTACTTCACTGTACGTAATTACTATTTTCCCATTGTCAAGGTCAAAATTCTTAGAACATCAATATGATGAATTCAAATCCTAACACAACTAATAGCACTCAAACTTGCCTATGACAAGCATTCAGAAATCACGAGTCAGGCTCCAAAAACTCATTAGGTTGACTTAAAAAAAAATCACCATTTCAAAAATAAATAAATTTGGGGCCGTTTTTATTTACCTTCAAAGCCTGTCGGGTTCATGTTTTCAAGTTTTACTCTGCAACCACAAGGGCTAGAAATTTATTATTTTTAATGAAAGATTAGGGTCAAATTTTGTCACATGACTCCAGGTGCTAGGGCTTTATGAAAAACACCAAATATTGTGAGACCCGTGACATCGAGTGGGCAACATGGGCACAGGAGTTGAAATACGTTTCAGACACATCTTTTTCTTGTTCTCTGTATTGGTCTCTTTCTTCCATATTTATATGTATATATTAATTTTGAGCTTGCATATTACACTTGGTAAATACTAGCAAGCCTATACTCAGCGAGAGCTTTTGTACTGTATACAGAATTCCACCTATTTAAGTGGTATGATGGTATGTGATTGCATCTTAACTCTCAATGGGAATTATGTAGCTAAATCCTATGCATTTCTTTGAAAATGTAGTGGTTAGAAATCACTCTAACAGCTGATCCTCTCACTGCTGTGTTAAAATCCAGAATCTTGATATACCGATATATATTTAAATCTTTAGGAGTCAGTTGCTTACAAGTAATTTCAAATTGACTAACTCAGCATGAGGTAGCTAAAAGTAAGCCTGTACGTTTCAGTTTGGGCTTGAACACAAATTATTGACTAAATCAAGAGGTTTTCAGGTCTATGGGAACATCGGAGCAGTTTCCAGATAAGCTTGTGAAAAATCATAAGCATTGTACAAACTATGCAAGTACAAACTATGCAAGAGTTTCCAATGACTGTTTTGAGCCCAAGTAAATCTGGGGTAATTAAGAAAAGTTTTAACTCTTCAGACAATGTTCCCAAGAATCTCTGCATAGCTGACTACATATTCCTGCAAAATAAGAAACATATACTGAATTTCTCTCAAAAACGCAATGAACACATCCAAAAGACCAACAATCCCGCTGTCACCACCCATTTAGTCACGGAAGATGGAGAACTTCTGTTTCCGCATGACTTCTAGGATAATATTTTGACGGGTTCACTATACAGCAAAGTGATAGGCTTTTGTTATATGTGTTTCAAATCATCCTGTTATCGCTGGATGTATTGATTAACTTAGTACTTTCTAAGGAAGCTATAAAAAAGCTGTTCACTTTCTGCATTAAAGAGCAAGAAAAATTGACAGGTAGATAACCATATTGATTCAATCCAAATGGTAAAAGCAAGAGGCTTTACTTGTGACTTATAAAACTTTTTATGGCACCCAAAGCCAGTTTAATATGTTTTTTTTTAATTGAATGGAAGGCAAAGCCTTTAGGTAACTAACTCCCTTTTAAAATACATTCTGCTTTGGTTGCCAAATACAGCGCATTACTGAATTTGTGGGCACATTGCCTTTTCAAATGCAAGCTTCACTCTTCCTTCAAAACTTTGGGTGTTTAAGAATAATGGACTGAATCAAGCATTAAGCTGAAATCCCCTCACTTGGTTCATATTTCAAAAGTCTGAGGCCAAAAACAAACCAGAAGAGCACTATTTCTTTCAGTATTATAGGTTACAGCCATGTGTTTCTCATTTGTAAATACTGTGAGAAGTAATGTTTTTGAGATATTCCTAAATGAGGAACATATGACGCCAACTGTCTGAAGACCTTTTGTTGTGGCCTTTTCTTGCTTTGTTAAGCTACTGTCCTATTGCTTGGACTGTCATTAGCAGGGGTATGTTTTGGGAGTAAGGATGTTGGAGGGGGAAATAGCACAGCTAGGGCCTATGTATTTCCGACAGGAAATACAAAGACAATCATGGGATTAGGAATTGTTACTGTACCATTGTGGTTAGTGGGAGTTTTGCATTTGACTTCATTGGGTACAGAATCAAGCCTGTAAAATAGAGACAAGTGAACAGGTTTAGATGAAAAAAACTGACCCCCCATACCCAAGATTTTAGGGCGTTGGATGGCTTTTTTCACACAGTGATATTTTTCCCCCAATGCCTCTGAATTCTGCGTAGGAGTGGAGACAGAGATGCCAGTGTTCTGCAAGAATGCATCTTCTTGTGCGACTTTAAGCACAAGAATCTCCAATCCTTTGAGATTCCCCAATTCCAAATCAAATGGCAATTGTAAGCCATTAGTAGTTGGTCCAAATTAATTGTAGAAAATATTATTATTCCAATTGCCTTGCCAAAGGTGGCAGAAAACAAAGTGACCTCAAAAAGCCTTGGGGAAAACAGTTCCTGGGTATTAATAGAATTTGTTCCTCCTTTTATGCCATTTATGGTGCATTCAAGAAATAGGTTATTTATACCCACATTGCACCATCTTCTACAAAGTTGGGGAGGCATCACCTACATGCCCACAGTCAGGAATACTAGGGTCTGCACAGCTCTGAAGTATAATCTTGAGCCAATCACTTTATTTTTCAGTGCTTGCGTCTTTCCTCTCGTGGACAACAGGTGTAATAAGACATCCACCTTTGTTAGGCATTTTTATATCCCTGGCAGAAAGATGCTGTACGAGTGCAAAATATTATGGAGATATGGCTGCCTTCCCTTACCTAAGGATGAATCTCCTAATCCACTATAATCCCACCCTTTTTTTTTTCACCCTGCTCACACTAGTTTAAGGAAGACATAACCAAGCCATATGGAAGCAATTAATTGTTGAGGGCCAGATTGTGATACCCTTGTTCATGTTGAGTAATACCTTACTCCGTGGATACTCCTATTGTAGTCAAGATGCTGTCATAAAGTTGAAATAACCATCTTTGCATCCCCTGCCCTCTGGCATAGGGGGCAAGTCAGAACAGGGAGGGTGTTGCCGAGGCAGGGCTGGATCCCACACCAATCTGGGTGATCCTCAATTGACCAAGTGGTTCCTATGGGACCACACCCACTAGTGTCATAGAGTCGAGACTCTGGCACAAAATGTGACTGCTCTGTACAACATGTCTTGTTTTAAACAATACATAATGTTTGTGAGTTCTGAAGCTATGGCATAGAAGCATAGCAGGTTTCAAACATGTTTAGTTGCAAGTCTTTCAGATGTTTGTATTTTTAATGATGCAGATATTTACTTTGGCCCAAATTCTGCCTGCAAACAAACGTGCATGTTTCCCACCAAAGATACTGGGAGTGCTACAACCTATCTGATGTCAGCAATTTGGCCTTTTGTAGAATGGCATTACATGCCTTGTTAAATGTTACTTTATCTAACTCAAACCTTTGAAAATAACACACAGATGGCTTGAAAAATACTACTGTACATATTTGCTACCCTTTCCATTCATTCTTTTCTGGGATTTTGTCCCTATATTATGTCTCTTGCTTTGTGGAAAAGCACAGGAAACCGACTGTGGCTGCAGGTTGCAAATAGTCTGGGAACACAGAAGGCTCATGTGTTTTAATGTTCAGGAGAAAGAGCATGCACAGATTTTTGCATGTGTAATAACAACCATTGAGAGTCCATCACCAGGGCCTGACCCCATGACTTTCAGCACTACAGGTATGAACTTCTACCACTAAAGCTAAAGGAGTAACTCCCTGTAGTAGTCTCTCATCTTCCCTGGACCAGCTACGAAAGGGGGGGGTGGGGTGGATAGAACACTGAATATACGCTCCTGAGATGCATGTGGCATACCTGGTGAATGTATATAAATTGGGGATTTGCACGTGTAAATAAGTTTGCACGTGTTCGTACCTTTGGATGCGTATGTCACACATTTAGCATGCTTGGTTTGGAGGCATGCAGAATTGCATACACTTTAAACCATTGGGGCCATATTGTATTTTTTGCTTATAACATTGCTTCAACATGTGAAAATGAGAGGCGGGTCTTATATGAGTATTTCTAGCTTTATAGTCAGAGTCACCCCACTATTAAGCTAGCTGTCTCTGGTCCAAGTATGGAAAAACACTTAGGGGCTGCAGGTGAAAACATCATATGGGAATACTTAAGGGAAAGAAAGTTGAACATATAGCTTGGCAACTGTCCATGAACTGCAGATATAGGTTAAAGTTCTTTAGCTGGCAGGCTATTGCAAGTGTACTAGCAATTTTGGGGAAAAAAAATCTAATTTCTGCATTTTGGCTTGTGCAGTAAAGAAATTCCTCCCACATAAATATGTTCATTTTACCTTCTGGGAAGCAAAGAAAGGAAACTGTAGCTGCAGTCTGTTATTTAATCTTCCTGAAATTAGCATTTGGTGCTTAGGAAGATTGAAAGATTTAATGCCAGTGCCTTCCTCAAAAGAAAGAAATGACGCACCACATATGTTTTAGCACTGGTTAAACTGTTAAATGGAATTAATCAAAATCCATGTTAAAATATTTCCATGTGTTAATTAGCAACGGTTTGGAACATTAAAATACATATTGGCTTGGGAATAAATTAGTGAAGAAATATCAGATTTAGATTGTAGGCTTTTAATTGCAACATAATATATTACAATATTGTGTGTTTTAGATAGGTAGATGTAAATATGTGAAGCACTATAAAATGTAGGGTGACCAGTTGTCCCGATTTTATAGAGACAGTCCCGATTTTGTGGTCTTTTTCTTATATAGGCTCCTATAACCCCCTCCCCCTGGCCTGGTTTTTCACACTTGCTGTCTTGTCGCCCTCATAAAATGTGCATTTTAAGACTGTGTAATAAAACAAGCCAAAGTAGTACGTGATAGAGAGAATCATGCCATCTCCCATTTTCAAAACAATTAAACCACTCTCTCATTCAATAGAGCAGGAGCTAAAGGGTAGAAAATGAAAAAAAAAGTTTTGTCTGAAGCCAAAAGGAAGTTTTAAAATGTCTCCTTTTGAAAATCATGGTAATGCTAGAAAAACTAGCTCTCCTGTGGTGAATAGCCAAGATGCACTTTTGCCTTTACATTCCCATCTGGTTGATGGAGCACTCTGGGTTTCAGCTACTCATGGTGAGATTTGTGAGAACAGGAGAATAACCCAACTAAATTAATATGTAAATGAGTTCTGATTAATATACCTGTTTTGTTCTTCTCAAGTTGCATATGGTGGGGGCCTTCTGTATGTGGATCATCTCCCCTCATGCCCCATAAGGTCAGGTTTGGTCAGCATGGCATCATCACACACCATTTCCAGGGTCCTAAAATGAGCTCTGCAAGCATGCAGAAGGAGTGAGCTGGTGTGGGAGTTAGATGGACAGGGGGATCTTGCCTCGTGTCCCCACACCGTATGAGGGTTCTGCACAAGATATAATTCAGTCCAGGCAGCGTTACCTTTTGCACTGAGCTGCTCCACCCTTTTAAAGGGAGTCCCAGAGGCAGCTGCCTGTGCTGAATTTCCTGGCTATGGCATTCATTGTTTCCATGCAGCCTCTGAGCCAAAGAGGGCACAGGGAAGCTTGGTGCTAGTAGAAGGGGTCCTCCATGTGGATGATCCTTGACATTTGTGGGATTTAAGGGTCTGCCCCTCCTGTTTCTTGGACAGTTGGAGGGGAGCGGTGGGTAATGCCTTCCACACATAGCCCATAGTCGAAGAATTTGTAGAAACACTGCAAGGGGAATCGCAATGAACGTTTCACCCCAAGCCACCTCTCTCGGGGGATTTTCCATGTGACAAGGAGGAGGTGATTCGTCCTGAGAACAGGGATTAGGAAATGGACTGATGCTGATTTGAAATTTGCCTCTTTAATTTGTCCTCTAAGTAGCTATTTGAAAAAAAATCAGAGGGAAGGAGAGGGAGAAATAAATGCAAACGCAATCACTTTCCAGAAAAGTGGACTTTTTTTTTCCACTTGGATCTGTAAACATCCCAGAGAACCAAGAAGTCTGCGATACTAAGTGTAAGTTTAAATCCCCATTAATATTGCCAGTCTAAACATATTTTAGTTAGAACAGTACATGTTGCTTTTCCTTACATGCTTCCTCAAAATAATTTCACATCATTATGTCCCCCAGATGTGTAAACCCTTGGGGTTATATTTCATTGAACTGCAAGCTGTGATACTTAAATCCACACAGACAAGCAGGCAATTACTTCTGCTGTTTGTAAATTTCCAGGCTCTCATTTACATTTGCCTATGTTTTAAATATAAATGTAGAGATTGCTCTTTTCCTAAATATGGAATTTAATTTTTAAAACACACACACACACTCTTAAGAAAAGATGCACAATTTAATAAGCTTTAAAAAACCTCTGTGATTCTCAGACTGTCTGCTGGAATCAGTGCTTTCCCCTTTATGCTAATAAGAGCTTTCCTGGAATAAGGGCTCTGTGGCTTGGTCCAGGACCTACACGTGTCCAAAGGTCTCAGTCCAGTGAGGTGCTGAGCATTCTCAGCTCCCATTTCCCTTGTATTTCAAGCACCATAGGATGGGGCCCCACTGAGAATATATAGGTTGTGCTGGGTATTACAGTTGAGAATGGCCTATTCTGAATCCTTCTTTTCCGCTGTTGGTAGCTTTCTCAAACAGTTTCCTTCTGGGGTGAAACTTCATATTGTAAGTGGTGTCAGGAGAAAGGAGAGATTGTACCCCAACGAACACGTCTACCGATGCCCTGAAAGTGTGACCCACAGTGAGGTAGGGGAATTTTTTTTATTCAAAAAAATTATTCAGGCAACCATTTTATTTGCCATACTAATAGCTGAAGGCCCATACTCTAAGAACTGTGGCAGCTGGACACTTTGCATGCAAATTAGGTGTAGAATACATCTAGTGATTGACTGAGGTACCTCTGATAGCACAATTGTCTAGGTCTCTTGGCGTGGCATAGATACATAACTTACCGTAGCTGATATTCTGATCAAAAAGAGCTCTCAGCCATGCTTGCAGCTGTTTCCCTCACTTCATGCAGACTCAACAGACAGTCTGAATTTCCAAGTGACACATAGAGTGACAATCCTGGAATCTTATTTAATAGCTAATGACTCAAAAATGGCCAAACGTGAACATTTCAAGCCAACAACAAGCTTTTTTGCACACAGATCCATTGACCTCAATAGGATTCCACACAGGAGTCCACAGGTGGAACTGTTTGCAAGATTGGGCTCTTTGTTGACTGAATTTAGGGCATAACCCAGCTCCTGTGTAACTTAATTGGAGTCTTTCCATTAACTTCCATAGCATTGGATTTGGCCCTATCTCCTGATGCAATGGATGCATCTCCCAGTGTCATTCAGAGCCTCACGTGTGTAGTGTTTAGTGATTAATGTGTTCCCTTTCAATCATGAAAAAAATACTGTTTTTTTAAGTTGTCAAGATGGTTCTACATTTGCTCATGTCAGGATGAACCTCTTCATCTGTTACTGAACATTCATTTACAGCAGTGACCTGCAAATCTTTCATAATGTAAAATTCTCCTTAAATTCTCCCAAGAAGTTCAATAGGAGTCAGGCTAATGTGCCTGCAAAAATGGCACTATGAAAAGATAGCCAACAGGCAGTGAATTGGCAGTAAATATTGGGGATACCCCATTGCCTATGTCAGTGGACAAAGTTTTTCTATCTATAAATTATTTCTATTGATATTCCATGCCAGCTGAATAGTTACTTTTAATGTGCGTGGAATAGAAGCAGAACTGGGTTTATATAGAGTCTACCTAAGAAAGTCTTTTCAAATCCTATTCAAGTTGTACTTCAATATAATTGTTGTTATAGTTTTTACTTCCTTTCAGTGATAAATTATTTTTTGCTTATTTTCTAAAAACAGTAAAACATCGGATCCAAAATACTTTACATATGGAATAATGCAAGTTTGGAAAAGAAAATACATCCCGGTTGGTGAAGAAGTGATCTGTAAAATACAGCCAGATTAGAATTGGGGTAGCTGTTTAAAGGTCCGATTGTACCACCCTTACAGACACTGATATTGCTCCTCGAGTTGTCCTCTCGATTCAAAACACGGAGTAAGGTATTATTCAGCATGAGTAGAGGTTGTAAAACTAGACTGTAAATGATCAAACTAGCAAGACTTATTTTGGACCAGAGGCAGGCGTAAAGCATAGAAGAAACAGACCATGGTAACTGTTACACATTAGATGGGAAGAAATTAAAATGTGCAAAAGCTGCTTTTGTAAATACATAGTATTAAGATCTAACTGAATCTGGATGTCTTCAAGAAAATTACTTGCTACAGTTTTGAATATATTTTGACATATTGAATATATGGTAATATATTATTGCTAATGGTTTATTTTTGCCTGTATTAATATTTAATTTCTTGGCAATGAGGGGGCTTTCCCTACTGCAGTTTTACAATAGGGCAAATGTGTGATTAAAGTAGGAACTAATTTTTCTATAATGTCTCCTTTCCTGCGGCATAGGACCATGTGGAGGCTCTTGCTGTTTGTGGTTTTTTATTTTGGCCACTAGCAAAAACAGATATGAAAACTGGTCTTTTCTAGTTCTTAGCAGTACTCCCAGCAAAAACGAGACTCCAGGGAATTCTTTTTTTAAGTTGCTTAAGCGGTGCTTAAACTTACTAGCACCACTTGTTTGTCCTTATTGAATGGGGTTGTGCAATTATTTTAAAATCTCATTGTTCCTACAGCAACTTCCATGCTTAATTCTTGTCTGAAAGAAGGCAAAGCACTTTTGCCTGTGATACCCAGCTGTATTTGTGTCAATCCATAACATTCCACATGCCCAGCAGTATTACTCGGTGTCGTAGAATGGGGTTCACCCTGCAGAATGGGGAATTCTGGACAGGTTTGTAATGCCCCAGGACTATGTACCGAAGTTATAACAAGGACAGAGCCACCTTGCATTGTAGCTGTGTCCGATGTCAGATGGACAAACCCCTATGGTGAGAGCAGCATGTTAGGACATGAGGAAACTGGGCTCATTGCCTTCAGGGCAGGGAGCAGAAGGAGGACAGGTAAAGATGATACTTCCTCTGGGGCTGGCTGGAAGAGAGAGGACAAAGCAAGGGAACAGTATCCTATTGCAGAAAAAGAGGGCACCGGCTCATCAGAGCATGGGGGTGGCGAGAGAAGGATAGGACAAAGCATTTTAAAAAAATGAATCTGGCAAATGGAGATATTGCCTGTGGCAGTAGTGCCTAAACTTTTGCTGTCACGCCCCCACCCCTAGTAATGAAATCCCTGTGTGCCCCCTCTCTCAATTCCTGCTGAGTTGGCTCAGAAGAGGACTTGGGGCAGAGCTGGGTTTAGAATGGAGTAGGGGGCAGAGCAGAGCTGCAACTGGGGCCAGAGCGGGGCTGGGAGGTGGAGCTGCAGCAGGGGCCAGAGAGGGGCTGGGAGTGGAGCTGGAGGTGGGCTGGGGGCAGATCTGGGCTGGGTGGCGCTCCCTCTCTGCCCCCTGTGGGGGCTGGCCTGGGCCTTCTGTGTACCCCTCTAAACATTCCCCCCACACCCATCTATAGAGGCACACCCCACAGTTTGGGGACCACTGGCCTGTGGAAACTTATAGGGAGGAACATGAAAGATGTGGGACTTGGACTGATTGATCATCCCTAATCACACCAGATGGTGGTAGCAGCATAAGAGAGAGTCTGAGAAGCTTGAGCTATTCCCTTGGCCGATCTTTCAATCATCCTCAGCCCCCCAAGATTGTTTGTACTTTTTAGGAGGGAAATAACATCAATTAAATTATTGGTTTAAATCCTGTTTAAATCAGGACAGTATTCCTCCACAGAATACTGGATGTGACTTCTTCCTCTTCTATTCCATCCTACGTAATTTACTCAGTTGGATTGCCTGTGGCCATGACACCAGCATCAGCCACAGCTGAGGTCCTACAGAAAATCCTGAGGTTTTAATGTCAATTCTTGGTGTCTGAGAAACAATCCAAAAGTCTAAGGCTAGGCAGGCTTGGGCAGCAGGCTAACAGGCACGCGCATACACACGCAGAGTAGCATATGCCACCGTCTGTTGGATGAGGAGTGAGAACTGTTTATGCTAGGGGTTAATGAGACTTGGTGGAAAAGCTTTCATATATTAAAAGTTAAGAATTTCAAAATAATCCCAACTGCTGATATTTGTGGTTCTCCCATTGCGTTTTTTCCTGTGTTATTGCAGTGCTGGTGGTGCGTTTTGCGTATGCATTATTGTAATGTTGCATCCTTGTAACAAGACATTCCTGCTCATTGGTTGAACATCACCATACAACATATAGGGCAGAAGATATAGTGGATATTTGGGTCTATTGTTTCCATTCTTGAACAAACCAAGAAGAGGAGACCTTAGGCAAGATCTTGAAAGGTTTTGAGGCCCTGATAATTAAGACATATGTGCACATATCCTAAATATTATAAATGCACACCATACTCAGTCATGACACATACAAATACACACACACATATATAAAAGCCATCTTAAAGTAACCAGAATATGAACACAAAGCTAATGTCTGGGCACTGGTGGTCTCCAGAGTCCCAGTTCATTGGGAAAATTGTCCTTGAATTTTTTGTAAGTTTTCATTTGAGTGTACTATTATGTAAACCTTATGGATTATCTTTGGCACTAGGTTCTTAAAGCTAGACCAAGCTTCCATAACATGCTTACTCAAGAAAGAGTCCTGTGGCACCTGTCAAGGTTCCCTCCCCACTCTGAAATTTAGGGTACAGATGTGGAGACCTGCATGAAAGACCCCCTAAGCTTATTTACCAGCTTAGGTTAACAGTAAACTGCCACCACCAAGCATGTTCCAAATCTTAAGGGAGAGCCACTTGGAACTCTGCCTTTCCCCAAATATTTCCCACATCCCTAAACCCTTCCCCCCCTTTTCTGGGCAGATTTGAGACTAATTCCTCCCCCAAAAAAAACTTACACCCCTTTTCCTGGGTAGGCTTGAGAGTATACCCTCACCAATTAGTCCTGGTGAGCACAGATCCAAAACCCTTGGATCTTAAGAATTTTAATTAAAGAAAAAGGTGAAAGGAATACCTCTGCGAGATTAGAATGCAAGATAATCTCACAAACAAACAGATTCAAAACACAGAGAGTTTCCTTCTGGGCAAAACTTTAAAGTTACACAAGGAACCCTATTTTATCCTCCCACTATTTTGCAAAAGAAATCACAAATAGAAAATAAAAGTAATCTAATACATTCCTTCTCTAAATACTCACTACCCTATAGGAGCGGGATGGCTCTTTCTTTCTCTGTGTCTGGCAAAAGCACACACCCAGCGCGCACACAAGACTGTTTTCCCCTTCCCGATTTTAAAGTATCATGTCCCCTTATTGGTCCTTCTGGTCAGGTGTCAGCTAGGTTATGTGAGCTTCTTAACCCTTTACAGGTCAAAGAGGAATTAACCCTTAACTGTATGCTTATGACAGCACCTTATAGACTAAGAGATGTATTGGACCATCAGCTTTTGTAGGTAAATAACCACTTTGTCAGACGCTTGCGTCTTAAAATGTATCTGATGAAGTGGGTATTCACCCCCGAAAGCTTATGCTCCAAAATGTCTGTTAGTCTATAAGGTGCCACAGGACTCTATGTTGCTTTTTACAGATCCAGACTAACACGGCTACCCCTCTGATGCTTACTCAAGTACTTTGGTTCACAAACACCCAGTTTAACCCCAAGATAGTAATCAATAGTAATTACAAATGACATTGTCCACAGCACTTTGACTGACTGTACCTTCCAAACACAAGGAATGAAAAAATGGAGTAAAGAGACTTTTTGAAAACATGTTTCATACAGATCTCTTCTCCTTAAAACCAAATATGTAGCTACAACTAATCATTTAAAGATCCAGTATCCCAACATTTGAGTTTCTTTGTTAAAATGAAAATCAGTGCGTTTTCTCAATTTCAATCGAATTGTAATCCTGCTGAACTCAGTGGAATTATTGCCATTGACTTCAATGGGACATGGGGATTTGGCCTTCTGTAATTAAAGTTAAAGTTAATAATAAATGTCACCACTTTTCTTGATTCATCCCCCCTCCATCTGTATATATACACCAAACAAGCAGAGTGAGTTAGAAACCGACTGATCTTCAGAACATTTCTCTTCTTTTTTATGGACCTAATCCTGAACTGACTGAAGTCAACAGAGAGCCACCCATTGACTTCAGTGCCCTTTGGATCGAGTCCTATACAAATACAATAACCAAGAAGAGTTCTGAAATTAACACAGATGAAGACTACATATTGACTGGATTGGAACTAGTATTTGCACTATCATCTTGTGCGGTGCTTCAAAACACCACAATCCTCACTGAAACAAGCTCTACGGAAAATAAATTGAGAACTTTACAAATACTTCAATCTTCATACATAATCAACCCTGCTACTGTAAATAACTCATTTTATCTGTCAAACATTGTAAGCACATATGCCACATTAACTGTCACAGAGGTCATAAATAAACAATGTATCTGTCTACATGTTACTTATATCTGGGGAAAAGAATCAGTATAGAGGAAAAATGGTAAAGAACACATTTTAGTTGCAAAATAAAAATATTAGCATTTCTGTGTTAAATATTTTGAAATCCGTTTAATCCTAATAGTATGCTCATTATTCAGCAGAAGATAGAAAACGGCAAAGAGACAGCTTTTAATGAATTGTGTTCTAGTGTGTATTTCTTGGACCAATTTCTGCTCCCAATTGTTGGAGTGTAACTTGGCAAATTTTGAAACTGCCTCTTCATCCTTAAAAAGAAAAGCTTGACGGCTCTAGATTCTGGAATCATGCAATATCTTCAGCAGGTTAAAAAAATATTTCTTCAGCTCTAACTTACAATGTTCCGTATCTGGGCTAACTCAGTTAAAGCCAATGGTGCTTCTCTGCATGTAATCTACTGTAAACTAGATTTTCTTTTAGGAATATAGGATTAGAGTTGGTGCTGCTCCACTGATGATCAGGTCAAGAGACTCTACGTGAATAATTTATTCTCATCCATGCCATTATACAGCTCGAAACCATAGCTTTTAAAAAATATTCTTGCAGATGGTTTCTCCATTTTCTGAATAGTTAAGATGTACATGCTTCACCCCTGACCAGAAACAGTAGCAGATGTTAGGTTAGGTGCCAATTTCTTGGAAGGTTCCTTTGTTTGTTTGTTTGTTTGTTTGTTTTTTGTTTTGACCACTGACCTCTGCTTATTATAGAGCCATGTGGAGTTAATTTTAAGTTGTCTTATCTAGGCAGCATCACCAACTAGAAACCTGATTTCTGTTGGCTTGTCTTCATTAAAAATAGTTTTTCTTGTTATATATTAAAAAACAGGTTTCCCCCATATTTCTTCCTTGAGCATGTCTGTAGTTTCAGTGTAGCAACTGAGAGGGATTGTTGATGTAACGATTTGATATGGATAATGTACTTCATTTTTGGTAGAGTAAAATCAACTGCCTGCCCTATCAGAGCAAAAAGTGACACGGTATCTTCTATTTGTACTGTTATAAGGCATATAGTCATTATTAATGTATAGAGTTATTATGAATTGTGACAGCTGATGAGACTGCAAAACGCCTAATAAGTTTAATAAAAACAAAATAAAACTCTTCTTACAGTTGAAATGCAATGGATTCTATGCTGCTGATTGGCTGAAATACCCTGAAATTGATGTAGCAATATTCTTTTACATAAACTAATGACCCAATAATATTAAAACTCAGTATATTAATATAATTAATATAGCAGGTGGATAATGATGGTGGTGAACCATATTCTGCCTTTTATACAGCCCCCAGTGATGTCAGAATGGGCAGAATTTGACCCTCAGTGAGCAACTGTCACTTTGCTGAATCAGCCTTCATCAGAGGAAAGGAATGATAAAAGTTTAATCTTGATCTATAATAGAAATCAACACTGTCACAGGAGCAATGTCTTTTGCTTTAAAAAGAAACAACTTGGCTTCCTCTTGGCATTTATGTAGCAGAAACTGACATGTGCAACAGCGTTCTTTTCCTTTGACGTTGTCTGTTAAATATCTGATAAGTTGTTTGTAACAACTATCCCAACACCCACAATATTCAAAGTGGCATGTTGGAAAGCTTCTATAGCACATAAGGAGCTATCATTGCTATGTGGGTTTTAAACAGGGTAACTACAGGGAGAATTCCAATGCAGAACCTCCTGTTAACGACATTTCCATAGGTGCTTAAGTTCAAATTAACTGTTCTAAAACCTAAATTAGAGTCAAATCTGATGTGAGCCAATTTACTCTGCACAACAATCACAGGCAATGAAAAGTGTTCTGCTAGATTGCTGCTTAAATCGGATCACTGTAGCTCCCTCAGTGGGAGAGCAGTGCAGAATAACAATGGCCAGCGGCTAAATGTAATTTAATTATTAGGTTTCCACATTGGTTAGTTCTTGCATTGTTTAAAAAGAAACATTTTCAGCCAGGTGTGCAATGTCTGGCCAATGTTAGATATCATTACAAAAAGCTGGAGGAATAATAGACTGATGATCTAACACGCTCGCATTTAAATTAAGTGAGGTCTGATTGTCGAATGCTGAACTCTAGCGAAAGGTGGTGAGTTCATTTCCATTGGGGGCTGACATTTTGTCCTTTTTGTATATTGCATTGTTAGCTGTATAATGCATGCAGCAATATGAATGCTGGAATAATGAAAAGCCTGAAGCCTAGGAGGTTGAAAGTAAAGCTTCCTTGTGGTTGAGATGTCTGTTGTTTCATGCAGCAGCTTTTCTGGTTGAAATAACTCAGTGGATTTGAGAACTTCCATGTAATATTTGTAAACCAAACACAAATGTGGATTATAAGATGTCAGTCCATCTTTATCTTTCAACTTTCTGTTAGGGTTCCTCAGATCTGAAAAATATTCCAGTTTGCCGAGTATAAGATGGTGCATGGTATCATCAGTATTACACTAATATCACACTTATGGTTTCCCCCATTCTTTGTATCGTAACAGCAAAACTCTATATCACATCGTATTTTATACGAAATTGCTTGATATAGGGTGTGATGACACCATTCATATTGTGTTAGAAGCTTACTTTAACTGCTCCATTTTTAGGCCAATTGCACAAATGCCTATCAATCTGCAAAACTGTATTGTAAGATGTGGTCATTATAGTTAAGTTTGAATTGGTATTTCCATGATAAACACTTTTAGGAGGATTAGATGTTAACATGGATCTTTTGTTGTTAAAAAGAAACGTGAGTGAAATTCAGAAACAATATGAAGAGACTCCTACAAACGTCTACAAGGTGTTGCCTGATCAAGGGATAGATGTATATAATTATGATGACACTTGCTTCAGAGTGCTCTGTGACTTTTGCCATGGAGTGGGCTTTCAGTGGATTTGGGGGCTGAGGAATTGAAATGGGATGGCAATTTTATAGTCCACTGCTGAGCACAGGTTTCCTGAGTGTATCTGGAGCCTGCGCTAGAAGTCTGGTTGGTGGTGCAGCAGGGCTAAGGCCGGCTCCCAGAAGCAGCCAGCATGTCCGGCTCCTAGGTGCAGGGGCAGCCAGGAGGGCTCCCCATGCTGGCCCTGCCCCAAGCACCAGCTCCGCAGCTCCCACTGGCCAGAAATCATGGTTAATGGGAACTGTGTGGGCAGTGCATTTGAGTGTGGGCAGCGCGAAGAGCCTCCTGGCCCCACTGCCTAGCAGCCGGACATGCTAGCCACTTCTGAGAGCCGCCTGAGATAAGAGCCACCCAGCCAGAAACCGCACCCCAAACCTCCTCCCACTCACCAACCCCTACCCCAGATCGGAACCCCCTCCTGCACCCTAACTCTCTCCGAAAGCCCGTACCCCTCACTCCCTCCTGCAACCCAATCCCCTGCCTCAGCCCTGAGCCCTCTCCCGCACTCCAAACCCCTCAGCCTGGAGCCCCCTTCTGCACCCCAAAATCCTCCTCCCGGTCCCATGCCAGAACCCTTACCCGTCTTCCACACCCCAATCCTCTGCCCTGGCCTGGACCCTCTCCTGCACCCTGAATCCTTCATTTGTGGCCCCACCATGGAGCCCTCACCCCCCTCCTTCACCCCAACCCTCTGCCTCAGCCCAGTGAAAGTGAGTGAGGGTGGAGGAGAGTGAGTGATGGAGGGAGGGGGGTTGGAGTGAGTGGGGGTGGGGCCTTAGAGAAAAGACAGGGCAGGGGGCGGGATGAGGGAGTTCAGTTTTGTGTGATTAGAAACTTTTGGCAACCCTAGACCACAGATGGATACAGACAGACGGGGAGTACAAGGAAACTATAAGACAAGATTGGTCAGTATAATAGGCCGTGGTCTCTGCACACCAGCAGCATTAACTGTTGTCAAAGTTTTTTTGTTGGCATCACAGCAAAGGAGAGTTTTGAGGAGGATAAAGTGAGTTAGTTTTGCAGATATTTATGGGTTGCTCCTGATTGTAGTTCCATTAAATGTGGGTTGAATTTGTCCCACTGGGGCAGTCTAAGGGCCATGGAAATCTTAACTTTGAAATGTCTTCATTTTGTGGGTTTTTTAGTGCAAGCACTGACAATCTGAAAAAAAGTACACCAAGCAGCCATTCCGAGTTTCAATTCATTTTGTTGCATTTTAGAAAAGGCTTGGAAGACTGTTTTTTTAAAATGTTTGTTCATTCAGTGGACACATACAGATCATGTTTGGCTCCATGGTCTATTTACTTTTTAGGCCACATCTGACACATATCTGTGGTATTTAGACAGCGTTACCATTCAACTTGTTACTGGTTTCAGGAAGTTATTTTTATATCTAGATTTTTTTGTGAATTGAATTAACAAGTTAAGTAATCCATTTGGAAGAACAAATAAATAAACATATATTTATTATGTCTGTGAATTAAGCAGAGTGGACAAGAGAGATGATTATGTATTCCGTTATTTCTATGTATTCTAATATTTCAAGTGTTAAACCAGCTCCCATGCCTTAAAATTTCAGGTCCCAAGATTTGTAAAGTCCTTCCAACAGTGGCAGACAGCTCTGTTTGACTGTTACAGGTATTTGCAGAATACAAGTCAATATTATTGAAACCTGTACTTATATGCAATAATTTTTCAAGGTACAAATGAAAAGAGCATTTCTAAGATGATAATGTTGCAGTATGTATATGTGAAATCTATAGGAATTCTTAACAAATAGCAATGCGATCTGACAGCAAAGAATCAACACAAAAAATTAGGTCACAGCAGCTTACTTGCTCTTTACACTGTCATGGTTGATTGGTTATTCTCATCACCCTTTGTTTAAAATCATTTCAGAATTAATTGGCGTTCATTAACGCAAGTCTTTGTAGCAGAATTGCAGAAACAGTCATTAATGTAGCCAATAAACATAAAAAAGAAAAAAGGATCATATTACGAGGTCCCTACAGGCTGTTAACTAACATTTTGAATAAGAATACATAAACATAAATTAAACATTTTTACAAACTGCTAAGAATGTGGGAATTTAGCCCGGTGGTCTGTAGTAATGCTTTGAAGCAATTTGTCATAGTATGTCTTTTTTTTTTAAGTTTCTCTTATGAAGATGGTGGCTTTGATTAGATTGGAAGTTTCTGCTATAGTCTTGATGATTTCTTTAAGAATGTGCTGGATGGCATACATTTAAAGTGCCCGATCCTGCAGTCCTCACTCAGGCAAACCTCTCACTCATGTCAGTGGGAGTTTTACCTAAGGAACTTGTGGGGCTCAAACTCTGCTGTTTTGAGGCATACTGAGGCAAGAAGGCTCACTCTGAGGTTTGAGCTAGGCCGGTACTTCACAGACTATATAATGGTGAAATGGTGGTCCAGATTTTTAAAAGTATTTAAGTATTGCTCCACTCAGTGATGCAAGACCTAAGAGACTTGGGTGCCCCTGTTTTCAATGACACTTAGAGCCTAAGTGACTTTTGAAAATGTGACTTAGGCTCCTACATCACTTAGGCCTTGCCATGCTGAACAGAGCAACACCTACACAACTTTAAAAATCTGGGCCCTTGTATTTTCTTTTATGAGCGTGAAGATTAGTCATTTACGTTATCTGGATATTCTACCATCTACAGTGCATGTGAGATTGACTTCACTAAGATGGTGCTAAAAAAGGTGGTGATTGGATTTGGTGCGTGTTAATCACTGCATCTCCTTCATTTGGGCAGTTTTATCAGTTTAGTGGGGTGTCATTGGTGTAATTTTTAGGCACTTCTGTGTATCTTCCTCCCAGCTTCCCACCATACACCCCTTACAGGTAACTTTCCACATGTGACATTCACACCATATTATTGATGGCAGCATGCAATATGATACAGCTGCATAACTCACCTTTTCCATATACATAAGGTAAATATCTGGGAAATGTGTGTATGAATGAGGAAGTAATAGCTGAGTAGGGCATTAAGCCTTTTGAGATCAAGTATGGCTGGCCCTGAATGGGTATGCAATGGGGGACAGGTCACAAGAACCGTTCCTCAGATCCTTTGTACTCCTGTGCAGAGGCCAGTCCCTTTGGGGAATGCAGGCTCTACTCCCTGGATACTTGCTATCCAAAATAGGGAGGAAGATGATCTCAGTCCTCCGCTTCCTTAGGACAGGGAGCGCATGCCCTGTCCTTCAAAGGATGGAAATGCTGCTGTTGCATCGGACATTCTACACAAGCCCTCTGAAGACATTCTAGCTGAGTCTGTCAAAATTCCACCTGGGGCCTCCCATAGTATTATGGTTCCTTGCACCAGCTCCAGCATGGGAGATAGCTTAGCCTATGCCTGCACGAATGGCAGTGCGCAGCAAAGTGCTGCACTGGGACTCACTGGTGTGGATGCTGAGGGGGCAAACTAAAAAGGTTCCTAGTTCCTAATTTGCAAACTAGGAACCGGTTAGATTGTTCACATGGGAGAGTTCTAGTGCAGCACTTTCAAGTGCCCTGCTATTCACACCCCCATAGTCCAAATTGAAGAGCCCTTAGAAACTTCACTTTGGCCATAGAATGGAAATCTCACTTGGTGAATTTTACTCTCAAACATTTAGGGCCCATCTGGAGTTTCAAAAAATTCAAACTCCTTTAATGCCCCTGCAACTTGTCGCACAAATAATTCCAGGCACAACTTTGCGCCCATGAGTGTTTGCAGGACATCTTGGTACCTAATTTGCAGTCCTGATGAGGTATTGGGCCAGCCAACAAAAGAATGCAAGTGCCAAATTGTACCCCCAGTTATTTGATCCTGAGGTTTTGTGGACACAGAAATGGAGGTCTGGTGAGGGACAGTCTGAAAATGTGTCCTCTGCTATTAATTTTTACTAACACCTTTAGCAGCTATTGCTGAATACACTGGAAGGTAATATGCAGATTATCTGTCTAAGGTATCTAGTTGTCATCTTACTAGGGCACTGGAATATCTAAGTACCATTGACTGATGCACTTTTAACCTCAGATAAATGTACAATTCCCATACAAGTTTCCTTTTGGCACAATATTGTAAGTTACGAGAACATTTCAAATATGAAATCAAATAGATAAATGTTACTACATGTGTTTGAGTCTCAATACCCAGTATGTCTATACTCTCTTTGACATACACACATACAGAGCGCTGATCCACATATATTACTTTCTACAGCCTGTGATTTCAAACAATTCACCTCAACTAGGATAAGATTGGTAGTGAGAGAAAGAAACATGTTTTACCTCTAACAATTAAAATATAATAAAAGAAAGAGGCTAAAAATTGTTTTAGTCTCACGTTTGTTTATTGAGTAGAACATATAAATGGCTTGAGGCACTACTAAACATTAAAAAAAAAGTGGCCCACTGTTGTGTCTTTTATCCATTTTAATTTATTTTTGATGCTGCGTGCAGTTTCTGAATATCTTCTGTAGGTTGGAATAAAATAGCCGCAGTGCAATTTTGCATGTATGTCAAGCGGTGTGTGACCTGTTATGCAAATTTAATACCAAGGTGCCAAAACTGAATTCATAATGTTTCACATCTACGGAGCTGTTTAAGGCAGTTTAGAAATCAATGAATATGTAATATGAAGGTGATAAGACCTAAATAAAAACCCTATTTATCTACTATGAAAAGTATTTATACACAGAATATTTAGCACAAAAATGGACAGAGTTTCCAATTATATGGTTTACATAAACAAATGTTAAACCATGTGCTCAGAATAGATAACATAGCTAGTTCCTTTGCAGTATACTTTAAACTTTGGAAATGTTTACAGATGTCTCTTCATTTTATATATATATAATGAAACACTAATCTGAAACAGCTTTGGAAGGAAACCTCTTTGAGGTCTCTTATTTATTTTTTTAATTTACAGTATATGCGGTCATTATAGGTTTCAGTTACAGGTTTTCAGGTTATTAAAAATCAGTGAAATAACACACATTTATGGAGTCTTGAATTTATGGTGAAATAAGGAACATAAATTTAACTGTAATATAAAGAAATAAGAATAAAATGTTTTCCATCTGCTTGCGTTTAAAGAAGATCTAATTTTGGAAGTGCTTTCACTTTTGAGATCTCATTCTGAATCAATGAGCTGGTTATTTCTATTGGCTTGTCTAAAAAGTTAATCTATTAAAAGTCTCAGGAGTATACCGAGTTTTACTATTGTGGCAGATTGGCCTATCACTCAGCAAGCCTACTCATGTGTAGAGATGGACTGGGAATTTAGGCCTTGATTGATGGTAATCAGTCCATGCTATATCACACTGACAATATACAGCATCTCTCCAGAGAGAGAGAGTGTGTGTGTGTGTGTTTGTTTGCGCAGGCTGCGTTGTTTTACGGCGCCCTTGCCAGTCAGTACAGAGAGACATTTATATCCCTTGGCTTGGAATAAGCTGCTACAATAATAAGTACCGGTGTGTAGAGCAATCAGGAAAAATGTAGGGGTACTGTAGGATTTGAAAGGCATCCATCATGCCATTTGTGTGCCACCAATACTTGGAGGAGCTCAGCATTCACTTAGTTAGAGGCCAAACTCCATCATAACAATAGTCAGTGCATTAGACTGACAGGTGAAATAATGATTCTAAATAGATACTGATTGACCTTTGCTCTTGTTTGGTGGTTGAGAGACTGTTGAAAACTCAGCCATCGAAAATAGATTCCAGTTAAGCCACAGGTTGACCTTAAACCAACTGTGCCATAGTTTTTCGCTGTTGAAAACTGGTTGGCCAACAACTTGTTGACCCCTGTCAAGGATTTCAAGTTGGAATGGAATTGTAATGCCACATCTCCCTGAAGAGAGGTAGAACAGCCTGGCCTGGAGGTGGATTAAAAAAAGATCTTACTCCCTGCCCCTCAAATATGGCTACTGCCCTGTGAAATTGCTGCCTCCCTCTGAGAAGTGCATGAGGAGTCATTTTGTGTTTCTGCTTAAGGGGCTGCCACAATGGCTCTGGCATTTTTATGAAGTTTTCTTTGGCCAGTACCATTATTTATTACGAAGGGATTAGACAATAAATAGTATCCAGGTTTACAGTAAGTACTAAACTTCACTGGGGCTGGGCTATGTGCACAGGTCACCACAATAAGGATTAAACCACCCTCCCAGCTGAGGGGATGGTTCCAGGAAATCAGTGTGAGAGTATATTCATGGAGATTCCCTCCCTCCCTGGTTCCTTGTCATGGGTTCCCTTCCCAGTTTTCCTGGTGTGACTCACACACCGCCTAGGTGTTGTGTTCTGTCCCATCTTGTGGCACCAAGACCACTTAGAGAGAATTAAAATGAGTCTGATCTATAGCCTTAACTAGTAATTACTTGGCTTGTAGCTCATGTGGTAGAGGCTCCTGGACTAAGCTCTAGAGGCCCCCAGTTCAATCCCACCTACCAATAACCAGGGTTTGTTGCCATCTCTTGCTTTTGGGGAGAGCAGCAGTTTTTCCTGAGCACGCTCCCCAGTACTGCAGGTACCAGGGGTGAAGCTGCCCTTTCACATGAAGCCAGCAGCCTTGCCGCAGAAACCCCAGCTGTTCCTTTGGCCTCCTCTGCCCTCACGGAAAGACTCTTGCAGGGACTGTGCTGCCTTTGTCTGGGTCCGCTGGCAGTTGCTCAATAGCAGCTGTGGATGGGATCCAGAGGACAATAACTAGAGCTGGTCCACATCTTTCCGATGGAACGGAGCTCGGTCAGAAAATGCCATTTTGATTTTTGTTCGGTGTCAAAATGACTTTTGGTTTGAAATTTTGTTTTATTTCAAATTTATCAAGAATTTTTAAAAATGCTATAAGTGAAAACATTTCATTGCTCCAGGACAGTTCGCCATTTTGGTTTTTATGTTCCAGTTCAGAGCCATTTTAAAAAAAAAAATGTTAGAATTTCCCCTGGAATGGAAATTCCGGTTCCAGCCCTGCTCTAATAATAGCCCAGCATGTAGCTGCATTATCTAACCTCAGATTTTCACATGGAAATTAGTGAATGGAGCAGAGGACAGTGCCCCAATAAGCAGTCATTTCCCTGCTCTATCCTTTCCTACCCTGGCTCTTCCTCAACTCTCTACAGAATTCCCTCTGCATGAAGCCCTACTCGGGTTGCATTCGGGGGCTGGGAGAGTATTCCACACTCACCTTTCCCTGTGGAAGTTCAGAGTTCTGCATGCATAAGATTCTTTCCAATCAGAGACCCTGCCTTGTACCATGTGACTCCGGGAGCAACATTTCTGAATTTTGGAAGCAAGTTTGTTTCTTTGTAAACAGGACAAAAAGATCAAGCTTCAAGGTTAGATGTAAGCACCACTGCCCACCAAAAGAGGTTTGCATTAAACCAGGCCAAGTGATGTTGTGCAAATGCAAAAACAGCGGCTTTTCATGTCTTCTGTTTTTGTAACAAGTTTTGTCTAGCTCCAAGAGGGCCAAATTCTTCAGTTGTTGCATCTCTCTGTGCCTTTCAAAGTCAATAGGAATTTTCAGTGCACAGGGTTTGGGTCCTTACAAATTGATAGGAGTATTTCCGTATGATTTCTACTTATGAGAAAAGGCACGTTTATATTAATATTAACCTGAAGACTCAATCAGCCCAAATGGGAAATCCATAGTAAGAAAATATAACCTTTAACATATTTTATATGAAATGTATTTTGCGATCCTGGACTTTGTTTACTTGCTTGTTCAGCTGGTATCCAATATGAAAATAAAGAAGGGACCAATTAATCTCCTTTAGAAAGGATTCCAAAGAGTGGGAACTAATAATTTTTGCTTCCCTTTGGGTTTATTTTAGGGACAGTTTTACTCCATTTTAGAACATTTATTTGTGATAACATTGTTGATACAAATAGCTGTAAACCTTGAAAAGTTATTTTTTGTGGCAGCTTAAATGTCTTTATTTGTGATTTTTGTGTCCCTGATTTTTTAAGTCTGTATCTCACTGTGAAATCTGCAGTTTTTGCCATGACCAACCCATGAAATTTGTCATCTCAGTCTTTGTTATTTGCACGGGGTCCTATTTGTGATTATTAAACTGAGTTCACACAAGTGTGTATTTGTATAACCATGACCTTAACACTGAAGCATTGTGTTTTGAATCCTTTGGCCCAGTGAAAGGTAGTGTGATTGGTATGAACCAAGTTCTGATATTTTGACATTTATATTTTCTAGGTTTCACTTTATTTTAAGTGTGTGGTCACAAAGAGCTCATTTGCTCTTATTGGAAAAGTACATACCATAATGGATTCATGTGGTCACCACGTGGCTGTCACATGTTCCTTTTTATACACATCCCTGTAATCCTGTTTCAATTCCACTTTAATTTAGCATAAGTTATTGCCTCAACATAAAGGTTACCCGTTTTTATCTGTATTCTGCAGCTAACATTTCTTGTATTTAAAACAACTAAGCTGTAAGTGAGAGCACTAAATATTACCAACAGCACTTCTGAAAAAATTGACTTAATTATGCTGCTTTACTATCTGTCAATTTATTTTTACTACTATACAAATTACTAAGGAAAACAATAAAAGGATGGAGACAACTAGGTGGGAAGAATAAAGTATCTTGTCAGGATAGCAGATACATCTACCCATGTGGAGCAGTCAAAGGTTATTGTTGGATAATACATACAAGGAAAGTGCTCTGCTACAGTGATAGATGTGGTATGCAAACTGGAGTAGACTAGAGTAACCCAGTCTTGCAATTCTTCCTTATACAGAATATGAAATCCTGGCTGCTTTGAAGTCAATAGGAGTTTTTGCAACTGACTTCACCAAAGCCAGACTTTCCACCAGAGAATTTACAGGACTCAAGCCAGATTGAGGGCCTGATCCAAAGCTATTGGGAGTTTTTTCCATTAACTTTAGTGGGCTTTAGATTGGGTCCTGAATGAATACTTCAGCATGGACTGCAGTGTGATGTGGGAGTCCTCCAAGCAATTTGAGATATGTGACTGTCGATCCAAAAAGAAAAGTATAACAATGAATATATCTGCTCCAGCTATTTATTATTCAATATTTATTAAATAGGGAAGTGGCCTTATTTGATAAAACTGGCGATGAATTTTCATAGGGTGTTTTAAACAAAAGTGGCTTCATGTCAAATTCATGCTGGAAAGGTCAACATTAGTTTACATCAAAGATTAGGGTTGTTGAGAAACAATAACATAAGGTCATAATTTCAGCTTGTTTGAAGAGCTGCAGTGAACTGTTTGCCAGAGATTCGATTTCTGGTAAACAGGCCCCTCTAGGCTCACTTGGAAACACTTGCAAACTGACTGAAGCTCTTTACCCATTAAGTTCAGGATGAAAGGCAAGTCTATATGCTGCCAATATTTATATATAACATTTGCTTCACTTTTTTATTTTTAATCTAAGAGTAAAATCAGTCAGGGAGAGACAAAGGCCTTGTGAGAGCAGGAAAGGGAAAGGTAGTTAAAGAGAAACTCATGACATTTAGACCCTGCTTTAATCTATCTTCTCAGTTGCACGATGCAGCTGAAAACTATAATATTTGATGTTTGTAAAGTACCTTAGAAACCATGGGCTGGAGTCTCATTTCCCGGCTGGCCCCTTTGCACCAGGGACATAACTCGATAACTGAAAAATGCCCTGGTGAGGAGGAGTCATGATATGGCACAGGGAGGGCGTGTTCAGATTGTACGCCAGTATTCCGTGCAGCCCCACTGTGCTAGAGCTGGCAGCAGGCAGGTTACTGAGTTCGGCCTGTTTTCATCTAGCAGGCTGCTCTCTGGGGCTGTTACCAGGGAGTGTAGTACAGAGCAGACTCCTGCTTGTGCTCCTTCTGGAGAGTGAAGCTTGTAATAGGCTTTCCTGTAAATTTTTTCCTATATTCTGTTGTACCCAGTTAGGCTGAACATCATAGAGATTAAGCGAGTACACCACCTCCCATTATGAACAAGTGGGTAAAGAAACTCCTCTCTTCTTAGGTGTCCAGATGTCCCGATTTTATAGGGACAGTCCTGATTTTTTTGGTCTTTTTCTTATACAGGCTCCTATTACCTCCCACCCCTGTCCCGATTTTTCACACTTGCTGTCTGGTCACCCTATCTCTTCTGGAACCACTAAAGTAGTCAAGCCTGTTCTCCTTACTCTAATAACGAACACTCCCCTTCTCTCCAAACACTCTCTTAAAAATGTCAGCCTCTGAGAGCCTGGTTAAATGTTAGGAGGAGTTTGTCTAACACAAATATTGCAGTTGTTTATATGTCTCAGAATCCATGCCCCCGTGAATTAAACTATTAGAGTAACGTTGCTTTCACACATGTCAAAGCTATAATATTTCATTACTGATACAGGAGTCCAGTGATTCACATACAAAAGGTCTAATTTTTGGCAGCACGTTGGCTTTGAAAAATCAAGAACTACTTTTTTTTTTTTTAAACTCCGCTGAGGTCCTTTAACCTAGAATGAACTTTATTGGTGCTTTGTTTCTTGAGGTGCAATACTAGGCCCCAGAGACTTATTGCAGCCTCAGAGCCTCTTAGGACCAGGTGACAAGACCTTATAATGGGAATACCCAGCAATTACCCAAATCCTGGGAGTACTGTTACTTTCAACTTGGTTTTTAGTCTAACATTATTAGCACGACTATTTTTTTAGTTTCTTCACATATTTCTATTCATTGTCCCACAGTGATGTGCTAATTAGAGTCGCAGAATGCTACAAATGAGCCTGTGTTTGTGATTTTGCAGGGACTGGAGCTCTGATTGTTTTTTTCACCACTATAAACATGTCATGAGGTAACTTAAAAAGCTACGTTACATGTAATAAACAAGCGATAAAAGATTCTGGGTGTTCTGACTTCACTTCACTGAAGACAATTACTCTTGTTCACTTTGGACTAAAATAGCCAATACATAGAATGAACCATGGGTTCCTAGTTTGTTGAGTTCTATGGAGGAGTGTTTTGTTTTGGGGGGATTGTTTGTTTATTTTGTTTTTAGTTCTTTAGGGTTTTTTGGTTTTTGTTTTCTGTCCTAAGAAGTGCACGGACTTTGAGACTCATTATAAACTTTTACTTTGTGGCCACCTGGTTTAGTAAGTGGGCACATACAAAAAATGAAAGCAAATATTAGTGTTAACCAGAATAGGCAAAATACTAATTCTGTGTTCAGCTTGGCAACAAACAGACCCCCTATGACTAGTAAAGTCAAAGAATCCCAAAGTAATTACAGTCATAGAATCGTAGGATTGGAGAGACCCTCGAGAGGTCATCTAGTCCAGTCCCCTGCATTCAAGGCAGGACTAAGTATATTCAGACTATCCCCAACAGGTGTTTGTCTAACCTGTTCTTAAAAATCTCCAGTGACAGAGATTCTACAACCTCCTATGATGGGGTCAGGCTAGACTGCTACAATCTAAACTGCCCTTGCTGCAATTTAAGACCATTGGTTTTGTCCTATTCTCAGATGTTAAGGAGAACAATGTTTCTCCCTCCTCTTTGTGTATTTGAAAACTGTTAACATATCTCCTCACAATCTTCTCTTCTCCAGACTAAACAAAACCAATTTTTTCAATATTCCCTCACAGGTCATGTTTTCTAGACCCTTAATTATTTTTGTTGCTCTTCTCTGGATTCTCTCCAATTTGTCCACATCCTTCCTGAAATGTGGCTCCCAGAACCGGACACAATGTTCACTTTGAGTTCTAATCAGCGTGGAGTAGAGCAGAAGAATTACTTCTCACGTCTTGCTTACAACACTCCTACTAATAAATCCCAGAATGATGTTTGCTTTTTTTGCAACAGCGTCACATATTTAGCTTGTGATCCACTATGACCCCCAGATCCCTTTCTGCGATGTTCCTTCCTGAGTGGAGAACTTTGTATTTGTCCCTATTGAATTTCATCCTATTTACTTCAGACTATTTCTCCAGTTTGTCCAAATCATTGTGAATTTTAATCCTATCTACCAAAGCACTTGCAACCCCTCGCAGCTTGGTATCGTCCGCAGACTTTATAACTGTACTCTGCATGCAATTATCTAAATCAATGATGACAATATTGAATAAAAATGGACCCAGAACTGATCCCTGTGGGACCCGCTAGACATCCCCTTCCAACTTGACTGTGAACCACTGATAACTACTCTCTGGGAACAGTTTTCCAACCAGTTAGCCACCTACCTTATTGTAACTCCATCTAGGCTGTGTTTCCCTAGTTTATTTGTGAGGTCATATGAGACAGATCAAAAGCCTTACTAAAGTCAAAAGATATTATGTCTACCACTCCCCCCCACCATCGACAAATCTTGTTACCTTGTCAAAGAAAGCAATTAGGGTGGCTTGTCCCGACTCAGTTCTTGACAAATCTATGCTGACTGTTACTTATCACCTTATTATCTTCTAGGTGTTTGCAAACAATATGCCTTGCGAAACCCCTGCTAGGTGCCTTGTCATGGTCTCTGAGCAGCCATAAGATGAATCGAGTCCCGGAGTTAAGGACTGCTCACTGAGAATGCATTGCCACCATCCCCCTGGAGTTCACCCCTAAGAATTGGCCACTGCAACATCTCCATACGATTCAATTGCCATATGAGGCAATAGAGGAGAGCTTATCTCAGAAATAACCAGGTTCCAGACCTTTCAGGCTGTGTAGATAGAAGCCAACACCGTGAATTGCAGACAGAAGTTAATTAAAAACCAGTGCATAGCACTGAATGCTGGTGTTGTGTGTTCTTGTTGGTCACCCCCCACCTGCAAGGTGGGCAGCTTCATTCTACAATATCTAAAGTTTCTGGATATTTGACAGACACACCATGCCATACTAAATCTGCATGAGAAAGCACATCAAAACCCTCTCATGTGCTCCCTAGAAGTATAGTGCTGGAACTGTGTCGTGAGAATCCCAGTGACCTGCTTTTTACAAATAAGGAAGTAACTATGCTCCTGAATAGGAAAGAAAATCCTTCACCTGTGCCAAAGTGACGCTCGCTGCACATTCAGAACTTCAGCTGGTATAGTGCAATCTTCACCCCCAGCATTGCAGATGGATTCATTAGTGCAGTTAGTACACTGAATTAATTAGTGCTAGGATAAAAGTAACAGTACACTGGATACGGAAACACTTTAAAATGCAAATTTAAAAAAAATGTGTGTAACTGTACTGCTTTTTATTCAGTCTCTTTTCCCCTTCACAACATCCTCTGTAGTAAAGGAGAAATGATCAGTTAGAATGAACAATCAAATGCTCCAATGTAGTAACACCTTTTCTGCCACACAGGAAGCAGCATTTTGAAATTGATTAGGCTCACGTGATACTTCTGTAATTTTCCTACTTGGACAAGTAGGAGATGTGAGATTCCTGCAGTCTCGTGCCAGATTTAAAGCCCTGTTGTCTAGCGTGGTGGGAAGTACAGTATAGACATAAATAAATAAAGTAGGATACTTGTAAGGTTGGATGAAGTCACTCTGGATATTTTTGGCCCTGTGAAGAAGGTAAATTGTTTTGATGCTTTATGTACATATTTTTCTCACTGATTTTTATACCGAGAAAGTTAATGAAAACATCATCTATTCTTAAGGCTGTGAAGTGTTGTGATTCCAGCTAGGGGTCTGATGCTGCAAATCTTTGAACTTGGTCTTTTGAATTCAGTGGGGTGATTTGCCTGAGTAAGGACTGCTCACGTAGGACTCAATTCATCCCATTCCTTCCAGTCGCACGAATTTACACTATGAAGGGTCACATTCTGCCACTCAATGGGACTTACTCCCAGAGTAAGATTCTGCTCAGTATGAGAGAAAGTGGCAGAATCCAGCCCTAATACTTCGCTAATTGAATTTATGTGCATCTAACGTAATGGAATGTGATGGCTTTATATACATATTAATTTGAGTTCAGAAATTTTTAGCAGACGATCTAACTAAACAAACCATGAAGGCATATTTTTGAGCCATCATAGTTGGGGCATGTGAGGGTTTACCTTAATTAAAAACAGTCAAGTCACGCTTCAATATCTTACCTAAAAACAGATACAAAAAGAAAAATATTTTGAGATACACTTTATAACCCGTTTACAAAGAGGGAAGCCACAGCTTTTGAACTCCAATCTGCGTTCTTTGAAGTCAGTGGCAAAATTCTGGTTAACTTCAGTGGTGTAGGACTTATTCTACTCCACTACTTTTTTTGGCATACTCCTAAATTCTGATTCTGTGGCATTATTTGACTATATCTGTGATTATGCATGCCAGAGCATGTCAAAATAATTGTGTAGGGGACTATGCTGGGTTAAGGAGAATCATATTTAATGTTACTAATTTTCACATTATTTCACCCATAAAAATCTTTCTAGCAGCAAAAGTTTTATTGCACTGTATTTCAGAGTCTCTAATTTATTCATGGGATAAATGTTTCATATAATGAATTTTCTAGTAAATGTATTCTGAAATTCATGCATAAGCAGGGCTTCTGTAAAACGGCCCCAATTTTGTTCAAAGCGAGAGATTTCCCCTAGCTCCTTCTGGAAAGTTTGGAGGGCAAACCCTGGGGTTTTCTGCTCATTCAAACAAGGTTTTCTTCTTTTGTGAAGCATTTGGAGCTGTAGCAGCTTGATAGAAATTCTTGAGGCAGGTTAGATTTTGGGTCACTTTATATCTGCAGTTCTTCACATTAATGAAATGTTGTTAATTATGATATTTTTGTTGATGGTGGGACTTGGTCTCTTTTTAGTGTTGTATAAACTTCCTTGGGAACCATTTTTAATTCCATTTCTCTGTGTTTACCGCTGTAAACTAGCCATTTTCACTGGATGAACAATGGTGGGGCAGTTTGTTTAGACTCTGTATGTTAGTGATTTAGGGGGTCCTGAAAACTGATATCATCTTTGCCCAGGTAAGGCAATTTAGCTCCATAGTACCCGTAGGCTTTGATGCTCCAGAGAACAGTGTTCTCGAAATCACTAGTCTGAGGTCTCCGTCGTACTGCCTCTGCTAATTGCTTATTTGCAATATGTTAAAATCATATCTGCATAAGGTAGGTCACCAAGTTTCACAGAGCAACACATTGTGCATAACAAGCAGTTGTCTTGCTTTGTGGGACTGTGTGAGATCTGTGAGTGACAATGGGATTCTCATTCTCTGGGTCAATGGAGAGTCATTCAATCATAGCATATCCCTTGCCGGCTGACTCAAGGATCAAGATCAGTCCTGATAAAGTACCAGAGGGGTAACAGTGTTAGACTGGATCTGTAAAAGCAGCAAAGAGTCCTGTAGACTAACTATAAGGTGCCACAGGACTCTTTGCTGCTTTTACAGTCCTGATAAACACCTAGCACCACCTCAAGAGTCTCACTTTCCTGTCTAGGACAAAGGCACTGTGATGTTAGTCATTTTTGAGGAATGTGGTCAGAAATTAGATACAAAGAATGGGTCATCAAATGAAGAAGTGAGCAAAAGCCACTTCTCAAGTGCCTTGCCAAGGTAACAATAGTCATAGACCATGTCTACACTACATGGCTAAAATGGCGCCACTGCAGTCGACATTGAATTAGCAGGTCTGGTGACACCAATTTAGCAGGTCTCCCATCGCCATCAGTAATCCACCTCAACGAGAGCATCTCCCGTCGACATAGTGTGGTGTGGACACCTCTGTATGTCGATCTAAGTTATGTTACTTACGTAACTTAACTAGCGTAACTTAGATCGACTTTGAGCCTTAGTGTAGACCAGGCCCTAATCGTGAGAGACTGACTGTGATCTGTCACAAAGAAGGCACCTCTAACCTTTACCACTCTGATGGAAAATTTGTAGACGAAGCTGATCTTGACTAATAAAATAAAATTATGTCAGGGACATTTGTCCTCAAGTTGTATAATTTTCAGGGACAAAACCACTGCCACTCAACTTGGTTACAATAAAATATAAAAATGCAAATTCACTTTTCTGCCACGCTATATAAAAATACACAGTTGTTATCATTAGTCATTAACCAATAGTAACTCACTACAATATCTGAGATACTTCTGACAATGGAGATGCCTCTGTTCCACAGAGCTCATCTTCAGGACTATTTTATGATGATCACAATAGTAAAACATCTGGGACCAGACCCTCACTTTGTATAAACTGACGTTGCTCTGTTAACATCAGTGGAACCCTGTCTGTTTACACCCCCTGAGAGACTTGACCCCAAAGTTTACTGCCAGCAATTAATGAGGCATTGATGCTGCATTCACTTCAATGTGAGCAACATAAAGGTTAGAAGAATTCAGAGAAAAAAAGCAATTTAGTCCCCATTTGTGGCTGTGTGAAGTGGACATTTGTAATCTGAATAGGCCTAATCTCCCTGTGGCACTTCAACAGGGCTTCTTCTTAAGTAAATGAGTTAAACTTAGCCCAGTCCAGGTTTCTGTTTTAATATTTCTTTCAGGATATGGAAATCTTAGCATGTGAATCTTTGAGTGACCAGATAGAAGCAGGGTTTAAACTGCTACAATTTAATTGATATATGCTGCCATCAGTTTTGACCCAGGTAATAGCACAGCTAAAACAATTTCAAGCGGGTCGAAACATCCCTGGAGTACTTACTGCAGCGATATAAAAATCTTGAAGCAATGTGTCTTAAGTCCTGTAAATCATGTTGGACTTAATGAAACCTTCTTCAAGAGCATTCCATATCTGTGATGCATTTAGCTGCAGTCTGTTGATGTCTTATATCTGGTTTAAGAAATATGTAAACTTTTGATGAAGTGCAACAGCCATTGGGGGATGAAAAATGTGTAGACCAGGTTGTTTTTTTAATGGTTAATGGTTTTTATATTTAGATCTTGATAATTAGAAAAGAAATCCCTGAAATCCTATGGACTCCATATGATTATTTTGTTGGGTTTTTTGTTTTGTTTTGGGTTTTTTTGCCCTGAAGGACTTTTCCTTTATGAAAATTCTGAGATTAGAGGTGCATCTTTTTCGTACACTGTATTTGTTTCAGCTGGTTTGATACAATTGAGTCAGACCAACTTCATACACATTGTTTCAATATGTAAACTTTATCTAGCTTATATTTACCAGTGAGCTATAAATGTTGTTCTTTGTGAGAGAAGTTACTAGATAGTTGTAACCGAAAGATAACAGGTGAGACTGTGGAGCGTATATTTGTCTATCCAGATACACACGTAAATCCCGTTGATGATAATGGGAATGGCATGCGTGTGTATAGAAAGTTGTTTGGACTCCATAATAAAAGTTATGCAATATGAAGAACTTACCAGGCCACATCAACCCCACTCTAATGTCTTGCTCCTGAGTCTTCTCTCTCTCTCTTATCCTCCTTTATATTTCTTCTTTCTTCCACCATAATATATATAGGTCCATATCCTCATCTTCTGTAAACTGATGTAGTTCCATTGACTTCCATAGTTGGTCCTGTCATAGTTTTTTGGCTGTTAGGGGCTCGCTCAGGGCCGGCGCTTCCATTTAGGTGACCTAGGCGGTTGCCTAGGGCACCAGGATTTGGGAGGGCGGCAGACTGCTCCGGTGGACTTCCCGCAGGCGTTCCTGCGGACGGTCCGCTGGTCCCGCGGCTCCAGTAGAGCATCCGCAGAAACGCCTGCAGCAGGTCCACCGGAGCCATGGGACCAGCGAGCCGGCCCTGTGCTTAGGGCGCCAAAAACCCTGGCATCGCTCCTGGGCTCTCTGGTGATGGAAGGGCAAACTCCGCTTTGTTGTTCCAGTGTAAACTGGAGCAAATTCACTCCAGTGGAGTGCCTGAAGTTACTCTAGATTTTGCACTTATGTAGCTTCAAGGAAACTCTCGCTTATGTTCCTATTTAGATTTTGGCCTAAAAAATGCAAAAGCCAAACATATCAAATATGACTAGGGATTTTGGGTGCCTCCATTATGGGAGGCCCCAGTTGAGACGTATTGAAACGGGCCTGCTTTTCACAGGAGGTCTATGCTCAATACTTTCTGAAAATCAAATTGGGCCTCCCACAATTGATGCATAAAATCACGAATGACTTTGGAAAATTTAAATGGCAGTGCTCAAAACCAATTAACCTCTATTCACAACTTTAATTATGCTGGGCGATGGGTGAGAATTGCCAACCGCAAGCATTGAAAAATGACGAGTTAGGGCCCCAGAATCCTAAGATAGGTGCAGTATTCACAAGGCTTGCAAATATAACAACATTTTGGGACTTTGTATTTTCCTTCTGGTTTTTGAGCCATTAGGCTTTTCTCTGGAACTATATGGGCTAGAAGCTTTACTTTTTTTAATACATGAAATCTGACCTCCGCATGTGACTCCAGGAGATGAAGCTCTAAGGAAAATACCATGCATTGCAAGACTGGAAATATAATTTGGCGAGTTGGCAACTTTCAGTCAATAGAACTGCTTCAGCTATGAATCTGGCCCCTTTTAAGATTATTGTTGTCACTGTTTTAAAATATGACCACATTGGGCCTGATTCTGCTCCCTTTGCTGACAGCAAGTAATATCTTGCTCCATAAATAGTTCTGTTGGTTACAACAGGAGTGTGGTGGGATCTAGTGTTAATTATTTTACTGCACAGCTTTAGTAAGTTATTCAAATGTTGTTTCATGGGCGGTTATGAGAGGAGTTGGCATGTACAGAGAGGTGATATGGGGGAATCAAGAAGGGGACAGAAGCTTCTATTTAATGAAAACAAACATTTCAAATATAATGCTTCCCAGTCCTGGAAATCTTAAGCTACATAAAAACAGACCTTCTGTCTCTAGATTCTGGGCTTATGCGTAGTACTTCACTGTCTCACTTAATTGTGTCTTTTCATAGCCTTTGGAAGCATTAAATCAGTGGTCCACATAACTCTGAAAGCTCTCCTCTCGAGTTCTGCTTGCAGGCTTTAAAAACAGTGATTTGGCTCAGCCTCCTAAATTGGAAGGGTCAGAAAGGAGAAGCAAGACCTCTCTGTTCATAACACAAGAGATCACATACTGCAGATACCTACTGACCTTGTTGATAAGGACTCTGAGAAATGACTGACAGCTCCAGCCCTTCGGTAGCATTCTCAAACTGCTCCTGAAATTCCTTTAATATGTGGGCCACACAGTCACGCTGGATCCTGTATTGTTATTAATCAAATCAGTGAATTATTAGAAACCTCGGGCCATTAATATTAAATCAGAGAAGTGAGGGATGGGAAAGATCTAATTGGTCTCCTAATCCATGCCCTCTCCAGTGGAGAATTGCTCACTACAGTATCTTTCTGTTGCTTTGTTCCGTCCTTGCTTGAAATATTAACATTTTCCTATATCAGTCTGTCAGTTGCAGGAAGAGCTGCACCTCTGTCCCCTCTGCAGTCCCCTCCTGTGTCAGGCCTCATGCCTTTATCTCCCCTGAGATGGATAGCTGCACCTCTCCCACTTGTAGACTGGGCTCTCTGCTCCAGTAACCTGTGTATCAACCATGCTTATCCCGCAGATCTCAGTGAGTCTGGGGACCTGCAGTTCTTCCTTTCAGAGAGTCTGTAACCCGTAGCATTCAGTGACCAAACAGCCTTCTTAAAAACAGAGTGGTGTTTATTTTAACAGTAGGAAAAAAGCATGTAGAGAAAAAGGATTTTAAAACAACATGCAAGTCTGTCTTACCTAAAGGAATATTGCCATTCCCTGATGATAACCTCGGCAGGCCTAGCTACTTCAGATGCCACAGCATGTCCAGCAGGTGTCAGTCTGGTTCCCCTGAACATCTCCCCACTCTCTTGAATGAGTGTTTTGTTCTTCTGTTTTAGACAAAACTGATCTGGTAGGCTCATTCGGAGATAGAGCCAAATGGCTCTGCCATTGTCCCTTAACAGTCCCCAAGTGTTTGCTGTTGTCCCTTAACAGTCCCCAAGTGTTTGCTGAGGAGTGGCTTATTTTGGCTGCTGTTCTCCCTTCCTGCTTGTTTTTCCTTAGAGTCCTCTGCTAAATTAATCCAATATATACATACAGTAAACATCCCAATAATCAGCTTAACCTACATTATTCATAAATGATTACAGAGCAGTTCCAATTCCATCACACATTCTTACTGCGCCCAACTTTATGCTGAGAAATAAAGTGCTTGTTATTCTGTGGATGACGGTGGCTGAGCTTCTTTCCAAAATCTGGCCATGAGTGCTACAGTGGAACACTGCTAGGTGCTGAGCACTTATGAAAATCTGGCTCTTGCAGATGAGCATATGAGGTCCCCCTCTGAAAAAAAATGGGTAGATTTTCTAGATAAATCGGAGTTTTGGGGATCTTTATTGCCACATGAGCCTTGGTGCTGCCAATCGGTCAGGTAGCAGTGAGCACTCCACACTTGTCTCAACCAATGGCAGCTGTATTTATTAATTGATAATGAGCACTTAAAGCAAGCCCAAAAACTATTCAATGCACTTCCCCCAATCCAAAAGTGGCACCTCTCCCTTATCTGAGTTGACTCTTAACCAGATTTTCAAAGGATTGCACAAACTGGTACGGTGCCATTTAGTATGAGGAGGGGGAATCAAAATCTGACTCTAAATAGATGGGGGGGGACAATATCTCTCACATGTTGGTGACAGAGATAATGCCTTTCTCAAAACATAACAAACTCCCTCGGGAATGCCTGCAGAATATAATCTTAGACAGAAAGAGTAATCCCTTCTAAAACCCATACGAAGGGAAGGATCTTGCATTCAAACACTGTGAACACTAACCTTTATCCCGACCCTGTCTCTGTCCCCCCTCCGCAGACTCTGTCCTCTTCCCTGCTTTCAGCATCCTTCTTTATATTTTCTGTTACTTTACTCCCACTGCAGAGTATTAATCATCTGGCCTCTATCACATTACACTCAATAAATGAACACAGTCTGATTAAAAAAAAAAGCCCAATTTTGTCCGTGTTTATTTCTTTCCTTATTTTATTACCAGACTCTGTGTAGCCACTATTTGCACATTTTCTGTAGTTGGTGAAACAAAAACAAAAGCAAAAAAATTTAAAAAAATAAGTAAATTAAACAATAATTTAAAAAAACCTATCTTCTGCTTGATGGCATCTTGTAAGTGTCTTTTCTGGGGGTGGGGCAGGAAAAGATAGAAAATTAATATTTATATATTTAAAGAAAAGTACTGAATTATAACCCAGGTTTTACAAATGAAACTAAGAGAAGGACGTGTTAGATGCAAAACCTGTGTTCTCAAAGGGAACCAGTGTCCGACCTGGAATAGAACCCAGGAGTCTTAAATGCAATCCTCCCATGTAACCACTGTACAAACTACCCCTTTAATGGGATGAAATGTGTGCGTGAGCATTTAGTTAACCAATGAGCCCATCAGTTTTATGAATATCCCTCCAGTTTGCCTGCTTTAAGGTTCACAGATACTCTTTTCCTTAAATGAGTTTTATATCCTGTGGTAAATTAAATATACGTCGTGCCATTAACTACTCCAAAAAGATGGGTAAAAATTATTTGTGAGCAGTGTTTTGACCTCACAGATATCTGTCATGTCGTCCTTACTCGGTCACAGAAGAACACTTATTTACACTGTCTAGAAAGAGTGGGGGGAATGTTAGTGAGACTTGCAATTTAACACTTGCTTAGATTTTCCAGGGAAGTCGCGGAAGTTGGCTTGGATTTATTAAAGGAGATGTGCATTTTTAATTATTAAGTTTTAATTCGTTCACAAGAAAGCAAGCAACAAAGCCAGTCAGATTTCTAAATTGCAATAGCACAAGCACATAACGACTGCGAGCGATTAACTTCTACACCTGCATAACCACATCACAGGAGACTTAAAACTAGAAGTCTCATTAGGTAAATTTGAGTACAAGGTTGAAAATTGACTAGTGCAGCTACTACAAAACAGTGGAAAATGTAACCAAATTATTATAGTCCTAGAAAATTTGAGAATAATAGCAAGTTCCATTTGGTTGTATAATGCAGTCTGACAGCTGGCGTAGACTCGGTGCCTTGCCGAGCCCCAAAATCAACAAGTTTGTCTCTTATCACATACAGGGCTGGGAGAAAGTGTTCCTTCCAGACCAATAAACAGCTAGTGCTGTAAATTTTAACCCTTCTGCGAAGCCTGCCCCGCCTGTTGGCAAGGTTCACTTTCCTTTCTTTTAATTCACTATCTCCTTCAAATTATAATAATTGAGAACACATTAGGAGTGAGATGGAGAATGGAAAAAGCTAAGTAGACAATCACCTTGTAAACATCTTGTGATGGTGATGGCTATTAAACAGGAACGCTCAGTACCAACTGAGTCACAGGCGAGCTTATCCAAGCAAATCAATGCAAGTTAATCTTTCAGTGTCAGCTGGCTGAGTTTTGGACTAGTGATGAATGCCTTGACTGGAAAGATGAAATGCTGGAATGCCAGGCAGTGCTCTGACAGCTACAGATGGTGCCAATTACTGCCAATAGAGCCTGTCCTGCTGTGAGCCCAAGATGTCTGATTTGTGGTCACAGAAAAATGAAAAAGTAGTTTCCCAGCTGGGCCTGTCACCTGTCCTATATTGCTCCATAGCAAAAATTGTATTCGTGTTTTAAAATCAAATTTCTTTGTATATTTATGCTAATGATACCACCACGCTAATTACCAGACAGATGCCTTGCAAAAATGCAGACTCCAACAGAAAAGAGCGTTTTCCTTCCCAATAAACTTTAGGCATTATACAGAACTTAGAATAAAATACAACATTGGGGGATATCTGTAATCCGCATTTGTAATAGCTCAGGGAGATATTCTTTGCTTTATTCAGCTCTGTGAAGTCAATGGAGATTTACGGGGTATAAATCAGAATAGAATTTGGCCCACAATCTGCTGTTCTGTACAATACTTAGTTCAACAAGCTTTTGAATATTAACATCAGGCTTTGTTTTTCATTGTGTATTTTATATTTTCTGTGTTTGTTTTCATCTTCCTTCTTTTTCCGCCTCAACCCGAGCTATACAAATGGTCATTTATTGCACTTGTGCATTATTTCCTGCCTCTGTGATATTTAAAAGGATTAGTCTAGACATCTGTGATCTGTAATTGGCTTTTTCCATGAAAGGGGATCAGCTGTAAGAACTTAAGCAACCCAGACTTGTTTTACTTGTGGTACTTGAAAGCCTTCTGGACAGAGCACCTTTGCTGCAATGATTTAATACCAGGTTTCTCAGTGTGTGAGCGGGGCTTTATCCAGCTCTCCACTCTGCTGTCATCACTGAATCCACCATTATTTTATTAACTCAAAAATGCCAACTTTTTTTATTAAAATATATTTTGCACTAACTGGTCCCAGCTTTGACTTGCTCTAGTAGTTATGGTGTGGAACTGTGCTCTGTAAAAAGATTGTGCACTAAAAGATGTTTCTAGATGGATTTCATTTTATATATTCAATTAACAATAGCATGGTAATTATCCTTATTGGAGCATGAAATAAAAGTCTGTCTCTTTTTCTCTGTACTTGGAATTAGCTTACCAGGATTGCCTAACTCTTAATAGCTAGTAGGTTTGAGGGGGCACTATTTTCCATTTTATTAGACCCAGCCTTCGCTAGTGGAGCTATTTTGTCTTCAACTTAAAACAAAAATGTTTAGCAAATTTTAGAATCCATTTAACAATAGTAGTAAATCAGAAGACAAATTGCACTATAAAAATAACCCTTGCAGCAGCTGTGAAGTGGAATGGGCCAAAATACCTTCAAGATCCTGGCTTGAATTGTAGTCCTGAGCAGAATGTGTTTGGTGGTTTCAGATAAGCAGTCAGTTGCCAGTAGTCTACATTATAATTCCACCATCAAACTTGGGAGCTCCAAATGGTCATGACTGCAGAATGACATCCTTTTGAATGAGTGATCTGTATATTAATCAGTGGAGATAAACTGAGAAACAGGAGGGAAGCTTTGCTTTCCAAACTTTTCGCAGCCTGCCTTTTGTGGGGTCTTGAACAGGGTTAAGGCTGCGGGGACATTTTGAGGTTTTGATAGTATCTTTCTCTACTGTCATAAACCCACACTGTTGAAAATATCCTAGACAAAATTGTATTATCATTTTGTATTATCGTAGCATATAGGAGCCTCAGTCAGGGACCAGGCCCCCACTGTGCCAGATGCTGTACAAAGACAGAACAAAAAGAGTCCCTGCCCCAAAGCGTGTACAGTCTATGTTCAGTTTTCTGGCCAGTGGAATTCTTCTCCTTTGTTAGGGTCAATAATTTATGCAAATTGATTCCATTGTTTTTTAAAATAGTATACATGTGAAGGAAATTAAGAGGTATAATAATAATGGGAAGAGCCACAGAAACAAATTATCTCGTCGGCAGGTACCTTAAGTTCATTTTCGGATACAGCTGTAAAACTTCATCCATGGGTGCTTGCAGCTGTGAGGTTTATAGGCCTGATAACATGAAGTGAAATTGTCTCTCAAGCACCGTTTTTGTCAACAAAGTAGAGAAATGCCACAGTTGAGGCTAAATCCTACAGCTGTTCCAAGAGCAAAACCCCTGTTGACATCTCCTCTACGTGTGGTGTGGCTGCCGGGTGATGCTGATGGTGGTTGGAAGTGTTGCATGCCTGTTGTTGCACCCTAGCTGCTGTGTGTGACATTTGGGTCACTCTTCTTTGAAAGTGCAAATTACTTGCAATATTCTATTTGCTATCCATTTTTTTCTGATCAGATAACAGTTAAAACCAAGTACACCTCTACCCCGATATAATAAAAGCTGATAGAACATGAATTCGGATAGAATGCAGTAAAGCAGTGCTCTGGGGGGCAGGGCTGCGCAAGTTCGATATAACGCGGTTTCACCTATAACGCAGTAAGATTTTTTGGCTCCCGAGAACAGAGTTATAGCGAGGTAGAGGTGTGTTTTGGCTTTGCTACCTAGAGCTCCAGCTCCTGACAGAGAAATATTTCCGATGTCTTCTGAACAACTTTTTCATTTCCTGACTGCTGGGAGAGAAAGGATAAAACCAGTGAATACCACAACCATGGGGCCCCTGAGTGCAACCTTTTCCAGGGCAGATGCACTGTTTTATGTAACGTTAAACCTGGGGAGATACTTAACCACTTTGCCTCAGTGCAGCATGTCTAATTCTTGGCACAAATGAGAGTATTCGTGTTTCATTCAGCTTGGCAACCAGCCAGCGTGGAGACTCTATTTTCATTTTCAAATTTCACTTGGCAGATCCTTAAAAGTCACTGGAGAACTTTGTCTGGATAATAAAAAGCAACTTTTATTGAAAACTAATTATTTTTTCAGCCTCATGTGCCAGCTGTTTAAAAATGTTGTGGTCACATTAGTGCATACTTTAATGACCAAATTCTAGAAAAATGCAGATCCTATTGTGAAATGTTCCTAACAGCAGCTAATAAGCCACTTGTTTTCTGCCTCCTCCAAACCTGTTCAAATACACAGATAGGTTTTAGAAAGAATTAGATTTCAATTAACATAAAATGCACAAATGCCAATATAAAATGTCTGTCTGTTTTGAGTGATGGATTCATAAGCCTTTAGGCCTGAAGATCCAGAGTTTCATAGGAATTTGGGTGCCTAAAGATGCAAATAGGTGCCAAGAGAGATTTTCCGAAGCACCTAAATGGGAGTTAGAGACTGTTTCCCACTGTTTCTAGGGGAAATCCTTCTTGGGACTTTTTGCATCTTTAGGCACTGTGATAAAGCCTCTGTCCCAAATCTGGACCTTAGCATCCAAAATTTGGGGGCTTAACATGAAACTCCCCCCAAGCTTATACCCAGCTTGGTTCTGATCTCGCTGCCACCAACCAGGAATCAGTGCCTGGTACACTGAAGCCCCCCCAAAATCGTCCCTGGGGACCCCCCAAGACCCAGAACCCCTGGGTCTCCTATCTCAAACGGGAAAACAAGTTCCTCCCCCTTGTCTCCTCGTTATCTGATCCCCAACTTCCCTCCCTGGGTGAGCCTGGGCGATGCAGTACTTAACTCCTTGAATACAAAACAAAGAGGCCAATCAACCTCTCCCTAAGGCGATGCATTCAAACCTAGTAAAGCTAACATAAAGAGATTTTCCACCGCCCCCCTTTCCTGTAGCCTAACCAGAGAAAAACCAAAAACCTCAACCAGGTTTTAAAAAGAAACTTTATATAAAAAGAAAGAAAATACAGAAAAATATAACCCACTGCATTAAGATGTCAATTACAGGCTCTTGCTTATAAGAATTAGGAATACACAATCTGATTCAAAAAATAGCCAATTTAAACGAGTCCAGCAATTACACCCATGTAAATACAAACCAAAGCACATAACAGCCTATTGCTTGGTTTCCTTTGTACTCACACTTGATAGTAGAATATTAGAAAGAAGATTGGAGTTAGCAGAAAAGCTGTTTCAATCCATAGCCGGGAGAAACAAAAGACACTGAGTTCCTTTCCCTCCCAGACTTTAAAAAAAATCCAGTTCTCTGATTGGTCCTCTGGTCAGGTGCTTGATTCCCCCCTGTCCACCCCTTACAGGTAAAAGAAAATTAACCCTTACCTATCTACTTATGACAGTCACCTAAATGCCTTTGAAACTGTGGCCCAAAGAAGCCAAGGGGATCCTGGTATCTGTTGTTCTGCACAGGATATAGAATGTCACTCGGTAAAATAGAAAGGGCTAAGTCACCCTATCCAGCAACAAGGGAGCAGAGGAGTCAGAAATCAGATTGCCTGGCAATTGTTGTTTTGGGTGGGAAGAGTTTTGGGTCTCAAGGAAAGGATAGGGAACCATTTCCATCCCCACAGAACTTGGGGATCAGTGATGAAGGGAACCCTAGTGTACTGAAGTAGGATGTCCTGCTATTCCCTCAGCTTCAGTCCCCAGGAGATCTAGCAGGAATCACACTGCCATTGTCTGAATCCCCTATGGCAGCGGAGCAACAGGCACACAGTGGACTCTATGGGAGTTGGTGCTTTTTGATGCAGCATTACCATCTGATGAAATTGCCACACAGATGCTCCACCCCTGATCCCCCTCCAAAGCCCTGGCAGAACCTGATCCCTGCAGTGCGCTTGTGCAGAGGGTTCTGCAGGATCCCAGGGCGGAGATGTGTGTTGGGAACAATACCTTGAAGGTATCATTACCCATTTCTGTGCCTTCAGGTGGTTCTACCTCAGGTGGATTCTCCGCTTTCATAAGTGGGCAGGATGATCGGAACTGCTATAAAGTCAATTATTTTCATGTGAACTGTACTTATTCTGCAGGATTAACTATATCTAGACTCACAACAGAAAGTAGTGAACAGATCCATTCCTAAGGCCAGGGTGAGTATATATGGCTATTTTTATTAGCCTGTCTTGTCTATTTAGAATGTAAGCTCCCTGGGGCATGGATCATCTCTTACTGTATGTATGTATAGTGAGTGTGTGTTACAAGACCCTCCTCTGAAGAGGACACAAATTGTTACAGCTCCTCGCTACAGAGCCTTGGCTTGTTAGCACAAGCTGTAGCAGCTTCAGAGGTCCGCAGTTCAATTCCCAGTGCATCAGCCAAAATGTGTATAGCACAACGGGCTCCGGATCTTCGTTGGGGCCTGCCTCTTGATGCTACCATAATACAAAATATGATATTTGTTATAATGTATAGAGAAAAAGTGGGCTCCCTGTACGAGTCTAACATATATGAGTGTATAATGTATCTGACAAAATGGGAGAAATTTTGAAATATTAAGTTACTTAATCTTCAGGGCACATTTGTGAGCCAGGGACTCAGAAACGTAGTCTCTTCACAGCCCCCTTTGTGACTAAGAGCTTCAAAGCCCCAAGAGACAATGGGAGATGTATTCTGCCTGTAACTTCCTTCTTCCAGCTTCCCTTCATGTGCACTTCCTGTGTGACTTCGCTTCCCCCCCCCCAGGGGAAGCATTTCTTACAGCACTCGGCGTCATAATTCTTATGGCCAGTACGTGCACAGCCAGGCAGATGCTACTTTAAATTAAAGATCGGTCTGAGCCAAAACCCTGGGTTCAAACACCTTCCAACTTTGAGAGTTGTATCCAAACTTTACGGCTCAGTCCTTTCTCTTCTTCATTTCAGTCTTACTGAGTTACAGCTTCAAATATTCTTGGGCAATCAGAAGCTACAAAGAGATGTAATGGGAAGAGGAAGAGAGGAAGTTCCATGGGAGAACAGTCAAATTTCGATTGGCCAAAGCTATGCTCTCTTTCCTGGATCAATTTATTGTACGCAAAAAGTATTATTCAATGGACAAGAACAGTCTTACATCTGACTTTCTAATGCTCTACTTCTCGGTATAACTTTCATGTAAAAATGTACTTTTTGCCTATCATGTAATACAGCCCCATAAAAATCAATATGTTGCCTATACATAAGTAAAATATTATATATTTATATAAACACTAAAGTTAAATGACAACATGGGGCAAAAATGTGAAATCATGGAATTACATTAATGGACATGCAAAACCCAACGTTTATATGTTCATCGTGTTCTTCGCCTTCATAAATCTTTCATTCCTCCTTTTTGAGCACATTACAGTTGAGTTCATTTCTCCCTTTTTAATTGTTTTCAAATAGATTTAATGTTCATTATACCTACTTTCCTGCATTTTTAAATCTGTGCAAGTAATTATGGAATATAAAGTAAAGTATTGAATTGTCTTGCCATACAATACAATCCTAGCCAATAGTTGTGTCATGGATATCATTGTAAAACCGTTAATTCCTAAATAAACAAAATCTGACAGCTAGTTTTTGAATGTGTGTATTTCCAGCTGATTTCTCTGCCCATAAAATGGGCCAGAATAATGCAGGTAAGAATCTTTTTTTTTTTTTTTTTTTTTTTTTTGAAGAAAGGAGTTTATTTATAGTGGCTGACATAATACTCTGCAGTATGACATTTTCTCCCAGGAAACAGAGAGCTTGGAAGCAGATGAGCTGCTTTAAGGTGAAAAGGGAAGAAACAAAAAGTACATTTTAATGAGACATTTACAAATTGTTCTGCACAGGGAGAACCCTGTTATACCAGCACTTTGTCACTGAAAAGATTGCAGATGTCTTTCATCTGAGTTTGTCCTGAAGCATTGGTAGTACAAAATATACAAACATATGGCCAAATCCTGTTATGCAGACAACATAAGGCATGAGTAAGGAATTCAGGATTTATCCTATAGTAAAAATATTACATAGGGTTTAATAAATGCTGTACAATAAATTCCATGTATGCTATCTCATTGGTGTTTTCTGAAAAGTCTGCTCATAGTCTGGTGGTGGGACCCACCCACAATGCAGGAGGTTAAAAAGGGAAATCCCTGTGGAGATGAAATCCATGTTAGGTGCTAACTGTAGGTCCCTAGATGTGTCTTACTGCAGCAGGCCTGTGTTTTAAACAGCAGGGGAACGCCAGTGAGTACATTCAGAGATTCCCCAGGGAATTCTTCCATGGGGACCCGGGATTTCTGGCAGGCAGCTTGAGTGAGGTCAGCCAGCAAAAGCTGTATATTCAAGGAACACACTTCTACATGCACATCACTGATATCCCTCAGACCCCAGAGACCGGCTGCTATTGCAATCTCCCAGCGGACTCTGTTGATCTTGTCCAAATGGAAGTTTTGATATACTCCTTGTCAAATATCCTAGGCCTGTCACTGAATGCAAACAAGCCCCACTGCATATCTTCACTGAACAGGCAGAGGCATGCCTGGTATATATAAGCTCCACCTGGCTGACCTCAGTGAAGGTGCCTCTCTGTCATCCAGGATGTTATTAAAGAAGCATCAGGCTCAAATGGAACCAAACAGAAAAGAAAACAGAAGAGCGGGATCAATAAAGCCCTCACATAAGAATCCTCCTTGCAAGGGACAGATACTTAAAAACAAACACACCCCTTTAGGCTTTGGAAGTGTGGCCTATATCACCCTATCTCTAACACATTCCTATGCATTGCTTGAACCTTAAAACATGTCATGCCTGTGCTATTAATTTATTTACTTCACTTTCCTTCCACGTCCCTCTATACAGGTTTGAGCATGAAGGCTAGTTGATATAAAGGTGATCTTGGCAATGTTTTAGGCCATGGTGCGCTGTGACTGCTGGCAGTTACGCTGAATGGTATTTTCTTGTTTTTTCCCTGTGCTTTTAATTCATGGAGAAGACGTACCGTTGTCACTTTCCATTTCTGTGAACTTTAAAAAAAAAAATGCAGATGAGCAAAAATTTCATAGATTCATAAAACTAGCATATTCCTCATATAATTACAAGTGTTTTATTTTTTTGGCTGCTGTTTTGTTTGTTTGTGGGAGAGCTGCCTTCTTTTAAATATATCTGAGTATGCACACATGCTGCCACCAGTGGATGTAATTAATGCTGGGAAATTGTGGCTTTCAGTCTTACCAAGCACCAGAAATGTTCTAATTTGACAATATGGCTAACAAAATATGAATTTATTTTGGGACAACCCTCCACCTAGTTGTGTAGAGACACAGTGTAACCCGGGTTGGGGTGGAGGGAAGAAACTGTTTCCAGAAGAACTAAATACCAGATTATAATTTTTATTTAAAAATGTTCCAATCTATTATGTTTAGGATTTTCTAATATCAGCAATTTCCAGCAGTATTACATGGGAAAAAAATGCTACTATGAACTCTTAGAAAAAGGGATTAAAAGAAAGGGAAACTCATCAAAACTGTTGGCTTATTTAATTTACAATACAATAGGAAGAGCTGCAACTAATAAATGGACTTTCCATTTAAAATGTATTGAAACCTGAGTGCAAACAATATATAAATAAAACCAGAGAAAAATCAAATACTGTAAGTAATATATGATGGGCTATGTTAAGAAATCAAAGTGAGAAGAAAAATCAAGGCTTTTTTAACTGAGGTATCTTTTTTGCCATGCTGTGTAGCATTTAGGACAGTCAGAAATTGTCTCCACAGAGAGAGAGCCGCTGAGTCTAAAATCTTTGTAGGCCTAATGCATGGATCATACTTTCAGTAAGAGACTTTCCGTAGTTTCTATTTATTCCATATTCTGAATCCACCATTTTATTCAGCATGGAACTAGGCTATGTAAGGGTTATGCACAATAGTGTGTGTTACATCCAGGAAAAGGCATATGCCTTCCAAGTATGATCAGCCAGTAAGAGTTTGTTCAGAAGTTTTAATGCTTCTAGCTCAACTTTTATTGATTGGATTGGGTATGTGTTCACTGGGTAGGGTTATTTCCTCCATGCATCCGACGAAGTGGATATTCACCCACGAAAGCTCATGCTCCAAAATGTCTGTTAGTCTATAAGGTGCTACAGGACTCTTTGCTGCTTTTCCTCTAAGTGTAAATTCTTATTAATCTCAGTTGTCATTTTTGTAAGGCACCTCAAGACTCTTATTTATTATTACTCCAAACACAATTGTAATGTTGAACTACAAATATTCAGTTATAATCAACGAAAGGTAAAAAAACTTTTATTGGGCATTTAAATAGAAGCAGAAATAAAAATTGTTTTTTATTTGTAGGTATTCATGTGGCTTCTAAAGTTGTTTTTCCCCCAAAACTGAATTTAGAGTCACACAAAATATAAAGATGGTTGCTAAAGATAGCACTTTTTGATACACCAGTGCCATGGTTTGCAAAAGGCTAAGTCTTCTGCTTTTCTTTTCCTGCTATGAACATTGGGAAATGCTGAGTAAAATACTTATTATTCTCCCTTTCAACAATCAAAACCCGTAAGAACAGGCATGGGAACATAGACTCAAATTTTAAAAACATTAAGTTGGAAAGTCTTTTTTTAACAATATAAATATATTTCTATTTTATGTGCCTCTAAACAGTTTCTAATAGCTGTGGAAATAGACCTTAAATGTCACAATGTCTTTAAAAGCTACAGGTTATGTCATTTGGCACATTACGTGAAGGTGTAGATAACATTAAACACATGAGCCATATAATGGTTATACAAATATGTACAAAGGCTGTAAATCAAGATCACACAGAATCTGTATGTAAAAGCATTACTTAGATCTTATCACAAGTCCAAAATTTACACTGGATCTGGTAAAATAGTTATTCACCAGAGGCACTATACATAATTCCTTAAGTTATCTATTACACCGATCTGTTCTGAGGTCATCTGTATTCTTTTGTAATTTCTGCATCTCTATAGTGCCAAATCTTCTAAAAGGTGCTGAACAACTTAAAGGTTTAGGGCCAGCATGAGTATACTGAAATTTTGATATTCAGTTCTCTTGTTACTCAAAGAAACTATAAAGCTAACAATTATGCACCTGCAATAATTTGCAGGCTTGCATATTTCACTTATTATTCACACATTTTTGGCATCCTGTCAGGTGACTCTGGAATAGGTAATAGTCTTGGTGAAAAACAGATTTTCAAGTCCAAAGCAAACTAGGATGTTCTCGTTCTCGTGCATCTTTTTAAAAAAAAAAAAAAAAACTGGTAAAAAATTGACCATATTAAAACAAGTACTAATGTGCACTCCAGCCAACATTTAGACTAAAGTCACATTAGCACGTAAGCTACTAAGTTAAGTCCCACCTGATCCTTGGATCACTGAGCTGTCTTCCACCAGCTAAACACAGTATTGATGAATGAGCAGTGTAGAAGAACGTTATTTTAATAATTACTTAGTGTTGGTACTTTGTACCATATGCATGCTCATAAGAGATGGGATAGCTAATCTTGAAATTTAACTACTGTGAGTAGATCTCTCTTGGTGCAACAAAGTAGGACTATATAATTCTTCTTTCTGGGCTTTCTACACATATCTAAATGAAATTCAGAATTGACTTCTTTGGATTCATTCTGTGCTGCTGACCTCATGTCCACATGCTCATTCCCTTTTTCCAACTTTGGCCAACTCCCTGTGACTATTTTCCTGGTTGTGTTGGTGCAGTGAGGGGAGACATTCTTTCACTCAGACTGCCCCATCTCTCTGGAGTGTGATCTCTGCGCCCCACTGAGCTAGTGAGAGAGACATCCTCTCTCTAAATCTCCCTTTTTCTCCTTTGCTTACAGATGACTCTCTCTGTCACTCTAATATATTTGTGATACTCTGTCTTATGGATGCTGTATAAAAATGAAGTGTCTTGAATTGTAATGTTATAAAGGGAGCTGCTGCTTGAATGAGGTGCTTCCCAAGGAGTAACAATGTTTGTCAAGCAGATGTTATTCCATTCTGAATAATGGAATCCATTTAGTGTCCTACAAAAACATCATGGAAATCAAAAGATTCAGCAGAGATGTAACAGCTGGAGAATTCCCCCCCCCCTCCATACCGTGAATAATACTTATTGCAGATGTTTTAAAATGGCCAAGGTACTATTCAGGAGAAAAGATCCATAGCTTTCTGAACCACATGAAGCCATGGTTCTGTTGCCTGTATTCTGCTGAGCTATTCAACAGAAAACTCATCTAGGTCATGGAGCTCTTCCAAATGAAGCCTCTTCTGGTTCTGATGCAAGAAGGCCCAACATGAGCAATTTTAATGTTGTTAGACAAAACCTTGCATGTGCTAGTGGATAACTGGTTACATACTTTTATAGGTATGGTGGAAAATCTTCTATTCATTTACCATACTTATTAAATAAAACAAAATTCTTTTTCTACATCAAGCAGATCAATGGAAATGCAATTTACATTATTTTTAGTTTAAAAAGCTATATCTAGTTTAAAAATACTAAAAACTGCACTGCTGATTGGCAGCTTTCTGCTACTCAGCTACTGAAGGCCTTCCTGAACAGATAGAGTGTAATTTGTAATGATGGCAGGTAGTAATCTACTGTCCTTTTATGAAGGATTGAGGTGCTTCACGTCTTGTGCTGCTTCATGGAGAGGAATCAGGAAGTGGTGTAAAACAATAGTCATTGGCTGCATAAGGTCAAGAATCCATACGTATGTTAGACCTGATTATCCTGTGTGTGCATACACCATGCCTGAATTTGAGAAGAGTAAATCAGCTGTGTCCAAAGAACTCAGGAAATGATGACTCTGCAAACCAACTGCCCATGTATTTGTCTGTCAAAGAATATGCAGTCGAACCTCTATTGTACAAACAACCAATTATGCAAACAATTTTTCCCAACAGAAAAAAAAACACATAGCAAAAGTGGTGTCAATGAAGAACCAGTTGACATCCTTTCACATTCTGCTCCCTTCAGGGCATCAGCGGTTTGAAGGACAAGAAGAAGCGACAGTATGATGCAAAAGTTGCTGTACAGTGCACCATACCTACTGTGATTTTTGAAATGTTCAGTTTTATGAATTTTTTGATTTTATGAATTACTTGATCTGCAATCAGTTCATAAGATATGAGTTCTACTGTAAATGGTGACCAGAGTAAAGTCCTTTGACACCAACTATAACATGGATACCTTTTGCTTGCCTGAATCTTAGTTGCCTTGTGATGTATCAGGGGTAAAGAGAGCCTATAGATATTAACTAAGTCTTTTATGGTGAAATGCGTTATTAAAAAGGAAAAAAACGCATGCATACATTATCACAACATAACTTGTCAATTAAAGAAAGATAAAGCAACTGTAATATAAGAAATATTTATCTTTAGGAGCAGCTAAAGTGTCAGTAGAAATGGCTGCATTATTAGCAAGAGTTTGATGATACTACAGCCACTCAAGAAGAATATTCATCTACTTTAGATCTATTCTTAATTAATTCTGGAATACTTGACAGGCTTTTTCATTTAAAATTCTGTTTTCCTCCTTTGAATATCCATCCTTGTTTGTACGATGGTACTTAATTTTCTTATGGCTACAACCTAACCTTTCTTTTTCAAACCCTTTTTGAAATTAATACTTTGTCATCACTTCCCTGCATTGACACACACAGGTTCCATGGTGGTTTAAAGGGAAAATAAGAAGATAACATGAGTTACAAAATCAAGTCTCTTCTTAAAACCCACTTCTTCTATGAAGTCCCAAAACACTGCCCCATGCTAGTGAAATGGCTATCGATAACCCATTATTGAAACACAAAATAAAACAAACAAAACATCTTCCACTGGGTTTCCCAATGTGTTTTTATGTCTGATCATTGTTTACACATGGCAAGCTCCAGTCTCTCTGATTTCAGTGGAGTTACTCTGGATTTACACCAGGATAACAGATCACAACTGGGCCCAGAGAAATTTGCGCTGAGCCACCCAAGTCAATGGCAAAACCAAGAATACCCAGAAGTCCTGATTTCAGGGCTTCTGTTCTAACCATTTGATGGGTGAACCTCAGAAAGATCAGTGGCTCTGTATGATTTAGCACCCCAAAGTTCAGATGATTATATAGACAAAACGGGGCTGGACATCTCAAAAAACACACTTCAATTTCAACTTGATCTTTCACTTTGTTCTGCCTCCGTCTACCTACCCATGAAATGAGTATAAGTGCTTCTCTACCCATGAATAAGGTAGACTATGAATTTAAAGCAGATTCACTATTCCGAAATAAGAACGTCCACATATAGGGCTGGTCTACACTAGGAGAGGGGATCGATCTAAGATACGCAACTTCAGCTATGTGAATAACGTAGCTGAAGTTGAAGTATCTTAGATCGATTTACCTACCGTCCTCATGGTGCGGGATTGATGTTCGCGACTCCCCCTGTCGACTCCGCTACCGCTGTTCGCGTAGGTGGAGTTCCGGAGTCAACAAGAGCACGTTCGGGGATCGATATATCGTGTCTAGATGAGACGCAATATATCGATCCCCAAGAAATCGATTGCTACCCACCGATACAGCACTAGTGAAGACGTAGCCATAGACTTAATAGCTACTCTGGAACAACACTCTGTGTAGACCAGACTGAGTTCCTACATCACTGGGACTACTCAGGAGTGTTATATGCTGTTCAATCTGAGTCAGATATCCCTTTCTAGCCATTAATGTTTGGCAGGCACTTTTAGGCGCTTGGATGAAAAATATGGTGTGATTGCTAACTCATAGCATTATCATTCATCCCTCGATGCCGTGCACATGAATCACTTTACTTTAAATAGCAGATACACATGTACAAAAAAGTAGGGCTACAAAAGTGCAAAAAACCCATTAGATTGAGAGGCATCAAAACCCACGTATGCAGGAATACATATGCATTTGTGCCAGGGTTTTCTGAAGTCCCACTTTTCCTCCACATTTTCAGTGAAAAGAATTAATCGTGTGGCTTGGTTTCAGTTTTAAACACACACAACTAAATACACAGGCTTAAAGTTACGTTTTCCAACCTCATTTGGAATAAACACAGCTGAATTAAAACCCTAAAAAGTGGCTATTTGGTTTTGTGATTTGTATTTCCAAATACAGGAAAATTTCCCTCATAATTCTTACTGAGATTCCCAGCATGTTGTTTATGACTTTTGCTGTCATTTTCATTAACAACAAATTGTTCAATATGATGCTAAACTGAGCTATATTAGATCAGCTAGAAATCTTTGTAGGCTCTCAATGCATGGGTATTACATATTCAAAACAGGACCTAATGTTTCAGAGATTCATATTCTACTATAATTATATGGTTCAATGCAAGTGATTATATCTCTTCTTCAGTATCGGACTGAAAAGTTTTGGTTTGCTGGCTTCCTCATAATTTACTGCCGTGGCATAATAGGCCAGTCTTGTGGAAAAAAAGATGATAAATGATGCTGGCAAGGATTCATAGATTTATTAAATTTCTATCAAACAGTGCAACAAAAAAAATCTGCTTAAGTTAGAAATGGGCTCAAATTTTTTAATCAAAATTCATGAGTCCTGATGCTTGGTTCAGTAGGTCCAAGGAAGGCTTGAATTGAACACTGATTAAAGAAAATAAAAGGCTTATTTGAAGTAATTTTTCAATGACGGCTTTTAATTGGATGTTAAATCAAATTCTTATCTGCTTTACTGCAGATAGCACATTATATAAAATATAGTTAGTGGCACTACCACTGTAACTGATACACTGAATAACAATTGACTTCTCACTTTACACTGAGAGGACAGAAGGACTGCAGTTGTCAACCTGTCAGAAATTAAGTATGTAAATTAATGCTTAAGTGTATGAATATGAATATGATTTACAAGCAGTTCTAAGTGCTGCTGGGAAAAGTACTGATTTCCCTCCCCTTATCCCCAAGGTTAACAATTACTTGCTGACCTTTGCAAATTTGATCTACATTAATTTTTTTTTGTCCTAACTAAAATTGTCTATTGTATACCAAGAAAGTTATCTTATTTCTATTATGTTTTATGTGTATTTAACCCATACACGGCCAATGATAATAGATGCTTATGCAGCACAATGGCGAAGGTATCTGTGAAATCTAGTATTTGTTTTCTTTGTAGGTAATGTTGCAGGATAGTGCTATTTGTGTTGAGGATGTAATTTTAGTAGATCATTAATTTCACAATGCTTCACTGCTGAGAATAACAACTACTTTCTTGGTCTTGGAAAAGCCTCTATATCATCTAGGCTAATCAAGGTCAATAAGGAAATGAAAAAAAAACACCTAGAATTTATCTGAAGGAGTTGGGGTGGAGGTGAGGGAGGTGAAATCCCAAAGTGATTTAAATTTAAATGCTGTACTCACTCTCAGTTCTCCAGCAGAAGACTTGTATATGTGTAGTTTTTCTCTGTTGAAGTTTGCATCACCCACATTATAATCACTATGTTGAACGTTTGTGATTCTCTGTGGCACTGGAATTTACATATAACACTCTTGTATTCTTCTGCATGTACCTGTACAGCAGTGGTGCTACTGGATGGTGGAAATATAACTCTATGTTAGGAGATCCTCGCTAGATTAGGCATTTGGGTTAAATTCAGTGGGAAAAAACACAATGTAGGGAAGTTTATCAGAACTTTGTCTTCACTTTGTAGCATGTAACTACGTATTTCAGCAAAGAGGCAGCTTCTGGGTGGTGTAGCTGAACTACAGGATTCCTGGGCACTGGATAGAAAATGGACTTTTACTTCTTCCATCCATATTGTTGTTTCTGATGCTGTCAGTTCTGACACCCAACAAACTGGTGACTCTCGCATTTCAGCAGCTGATACTAATGCACTAGCTGCAAAAGAAGATGCATACTGTATACTTTAGTATTATATACTAAAATGAAGTTAATCAAACTCAGCCTCGCCCTTTTCCCTAAAACAGACTCCCTGGGCGGTGACAGGCTTTTTTTAGGTGATTATCCAAATCCAGTTTTGGAATCTTTAGGAAATGCAGCTTATTCAATGCATTGAAACCCCTCCCCCCCATTAGTTATGCCCCTGAATGTTTGAATGGCTCCAAGACTTCTGAAGGTGCTTGATACATTGCAGAGTGTAAACATCTCATCCTGCTTTAACCGGCAATGACCACAGAGCACCGTCAGCTACTTTTCTTGTATATTGGTGTAGCGCGAGTTACGCCACTGAGGTCGATGGAGTTGCTCCTGATTTGCAGCAATGTAACTGAGAGCAGAAAATGCTTTGCAGCATCACAGTTATTTCCCTGACATTACACTACACAGGTGACTAATTCCATCCTACATCAGTGCTAGTTCCTCCGATGCCATAACAGAGGAATATGATTTTATTGGAGAAGCCAGGTTTGGAGGCAGAAAGCTCCCATCAGAACAAACACATTCTTGGCAGTGATTCAGCAGAGCTCTCAAGCACATGCTTCACTTCAAGCACTCTGCTGGATTGGGGCTGTAGTGGTTGCAGAAGAAATACAGAGGCTTGTATCTATTGTAACTTGTGTTTGCTTTTAAATGTTTTCTTCATGTTTCTTCCTGCTTAATGTAAGTTCTTGCTCAACATTTACACCCAGCGTATCCAAGTAAATGGGGATTTGTGAACTTTTAGGGACTTTTTTCCCCCATTTCCCTGCCTCCACAGCCTCTATTTTTAGAAATCCCTCTATACTGCCTGCCACCCACACACACACACACACACACACACACAAACACACACACACATCCTGAGTTTTCAAACAGAAGGCCTTTAATATGACCTTAAATGTTTATATTTGGCTATGTAAACAGGACATTTATGCACCCAAATAAAGAGTTGCGCATCCTAATGTGTGATGTGGATGTTCCTTTTACTGTCTGTAGATGAATATTGGACTCACTGTCACACTTCTGGCAAGTTTCCCAAACCCCACTTCAGTTCTGAACCTGGTATTTGGCTGCTGTAAATCAGTTTAAATCTATTGGCTTCAATGGAGCTATGCCGATTTATATCAGATGAGACTCTGGCCCCTTAAGAAAAGCAATATCAGGTTCACATAATTGGAATGGGAGATCCCTATTAGGTAGCTGTCTCGATGAAATAATGTACAAGAGGTAAATGATGTCAGAGTCAAGACTTTCTGGGGCATTTGCAATTTTTTCACATAACCTTTGTGGTAGAAATATTCATCTTTATTCTAAAGCTGCATTATCTGGTAAATACCCTAACGAACGATGGCAACAATTCGTGTTTTTTTTCTGTTAACAGCTTGGAAGAAAAACAGTATGTTGCTCAACCAGATATGGTTCTAATTATAGCGTTTGCATTATACTGTTTTAATTGTCCTCTTAAATGTGTCTTTTGACATCCTGCCAAGAACTTCTCAATGATTTCTTCATTGAATAGAGGACTTTTAGTCATCCACTACATTTCTTAAGACCGTAATTTTCAACAACATTAAAATCCACTTTTTCTTCCTTGCATCATGCTGCAGTTAATACCATTCATCTTGAGAACAATTGTCCTGTCACCGATTTACCTGCGAAGCAGTCTCTCTCTTTATTCACGAAGAAAGAGATGGAGAAGCTCAGGGAATTAGTGACCCCACCATCCTTCTTGGCTTGTGCCTACCTTGGGGAAATGGTGGTGATGTAGCTTTTTGCTCTTGGAGGAAGAAGGATTTAATGAGTAGGAAATCCACAAAATTCACTCATTTCTACATTTTTCATATTATGCATAATTTGCTTTTATTTGGGAGGAGAGTGGGAAGGAGGGAGTCATAAAAGAGGTCATTTATTTCTTGTTTTACCAAAAGAGCTTCCTCAAGGTAATGCTACTTTACATTCTCTAGAACTTTGCTTCTCAAAGCCAGTCCGCCGCTTGTTCAGGGAAAGCCCCTGGTGGTCCAGGCCAGTTTGTTTACCTGCCGCATCCGCAGGTTCAGGCGATCATGGCTCCCACTGGCCGCGGTTCGCTGCTCCAGGCCAATGGGAGCTGTGGGAAGGGAGGCCAGCACGTCCCTCGGCCCACGCTGCTTCCTGCAACCTCCATTGGCCTGGAGCAGCGACCCAGGGCCAGTGGGAGCCGTGATCGGCCAAACCTGCAGACACGGCAGGTAAACAAACCAGCCCAGCCCGCCAGGGGCTTTCCTAGTTTGAGAACCACCGCTCTACAGGGTAAATGTTTTATGATTATAAATCACCAGAGTAGACCTTTGATGCAAATGAGAAGAATGGATTTAAGAAGCAACTCCACGTAGTTCTGGAGCAGTAGGCATGGTTACAGAACAGAACAATACATTTGAGGTCATTCAAAAGGCCTCAGCCTTTCTTAGTCCGAAATGGTGCTTTTTCATTTGTTTTATTTTTCTTTTCCCCAAAATATCTGTAGGATATGGGGGCCATATGTCAGCACCATGGGCCTGCTTCAGATCTCAGTTACTCTGGTCCAAATCCATTGAATTGAATAGAATACTCTGGAATTATGCCCATGTAACTGAGATTAAAATCTGGGCCTGTGTATAATTTCAGGATAAGTAGCACAATGGTTTGAAATGAAATTAAGGCCCTCTATCTGTGTACAGCAGCTGCAGTTCTATTTTGGTGGGACCCACAAAGGATTCTGTGAATTTCCTAGATTTAACTTAAAATTGTGTAACACAACTGAAATATTTGCTGAATTTTATGATTTCAAAGTTATTTATTCATGTTCTCAAAAGGATAAACTAAACTAAAGTAAATAATGTAATAAAATAAAATAAATGTAGGTCTCAATACAGCAAAGCACTTGAGCACATGCTTACCTTTAAGCATGGGAGTAGTTTAATTGAAGTCAATGGGACTAGTGTTTAAAGTTAGGCACATCCTTAAATACTTGTCAAATTAGGACCTGGGTCCACAATTCAGGAAAGTACCTCTATTCAGGAGAGCTTGCAAGATCGTGTTTATGGGCTTTCCAGACTAGGGATGAATTAAGCACATGTTGAAGTGCTTTCCTTGATCCAGGAGACCATCTACCGCGATGGACACCCACTTGCAGGCTTAGATCTTTAGCAGAAGCTAGGAGGAATGCTTGCTCCTATTATTTTCTCTGCATGTTGCCTTCTTAAAGCTACAAAGATGTCCCAATTTAAGATCAATATCTGAAAATACATGGTGCATCGGTATTGCTCATGCGTTCTGCTAGTTAATCACTTCTTCAGTATGTGTATCCATCATCATCAAACATGTATAGTCTACTGAGGACCACTGAAACAGCCAGAGTGACTATGGTTGATCCTGTTGCACAAGGCATCATGTTGTAAAGTTCCCAGATTTGTCTCAGTCCTGCGAATCTCTGGGCAGCCCTCCCCCAGGTGACACCAGATGGAGTCAGAGCATGTACCCCTTCGTGGTCAATGGAGAGTTTGAGAACACAGGGTGCTGGGGGTGTATTTGTCCATCCTGGTGACATGGTGGAAGAGCATGCAATGCTGCTCTTTGAATATAATGAGCAATTGGAGGAAGGCCAGATCTCTGCAATATTATGACATTTCACACAAAGTTCCTGCACAGGATTTGGTGCTGTTGCATGCTCACTAATTAAGCAGCCAGATAGCTCAGTAGTTTGAGTATTGGCCTGCTAAGCCTAGGGTTGTGAGCTCAATCCTTGAGTGGCAATATGGGGATTTAGTTGGGATTGGTCCTCCTTTGAGCAGTGGGTTGGACTAGATGACCTTCTGAGGTCCCTTCCAGCTGTGCTATTGTTCACCTGCAAACTGATGTGTGCTCCAGTATGTTTGAGTACAAATATTTCTTTTTTTAGGAATATTTGCACATAGCTTTTGTGGGTAAGAGAAACAGCTATCCCCTCTGTCTCTGCTGAAGTCTTCATGCTGAAAAATACCAGTCCCATGAGAGTAAGCTCCTGAATATTTTTAACAGAGTAGTTCAAACCAAATTAATGGACAAAATTCCCCTACTCCAAAATTATTTTTGCGGTGCCTATTGTCCAAAAAAGCCTGTTGTTTTTGATAAAGTACTGCTGCAGTGTATTGTGATATATATGTGCACACTCATGTATGCGCACACATCAAATGGATCACCTCAGTGATGATCAATCCACCTAATCTTGATCGTTTGTTAACATTTGTTATTTGTAGCCTAATTTCCCCACTGGTGAAAGCAGTGCTCTATCTACATCAATGCAGTACCATCAATTTACACATGCAGCGAATTTGACCAATTATCTTCTGTTGTTAAAGGCTTATTTATTTGGATGTAGTTGTGTCCTTTGTCCGTAGCTAATTATAATATTAAACTTTGGAGGAATGTTTCCGTTTTCTGAAGCTGCCCTAATCTGAGCCTTTGGTCTGACACATCAGATTAGCTGAGATTTAAACCAATGACCTCCTAGCTCTGGATAATGTCATGTTGGTTCCTACACAAAATAACAGGGCTGTTCCTGTTTAGGTTACACTAAATCACAAGCTGAGGAGAGGCGACAGGTTCTGCAACAACTTTGAATCACAGGTTGTTTGATTTCTCCCTTTCTGGGCCAAATTCCTCCAGATAAAACGTACAGAAGGTCACTTCATGTGTCCAGAAATACTGAACTGAGATCACAGTGATATTGTAGCAGCATATTTTTTCTTTTGGTAAGTGAACCAGTGTAATATTTGTAAATGGAAAAACCAAAGAGGAAATATTGTTTGTTATAAAACATCATATGCCTGTGTGTGCGCGTGTGTGATTCCCTCCCTGATTTTATTCATTTTTGAAATGTTAAGATGAAATGAAAGGGTCCTGGACAAAATATTTACAGCACTAATTTTTCAGGGCCTTAATGGTCAGATGGCACAATAGATACACTTTGAAGACAATAGCCAGTTGGAAATATTTAAACACCAGCTTGGTGCCTTGACATGCTCAGAAGTTAGCCTTTAAGACAGCAGTTGGCACAGATCAAGTTGGAAGTCTAAATGTCAGTGAGTGGTAAGTGTCTAAATCTTGATTTCTCAAGTCATTTGGTTGTTTATTTTGAGTTGTTGCTCCCTGAGGTGATCAGAAATGTCAGGAGAAAACCATTCAAAGAGGTCTTGCACCATTGAGCTATTGGATAATGGTTAGTATTGCGGGAGCTCAGTTATATCCACAATCATTTTTATTGTTGTTAATCTCGGGCATTCCTATATTTTAACATTGTACTGACACCTATAGCCTTTACATATGCAAAGCAATATACAAATATTGACTAACTAACCTCACAACACTTCTGTGAGGTAGGTAAGTATGTATAGTACCCTCCTTTCTATAAACAGGGAAATTGAGACTTAGGGAGATCATATGACCAGTGCAAAATCAGAAAATGAGTCCGTGGTAGACTAAATATAAAAGCCCAGACAGATCTGGCTTCCAGCCTTATTCTCAATCCACTAGTCTGAACTGCCTCTATGTTATAAAGCGGTCTTGTTTTCAAAAGATTCCTGGACACAGTAACTTTTTTCCTGCCAGTTCTTCACTTGCACTTGAGATTCTGTAAACAACAATAGAGTGCAGGCATATGGGATACATTTCCTATCATTATGCCGATAAATACTCAAGTCGATTGTACATTTCCAAAGGATGTGAAATTTGCTTCTTCAATATTGTCCTTAGAATAAGATGATTTTGCAGTCAGGATGCAATGAGTATCTTTGGAGTTCACATCGATGAGCTCACTCAGGAGAAAAATGACCTGGTTCTCCCCTCATTTAGATCACGGTAAGGTCCCATTTCTGGAAATCGCTTAAGCATATGCTTAATTCCACCCCTATTTCGGATAATACTTCAGCATGTGTTTAACTTTAAGTCCAAGTTTAGACATGTGCTGACTTGCTGTCCTGAATAGGGATGCCTTGTTGAATTGGGGCTTAAATCAAGAGGAACTCCACTGATGTCTATCCACCCTTCCCCAGCTTTCAGATTGCAAGAACTTAAAAGATTTATTTTTAAAAGACATATGTGTATTTCTCGAAAGCGGAGTTAGATGATGTCTGCATCCTATCTACACTGAAGCTTCTACTGTTGCTTCTGCTGGTGTATCTGCATCAGGGGACATCAGTGGTGAGTTATGGTCCCATTTTTCACTTTAGGTACAACCAGAATGCTGCATATTTTCACCATGGCTTTCAGTCTGTAGAATTTGATGCTTAAGTATGCAGAGGCCTTTTGTTGTTTTCCTGCACAAGGATGAGTTTCTCCTTCTTGAAGCAATGAGTGCCCAGTAAAGCAGATGCATCAATATACATATATTTTTTAGCACCTGTGTGTGTCACAACATTCTTAGTCATAATAACCATGGTATATCTACCATGCATTCTACTTATGAAGCCCTGCGATATACATCCCTTTTACAACAAAAATCTCTCTAGACTGTCCCAGATACCTGGCTTCTAGCTAGTCAGCAAAATATCAGTGTGAGAGATGTTTGTGCTCTTCCGTCGTAGTTTTTGATGTAATTATCTTTTTCTCCCTGTTTAATCTATTATTCTGCCTACAGGGTATCATCCAATATTTTCATTGTGCCCGTAAAGGTCATGTTTTTTAAGGAGCAAAGGGAGCAATTAGAGCAACAGGTTTTAGTTGCTCATTTCATTTTATAAAAGTTCATGAGTTTTAATATTCAAGTAATAATTACGGTAATCTGTGAATTAGCCAGCTAAAATATTAATTCATTTGGCACAGGCCTAGCATGCACTGTCATAACACTGCCTGACAGACCTAGCAAAAATCCTGTAGTTACCTTTTAAATACCCCAGGATTTCTTCATTGTTGTGATAAAATACAGATGTGGCTTAGAATGAAACTTGCATAGTGAGCAGAAATGGGATATCTAATTAGAACAAAGAGAGCTTAAATCAAATTAATCTTCATCTGACAGGAACATTTACATTTACATTTACATCACTGAGTGCAAAGTCATAGCCAACATCAAAATTAGAAACAGATAATTATGATAAGAGAGGACACTTATGCTGACTTTTCCCATGCATAATTGGAAAGCACACAAAATACATCGCTTGTTATCATTAGAATTAGCATTAAAAATATGCCACTTTTGATGAATGCTAGTTTGTTGCAATAAAAAGTTGCCTAAACACTGGTGTGATAGATGTGTTTGTTTGCTTTGGATTAGAAGATCATAGAAAGGGTAGCTGGTTTGATCACTGTACAAAAACAACAATTATGCGAATGGACAGAGTAACCTTTCTAACTAGCATGTTCCAGATCATCTGGGTGTGTACTGTTTCTGCTAGGTAGTGCGCTGGGGCTAAATCCAGGTGTGTGTATGTTAGTTTCAGAGCAGCAAATGATGACTTACTTGTCACGGAACAAAGGGCCCAGTCCTGTGAAGTGCTGAGTGCCCTCTACTCTCTTTGACTGGTAGCTTGCTGGACTGCACTCATCTAATGCATGTGCAGTGCACAACATTGGACCTGTTAGTATGGATAGGATGCCTGTCTTCAAAATGTTTTACACACATTAATTAATCCTCTCCCTTGGCCTGATTCTGCATCATAGAAGTCAATGGGAGCTTTGCCATAGGCTTTAGCGCGTTCAAGAGCAGTTCCTCCTGTATCCTTGGGAAGGAAATATTTAGTATTCACACCTTTTGGGGGAGACTGATGCAGAAAGATCTTGCCTACAACCACAATGGATTGTGGTCAAGATCAGACCAAGAATTCAATGTCAGCCGTTCCTAGCAACTTGGTTCTTAGTCATGCGCAGTCTCCTAGATCATACCTCCCTTTCCTGTGTACTTGCCAAATAAGTAAGGCGCTGAAAAAATAGAGGGCCCGATCATCAGCTGGTGTAAATCAACAGAACACCAATGCCTTCAATGGAGCTTTACATCAGCGGTGAATCGGGGCCTTTTATAGATACCCACGTCTATAACTTTGGAAATAGCCAGATTATCTCACCTGTCGGCACAAAAACCAGATGTTTAGATCATGCTATTTCAAAAGAACTGTGGATTGAAATCTAATGGTGTTTGTCTGTCTAGCGCCCTTGTGCAATTAGAGACACCATTTCGGTAATGGTAAGGATTAAGGGGAGAGCTCGGAAGTGGAAGTGTAACTTGTTTTGGGGTGGATTCTCACAGACTCCGGGCAGTTCCTCCTTTGGTTTTCACTTGCGACTTCTATTAATGAACAAAGAAGAAAGAGAAAGATCCTGAGGGTCTCTGGGATTTCACCAATGTGATAGTTTAGTGTTCTGTCAGAATGCAGCTTGTCAGATGCTTCTATTGTACTGGGATGTGATTTTTACTAACATGTAGGATTATGGAAGTGATTCATGTATTGTGTACTGTTGAAAAGAAGGGTAATTTGAGGTAACAGAAAGGAATTTCAATGCCAAAACAATAATGATAATTCATCCTGTTGTAAGGAATTGTTATGACACATTTTCTATTATTAATCTGGTTAGAGGGTCTAGGTTAAATGACTGCAGTCGATTAAAAGATATATAGGTAGAAGAGCTCTGTGTATTTTTACCTGCTTAAAGGAAAGGAAATTTATTTGAGAAAATTACATCATGGAAGAGTGCACAACTGTGATTTAAAAGCTACTTTCATGTGAACATCCCAGAATTATATATTTTTTTAACATGACAACAGAGTACCCCCAGCTCTGAATGCAGAAGTGAGTTTTCAGGTTAGATGTAACAAAAATAACCTGCATTGCTACTAAACCTGAACTCCAGCATCTTTCTGAGGGTCTAGTCCCACAAACACCTTATATAAGTACATGGCTTGACTCTTGTAGGCACCCACATTTAAGTCAACAATGTGAAGATACTCCAGTGCATGTGTGTGTACAGTATTGAACTCTGAATGAGCGAGACTGAAAATCCAGACTGTACGCCTCAACTGTAAAATCCACAGTGCTGTGGAAAGGAAACCAGCCTCCCAGAATTGACTTGTCTTGATGGCACAAGGATAGTTTGTTCAAGTGGGGAGAAACTCACCACCAGTGCAGAAGGTCTGCGCAAAGTCTATGCACCATGCACATCTCACCTCAACCTTCGAAATCCAGCTTTGGTGGGATTGAGGTGAAGCATGGTCATTTTGCAGGCTTGTTTGTACAATGTGAACGTCACCCTTGCTAACAAACTCATTTGCTAAGAACATAGAAAATCCAACATATAAATGTAGTCATCTTGACACAAAGGGCCAGATTCTGACTTGCATTCCAGACTCTTTGCACTGCCAGCACAGAGATCTGAAAAGCAGCTGGTCCTTCCCTCCGCATGGGGAAGCTCTCAGCTCACCAAACTGGTGTAATTGACCCTGACTTATCCCCGTTCTGTATATAGTTGGCCCCAGGACAGGGGTATGGAGGGGCTGTGACCAAAGAGAGTTGTGCATTGGCTAACATCACCTGGCGTATGGTGACCTAGATAGTGTAGCCAGTTAGTGGATGTTAGAGCAGCTGTGAGGCAGCACAGATCTGACTGGAGAATTAGGGAGGTGCAGCCCAGCTCCTTGGCCTCTCCTGTCCTATGGGAAGCTCATCGTAGCAAACAATCTGGGCCAAGATTATTACAAAATGTAATCCACTGGGAGAGTCCAATAGCAGAGGTCTGAGTAATTTTGGATGACTTGGTAAGTAATAAGACATATTTCAAAATGTGTACAGGCAAAGACATAATGCTCTTAAAAATGCACATTGAAATGTGCTAAACCACAAGCCTTCTTAGGTTAAAGAATGACACTATTGATAGATTTTTACTCAAGTAAAAGAGCTCATTGGGCAAACTGGTCCAGTGAGTTCCTATTTTTCCTTAAAAAAACGATTTTCAAGGCTGTTGGCTCTTTAAGCTAACCTTGCCAGGTCCGATATTTTGAGATATTTTGTAAGGATTGTAACAAATTATGGAGTTTTTTTAGCCAATCGTGGCTACAGAGCTAGATTTTAAAAACCAAAACACCCCTTTCCACACTCGTCCAGATTCACTCTGCATGCACTGCATGGTAAACTACAGCATGGTAAGCTGGTGTAAATGTACAACATTTTCTACTTGTAGTAAAGGACAGTGGTTTTCAAGCTGTTGTCCATAGACCCCTGGGGTCCACAGACAATGTCCAAGGTTTTCAAAGGGGTCTGTACCTCCATTTGAAATTTTTTAGGGGTTTGCAAATGAAAAAAGGTTGAAAACCACTAGTATAGTACAATATCAGATTAATTTAATATCCAAAAATCCTGACTGTATCCCTTTAGGCAAAATTATATGGATCTGTGTTGCAGTATTTTGCAAATCAAATTAAGGATTATGTTAATAGATTTTGGAATGAGGTACTGCGCAGAGCTGAGATATCTGATTCTTGGCACTGGAATCTCTCTGGACACTAGCACTGTCTTATTTAGGGGAAATTTAAAAGTCAACCTCTCCTTCTAGAAGGCAATAATTCTTTATAGGACTCAAACCATTTTTTCAGCTAGGGTAAACTGGCATAGCTTCATTGAAGTTAATAGAAGTACCCCAACTGTCATCTGGTAAAGTAACTGACTCTCTGTTTTCAATAAAATTCACCTTGCCGGGACAACCTCTAGCAGGACAAGTGGAATATTTAGGGATCAGAACTATAAGTTACTTAATAATTATCGGCAAGTCATAGTGGAATTTTTATAAGCTAGATATGTCACTAAAAAACTGATACACTAGAATTGGAAGATCCAGCTGTTGATCCGTACATAAGCCAATGATGCCCGAGAAGCAGTGACAATATGATACCCTAGGGTCTTGATTCTCCACTCAGGATAAGTCTACATGGCAACTGTTAATTATGCCGAGGGCTCCAGCAAGTCCTACACCTCATGCCCATCCTATGAATTAAGGCAGGTTTGAAACACAGGTACGCTTTCCTTTTGTGTTGGACTTTTTAGAATTTGCTAATACAGTTACAGGATTGCCAATCCTGAACATTCCAAAACCATGAAAGAAATCATGAGATTGGCTTAAAAAGTATACATTTTAAGGTCTTCTGATTTCCCTTCTTGTCCCTTGAGCCTTTAGGGTAGGGCTTGCCATTTCTTTCTCCATCATCACAAGGATTAATCTGAGCATTTTTTTAAAAGTGAAAACTGAGATTCTCATGTAATCACCTGACTTCGGAGGCTGCACCAACTATTGCAGTATTCAGGGTGAAATCATGAGGACTGGCAACAATGTGTTGTTCGCGAGTTGAATCAAAGTATATAAAAATTAGAACAATCAGAATTCCTTTAAGAAAAGTTACTTCTGCTTCAATGCTACCTATTGTTTTGTGGAACAAAAGGAATAAATCCTTTAAAGGGGATGGGGAGATATATGTAGGAGAAGATCCTGTACCCTATTACTTCTCCAAACTACATTAAGAGAAAGAGGGAGTGGAGAGAGCAGTGTGTTCATTGCAGTGGCTAAAATAAAGATATTTTACTTATAGATAGAAATAGAAAGAATAGAAACCATATATGCTTCATTGCCCAGTACTACGTTTATGAGTGTTTTATCAGTTACGCAAATTGTTGTTTCCTTGGAAAAGATTTTTTGTTGATTTAGTTAGTGTTTGCCCAACATTCTCACCTCTGGGATAATTAGGAACAATGTCTAACATGGCACCTGATGTCTTACAAATGAAGACAGACAGGTAAGCAATTTATCTCCACATATAGCACTGCAGAGTGATTTTATGTTACTGACCAATACTTTAAATTTTCCCTGCACTGGGCAGGAGGCATCTCAGCTTCTTTTGAAGCAAACAACATACTGGTTAATTCAAAACAAGCAAAAGTGATAGATAATGTGAATCCCCCAAATGTGAGCTGTGCACTCATATACCTGATGCACACAGGACTGTGGCTAACCTTGGTTTGAATTCAGATTCAGTCAGAAGATAGTAACATCATTAGTCACCCACATATTTCCTTTTAGAACAGTTAAAGGGCAGACTGAAGGATAGAAAGGAGCATGAAGTATTATCAATAAGCATAAAAATACAAGAGCTCTGAGGAGGAGAGAGGTATACTGGTAGCATTACTTGTAATACTTTTTACTCTCAAAGTTGAAAGTCACTATTCAAAGCTTCATTTTTTAAACATTGTATTGTCTTTTCCTCCCTACAGATAACCTGGTTAAACCATGTTTTGACACCATACATGCATTGAAAGATAAAATGTAATACTATGGACCTGATTCTCTTCCTTCTTACATGGCTGTTACACCAGCTTAACTCCAGTGACTTAAATTGAGCTCAGTTGGAATAGCTCCATTAAAGTGAATAGAGCTATGTTTGTTTATGTCCACTGAAAATTTGGCTCAATGAGTCATAAGTGCACAATAATCTTACTGCGATCTTCAGTGAAGTCACTTACAAGTTTTAGGTGTTTCTGTATTAGTTCTAAACACCCCATTATAAACACCTAATGGTAATGCAAAGCTTTTCTTTATATGTGTGAATCTGAGACTGGTCTCTTTCACACTGGAATTGCCTCTGTATAACTTCATTGACTTCAGTTCAATTCCTACTGCAAATCAGGAGTTACAAGTGAAAGCAGACTCAGGCCCATGGAGGACAAGGATTTTGCATGGAGGACAAGCATTTTGAAAATGCAAAATAATACCTATGCATTGTAACATGCCACATAAAGCACGATTATTTGAACCCATTTCTTTCAGTGCATGTAGAAAAAGGAAAAAAGATCATCTTAATCAGGTAAATGAGGTTCTCCAAATATTAGAGCTACTTACTGAAAAGTGGAGTGGCTTTGATCAATCACAGGCAGTTACTCAGAATTTCTAATTTAACTCTTCTTTACACACTAGAGTTAGTATTGGCGAGCTTCACGGACCAGTTTGTCAACGAGATCGTATTCAACTTCCAGTAAAAGTAAACATACAAGACCCCTGTTACAATGTAAAGCTAAATAATGGGGCTAAATCCTGTGCTGGATCATAGACTTCAGTGGAGCTTAGGATCTGGATCCCTATGTAAGAGGATAGTGTGATCCATTGCGCAATACTCAAGAAAATAGAATGGATGCATCCATCATTCTGTGTAGATTCTTCTCTTGCTCGCTCTCTGCCTTATATGCTATTTTAATTTTGATGTGCTGTATTGTCTTTATTCTAAAATGTCATTTTGGATGCAAATGCTTGGTGTGAGCACAGGCAGGTAAGATAAAGAGGGAGAGTGTAAAAACAGAAACCGAAAGGACAGATTTAAAAAGACACCTGCAGAATTCATGCTAGATTGGCCATAGCCATGAGACTGTTGCTCCTACAAATGTGTTTTTTGACCCATAATAGGCTACAGCTCGATTTAATAGGTCACATTTCACTGCCTTTATGGACATCTTTACATCTTCTTTTCAGGGTAATTATCTTTACACACATCTGATGTGGCAATGTAATTGACTCCTGCTTTTGTACAGTTATAGGTTAATGAACCAAACTGATAATTTTTTAAAAGAATAAATCATTCATGTATTGTGTTTTAAATTAAATTGAAGAAGTGTATTTAGAAGGCTGCCTTAGATTTATTAAGAATGCTGAGCTGACTGGTAACTTTGATTGCTGAGTTCTGTGCAGCACAGTGCGCAGCCACAGCCAATGTTATAGAATGATATCGGTGTGTTTAGGGCTCTTTAAAATACGGGGCCAAATCCTCAGATGCTTTAAATCAGCAAAGCTCCATTGACATCAATAAAGCTAAGCCAATGTATACCGACTGAGGATCTGGCTCAGACTGAAAGTGACAAAATGCTTAAACTCTGGAATTTAGAACTTGATTATTTAAAAAAAAATGGCATCTACTTTTTTTTTTTTTACTAAAAGTCAACATTTTTCCCAATTGCACACCAGGTTGGCTCAGCTATTTTTCAATTATTCAAGTAGAAAAATATGCTTGTACAGAAGTTTACCAATTTCAAGTGCCAAGTTGCTGTTGTACAAGTAAAAAGAAAAGGGTGGCTTTGATTAAAAATTTGCCATGTTGTTTTAGACATAATATGGTTGATATAGATATTTTGAAAACAGTTTTGAACAGCTGAGCTATGAAAGCAGAAAGGGCCTAGTTTAATCATTCACTTAGCACTTTTAAAGAGGATTTTTAATGTATGCTATACAACCTAATTATATTATTATTTTATGGCTCGGAAGGATTCCAGGAAATCCTTTCCATTGGAGAGGGGGCAGACGGGGGGGAACGTATTTATTAAAAATTGTATTCTGTATCCTGTGCCTTTCTGATGAGACGTAGAACAGTGTAAAATCTCCTCTGGCACTTTTCTTAAGAGCATGAGTGTCAAATCCAGCAGCCTGGTCAATTTCTAGTTAAGATGGTTACATCTGGCCTACCTAAATTCCCTCTATAGTTTCAATAGGACATCATGCCCTTCTTTCTGCAGTAAACCCCAAACATGCATCGGGATCCCATAGTTCAGATCCCTGCACTTGTACAGAGTGTAACTGAGGTCAGTTAAAATTACCATTGGAACTTTGCAAGGATGCAAGGGGCAATACTAATGGAGAACTTTGCAGGATTAGGGCCTTCCACTGGTGTTCAGTGTTGCCCTTTTATTTGTTTTAATAGGCAGCAGGTTTAAAACAAATAACAGGAAGTATTTCTTCACAAAACACACAGTCAGCCTGTGGAACTCCTTGCTAGAGGATGTTGTGAAGGCCAAGACCATAACAGAGTTCGAAAAAGAACTAGATAAATTCATGGAGGATAGGTCCGTCAGTGGCTATTAGCTAGAATGGGCAGGAATGGTGTCCCTAGTCTCTGTTTGTCAGAAGCTAGGAATGAGTGACAGGGGATGGATCACTTGATCATTACTTGTTCTGTTCATTCCCTCTGGGGCACCTGGCACTGGCCACTGTTGGAAGACAGGATACGGGCTAGCTGGACCCTTGGTCTGACCCAGTAGGGCCATTCTTATGTTCTTATGTTCTGTCCTGTTAAAACAGTGGCTGCATTCTTGCTGAGAGAAGTATTTTTGGCCTTTTAGAAGGGGTGAAGGAGGGGAATTGTGGGCTAAGGGCATACTCCTGCTAACAGTTATTTAAACACATATGTTTGTTCAATTCAGTGAGACTGCCTGTGTGAGTAAGGATTATTTATGTGAATAAGGACCCTAATTAATATTTGAATACAGAAAAAGATGCTATCAAAGCACAATCTTAGTATTATTATGGGTATTATTATTATTAGTCAATCTTAATACAGATGTTGCTATCATTCTACCTATAACCATTTACTTTATTTGCCAGTATCTGAGAGATAATTGGAGAGATGTCCCCAGAGTCTCCACCAGGTTTGGACCTCTTTGTGCCAGGCTTCTGCTGCTCTATCCAGCCGAAGACTGGTGTGGGGGATTCACTGGGTGGCATAGAGCCAGCATAGCGGCTTTATATTGCCTCCAGCCTGCAGTGCAGGGGGAGAGGCCAGAACCCCTGTGCTCTGACAGTCCCTGGCTGCCAGAACAACCCTTGGGAGCCATTGGCATCTAACATGTTTTCTGAGCAACTTTGAGGATAAGAAGTAATCCCAGGATCAGAGAGTCACAGATGGTTCATTTTCACCTTTCCAAAGTCTGCCCAGTGCTTATTGGGCACACTTAGAATGCAGACAACCATTTGTATCAATTATTAGACCAACAGGTTCTCAAAAAATAAGCTCTTGCCCAAGTCACCAACCTTCCATCAACCTAAACATTTTTAAAGGCATGAATACATATGGATATGGACATCAGCCCTTAAGTCTTTCAATGCATGGGATAGTTCTGCAAGTGAGACTTACAAAGGGTATGTAAATATCACACACTGTCGGTTCAGTAATTATTTTACGAATTAGTGTTTTAAAAATATTATTTAGAAAAAGACTTCAATGAAAACATTCTAAAATGATTTTAGTGCAAGTCGGGTGACATCCTGCAGTCCTCAAGCAAAGCTCTCTAAGCAAATGCGGTGGCAGGTGGATAAATGTATATGTATGAGCAGGCTCGCTTTGTTCAGAGGAACTACCCAGGTGCATAAGTGTTTGCAGGATCAGGGCCATGGACTTCAAGAGGAATTTGGCCTGAGTCTGTGCTTGACTGCAGGATTTTGACACGGTTTCCCACAGCATTCTCATCAGCAAACTAAGGAAGTATGGGTTGGAGGAATGGACTGTGAAGTGGATAGAAAACTGGTTGAATCAACGGGCTCAGCGGGTAGGTATCAATGGCACACTCTCTAGTTGGCAACCAGTAACAAGTGGTGTGCCCCAGGGGTCTGTCTTAGGGCCCGTTCTATTCAATGTCTTCATTAATGATCTTGATGATGGGATAGCTTGCACATTAAGTAAATTTGCAGATGACACCAAGTTGGGGGGAGTGGTGGACACGCTGGAGGGCAGGGATAGGATTCAGGGAGACTTAGACAAATTGGAGAAGTGGGCCACAAGAAACCTCATGAAGTTCAACAAGGACAAGTGCAAAGTCCTGCACTTAGGACAGAAAAACCCCATGCACTGCTACAGGCTGGGGACTGTTTGGCTAAGTAGCAGTGCTGAAGAAAAGGATCTTGGGGTTACGGTAGATGGAAAGTTGAACATGAGCCTACAGTGTGCTCTTGTAGCCAAAAAGGCTAATAGCATACTGGGCTGTATTAGTAGGAGTGTTGCCAGCAGATCAAGGGATGTGATTATTCCCCTCTATTCGGCACTGGTGAGGCCGCATCTGGAATATTGTGTCCAGTTTTGGGCACCACACTACAAAAAGGACGTGGAACAATTGGAGAGAGTCCAGCGGAGGGCAACAAAAATGATTAGAGGACTGGAGCACATGACTTATGAAGAGAGACTGAAGGAACTGGGCTTATTTAGCCTGCAGAAGAGAAGACTAAGGGGGGATTTGATAGCAACCTTCAACTACTTGAAGGGATGCTCCAAGGAGGAGGGAGCTAGGCTGTTCTCAGTGGTGACGGAGGACAGAACAAGGAGCAATGGTTTGAAGTTGCAGTTGCGGAAGTCGAGGCTGGATATTAGAAAAAACTTTCTGACTAGGAGAGTGGTGAAGTATTGGAATGGGTTACCTAGGGAGGTGGTAGAATCTCCATCTTTAGAGCTATTTAAAGTCCGGCTAGACCGCACCCTGGCTGGGATTATTTAGGGAAAATGGTCCTGCCTTTAGCAGGGGGTTGGACTAGATGACCTCATGAGGTCCCTTCCAACCTTTTGATTCTATGATTCTATGATTCTATGATTTGGTCCGTTGTTTTTAAACAACTGATCACTTCATTAGTATATTGCTGTGATGTCATCCTGAAAGCCATCTGGGAATTAGCATACTGTATCTCATTACTTCATGACTTTTATATATTCATATTTAGACTGAACAGTGTTAAAAAGAATACTTTATTTCATTATGCAAGTTTTAGTGAGCTTATTATCAGTAATATGTTTAGCATAAAATTTATTAGTGACATGCCCTTTAATTTAGCCTGTCTAATTGGTGCTAATTTAGTTAGATTGCATTAAATTACACCCTTTAATGTGGCTATGTGTGGGTCAAGAAATTCATTCCAACAGGTTAGGTGATTTTTCATGCAGCAGAACAGTAAAAATGGTACTGAGGTAGCTGAAAAATGCAATCGTGTTCCAAAATAATAGTTTTCCTAGATATTATCAAGGAAGTGGAATTTCTGTGATAAGTGCTCTTGTTGTGGAGACTTGCAGGTTCATCTTCCATCTAAACTCATCTCTCCAATCTCATAAACCAAGACAAAGGGAGCATTTAAAATCATTGCTCTTAAGTAAACCTGAATTATTAAGAGTGATCCTTATTTCAGCCTTCATTCCTTGTTTATCATGTTCAACAAATAGATAACAGTGAAAAATGTTGTCCTTTCTTTTATCTGAGGTTCTGATTTCCGTCCCTTTAGAATGACTTTGGTCAGGTCATTGTAGTGGAGAACAATTTATTTAATCTCAGGGGTGTACAAAGAAGCAATCTGAGTCTGGCAAAAAAAAAAGCCTAACCTGTAAGTGACATTGATCTCGAACAGTAAGAGCAGAGGACTGGAATGCAGGACTTCTGGGGGAAGAGCCTGAAGTCAATGGAGCTATGACATTTTAAACCAACTGAAGTTCTGCCTGCTGGATTCAGTTTCTGATTCCACCACTTTGTCTGACCAACCTGGAGAAAACCACATGTCCTCTCTAGTCCCTCAGTCTGTAGGTGCCTCCATCCTACATGTCTGCGATGTTGGAACTACCATGCCTTCAGGCTTTCCCTCTATCCTAGGAATGAAACCAATGTTTCATATACAACTATGGTTGGCAACAGGATGTCATTTGCAGAGGAAGAGTTTCAGAGAATAGCCTAAATTGTATGGTGGCCTGGTTTGTTCTGAGCATCCAGTTTTTATGTCTGAGTATATGATGAGTATCCGAAACTAGAGGCACAGTCTGAAGGGAAACCAGTCGAAACATGAGGCCAACCTTCAGCGTCCTTACTTCCCTTAAGGCTTCCTTTTACTCCTCTCTGCATTCCAGCAGAGTGTCCCAAAACAAAGCAAAAAGATGACTTTCAGGTTTAATCTCAACAAATGATAGTGATAATCCTAGTCATTTAGTGGGCATGTTCTCAAACCGTATGAGTTCGCTGCGTCTAGGATGAATCATCCAGCTTCTTCTTTATTTTCAGATGGCTTGTCTCAAGTATTTAAGGCTACAACCTGATACTACGAGGCTCCTAAAAATATGCCTAGTTGCCTAACGGGTCACTGACACTATTAGTGTGATTAGCTGATATCTTATGGTGGTGTTCTGTTGCTGTTGTCACCTGTGGAGTACAGTGTGCTTTCCACAGCTATGTATTTTCCTATTTAGATTGACACAGTCACTTTTGCCTTTTAGTATATGAGTCACTGTGTCCTCAAAGGTTAATTGACTAACTGTGTAGGAACATTAAATTGTTTATTCACCCACTGGCCTGGGCTGTGGGAAGGCAGCTAAAATTCCCCCCTCTGGCACCAATCAGAGAACTGACCAGGAGGGACAGCACAGATAGTAATTTTGTTGTCTTACTACGTTTTAAGTCCTGGACATCTCCTTGAAGATGAAGCATAGGTGCTGGAACTAGGGATGCGGGGGGTGCTGCAGCACCCCCTAGTTTGAAGTGGTTACCATTGTAGATGGGGTTTACAGTTTGGTTCAGTGACTCTCAGCACCCCCACTATACAAATTGTTCCAGCCCCCCTGCCTGGTTGTACTAAAATATCCACTTGAGTTTTCTAACATGACCTGCTGATGATCAGGAATAGTAGTAAATGTCCTTTGGGCTAGGTCTGACTTTGATAGGCTTTCGATTGGGCGCCTTGAGATTGTTGTGGGAGAGTTAACCCACTGAAAGTAACAAAAACAACTCCCTTTAAGAGTGGGTTCCAAGGTCTGAGTTGAGAACTAATCGTGGACAAGATATATGATCAACTCTGCCTTTGTCAACTAAGCTGTAAAACAGGCTGAAAAGAGAACAGCGGCTCAGTGAAAACTCCATGCTGCCTCTGAGTTCCACTATTATGTTTTTAGCAAATAAATCTACAAAAGAACCAGTGACAAAAGAAACTCTAATAGGAAGATACATCAGTAATACTGTAATTAGAACCAGCACTATTTTACTGTAATAACAACAGTTGGTTTTTCTGCGGCACTATATAAAGAAGCAGAAGATCTGTGTTGGAAAGGATACAGCAGTTGCCTAAAACAAGTTTCCTAAATCTTTGCCTAGAGGCACAATTGGTACTTGACAATAGAGCACGGAGATGACAGGACAGGATAGTATGCTAATACAGCAGGGTCACAGCATACTGCCTTGGCGGTGTACCTGGTTTTTTGGTCAAACTGCAGTGAAGTAGTGTTGTGATAGCAAACAGAAAAGCATCCCTGTAACACAACATCCCTTGAAATTAGTCTGCCAAAGCACTGTAGTGGCACTTGTACCATTCATGGAGTGGTGACTGGATAGCACTTATTCTAGAACTCAATAGGCCGTGTGGTCTTCGGGGCTTCAAAGAAACAAAATGTCTGGTTTTAAAAAGATGTGGTTTATTTATTGGCCTTGGATTTAGAACAATAAGCAGTGCCCACAAACCCGCTCTGAGCGCCCTGCCAACTCTTTAAGTGTTACCAAGCTAAATATACAGGTCAGTCAACTCATGTCGTTCCTCGCTAGGCTGAGCCCATCAACCAGTGCAACAAAGCCAGTTCCACACCCAGTCTGACCAGGGTCAAACAGCTTTGAGGCAGCTGCGTGCAGTGAGTTACCTCACCACAGTGGTCTCAGTAACCTTACCCACAAGGAGAAGCCCCCAAACTAGCGGATAGCTGGCTAGATTGTCAATATCAAGATATGTCTTGAGCAATGGAGGAAGCATGCAGATTTCTTTCCAGGTATCTTACACAGTGGAGGCATTGGCAATCTCCAGTAACAACAACCCGGTTCTCCCCACAAGGGCATTGTGCTCTGCCCAGTTAGAACCCCACTTCCCTCTTCTACAGTTATAGATTAACAGATTGTAAGGCCAGACAAGACCACGGTCATCAAGTCTGACCGGCATAACACCATAGGGTTTCACTCAGTGATCCCTGCATCAAGCCCATAGTTACTGTCTACTAGTTACTACTAGGGGCCACCAAATGAAATTAATGGGCAGCAGGTTTAAAACAAATAAAAGGAAATTCTTCTTCACATAGCGCACAGTCAACTTGTGGAACTCCTTACCTGAAGAGGTTGTGAAGGCTAGGACTATAACAGGGTTTAAAAGAGAACTGGATAAATTCATGGAGGTTAAGTCCATTAATGGCTATTAGCCAGGATGGGTAAGGAATGATGTCCCTAACCTCTGTTTATCAGAGGGTGGAGATGGATGGCAGGAGAGAGATCACTTGATCGTTACCTGTGTTAGGTTCCCTCCCTCTGGGGCACCTGGCATTGGCCACTGTCGGTAGACAGATACTGGGCTGGATCGACCTTTGGTCTGACCCAATATGGCCATTCTTATGTTCTTATCCTGGCTCTTTCTTTCTTTGTCAGGTATTATTCCCCCTCCTCCTCCCCACCGACAGTGACCTTACCTTTACCCCTCTCCCTCAGGTTTCCCCTGCAACCTCCACCCCATTCCCTCATGTCACAAATGAGCATTGGTCTCTTTGGGCCTATTGTTTGTATTTAAAGCACTGCTAGAGGCTGTACCAGGCCTGCCCGCTGCTTGGATGAATGCGAGGTGTGCCAGATCTGGTGCCACAGGCACACTTGCCATCATTCCAAAGCTATAAAGAGGGACATCTGAAGAGAAAAATAGGGCCAGGGTTTTTTAATTCCCAACTAGGAGAGCTGGGAGAGCTAAGAGGGCAGAGAAGCCAAATGCTCCATGTGGCATTGAAAAATAGGGATCTCTTTCTTCCAATGCAGAGAAGTAGGGGATCAGCCGCTGCCTCAGCAACACACCTACCTTCTCCTGGACCTGTGGATGGTGCTTCACAGGCTTGGAGATCCATATTGGGGGTAGAGGCAAGCAATGGGCATACTATGGGATGACCAGAGTGGACAGGGATTAACACCATTGCCTCCTCTTCCCAGTATTACTTTTCTGGGCTTCCCCCATCACAAAAGAAATGTGCCAGGGGAGTCCTTGGAAATGTAGCTCCTCATTGAGGCCAGAACTATTGTGTGGACACCGAGCTTCCACGTGGTGGGACAGACTCATCACTGAGATTCCAGGGTACTTGTGGAGTTTATGGGCTGGGCTTCTGTTTTCTTCTGCAAGGACCAAACCTTTCCTCCTCTGGGATGGAAGAGCCCAGAGGAAATTCTGCGAGGGGACGCTTGTGGAACTTAGACAGGCATCACCATGCCGGGGCGTGGTCTGGTCCATACAGCAAAGCCAGCCAACCTTTTCTGGTCCCCAAAAAATGTTCATTACTGGATCATCCAATATTTGGGCAATAATTCAGGTCAGTTTTTACTAACCTGAACTGGTTCACACCTCCCTACAAATAACAGACCAAGTTCTGCCCTGAGTTATACCTCGTGTAAACCCAGTGACCCAAGTGGGGTTAGCTCGGGGCAGAATATGGCCTCAGACATGTTGTAACCACACTTAGAAATATAGAGAAATAAAAAAGTTGTGATTTTTGCAAAGCTGCTCACTGAGTCAGTGACACAGCCAGAATGCAGGATTCCCTAGACCCCAACTCCTCTCATCCCTATCCACTAGCTGACACCACCTCTCACCTCCAGAGCTTGAAATAGTGTTTTCTACTGAAGAAAAAGGAAAAAGCTTTTGCAAACTATCCGCGGTAATACAAACTGGTAACAAACCAGAAAATTCAGACAAGGCTGATGCCTTCCAAACTGCTGCCCTCCGCCCCCTCTCACATTAGCAGGAGCTAATATAGGCCAAGCGGAGAAGGATGTTATGCCCAATGCTCCCTTCTTAGGGGGCGTAGCTGTCAGTATATACATGTGACAACCCTTTCCTGCCTCCTCAGAGGTGCCTCCTCTTTTTAGGTTCAATAGCTGTGTCTGCATTCAATTTCCTTATGGTATGGCTTGCTGGTGGGAGGGGAGAATACACCCAGAGGAAGGAAAGATTAGAGGGAAGCAGGGCAGAAAGGCTGTTGGGTTAAAATCAGCACTGCACTCAAATTTCCTGTTTTCTTTGTCAGTTTAAGTTACAGCCACAATAAGATTTTAAATTCACATTATTTGGGTTACACCCCAAAGCCCTCATGGCACTAACACACTTACAATATGGCATCAATTCCTGTAAATCACAGAGCTTTAGATAAGGTGTAGTTGTCATGTCCGTAGTGATTAAAAGATGTAGAACCTCTAATCGCTGCAGTGAGTGACTGTCATCCATAAAGGGAATCTTGAGCTGGAGAGCAGTATTGATCTGTTCAGAGGAATTTGCAAACTCCATTTCTCAGTTCTTGCACAGTTTAAGCAGCATAACAGAACCCTTTAAAGGTACATCATTAGCATCCCCTCTCCCGCCCCAAGCCTGGGGAATGCATGAATACATTTACATCTATTTTGGTCCGATTCGCCAGCAAAAAAGGTGCCAAGGTGATGCCAAAATTTAGCAGTTGTAATCTCGTCAGGACAATACGTTGCACTGATCAATCAAATTTACGAAACAGTATGACGCGTGTTTCTCAGAATGCTGCATGTACACATCTGAATGGAGCACCTCCATGCATCTTTGGGGTGTGCAGTGTGCTGTCAGTGGGCTTGATCTGCTTCACTGGCAGGACACAGAGTGCTGCCCTGTTGGTGGCAAATCCATCTGTCGCAGCAGACAGTGGTATGAGCATCCTGCAATCTCTGTTCGATAAAGTGGGTGAGGCTTGCTGTGGAGGCATCAGCACATCTCCTGGGAAGCCTTTACTGGCAAGGAGCTCTTGGGGAGTCCCAGCCATGGTTAAAGCCAGCCCTATCCTGGAGGAGAGTGGCAGGGTTACCAGAACATTACCGCCACCATAGACGGAATCCCTGCTTGAGCCTCACCACAGATTTCTTGCTTCCTGCACCTACAAAGGTGAACCAAGCCTAGAGTCTTCCCCAACCTGTCACCCCAAGAAAATTTAAGTGTATAACTAGTGTGTTCCTTATCTTAAAAAACCCAAATAATTTACACCCTGTAATTCATAAAATATTTACATTCAAACTGTAGAATTGTAGGCAGAAATGAATATTAAATGACCAAGCATGATAAAAATGAAAGGATTAGTTCTGAATTTCCAGGATGGTCGGTTAAGGGTTTGTTTGTTCATTCTTTAAGAAGCTGGATGGAAAAAAGTACCAATAATTTCTGCAAAATTTTATTAATACAGAACTGTGTCTGTTGAAAGATTATATATATCTATGCCTATCAACCCACAAACAGTTCTTTCTATCTCTTATATATAATGTAATATATATATCAATCTCTGTGCATATGTTTAAACTAACATTCTATGCATAGAAAAGCTGTAGCTTTGTATTTCAGTTTTCCTGGTTTTCACCACTCTCTTCTTTTATGCTTGGGTGGTCATATTTTGAAATTTCCCCAGGACCAGTTTTTCATGCAGTCACGTTTCTCATCACATCTGAAGGATGTTGTGCTTCGCATGGTAATTAGGTCCTCTTTGTTTCATCTGCTGAACTGCTCTCAGTTACTTCCTGCAGCAAATTCACTACTGGAGGCTATTGCTGTAACGTTAGAGCAGTGTAGATCCTCTAGGAGTAAACAGCTTCATTTTTACTTGTTTTTTTAAATACTGATTTACATCCTATTTTATAGCTTGTGCCTTTATGTGCATCCTGATTGTTTTCTTAGAGTAATATCAGTTATGGGAATAATTTATTATCAGTATGGGTGTGTAAGGAGTATAATCTTACGAAGTGTTTGTTTACACACACACACACACACACACACGTATACCTAGGTTTGAAAATTCCACTTGCCTGAGGGGGATGGGGAGCTTTCCTGTGTGCGTGCTATCAAGCACTGCAGAAGCTAAGCTTGCATGTTTAAAAAAAAAAATAAAAAGGCCCAATTGTCAGTTGCTCTGGTCCCACATTTGGGTCCCAGCAGGACATAGCAGGCTTTAACCCACCTGTGTGCTCCCCATGTTGCAGGACTGGGTAGAGGCCTAATTGGCCCCCCAGTGCAAGTTTGAACTGTGAGCCCTGGGTAGCAGAGAACAGCTCTGGTGCGGTGCACTCCAACCACGCTCCCAGTGCTATGATGGGAGGAGGGGTGGGCCGTACAGGAGCCAGGAACACTCCCTCTCTAGCAGTGTTCTCAGGTGGGAGTTTATACCTCCAGTAAGCCCCCTTCATGCTGCCAGAATGCCTTAGCATAACTGAGACTAGGGCCCAGGCCTTCAGTTGTAAAGAAAACCTTTGGTACATGAACCCAGTGTGGACTGATGCAGAGCTCTCTTCCTGCCTGCAGATGCTCAGCTCTGAGCCTGGGTTCTTGCAGCTGCCCCAAGCCACAGCAGAATAAACAATTAACCAGTGTCTTTGTCAGTTTTCACTACCCTGGTCAGAACCCTGTGGGCAGCCATGAAACTGACAAGAATCCTGTCAGTTTCACTCTGCTGCTGCTTGGGAAAGCTCTGAGTAACAGGAGAGGCATGCATTGAGCTACTCACTGAGGAGGAGAACTTAAATAACAGAGCCTTGGGGAGTGATGGAGGTAGATTAACAGAGACATCCCAAGTAGGGAAAGAGATGACGATGGGTGAAGCAGAGATGTCCCTTTCACCTTAGCCAATTTGCAGAACCCAAAAGAATAGGGAAGACTCACTCTCCTTTGAGTAGCCAAGAAACTCTTGAATGGGAGAGAAAATGGTCGTTCTCTTTTTATAGAAGCCAGAGGGCCTGGAGGCAAGAAACTAAAAAATACATCAGAGATGTTCTAGACAGAAGTTGATATGAAAGGTGGAGATCACAGACAGGCTCCAGGGAGGACACTTTGGCAATGGTGGCTGAAACAATATAGATATTTTTCAGCCTCATAGACTTAGTCTTGAAGCTGGTAGGTGTTAGGTAAAGTGACTATGATCGTCACACACACACACACACACGTATAGATATATAAAACACATACCTATGTACACATGTGAGAACACCTGCGAGAGATACAGAAGGGTGTGCATAATATATTAGTGGCATAATGCAAATACTATTGGTCATTTATCTATTTTTACACTAGAATTAATAATACTATTATTGTGATTTTAATGACTGGCTAGTCCTTTAAGTGGTCTCTAGCTTATTAGACTGCTTTTTCTTGTGTGTGTGTTTCTCAAACATATTAAGAAAGTCTCCAAACTAATATTACAAAATGTCAGGTAAAATCCTGTCTCCTGAAGGGCTGATGAGATCATATGCATATGAGACTGTGTTATCTTGCACTGACACATGGAATTAAGTCTTGGAGCTTCATCACCTGAGAAGGCATCATTATGCCAACAGTTTTTCCTTTTCAGCCCTTCAGGACATGACAGCTTTTCTCTTTTAGCCAATTAAAACAAGGCTACTTATTTTGCACCAGCCAATCAGAATTTGGCGGTTTGTTCTTTTCTAAGGGTCTTTTCATTTCATTTCATGGAATTTAATAGTAATTTGCAAACATTAATTTATTTGCATTGGAATGAGACCATGTAGCTCTCCAGGGACTCTAGCATCCTTATGTTCTTTTGGCTTCTGAGTTGTAAGTGGAAGGGATATTGAGTCTCATATCCCACTGCTAAGGCCGTGTGGGTACATCTCAAGCGTCAGAGGGAGCCCTAGAAAGCAGGAGTTCCTGGCTCCCACGCTTGTGCTTAGGTGACCAGGCTAGCAGACAGGACTATCGAAGAGTTGTAGTAGGAGAAATATCTGGTGGTGAGTTTACTGCCCCTCCAGTTCTTGTTTCACGGTGGAAACTCAGGTTGGCGGATGGGTTGCGGGTCCTGTGCAGGACTGCCAGTGCTTGCTAGCGTTATTGTGCAGAAGGGTCTGATATGAGGAGATGGACCTTTTGTCTGACCCAGTATGACCATTCTTATGTTAGCCTGGTCCCAGAACTGCATAGAAAGGTAGTGTCTGCTGCCTGCAGCCTTCTAATCAAAAGGAGGGAGTAGATCATGTGACAGAAGACTGTCCCCAATTTGGTCTTTTTTTTGTGTGCTTTCTCCATTTCTGTCACTGACATGCAGTCGTATGTGCCTGATATGACCTGCCTTGCTTTGCTTGGTAAACTCCAGATTAAGCTACACTGCATATTTTGTGTTCAGCTGCCACATAACTAAAATGTGTGCATTTAAAAAGAGACCTCTCTGGATGAGAGTGGCATGCTGACAAGGAGCTCACAGACTTGTTAGTTCAGCCAGCAGACAGGTGCTTGGAGGCCCTTTGTGTTTAAGAACAAAGGCAGGGCAGCACTGAATTTCTGGGTGTGATGTGGGGCATGAGGCTGGAAACTCATCTCGAAACAGCTGTTATTCCCCTGCAATGCTCAGTCTGTCGGGCTTGATTTCAGTTATAAAATGGAAACAATGTGGGAGGGGAAGGTCAGACCATTTACTGAGGACTGACGTTTCCAGCCAGTCAGGAATCTCCATTTGTGTAAATCCTCATAGATATATGTCACTCCGATGTAGTACCTTCCATCGTAGGGTCTTAGAGCACTTGAATGGAGTAAGCCTCAAACCCAATCTCTACCCGCCCCTACCCCCCATAAAGTAGATAAATGTTATTCACTCTATTTTACAGATGGAGAAACCAATGCACAGAAAATTCAAGTGATTTCCTTGAGGTCACGTAACAATTCAGTGGAAAAGCCAGCCTATAGGCCCAAAATCTCCTCCCATTTCTCTTGTTCCATAATTATTTTGTAATATTTTACATCATAAAATTCTTAAAATGGAAAAAAAAAAGAGCTTTGGTTCTCCTTACATACTACCTATTAAAGGTCTTAGTGTGCCCTTGAGCCAAGGATGTGAGAGGGAGTTGCACTTTGGATCACAGGCAATATATGTGGGTCAAACTATAGATCGAAGGGAATAGCCCAGAAATTTGAATCCAAAGAAAGAGTGATGCATGTGCTGCTTCAGCAGGTGAGATGCAGGTGGAACTACAGTTTAAGGTTTGTGCTGCACGTAGGAAACAGTTTCTAGATCATTGACTCTTCCTGGGCAGTAAGATCTAAAATGAAAAGGAATAAAGGAGGGAGGGAGAGTCGCACATGCACATACATAAGTATGAGGCAAAGCAAGCTGATTATGCTGCGGAAAGGGGTTTTAACACGAAGGAAGGTCAGGAGACAGAAACACTAAGTGCCAAGAAAATGCTTTCTAAAGGTGCAGGAAGATGACTAGTAACTTCCTGATGTCCCTTGGGAATGTGCAATCCAGATTTTTCTGAGGTGCATTTCTTATAGGTGAGGTGTGTGATCCATAATATTTGCCACTTTTCTGCTTCCATTAACAGTCTGTCCCTGAGAAGAGAGACATTAGATCTCGTCTTCTCCGTGAAACACGGCATTCACCTAGATAATGCAGTCTTCTTGGTAAACCTTCAGTGCATTGTGTAGTGACAGAACTGTTCAGCTCCCATTAACGTTAATGGGAATCCCACGACTAACCCCCCCACGTGTCATGCTGAATATTTACCTCTTATTGTCACTGTTTCCATATTTCCATTTTCTCTCCATTGCTCGTATGTCATCGCAGTGTTGTTCTCATTGTTTAGAATTAAGGGACTAATATCTCTACATTCGGGATTTAAGAAACTTTGAACAGATAGGGATGGAATATAATTGGTAGAGCAGATAAAATTGTGGTCTTGAAAATGTTGACAGACTAGCATGTTATTGCATAATAGGTGTTAGACACCGTTTAAAGAAAAAAGAGCTTTTGTGAAATAAGGACAAGATGCCATGTATTATTTGCCAGCATCACCTGTAAAATGAAGAAAGAAGACACTTCAGATTTAATGAAACATGTCTTACAAGTACACATAGATGTTTGCTTAGATGGAGATAAATGAATTAATGACACATTGTTATTTATTAGTGACTTCTTACCCAAAGACCTCTGGGCCACGCAAAGGAGTTATAACAAAGGATTTGCTGCCAATTGGCTAGTTTAAATAGTGATGTTATTTCATATCCAAAAGTCCCCCTTGCTTTTATGGCAAGCTGCTTGTGAAGAGAAAAGGCCTCCGACTGATTCTTTAGACTCTTGAATTGCTCTTGATAGTGTAATACATATGGGTAGTTTATTTATCTGGAGTTTGGAGCTTTTGCAGTTTCCAGCTATGTGTCTTCTCTGCAAATCTTGTTTTTCTGCTTATGGCATCAGTCAGAATAAATGGAGGTAGTGGAATCTGCCTGTGCTGCTGTAGAAAATTTCTCTGAAGTATCCCCAGTCTCCTAATATATCAGTGTCTCTTCTTGTCTTTTTCTGATGGGGTCCAGCAGCAGGTCAGCGTCCTTAGGTAAAGAAAGGTTTCTTGAAGTGAGCAGCAGTCACAGAAAGTAAATTAATGGAATCCGGCATCTGCTGATCTCTTTGACAATAAGGAATTTTCGGTGCCAACATTTAGAAACCATTGGAAATGGTCTCCATTGGAAACCAGATTTCAACTTTCTGCCCTGGGCTGCCAAAAGTATTTCAGCAGAAAATGCTAAAGTAAGTTGAACTTTGAATTATAATTTCAATGCCTGTCTAGTGAAATGGATTAATGCTCTGGCACTGCACCTTTGAGGCTTTGGCTTGAATCTTGTAGGATAAAAATCTGTCTGCTTTGACAGTTGAAAAGGTCGAAGTGAAATGATGTCAGCTGGTTTTAGCCCAATCCAAAGTCTCGATTAGGAGAGAGATGTAAAAGTTGTTGTTGTGAGAGATCATCTCAGATCTTTTTAAAACAATCATTTCTAAATATGTTTTCATTTAGATATTATCAACCAAATTAATTCCAGACGGCTGCATTCTGCAAATTTGGATCTCAGTACAGGCTTTGATTATGGAGCTCAGTTCTGATTCTGATTAAGCTTATGTCAGTTTCATACTCTCCTATCTCCACTGATTTCAATGGAGCTACATCTGCTTTACCCACCTATAATGGAGAAAAAGAGTCTGACTGAGGAAGTCTAAAGTCCACCGCAGAATTAGTATGCAGGTATATGACTGTCTGTAAAACAACATTTTCACTTAAAAATATTTAAGTGTTTTATGCCTGTGTTTTTATTAGCTGAGAATTTGAGAAGAGCATGCCGTCGTTACTTCAGTTGATCAGGCAGATGATCACTTTAAGACACTTGTCAGAAGTGCTTCAGCTGAATATCTCAACTGTTAATTAGGAATCTGTTTAAAGAGCAGAGAAGACAGATTTTGTTAATTTCCTTATTCCTCTGAAAGTAAATAAATAAGTATATAAAAAAATTCCAACAAAGTAGCAAAGGGCCAGATCATTCTAGCAGAAACTTCCACTGATATTAATAATGATTGCAGCTCAAATGACAATCTGGTATGATATGGAACAGAGATTGAGCTTGCTGCTAATAGAGTTGTAAAGCATTTTCGCTATCTTTGATTTGTCGTAGTCCTCCTTTCCATGAACACACCTTGCTTGTGCCAAAAGGACTTGGCAGATCTCTTCAGAGTTAGTTTGCAGATTGTTTGCTTATTGCAATAAGAAATGTATGCACGTGCAGGAGAGTGCAGATTTGAAAATCAGCTGTCAGTGGTGTGATACATGAATTACCTTGTTCTGGGGTAATCTATTGCATCCATTTAAATAAGTGGGCTTTGATGTCAAAATTCAGCAGTAGTATGCATCTTCATTTTATTTATTTCCTTTGCCTTCTTTGTGTTTCCATTTTAAGGTAAATAAACCATAGTCTATGTAACCATGATGCAATACGTGGGCTGATGGAACCGTACACGTGTTGTAAAGATTAATTGGCATTCAGTTAGGCCTCATAAACCATAGTGTGCCATGCATTATCCTCTATTTTTCCTTCTATTTACAATGCAATATAGTTCACATAGTGGGCAAAGACTGAAAGCAGCAAGCACTTTTATGAAGTGCACGATGTCAAGTTTGTACTTTTTGCAGACTGATCTTCTTAAGTGACACGGCCTTGGGAAAGCTGAGAGATTCAGATATGCCTTAATTGTGGGGCAGAGGTAACATGGTGTTGCCTTTCTACCCTAATTGCATCTATTAAGTAAGTCCCAGGGAACCCTTAAAATCGCAGAAATATCTTTTATTTGTTCTGTCGATTTTTCTGGCAACGATGACAACAGCAACAAAAAAGCTAACACCTTGTCGTGTTTTCAGATAAAAGCATTGGAATTGAACTCCAGTTTTGAAGAACAGTTTCCTCAGCACAAAGATCTAGAGTGCATTTTTTTTTAATGACATTGGATGGGAAGATATGGTGGTAGCTAGGTTGATAACAAAGTCAGAGAGGCTAAGCAGTGTGACTGCAACCCATTACTTATAAGAGAATGAAGTGGTAATTTTGCAACTATCACATCTCAAATATGTGACCATTTTCCTAGTAATAAAACTATTAATCTGTAACTGTTTACTTATCAGGAGGCCATTATGTGATTGATGACCTGAAAATGGAGGTTATCTTTCAACTCATTTGAAATGCAAACTGACTAGACAATCTATAGCTATTGTGGCATGTTGTTAAGCAAAATCAGGCACCTACATTGACCTCCTATTTACATTTCTTTGAGAAGAAAAATCATATAAAAGCTATCACGAAACACATTTCACAGCAGGCAAATTAATTGGTTTTACTGTATTTGAATGGAGGGTTTGTCAAATAAAACATGCCATGACAGTTAATAGTGTCATTTAGAGGCAGAAAATTATTGGCTTATTTGTTATTGGATAAAAGGAAGGCAAACACTTTGTATTAGGAAGTTTTAATGTGTTTAAAATCCTCATTAGGGATTTATGGACATTCTTGCTTAGTATAGCGCCTCATTAATTTGAGGCTAAACAGTTACTTCTCTGTTTCAATTCTAGTGTTTGGGCTTTTCCCCCCTTTTTTTTTCTTTAATTAGATCTTGCATTAGAATTTGATCTCTACACCGCTGGAGATGTAAAATTAATTAATGTGATTTATAAATCGACTGGAAGTGAGTTATTCTTAGATATCGTCTCATTTGAGTCAGCAGTTAAAGCACACATACTGTAAGTACGCGCACAGATCTAAAAGATTTCATAAGCTCAAGAAAAGTGTGACTTCTGCACGGAATACATTTAGCAGTGTCCCTTGGCATTAATAGATCAACACATTTTAATTACAAATGTAACTAAAAGGGAGGTAGCAAAAAGATCTCATTCAATTTCAGATTTCTTTGTTATATACTGTCAAACAAGGGCTACTTCAGCACCGTGTAGGTGTGATAAGTGTCATCCAGTGGCGGTTCAGATCATCAGAACAGTTTTAATATTTAACAAGGATAAGACCAGGTTTTCTAGATTGATGCCTGAATTTGGACCAGTTCCCCATTAAGTTGCCTAGTTCCAGCATGGGGTGCAGGCTCTGGGCTGGGGCTGGGACTGAGGAGTTTGGGGTGTGGAGGGGACTGATGGCTGGAGTGCGGAGGGGGCTGAGGGCTCCGGCTGGAGGTGCAGGCTCTGGTGTGGGGCCAGGGATGAGGGTTTTGGGGTGCGGGATGGGGCTCAGTGCTAAAGCAGGGGGTTAGGGTGTATGGGCTCTGGGAGAGAGTTTGGGTGCGGGAGGGGGCTCAGGGTTGGGGTTTGGGGTGCAGGCTCGGGGCAGCGCTTACCTCAGGTGGCTCCCGGAAGTGGCCAGTATGTCCCTGTGGCCTCTAGGCACAGAGACAGCCAGGGGACTCTGCAAGCTGCCCTTGTCCACAGGGGCCACCCCTACAGTTCCCATTGGCCGCAGTTCTCAGCCAATGAGTGCTGCAGAGCCATGGCTCGGGGCGGGGGCACCGTGCGGAGCATCCCTCCCTCCCTTCATTGCTCACTCTCCCCCACATTCATTCATTTGCACCAGGCTGGGGCTGTGTGGGCTGTGGCTGGGGGTGCAGGCTCTGGTGTGGGGCTGGGGATGAGGAGTTTGGGGTGTGGAGGGGGCTGATGGCTGGGGTGGGGGCTATGGTGCAGAAGGGCGTGAGGGCTCTGGCTGGGGGCCGGGGATGTGGATTTGGGGTGTGGGATGAGTCTCAGGGCTAGAGCAGAGGGTTGGCGTGTGGGAGGGAGTGTGGAGTGTGGGCTCTGGGAGGCAGTTGGGGTGTGGGGGGGCTCAAGGCTGGGGGTTGGGGTGCAAGGAAAATTGCTGTACGTTTTACAAATCCCTACTTGATTAAGGCTGGGCAGTGTGCTGGTATGTTGATTGATCTGGTATTTTCAAGCTGCTGAACTTCCAAACTATTTCAATCCGTGTCCATAAATAACATGTAATTCCTTCGGAATTTTGGGCTGTTCTTTTATATATGCGCACGATCTTGTCATTTCATTTAGCTGATAGAGGAAATGATTGGAGATGAGCATATTAGGCTCATTAGTTCTGTGTAGAAAATTAAGGTTACCTGAGATTGACAGCTTTAACATCTGAACTAGAGGCCTTTTCAGGAGCCCATTGAATTCAGTGGGAGTCATTCTACTGGTTTAAATAGGCCTACAGTCAGGTCTGAGAATTGTGGTTGCACCGGTGAACTGATGTTAGAATTTAGTTCAGTAATTGCAACTTGTTCAGATTCTTTAGTAACTTTAGAGATTGGCATAACTTCTCCATAGTGCAACGTGTATGTAAGGGGTGTGCATGGGGGCTGCTGTTCTATTTGTGCTGCAGGCATGAATTTGTTTGTTTGTTTTTATATTGTATTTATATGTATTTTTCACAGACTTTTGAATGCCTCAGGGAGATGTTTGTGAAATCTAGTCTTCTCGTTATATTTTAGCTCCTGCATGATTGGAGGTACTCTGAGAAGACAGCATATGTATATGAATCCAGACCCATAAATGGCTCTCTGAGGAATTAACTCTGAGACATAACAACACATGTCTGAATACCAGGAGAGTCAGCTTTATTTGGATGTATTTGAATACCACTATTTTGGCTCCATTCAGGTTCCTGAAGACCCCAAACACATAGTCCTAAAATATACTGTTGATAACCTCATGAAGGAAATAGCTCCAAGCAGGAATATTCACTTCTTGTTCATTTGCTGCACCTGTTTTAATCTGTTTGCACTAATGGTAGTAAGGAAAATCCAGAAAAAATCCCAGCTACTGAAATTAGCCTGACATTTATTTTGGGCATCTTTGACATGAATGTCCCTTTGGGGAAAAAATCTTAGTGAAATTGGAAACAGACAGGAAGACTGGATTGGACGGCGACCAGGGGACATTAGACCAGTGGGGTATATGCAATGCCATAAAATTCCCTACACATAAATATAGAGCAATCCACCTCAGGAGAGGAAATAAATAGCACAGATACTGACTGAGGGATAAACTGCCATCTAGAAAGGAATGAGTCTGAAAGAGGCTCAGGGATGACTGTACATGGAAGACTAACTGCAGTGCAACACCACTGCAGAAATGGCCAAAACTGCTCTTGCATGTAAATATAAGGGGGAAATACCCCTCATGCAGTTGCCACTGAAGTACTGTGTCTGTTTAGTCAGGATAGAGCCAAACTGGATAAAGTACAGAGATGAGCAACAAAAATGCTATGATGACTGGAGGACATGACATCTAAAGTGCACTATTCCTCCGTATTAACCCCTACTTCTGCCAGTCTATCTTCATTGTTGTGTAATCTTCACGCTACACATCCAGACGGGTGTTTTGTCTGAAAGCTGTTTGCTAACAAATCCATCATACTGGCAGCCTGGAAGGGTTTGGTTGAATGCGTTCTAATAGTTGGATTCTAATGGTGGGAAGCCTCTTCTTTCCACCATATATGGGAACTTTGCAATTGTAGTACAGACTGACCCACTTCCCACACAGTATTCACCACAGGAGACATTGGAGGAATTGAAGGCATTCGTAGAATTTGGCAGATACTAAGGGTCCTGTCATTGCCATTCCTGGCTTTATAAGAGTTTTCCTCTTATCACCCTGTAGTGCACAATCAAAACGATCGATCAAGGCACGTGTACAGGATGTTTTCATGCAAGTAAGTGAAAAATTAATTTATGTCCACAGAAGTAAACAGTAGCATTAGCTTAATCTCTCTGGAGTCCACAATGGGTTCCTAGATAAAGGGTATGACATTGGAAGTAGATCCGTTGATATGTGAGTTTATTGGTGCTCAAACACAAGTGAAGAATGGGATCCTATTTGCATTTAACCTGAAATGCTTGTTTCCAATATGACAGAGATAGGAAAGGTGTGTTATTTGTTGAATGCCGACTGTGCACCAGTAAAGTCAGAGGAATTGTTCAAGAATAGTTTATCCTAATGGAAATACAGTCCTTTAGTCCTATCAAAGAGATTATCCATAGTCTGATACTGTCCACCAAACTTGATTCTGAATTTTCAGGACTAGACTAATATGCACTTTCTACTTTCCAGAAGTTTGTTGGAAGTTTTTAGTTCTTAGCCGAGTTCTTAGTGCCAATTCCACTCCTTTCCCAATGTGACATTTCAAAAAAGTGTCTTCTCCTTTGAAACTTTCATATTGATAAACACCAATCCGATGTAAATTACATGGGAAAGGCATTTTACACAATTTTCCTATGTAGCGTAAACAAAATCTGAGCTCATGCAAGTTATAAATAGTTCAAGACAAGAGTGTGGCCAAGGAATTGCTGAATGAATAAATGGAAGGTTGTATCAACATTAATTATCAGCTATTATAACAGGTTACTCACTGTCATTTGATTTGCATAATATTAAAACTATTTCCCCTGCATTCTAATATTCCTCATGCCTCCTTCCCTGAGTTTAACATGGGGCCAACCAAGTCATACGTTAAACCCTTAGGTTCAACATCATTTAAATTATGCTCTTTCACTTGTGAGACTGCTTTTTTAAGTTGAATATTTTAACCATATGACCTTCTATTTTCCTCCTGGAAGCAATATTTTAAAATAAATACAAAATCTTTTTATGCAAAGGAGTTTCATTGGATTAAAATGAAATTGGAAGAGGAATCCAGTGCACCATGTAACTTGTGAAATCTTTTCAGTTTGATTGAAGTTACATTACCTCAGGACTTATGTCTGCAGCTTATGTAATATTAACTGTTCTTCAATCAGAAGTTCATGAATACACTGCAGAATGAGAAAAGAGCTCATGACATGAGCAGCAAGCACTTGGTTTTAACAAAACATAATTCCTAGAATCGATCCTTCCTGTTAAGTTAGATCATGTTGTTCGCAGAGGAAGACAGGTCCAAAAAGTACAGTATATACAAATCTAACCTCTTAAGTGTTTCTTTTTAAAATGTGACTAGTGATAAAAGCTTTAAAAAAAACACCTTGTAGCACTCAAACCACTTGATTTTCTATAGATTAGGAGAATAGTGGTATTTCATATGGGATGTCCAGTGTCAATGAAATTTTCCTGTAAATTCTAATAATAATTCCCTACAGCACTAATATTTGTGTAGGCTACAAATACTATTTTAGCCATATTTGTCTCTGGCCTGATGGATATCTGCATGGATCCTGTAGTGTGCTGTGCAATGCCACTTGCACTGATCAGCTCAGGGGTGGGCAAACTTTTTGGCCTGAGGGCCACATCGGGTTTCCAAAATTGTATGGAGGGCTGGTTAGCAGAGACTCTGCCTCCCCAAACAGCTAAGCGTGGCCCAGCCTTGCCCCCGTCCGACCCCTCCTGCTTCTCGCCCTCTGACAGCTCCTGGAAGCCCCACCCCATCCAACCCCTCCTCTCATTCCTGACTGCCCCCCGGTGACCCCTGCTCCATCCAACCACCCCTTCTCCCTATCCCCTGACTGCCCCCAGAACCCCTGCCCCTGACTGCCCCCCGCCACCCCATCCAATCCCTCCTCTCCTTCCTGACTGCATTCTGGGGACCCCTGCCCCCATTCAACCCCCTCGCCCCCCCGACCGCTCTGACCTCTATCCACACCCCCACCTCCTAACCACCACCCTAAACTCCCCTGCCCTCTATCCAACTCCCTCTGCTCCCTTCCCCCTTACCACACTGCCTGGAACACCGGTGGCTGGCAGTGCTACAGCTGCGCCACCCAGAGCACCAGGACTGGCAGCCGCGCCTCCCAGCTGGAGCCAGCCACGCCACCGCACAGCACAGAGCACTGGGTCAGGCCTCAGCTCTGCAGCTGCACTGCCCCAGGAACTCACAGCCCCACCTCCCAGAGCCTTGCGCCAGTAGCGGAGCAAGCAAACTGGGGCTGCAGGGGCAGGGAACAGCAGGAGAAGGACTGGGGGCTTGCCTCCTGGGGCAGGAGCTCGGGGCTGGGCAGGAGGGTGCCGCAGACCATAGTTCGCCCACCTCTGTGTTAGCTGAATGGACATTTAATCTTCAATTTCTGATTCACAGTTGGAAAGTTTTTTTCAGGATAGACTAAGTATCTGACAGATCTGTGCATTTCAAGTCACTTAAGCTATAGCTATAGCTACCCTAGAGAGCTTACAGCAGCACCGATGCAGCTGCACTGCTGTAAACTCTCTCGAGTAGCCACTCTAACCTGATGGAAGACAGCTCTCTCATCAACTTAATTAATCTACCCTCAATGAGCAGCAGGAGAAGCTCTCCCACCAACATATTGCTGTCCACACTGTTGCTTTGGTCAGTGTAATTATGTCGGTCAGGGGGGTGGCTTATTCACACCGCTGAATGACATAATTTATATCAACATAAGTGGTAGTGTAAACAGCGCCTTAGAATGTGGAGCAACCACATGAATTTAGAAAAAAAGGCCTCCTTCTTTTAAAAATCCATTAATAATAATATACAGAAAGTCTTACATTGATCTTCTCTATGATATCCCTGTTGTAATAATTATTCTTTTAATGTTTTGCATTAATCTAAATGTTTGCCACGTTGTTCCTGTTCCTGCTTGGCTCTCCCTGTATGTCAATCACAGCACTTTGACATCATGGGTTACCTTAATACCCATAATTCTAAACAAAGCAATTCCAAAGGGAACAAAAGTTCTGTCAAGTCATTAAAACAAAACTGATGTATGATCATTTAGAGGTATTAGTGAGTGTTGCCAGCAGAAGCAGTTTGTGATTACAGAATAATATAATAGATTTTACTAAACTAAAATTGTGTATTTGTATTATTATTTCTTAAGCAATGTAAGCTTACATACCGCTGTGCATTAGGAGAACTATGTCAAATAAGGAAGAGGTACTTTGTCCCAAAAGACTAACAGTCCCTAGAACTCAGGTGGGAAATTGCTGCACACTGGAATTCAAAACTTAGTGGTGGGTGCTCACTGAAACTGGAACGTATAACTGGGAGGTGAACTTGAGCAGGGAGAGGTCCCGGGGTTTGTTAGCTGGAAAGCGGTTCATGGTGTAGGAAAGAAGGCAAAAAGTGAAGGTGAGTGAAGAAGTTAGAAGCTGTCAAGAGCAAAAAGCATGGACGAAGTGAAAGGAGAAGGATTAGGGCAGAGGTGTGTGAAACAGAAGTTATACAATATTCAGGTGAAGCTTTCAAAGACACCTGGTATGGAAATCCAGCTCCCTGAAGTCAATGGCAAAATTTCCATTGGCTTCGATGGAGTAAAGGTTCCACCCCAGGGATTGTGAGCTAGACTTTAGTTAGGAAGAATGTAAGGAGAAGGGGATATTTTTATTAACCTAAATGTTGTGATGTGTCCATCCACCAATAGTGATTGTTGAGATAAGTAAAGTCAATAGTAGGAGCCACATTTATCATGTTCACTTCTGGGCACTTCATTACCTAGATATTGACAAATCAGAAAGAGTTCAGAAAAAAGCAACAAAATGATGAGAGAGGGTGGAGGGAATGACTTATTAGGCAAGATTGTAAAAGTCAAATATACAAGATACCTGAGGAGTAAGATGGAGCGTAACTGTGTACAGATGTATATGAATGATGTAAATACCATGGAGGGATATGAATTATTTAGAGTGATGGAGGAGGTTATCCATAGAAATGATAGGACGAAATGAAAAATAGGAAAATATAGCCTGTTTGTCAGGGGAAATGTCCTGACAGTGAGATCAATAAGTGTCAAAGAGTCTTTCAAAGGAAGCCTCCTTGCCTGAGACTTTTAGAACTAGACTGGCCAAAGCACTAGAAGCGAGGATAGGAAGAGAATCCTGGAGAAGACATACTAGATCACCTAATAGGTCATTTCTGTTTCTCGTTTCTACAGTTGTGTTAATTTAAAATTTATGCCTGCATCAAGATTCGAGAATGAGGAAGAACACACAGTTAGAGCTTTGGTTGGGACAGCTACTATAGCATGTGTTGATGTGGGTGGGGATGGAGGGAAAGAGGCATGGCCATGGATTGGCTTCCCCTAACCAACCTCTAGTGACCAAGGATGAGATTTTTTTTTGAAGGCTCCAAGGGCACCTTTGCAAATATCCCCTCACATTGTGGCTGCAGTGTGCGTGGGGAGTGGGTTCATTGTGTACGTTCCCCCGAATCTAGTGTACCCATGCAAGATAGCCATAATAAAAACCAATTGTATATGCATACAATTTAACTGTTGCCAAATGTATATACACACACCCCCAAGTGCTCATAAAATCCTGACAGTTATTGCTCATATATTCATTTGCAGCATTTAGGGTATTTGTGCTTTTTTCTACATTTAGAATGAGGAACTACAGCCAATAGCACGGGTCGGCAACCTTTCAGAAGTTATGTGCCAAATCGTCATTTATTCACTCTAATTTAAGGTTTCGCGTGCCAGTAATTCATTTTAACGTTTTTAGAAGGTCTCTTTCTATGTCTATAATATATAACAAAACTATTGTTGTATGTAAAGTAAATAAGGTTATTAAAATGTTTAAGAAGCTTCATTTAAAATTAAATTAAAATGCAGAGCCCCCCGGACCAGTGGCCAGGACCCGGGCAGTATGAGTGCCACTGAAAATCAGCTCACGTGGCGCCTTCGGCACCCGTGCCATAGTTTGCCTACCCCTCGCTAATAGCATCAGTAATGTTTAAAGAACTATATTGCTAAGTTGCAAGACTTTACAAGCACTTATGTGTCTGTGTGTGCATGTGTGTAGATGTAATGCATATTTTTAAGAGACATGGAAGATCTCTCAAAACTCTCAAGATGGAGTCCTGTGTGCTTTTCAGTCTTCAGAGGATATTTCACCTGTAACAGGCCCAGGGAGTGAGAGACTGAGGAATCAGCAACTAGTATTAGAATCTAACCAGTGTTTTTTCTATAGTACATGTTTAGGGTTTAAAATTTGTCTTGGCTCTTGGTGTATTGCGCCGTACGATAAGATGCTTGATGATAACAGTTTAATCTTCTTAACTGTTATCACCTTTGCCCTAAATTGTGGCATATTGTAAGTTAAAATATAGCCTGCATTCTCGCTGAAATCTGAATATTGGAGTAACAGTTGATATCTTCATTGTTTATAAAAGTTTCCAGCAATTTTAGTGCTCATTTTTAACTGTGGGGAAATCAGGGTACTATATTCTTTCTAAACAACTGTTTGTAGCAAAACACAAAAATATCTTTAAGAGATAGTAGAGATGTATCTTTCTACTGATTTAGATTGGTTTAAATTGGCAAATTCTGCTGGTAATGATCACTGGATGATGTGTATTTCAAATAATGGGGCATTTCCTTGTTAGCTATGGTTTAATAGATCTATTTACTTCCCTAGTTGCTTTTAACCAATAAACTTTGCATTCTGTGACTGACTGACTTTTTTTTAAACCTAGGTTAGCCTTCCCAGTGACTCCAGCTGTGTGGAAGAAATATTACGGGTGAGTTAAATCGTTTTGCTCCTATATCATCTTCTAATTATAGTTCTGGTATCTCATCTTTGTTCAGTAAGCTATACAGAGTTCACAATATTATATTTAAATAACACTATACTAGTGAGTACAAAATTAAGGATAATAAAATGTCAAGGTTTGCTAGGCCCAAAATATTACCTATGTTGGGGCCAGTTCTACATACTCTCATTTCTCCTCTTCCAAAGCCATGTCTACCCTACAGAGCCTATCTAGGCCTAACTATGATGCCATTGACCCTTAGTATAGATGCTGTGGAAGGAATTTTTCTGCCAGTGTAGGAATACCCCCTCCCCAAACGATGTTAGCTATTCTGATTGAAGCACACTTCAGTCAGCATAGCTCAGGGTCTCTCAAACAGGTGTCACTGCTTGTGTAGGGAAAGCCCCTGGCAGGCCAGGCCAGTGTGTTTACCTTCCCTGTCCGCAGGTCCGGCCGATCGCGGCTCTCACTGGCCGCGGTTCACTGCTTTGGGCCAATGGGTAAACACACTGGCCCAGCCCGCCAGGGGCTTTCCCTGCACAAGCGGCGACCCGTATTTGAGAAACCCTGGCATAGCTGCATTTACACTGGGGATTTTGCCAGCATGTCTCGAGGCGGTGTGGTTTTTTCCACACTTTTAAGTGTAGAGTAATCCCAGGTAATCCCAGTCACGGTTCAGGGCTAGCTGCACTCTTGACCGCTCTCAGTCTCAATGAGTGCAGCTCCTTCCGGTGATCAGCCTCTTGCGTTCCCATCCTGCTGGCAGAATCCCATGATTTTCCCACTCACAGTTCAGGTGCTAGGCTGTAACCATGCTGTGTACCAAACACAATTGCCTAGTGGTCCCAACTGGATTCAAACCCTGCAAATTTGCCCTTCAGGAGCTGTGAGCAGTGGTAATCACAGGTCTCAAAATAGTCTCTTGCAAACAAAGTATTGTTTAATCTTAAATGCAGGAACAAAATATAAGAAGAAATACGGTTTTCAACATAATAAACAGTCTACACTTATGAATAAAATTTACATATGCCTAGCTTATCCCAGAAACCCTAATCTTTGGGAATTTTGGGGGGTAGAGGGAAGGTCAGCCTGCACCACAGTGGTCCCTGTATCTCTCCCTCTTTGTGCTTCAGAGCATGGGCTTTTATCCACTCCAAAGTCCTTTGTTTCCATTTCATGTGTCAGAACCCTCCATTCTGTGGTCACTGGCTAGAATGCTGCTCTCAGGATAAATTGCAGAGGGATCGACACCTGCACTGTCCTTTTAGACCTCTGCGAATGGAGGGCTATCAGAAATGTTTGCCTGCTTTCCTGCCTACCTACAAACTAACCCATACCTGAATTAATCCCTAATAAACGTATAGCAAACACCACAATAACAATCAAACAAACAGATGATCATATAATATTAGTAATATAATACTGGCATTTCTCACTGGAGCTGGTTGGAATTTTTCAACTAATCATTTTTTCATCAAAAAGTACACATTTGCCAAAACTGTTCACGAAACAGAGACAGTTAAATGAATTTCCTCACTCAAAATAACATAGGGGAAAAAAGTTTATTCAGGTTTTTTTGGTTCACAAATATTTTTGAAATTTTGACTTCTCATCCTGGTTCAAAATGGAGAAGAAATTCTGAAGTCTTGAAAATATTTTCAGGTAGGAAAAACATTTTCTGCCCAGCTTGATTTCCCATGTTCTCCACCATCCCATTGAAACCAATAAGGATACTCAGTTCAGAGGAGTTTGCCCTTTTATGTATATATTATCTTCTGATGATGTTAATGCAGTTCTTCATGTGTTTCCAGTGTTCTTCTATAATTTGTGGTCCCTTTTAATCCTATGATTCTATGATTCTAAATCAATGTGGGAAGCTAGCACTAGTGTGGAATCTGATGGTGATAAATGTGAAATTGTGTATCTCATGGAGTAATACATCCAAGGAAGGAAAAAACATTGGTTTCAAGCTTCCCAAGGGTTGTTATGTAAAGAATACAGAGGGAGGGGAAAAATAAGGTTGAAAAATTATTAAAAATACGTTTTGTGTTTTTAAACATATTTCTTCATCTCTATTGTTTATATATTTGAATTATGTTTGTTAATATTGGAAGGAATTAACTGCTAGATGGGAAAGACAGAAAAACAATGTCAGAAAGAAGTATAATATAAATGACCATTTCCAAGGGTCAGTCATTCAGGTGACGGTTTTAATGCATGAACAGCACATATATTCACAAAACACAGGAATATCTTATGGAAATCTGATCCTGTTCCTATCAAAGTTGATGGCAAATCTCCCACTATTTTCAGTGGCTGCATAGTTAGACCCTAGTACGTATTACTGCTACCCTTGTGACCTACCGGTAGTGATCTGCATTGGCATGAACTGAGGTTACATTTCTCAGGCCCAGCACTAAAGCTTATTGAAGTCAATGTGAGTATCTTCATTGCCTTTAATGGGCTTTGGACCAGATACATACATGCTCCCTAGGAGCCACTGTTGCTGATGTTGAGTAGCACCTTATTCCATGAATAGGCCTATTGAAATCAGTGGAACTAAACTTAGTGTGAACAAAGTGCCAGAATCTGGCCTTAGGCTAATAGGGCTGACTAAACCTGGCTGTATTCTGCTCAGATACATCAGTGTGAATCCAGAGTAACTCCATCATAACCAAACATTTTACTACAAAGGCTGCTTATCAAACACTTTGTAACTATTGGCAAACTCTGTTTAAGAGAGAACCAGGACTAACACACTGCTGAGGTGTATTTGCAAAGTTGTGTGGGGAACTTTCTCAGAGTCAGCTGGTAATATGCCTGGCTCCATCCTGTTATGTCGGTCTCCCTTGAGTGCATTTCACCCCAGGTATTTAAGAAAAGTAAGGAAACTAAGCAATTTAACTGAGTTTCATCCTTAAGAAAGTTTCAATAACTCTTGCATTTTGTTTGTTACAAGGCTTTGTATGTAGCAGAGACATACGCTGTGAGCTCTCTGATTTTAGAATTCTTTTTTTTTTTTTTTAGGCTGATCTTGATTAGTGCTTTTGTAGACCTAGAGGTTTGGGATTCCTAATAGATGCTAACAAATAAAAATGGAGTTTAACTAAGTTTACGGTCAGAACTTACCAGCCAAGTGAGGGGAAGAGATCCTGTGTCCATTCAGACCCCGGAGTCTTCTGAGACAAAATTTCAGTGTTTCAGAATTACTGAAACACTTAGTCACTTATGTCATCTTGTGTAAGTGCCTGGAGAACTGCTCATGATACCATAACTAAAGGTTAATGATAGACCAGTCTCCTGTTGATTTTGCTTTTCTAACCTGCATGGCCGAGAAGTTTTGTTTAAAAAAACCGTTGCCTTCAAACTAAAGCCAAACTGTAAAAGCAATACGGTATATTTGCATTGATTACAGGTTACCAGCGCTAGACAGATAGATAGAGATGGATAGATGGAGATAGATAGGCCTCCTTCTGTTCCAAAATATCTCTTCCTATTTAAAGACAATGTGATATCTGTGGAAAAGCAAATAAAATGAAAAAACAAAACCCAAGAAAATATTTTTCTTTATTCATATGCAACTAATAATATGGATTTAAATTAGCCTGTAAATTGCTAGTCATATACAAAGAGAATTCATTAGAAAATTGTGTTACAAACTAGAAAAAAAGCTGGGATGCTTTAAACCAAGTTTCGGAGTCCTATGCTTCTGTTATTTACACCAATGTGCTCTAATGTCGTTGTTCCGTGTTGTTTGCATTGTGGTAACATGGAGAGGCCAGGGGCCATTGTGCTAGGCATTTTACAGACATGTAACAAAAGGGCAGTCGGTATCCAAAGAGTTTAGGGTCTAAATGAATAGAGTTACTCCTGATTTACATCATTGCAAAGGAGAGGAGAGTCAGGCCTGCTGAGCATTCATTTACCTCACTTTGACTTTCAGAGTTGTGGCCAATATGGTTGTAGAATCAATTCTGAGTATTGTGACCAGAGGCCAGCGTCTGCTTTCATGTATACACGTGTAAATCGGAAGTAACAGTTTTGACTTTAATGCCTCTTCCTGTTACCTTTGGTAGATCTGATGCCACTAGATACCTCTAGTATTTGCATGACCGGAACACAGTGATTGAGACTGTAGTCATCCATGCACACCTACCTGGGGCTAGCCACAGTCTAGCGATATATGTGTATAAGAAACCAAATACTGCCTGGCAGGGGGCAAAATTTGTCCCAGTGAATGCAAGCTAACAGTGATGTTTCACTGCAACAAGATTTCAACAGAACACTGCAGGAATCTCCTTTAGGATGTGTTAGCTCTGCCCTAGAAAATCTTGCTGACTCTGCAGGAATTCGAGCCTGCAAGAATCACTCTGACAACCAGTGAAATGCAGCCACTTCTGGAATGAAACAGGTCATTGTACAAAACACTGCATAGAGCGTTAGAACAGGAAAAGGATACTTCATCCCTTGGAAATTCCAAGAGGAATTTTAAGAAGGCTGAATGTAATTACCCATATTGATTTTTAGGGCCAGATCTTCAGCTGATGCAAACTGGCATAGCCCCACTGGAATCAAGATCTGGCCCTATATATAAAAAGCAATCATTTCCGTGTTGCTAAATTGCTTTTTTTACAGTGAGGTAAACATTTAAATCTAAAAAGCTGCCACCGCATAGCAGGGCAGAAGAATTCTGGAAGGTGTCTATTTCACGGTAGTGTAGTGTCAACTAACTGGATAGATTTCTGATATTATACAGACAGCTGTGATATTAATTAAAAGCTTTCTTGTCTAGAAGCAAAATAAATCCTAAATATAATTTAAATTGTAATTAGTATAAAAATGACTGAAGTTAAATGAGAAAAGTCTATAATTTATACTGTCTTCTCTTCTTCTGATGACTGGCTCATATCTAATGATGTTGGAGAATATGTAAATTGATCAGCAGGTGAAAATGCCCTTGACTGGGTAAATTATGTGTAGGATTACCTTTCTCATGCCATTTGAAAGCACTGATGGATTTAATATGTATTATCCATAGCAGAGGTGAGCTGTTCACAGAGCAAAATTAGCCTGTAACAGATATAGCCTGTTATTTGCCCCTCAGCAATTGTTTTCTCCTCTAAAATACAAACCAACACTGAAGAACGATGCTAAACCTAATTATAATAATTGTAATTTGAAAAATACAGGTACGCTGTCCAGCGTGGTTACAAATGCACTTAGTAGCTGACAAGCAGTTTAAATATTTTCATGTGAAATCTGGGGGTTTGCTGAGTGGGACATGATGTGAATTTAAAACAATTCTACAGACGTCATTGGACAAGTGAATAATGAGCTGACTGGCCTAGTAGATCATGTGAACTTGTCAAATGTGGGAACACGTTGGGGAGGAGATGATGTCAAATAACAGTAACTTAGCAACCTAGCATTTAGCTGTCCAGAGAATGAGGAAGAGTAGCCACTTTTACATAGCTGAGTAAATAAACGAATCCCTATGTGTCTTAGGTGTGCAGTGAAAATAGCCCTGCACCGTATGTTTTCCGTCGAGCTCCTTTTTCCTCTTGGATAACGTGATTTATTATTTCTATTGAAATGAAAAAAGAGATTGAAACGCAAATTCACGTGTAAATGTGTATCCATGCACTTGTACCTCGGCTGGAGGGAAGGCTCAGGAAGCACTCCTTGAACAGGCAGTCACCTGCTTTGAAGACTACAGGATGTTGCCAGTACTTTCTTCCCCTCCCCCCTTCCCCTTTAGACCTCGTTTATGAACACAAAGACTTTTATGGGTAAAAATAATTAAAATAAATACAAAATAAAATAAAATAAAACAATTTAATTTCTTAAGACTCCCCAAAACAACACATTGCCAACTTTAAAATATTGTTTTCTCAGTAGATGAAGGGCCAATTTTTGCTCTTCCATCAGTGGAAATCAAAGGGTAGTTCCACTGACCACTGAATTGTTCTCTCGTTTACAACAGTGTAAATGAGGAATAGCTCCACTTCCTCCTGTTGCTGTACTAAGCTGATTTACTCCTGAATTATTCTGGTGTAAATGAGAGCAGAACTTAGCCCTAAGCCTGCATCTAAGCACAGAATTCAGCCCAATGGGGCTATTATGTAGTCGGTACTCTGGAAATATGAGACTACTGGTTGCTTTGTTCAGACCAGAGTTTTGTAGCTGATCTTGTTAACACCAGCAGGAGTAATTCCAGTGAAGTCAATAGAATTACTTGGGCCTGCTTTTTCTGGTGTTTTACACCTTATATAGCCATTTAAATCAGTGCCACAGGGGGGCCCTGTCTTCAGTTGAATTCGGGTTGGTGCAGGTCCAAGGGGAGGGCAAAGTTGGCTGGCTGTATGCCACGTTATGCCCCCAATTCTAGGGCAGTGACCCAGTGCAATGTAAACTAGCCTGGGGATGCTGTAAGTTACATCTGAGTCATTCTGGCAGCTGAGGATCATTGGACGATTGCAGTATCCCAGACATCTCTCTTTACAGTGGCAATGCTCCTCAGTCGCCCCCTATGGAAGGCTGGCTATGCTAATTTTGTGCTAGTAGAAAGGTTAAGGCACTGAAATATCAGGACCTCAGCAGTATAGACAAGTGGAAATGAGATCAGTTTCAGGCCCCAAGTAATTTGCCTACAGAGATCTTATTTTGTATTTTTAAAATATTAAGCAAATTAGTTGGCAATGCAAAGACTGGTAATTACACAGGTCCATTCTGTCCTATCTATACTGGAACAATAGAAAGATTACAAACAGATAAAGGGAGCTTACACTGTACCTATTTCCAACACAATATTCAACTCTGTTTTCTTATCTCCATGACTGTAATATTTTAACACATATTTTGTAGAGCCAGACTGAAATGTTGCCAATTTCAGTCACGTTATTTAATTCCACTATCGTTGCCAGATTTAAGATTACTGCTAAAATTACTATAAAGTAAATTGGCACCATCACAATGAACACAACATTGACTAGCATTTGGCAATGTGTTAACGTATCTGAAGAGAATAAGGTGATTCTTATCTGTCAAATGAATGAAAATGTACTAATTTGGTCCCATTTCCCATGCTCTTCACCAGCTCCGTTATACAAAAAGAAGCACTTTGTAGGCTTTTTTTCTCTTTATAATCACCTCAAGAGTGAGTTAACATAAATTTTAATGTCTCACATGATGTACATCCTTGCTCCCATTAAATATACTCAGTGTCATGGCAAAGATTGTAAGAAAAATGGAAAACTGCGCAAAAGGAATCCAGGTTGGGGATGAAGAGGGTAAGATTACCATTAACAATGGGAAAATTGGCTTAGGTGAAATAGAGCCATCCTCAAACATTGCTCAAACCTCTAACTGAAGCCAAACTGCACCTCTTTGTGGTGTTTGAAAAAGTTTAGATAGCTTTTTTAATACTTTCAAATGCCTCTGAACTTTGAGGACCAGGGAGAACTGGAAGCAAAATACCAAAATACTGTGAGAGAGGCAGTTCCTGGGGCTTCTTACAGTTGACTGGCAACATGAACTTTTCTCACAAGATTACCAGTCCAGATTTGCAGGGCCAAGGGGCCCGAATCTCCCCTCAGTTATATCAATGTACATAAGGAGTAGTTCCATTGAATTCAGTAATGACTTTAGTGAAAGAGAAGAAAAAGAAGGAGGTCAATCCAGGTGGTGCTCAATCTGCCAGGAGGAAATATCCCTTGGGATTCACCATGGTGATAACTTACAGTGTTTGGCCCTTCACCAAAGATGTACTGAGTGTCCTCTCTTGAGTTCCTCAGGGAGTACATAAATCCCTTGTGAAAACTGTAGTAGGACGCTTTGAATGTACTCTCCCTGGCCATCCTGAAGTACCAGATTACAAAGTGATAACAACTTGTGACCTATGGAACAAGCTTCTATCAAGCATAAGAGCCACTAGAGGCTAGCATGCTCCACTTCTGTGTACTATGAAGATAAATCAATCTATAAATAAAGTCCTGGTTTGAAACACACCCTGTTAAATATTTGTCTGTTCTCCAATGAATCATTTCTGTATTTCATCTTATCCTGTTATAGTGAAACGCAGTAAATATGGACATGAGTGTTTAAACTGCTGGCAATGTTACCTTTCATTTAAGTAGATTAATAATGCGAAGTTTACATAACAAATTCTGTGCCTTGGGCACAGAAATACGACATTGCAAACATATTCGAATAGAGTCATTAGGGTTTGTGAATGAGCATGTGTTTTACAAACAGTTGTGGTATGAAATGACAGAACCAATAGCATTTTCTGTCAGATCTTTATCTTACAGAAGGGGAGGGCTGCACTCTGTTAGCCTTCAGGGCAGAGACTGCAGGTTTAAAGCAACAAGCTAAGATCTATGATGTACAGCTGGTGGGAAACCTCATTATAAATTAGCCAGGCCGAAGGAGTTGGTTGGTCCATTGAAGGATAACTTGGCCCCCATGCAGTTAGCTCAGAGAGATCACACGCTCTTTTCTCCTTCTCTCTCTTGGTATTCAGGGCTGGAGTTCGGGCTAAACAGATGTAGATGTCTAAGCAGGGTTGCCTGGAGGGGCGGGGGGGCAAGTAGGGCAATTTGCCTCGGGCTCCATAGGGGTCCCCACGAGAGTTTTTCGGGGGCCTTGGAGCAGGGTCCTTCACTGACTTTGGGGGCCCTGGAAAACTCTTGCGGGGCCTGGGCTCCCGGAGCTTCTTCTGCTCCGGATCTTCAGCGGCGGAGGGGGTCCATCCACTCTGGGACCCACTGCTGAAGTGTCCCGAAGACCCATGGTGGCGGCCCTGAGTGGCCCTGTATCTAAGAAGGAAGATTGGTGCTTCCAGGAATAAATTAAACCCAGCTGTCCCTTGCAATCCCATGGGATGCAGAGGGAGGTGGAGTGTTGGAATCTCCTGTTCTAGGAAAGGCTGGCCCCACTACAACTGGTTTCTGGGGACATCCATTGTGACCCTCTGTATAATGAACAGAAGTACTTGTGGCACCTTAGAGACTAACAAATTTATAAGAAACTCAGAAAACAAGCCCCAGGTTGGAAAGGGAAATAAAAACCTGAGATTGGCAAGGAGTAGGGGGACTTGAAAGAACAAGTTAAAAATTACTTAGGCAAGTTAGATGTCTTCAAGTCACCAGGGCCTGATGAAATACATCCTAGAATACTCAAGCTGATTGAGAAGACATCTGAGCCATAAACAATTATCTCTGAAAAGTCATGGAAGTTGGGTGAGATTCCAGAGGACTGGAAAAGGGTAAATATAGCGCCAATCTATAAAAAAGGGAGTAAGGACAACCCAGGGAATTATAGTTTAACTTCAGTACTTGGAAAAATAATGGAGCAAATAATTAAACAATCAATTTGCAGACACCTAGAAGATAATAAAGGGATAACTAACTGTCAGCATGGACTTGTCAAGAACAAATCATGTCAAACCAACCTAATTGCTTTCTGTGAGGAGGTAACAAGCCCTGTGGATAATGAAGAAGTGGTAGATATGGTATATGTTGACTTTAGTAAGGCTTTTGATCAGGGCTTTGGCACTGTGCTCTGGCTGCACTCCAGCTCCAGGCAAAAACCTGCAGCTCCACTGCTCCGGAGCTGCTCCGCACTCCAGCTCTGGGCTCCACTCCAAAGCCCTGATTTTGATACTGTCTCGCATGACCTTCTCATAAACAAACTAGGGAAATGCAGCTTAGATGGAGCTATTGGGTGTATAACTGGTTGGAAAACCATTCCCAGAGAATAGTTATCAGTGATTCAGTCAAGCTGGAAGGGCATAACGAGTGGGGTGCCCCAGGGATCAGTCCTGGGTTCCGTTCTGTTCAATATCTTCACCGATGATTTAGATAATGGCATAGAGTACACTTATAAAGTTTGTGGATGATACCAAGCTGGGAAGGGTTGCGAGTGCTTTTGACGATAGGATTAAAATTCAAAATGATCTGGACAAACTGGAGAAATGGTGTGAAGTAAATAGGATGAAATTCTATAAAGAAAATGCAAAGTACTCCTCTTGGGAAGGAACAATCAGTTGCACACATACAAAATGAGAAAGTACTTCTAGGAAGAAGTACTGTGGAAAGGGACCTAGGGGTCATAGTGGATCATAAGCTAAATATGAGTGAACAGTATAACACTATTTAAAAAAAAAGCAAATATCATTCTGAATCAGAACCAGAGGGTAAGAAGAGGAAGCACAAGACAGATTCTTTCAATCAGAGTACTTTGAAACCCCTCTCAGGCAGGCCATTGAAGCTCTAGATATTCTGCTCCACAAACCTCCTGTAGCACGGTGGACCCTTGCTCCTGCCCTGCAGGGGTTAAAAACAGCCCTGGGAAGGGGCTGTGGCTGGAGAAAGTAGCCTTTAGGCTGGGCTGATTGGGGAAGTGGCTGCAGCTGGGGCCATGCCCCAGCTGGGCAATGAGTCCTCATAAGAAGGACAGAGGAGCTAGAAGCAGTCAGTCTCTCTCTAGCCATAGAGGGAGGTGGGCCTGGCTGCCGGGAGCTAGAGACAAAGTACCTGAAGGGAGCAGGGCTGAGGACAGGCTGAGGAGCGGGGGAGCTCTAGCCTAGAAAGCCCCAGGCTGAGGCCTAGTATTAGGCTAAAAGGTACTGGGGGTTGCAGAGGGCAGCCCAGGGGTAGGCTAGGGCAGCAGGTCCAAACCCCGTTGCCTTTGATGAGTGGCTGATACTGCAGTCTGCCCCAGTGAACGGGGGCTAGATGGAGACTGGGCAGTAGCCATATACTGAGGCAAAGTGGGGATAGAGGATGGGGGTCCCCCAGGAAGGGGAAACCCTCAGAGAAAGGGGTGACTGCTTGGGGGCAGCACTCCACATAAAAGGGCACCGGGTCCAGGGAGGGACATGGGGCCGGAGGACAGGTGGCTCACCGGCCTGCAGAGGGCGCTCCGGGGCTGGAACCGAGCTAATTCCCACAAGTAACCAGCAGGAGGCGCCACAGGGGTGAGTCTGCTCATCTACACCTCCCTGGAAGGAAAGTAAGGAGGAACGTAAGGAGAAATGAGATGGGGCAAAGCCACTACAAAGGTTTTATAAGATCTGAAGCGACAACTGTATAACCCACTTCCTACCTGTATAACCTGGAGGTTGATGTTAGGGATAGGAGTATCTGGCTACAACCAATCATCTTAAGTTTTTTTTACCCACCTTCCCAATGTGCACCAAGCCAAATCTGACCTGTGTCACTCCACATCTCTTCTTCTCTGACCAAGAATACATAGATCCCAATCAAGGGGCATTTCCTTCTATGGAGACTCAGGAGAAATTGAAGTGACATCATCCAGCCCGATGGCCTTGTCAGCCTCCATGTGATTTTCAGGGGCAATCACAACTTGGACAGACACTCTAGCAGGCATCATCTGTCTCAAAAGCAAGACATTCCAAGGTCCGAGGGGCTTCTGTCAAGAAATCTTTCTGGCCGCAGCCATTGTTTTGGATGCAGTTGTGGATGCCCTGTGACTCATGTATACACCCCATCAGTATGTCCACACCATGCAGCCTTGAGACCACCACGCTCACAGCACATCTATTTGAATCCTTTCAGGAGGTGGTTTATACTTCCTATCCATCAAGCTCATCTCAGCTGATGAGGGCTTCAGAATAGGTCACTCCCTTCCTAATGGAAGTTGACAGATTTTCTTCTGCCCCCAGATGAGTTGAACACCTTTTATAAAGGATGTGTAGACATCTCAAAGAATTTTTTGGTAAACATAAATAAAATTTCCTGTGCCCATCCCTGCCTCTTTCCCCCTGTGTGACCGTGAGATGCCACTTAGCCCTCAGTTTTCCTATCTATAAAATGGGGAAATAATACTGCATATGGGTACAATGAGGCTAAATTCATTGTTTGCAAAGTGCATGAAGACCCTCAGCTGGAAAGTGCTGTACTGTGTCAGGTATTACTGCTGTTCTGTTATGACAGCACAAAGGCAAGGCTCAGTCAAACATTTAAAATGACACTGGACGCTACGGTTATCCATCTCTGTGGAAGATTGCTAACATTTCCCTGCAGAAAGCAGGGTGCTGAATTATTATTTTGCCAGAAGCTGGGAATGATCGACAGGGGATGGATCACTTGACGATTACCTGTACTATTCATTCTCTCTGGGGCACCTGGCACTGGCCAATGTCAGAAGACAGGATACTGGGCTAGATGGACCTTTGGTCTGACCCAGTAGGGCCATTCTTATGTTCTTAATTTAACGTTCCGAACTCTCTTATGGACTTCCAATCTATTTCTGCCATATATCTCAAATTGCCCTTAACTTTAAGGGGGAACATTATTGAATATGTAAGAGCCTTTCAATTTCTTAATACAGGACATGTTTCTTAATTGCATGTGCGAAGAATGCACTCTCTGTGGATAAGAGAGACGGTTTTGAACTTTTCAGACTGTTGCATTAAAATTGTCACAATTGTTTAATTAGCCAGTAGATCCTGCCACACTGATTTATGTCGGCCATGTAACATTCTCTGTGGATAGCTGGCAATTCCCTGACTAGGACGATTTGTAGTTATGGCACTGTCATAGTTGTCAGTAGAAACTTCTATTTTCTACCATTTACAGCTCCTCTGTAAAAATATGACCTGGGCCAAAACTTCCATTCAGAGTCCTCATTCAAGAATAAATAGGTTGTTACATGGAGATTAAAAAAAGTATCCTCCTGAGCCTGTAGAGGAAAGAAACAAATGCAATATGGACATTTACTGGTTCAGGAGGCTTGCACAGCTAGACCAGAAAATCCATGTGGCCAGAAAATCACTGCTCTTGGATAAGGCGCTGAAGTGAGGCCCAGGAAAACTGGGTTCCATTCCCAGGTCTGCCTCTGGCCTGCTGAGTGACCTTGGGTAAGTCATTTCCCCTTCCTGTGCCTCAGTTTTCCTATCTGTAAAATGGCAATGATGATTAAGGCTAAGATTTAGTCATGGGTATTTTTAGTAAAAGTCATGGACAGGCCAGAGGCAATAAACAAAAATTCGTGACCTATGACCTGTCCAGGGCTTGTACTATATACCTCTAATTAAAACTTGGGTGCTCTGGGGTAAAGGGTGGCCCGGGGGCGCCACAGGAGGTCTGGGGCAAGGGGTGGCCCAGGGGCGCCGCAGATGCTCTGGGGGGAGAGGCAATGCATAGCCCAGGACTACTGCTGGAGCTGGGTGGGGCAGCTGCTGGTGCTGTGGGGGCAGCAGTGTGTGGTCCGGGGCAGCCACTGATGCCATGGGGGAGGACGGCGGCCCGGGACCAGCACTGGTGCTGGAGAGTGGGGGGGCAGGGACACGCAGCTCGAGACCACCACTGGAGCCCAGGGGGAGGGGGTAGTGAGACTGCCTCAGCAGCAGCTGGTGCAGCTGGCCCAGGGGCCACTCCAGCTGCTCAGGCGGCCTTGGAATCAGTCGCATCAGCCACTGCAGAGGTCCTGGAAAGTCACAGAATCTGTAACTTCTGTGACCTCCGTCACAGACTCGCAGCCTTAATAATGATACCAGTCTCTCTTTTGCAAAGCGTTTTGCATATTGTGATGAAAAATGCTGTAGAAAAGCTAGGTGGTATTATTACAGTGGTCCCTTCTGGCTTTAGAATCTGTGCATCTCTGGGTACAATGCAAAACAGGCATTTTTTATTAAATAAATTGTCATTGCCTCTCTTGCCCTCTCTTTAGATGAGAGGAGACTTAATAAAACTGTTCAGAACCTCAAAAAAGATTTGAGTTTGGTTTGAGGAATGGGTGGAAGTTCTGGGAGGTGAGTCATTTTGTTTGAACTGAATCTGTGTCTGGTTATAACTGTATTTGGGCTTTCTGACCTGTACACCTCTGTTCCTAGGGATGAGTTGCCAGTTTGCCTGGAAAAGGAGATCTCTGCAGATACTTTAATACAAATTGGGGCTCAGATTTAGTCATGAAGCGCTCCTTCGTAAGAGAACAAAATGTCAGCAGAGTTCTTCATTGGAGGCCTATTCCCATGAAAACAGTTGTCACTCTTTTTTCCTCAGCAACGGAGCTTTTGTTACTTTTAAAAGAAGTTTTCATGATCTCCTCATTACCATTTTGCTTAATGCGATAACTGTAAACTTCAAGAAAGCTATCATGTTTGAAAGGATACAGCCTTAGAAATGTTATACTAACTGCTTATGTTCTCCTTTGAAAAGGCTGAGACGGGGGATTTCACTAAATGTATCATTTTGTCTCCTTTTGCTGCAGCATTGTCATTTTATAGTGTCTTTCACTTATAACACAAGCTATCCTTCAAAAAGAATGCCGTGTTACTGCATCTAGCCTTTGTATCTCTCCAGCAAAGTGAGATCAACAACTCCCTTTGGTAATTGCTGGAACATGATAATAAATTGCATGTTGTACTGAAAAAATACTCCTTGGCAGGTTTATTCCAGTTCCACTTTGTATAATAACTGGCAATTGTCATTGTTTGACACTTGCTGGAGTTATGAATAACACTAGCTGCTTAGAGCTAACTAGCAGAGTAATCATGGTTCTGCTGGGTGGTCTCTACTTGGGCATCTATCCAGCGTGCTTGTATGACCCCTGATAAACCATTGCTAATGAACAGTCTGCTAGTGCTTTCGAGCCAGCTGAAGGCAACAAAGACAATCCATGTCATAGTCTGGTAATTTAGATACATTTTTGAAGGATGCTGATAAATTCGAGAGGGTTCAGAGAGGAGCCACAAGAAAGATTAAAAGATTAGAAAACATGCCTTATAGTGTTAGACTCAAGGAGCTCAATATATTTAGTTTAACAAAAGAATGTTAAGGGGTGACTTGATTATAGTTTATAAGTGCCTACGTGGGGAACAAGTATTTAATAATGAGCTCTTCAGTGTAGCAGAGAAAGGTATAAAGCAAGCCAATAGCTTGGAGTTGAACCTGGAAAATACTCGGACTGGATATAAGGCATCATTTTTTAACGGTGAGAGTGATTCACCATTGCAACAATTTAGCAAGGGCCACGATGGATTCTCTATCGCTGACCATTTTTAAATCAGAATTGGATGTTTTTCTAAAAGATCTGCTCTAGGAATTATTGTGGGGAAGTTCTTGGGCCTGTGGCATATAGGAGATCAGGGAAAGCCCCTGGCGGGCCAGACCAGTTTGTTTACCTGCCATATCCGCAGATTGAGCCAATCACGGCTCCCAGTGGCCGTGGTTTGCTGCTCCAGGCCAATGGGAGCTGCTGGAAGCAGCAGCCAGCACGTCCTCGGCCCGCGCCACTTCCAGCAGCTCCCATTGGCCTGGAGCAGCAAACTGCGGCCACTGGGAGCATGATCGGCCTAACCTGCAGATGCGGCAGGTAAACAAACCAGCCCGGGTCGCCAGGGGCTTTCCCTGCACAAGCGTCAGAACAAATTTGGGAACCACTGGACTAGATGATCACAATGGACCCTGCTGGCTTTGGAATCTGTGAAACTAAGAATCTATGACACCAATTGCAGGAATTCTCTGGCCACCCGAGACTTGCTAAGTCATCACAATAGTGCACCTTGCATTGTTGGCTACCCTAGGCTTTCCCAGTTATAAGTGAGGCTAGGACTTGTTTTTTAGTTATTTATTCAGTAGATTCCAGTATTCTGCTGGGCACTGCACCAGACACAAAGTGAGACAGTTCCTGCCCCAAAGAGTTTACAGTCTCAGACATTGGATTAATGGGTTATTACAACAATCTGTAACTCACTAGCCCTCTTTTTCTCCTATGACTACAGGGGTGTTAACGGGCCACTTTTCCTTGAATGGTCCCTTAGGGTATGGCTACACTTGCAGCCGTACAGCGCTGCCACGGGAGCGCTCCCACAGCAGCGCTTTGAAGTGTGAATGTGGTTCCAGCGCTGCAGGTACTCCACCTCCCCGTGGAGATTAGCTTACAGCACTGGGAGCCGTGCTCCCAGCACTGGGGCACTGTTTACACTAGTGCTTGGCGGCGCTGTATCTTGCAGCGCTCAGGGGAGTGTTTTTTCACATCCCTGAGTGAGAAAGTTGCAGTGCTGTAAAGCACCACTGTAGCCAAGGCCTTAGAATATGTGCTAACTACTTATGTGAAACTATCTATTCAACCTGGTCATTTAGTCTGTACAGTCTCGGAGGCAGACATAGAGAAGATCTGATACGCTGAGCAGCTTGAGTGCATTGTGAGTGACGTGAATCTTTAGTTGGGACTTGTGGGAGGTTAGAAAGGTGGGGTGGCAAACTGGTAGGGAAATGGAGAAGTCACTCCATGCGTGGGAGTTGGTTTGGAAGAAAACAAGGAAATGCTGAAAAAAAACCAGTTTCTAAAAGGCTTGAGCTAAAAGAGAATTTCCAAGTGTTTATCTCTTCCGCCTTCTGACACACATTTGAGAGATTTTGACATTTCAGTAAGAGGCACTGGTGACACATTGCCGCCCGTCCACCATAGTCCATCAGTGTGAGAAGGGAGAGCTACATTTCCACACATACACAGGGAAGTTCATATTCCAGTACTGATCTTGTGGCAGTGAAGGAGATCTGGCAGAATCTTTGGTCTGGGTAAAAAAGCAGGCTTTCTCAATACACGATACAATACTCTGTACTAGCTTCAATTGTTTTGGTTTCATTAAAATTGGATTCCAAACACAATCATGGTTTATACAAAATAACTTGGGTTAAACTCAAATGGAACATAAAGTGTCGTTTTTTAAAATCTTCCTCTATATGCCAGATCAAGTGATCAGTGCTCCTCTATTAAGAATAAAGCTGATGTGTTATTGGGTCAGGTTGCTGATGTTGAAATCCTTGGGGATTTGAGTGGAATCATCTTCAGCATATTGTAAGGATGTGGATTTTAAACTGGCTACACTGGGCCCAAGACTGAGCGTGCAGGGTAGAATGAAGTGTTTCAATCTCCAAAACAAATTGTGCAGTTTAGTTATGCCCATTATTGAATTTGGAGATGTTTCTTTTCACTGCTCAAGTGTTAGTGCTTCAGAAATTAAATGGGCTTCATAATAAGTTACATAGATCTGTCTTGTCATGTGAATAAATAACCATTCATTGTATTTTGTATGGAAAAAAAATGAATTGATTACATCTGGCAATGAAAAGGAGGTGGTATAATTTATTGTACAAATGCGCACAGGGTAGCACTGTAGGGTGTTCACAATCTTGTTTTGTAACTGTAAATTGTAATTATGTTCTCTTCTCAGTGCAAACCCTAAGTCTGGGGGTTTCAAGAAAGAAAACAGTCCATATGAGACATGCTTTTTTGCTTGTGTAGCTCTGAATGGATGGAACAAATTACCAGATTCCCTTAAACAATTGCCAGTGCTGAATAGTTTCAAAAAAGCAGTTGCTTATTTGCTTGAAGGAACCCTGCCAATGTTTTTTAAATTGCAGAGATGAAATTATATGTTGGTATTAGTAACTTTTCAAAGAATTAGCTTTTTATTGCTTATTGTGCTTTTGTTTATATGATGCTGTTCTATTGTCAGGATGTTATGCTGTAATATAACAGTTCAATGTGTACTTCCTGTCTCCTGGGAGCTGCATGAAAATTAGATGTGCCATCCCAGGAGATTATTCCAAGCAAGTAACATTTTGAATGAAGAAAATAAATGGAATATGACTGTGCCTGTCAGTGGAGTTGGGAAGCTGTGGGAGGCATTGTATTGGCAGTGCTAGGCCACAGCAAGACTTCATCACTATGTATTGGGCAATAGAGTCATTAGTTTAGTCACCCAGAACGAGATGCAGAAAGATGCTGGAGTTTTTTGTAGGGTACTTCTGGTACAAGTGACTGAAAAGGATCCAAAAAGGTACAAGACATTTGTACGGATCACATTAATGTCTATAGCTCCAGCAGTTCCCATTAATATATTTTGGAAGGGTATTAAATGTCCTGCCTTAGTGTTTGAGCCAGTTTTTAACTATTAGTGCTTAAGCTGAGTCCTAATGTGAGATATGAAGAAGAGCTCTGTGTAAGTTCAGACGCTTGTCTCTTTTACCAATAGAAGTTGGCCCAGTAAAAGAACCGATTTAAAAATTTTATTAAGATGATGTTTAAAAAAAAAGTGAACAGTAGAGAGTTTAAGCATAGACGTTTCTGGTTATCAGGGACTAACATACAGATTATCGAGGGTGCAAAGTTTGGTTTAAGATTGGGTGTCATAAGGAATGCATAATCTGCAATATCCCCGATTGGAGGTAAAAGGTTGATGGGTCAGAGTACAGAAACTGAGATATGAGGGTATGAAGTTCATAAAGTGGCTATGTTCGGGTGTGGAGTATAATGAGGGGATATGATGATGAGGATGAATTGACTCTCATTTGAGGAGATATAACGTTCAGGGAGTTTATGGTTCCAGTTGATATGATCCAACGGAGAAAGTCTCTTGGTCCCTTTCTCGTAGTCGAAGAACAATGTCACTCTGGCTCACACCTCCTGGTACTGTCGGGGGCTGGTGATGTGCTCGATGTAGATGTCTCTGGACTATCGGATGGTGTCTGAGACCATGAGGCGCCGCATGAGCCATGCATAGCGTCGACCGATTCCGCAGGTCCACCGCACGTGCTCATTGCAGGGGTCCCAGGCGCCCAGGGCTCCAACAATTAGGGTGTCCATCTGCACCTTGTCTCCCTTCGCTCTCAGGGTGTCGGCCAGGGGCATACTTTGGCAGCTTACAAGCTCGGGATTGACAAAATGCTGAAGTTCTGTTCTCAAAGGAGACTGTGACATTGACGAGGGTGATCTTTTTCTTGGTCTCATCGGTGAAGACGATGTCAGGTCGTAGGTGGCTGTCGGTACCAGGGATGGCGCAGTTCACAGAGAACTCCCCCAGGCGTGGTGCGATGGCTTTCACGAGGTGGTTCTGGATGGTATTGTGGGGCAGATACCAGGCTCTGGAGTGGGGTTTGCAGCTGCACAGGACGTGGGGCAGGGTCTCATTGGAGTAGCCGCACATCCTGCAACGCTTCTCTCGGTTCCCATGGCGGACGGCTCCATTGAGCGGAATGCAGCCGAGCCAGGCACAGTGGATGAACCACCAGTCAGTGAAACTGGTGAAGCTGCCCACAGCAAGGAAGTGATTGCTGGCATCCCACTTGCTGGTCAGCTCAAAGGCTTTACCCTGGACTGGTTTATTCTTCAGGGTTTCCATGTACAGCGAGTGGATGGCAGCCTTCAGGGTCCTCTACAGCAAGCCCCTGGCACTCAGGGTAACGATTGTGTTGTCATCGGACCTGATCTGCGGCACCCAGACTCCCAGCTCCTGACACTCCTCACACCACTCCCAGTGGCAGCCGATGCGCTTTCCCAGGTGATGTGTGGCGTTGCGAGTGCGGGACCACAGTGAAGCGATGTCACGCCCGTCCCGTCAGAATTCCCCATCCAGGAAGCTGCGTGGGAAGGTGGCGATGTCTTGGTTGGAGGAGGTTCTGCTGATCCGCTTTTCTGTTGTTGCTTCACGCAGGGCGTTCGCTGCTATGTTCCTTACTGTGGCGACGGGACATGTCGGCAGGTGGAAGGCGTGGGTGATCACCACGACATTGCACAGATCACCCATGCGGGGAACATTGGTGCCGCCCTGCCTGTGGGAGATCTAGACCATATTACCTGATGCTCATTGTCCCCCATCTGCCTTCTGTGGGATTTGCGTACCTTCCTCTAAACCATCTGGGGCTGGCCACTGTCAGAGACAGGACCCTGGACTAGGTGAAGCTCAGGCAGGATCTCTCCCAGCAGATGATACCAGCCAACAGGACAGTTCTTGAGAGGTGTTAATATTTTGTATGGGACAGCATGATACACTTGCTTAGCCAAGCTGCAGGGCCTTGATTGCCCATGCCACTTATGTGAGAAGAGTGGATGTACCATGCTCTTGGCTTCATGGAAGGGGAAGGGCCATCTCAGAGGGATCATCTGTTGGCCTCCCCCTGAGACCTTGCAGATGCCGCAATGTAGACATTCTGCAGGGTGTTGGCTGGCCAAAGGGGACTGAGCTGGGGATCAGCTATATCATCCCATGCTCAAACCCTGGATTTACCCGTGGAAACCCAGGCAGGAATTAATGCTAATGACTGAGGCAATGGCAGTAAGGCTCAGGGCTCCAGCTTCTGTGAATCTGGGATGTTTTTCCCATCATATCCCATGATACTCCAGTCTTGGGAGTCCTCACCTTTCCTTTAATCCCCTCCCACTGTCTCATGGCAACTTTCCCTTCTATTTCCCCGTGAAGTTCTGCTTGGTTTTTTAGGCGGGAATATTCCATTTGGCTGATTCAGTTCTGAAAGCCTGTCACTGCCTTTCTACATGTTACTCAGACAAATAACCTAAACATGGCAAGAAAAGCGATGGTAAACTGCAAACTCTTAATTATGAGCCCATAGGGGAATAGTTTTCCTTTCAGAAAGGACCTGATTTAGGACTTCTGCTCCAACTAAAATTCCTACGAAAGCCAAAGGAAGTTTTGCCTGAGTCAGGAGTGTCAGGGTTTTGACCCCTACCCCCCCCTCCCCGGCCTATGCTCATTGCCTTCTTAAGCTACAGTTCCTAATCAAATTTCAGAGGGGACTCTATTATATGGACTGGAACTACTTTCTGGAGTGGACCAGAGTCACTACATTGTAACACTATTGTATTTAGTAGCTTCATTATTTTCCCCAAAATAGTTTCGTGAGCTGAGCTATCTTCCCACTGTAATGGAACATTGTTTTACTTCACATTCACAAGATTTGTTATGGCAATAAATATGTCAGTCATGATTTGCTATTTTTTATTGTCTCGAAACTGCTCTAAGCAAAGAATATCAGTGTATTTTAGTTATAAAAGATGAAGTGTGAGGGAAATATATTGGAAAGTATGAGGTAAAGGAATGGAGGAGAATAACTGGAAGCTCAATAGAAAGAGAAAATATTCTTATTGCCATCACTTTCTTTTTGTAAATAGTCCCCAAATGTTAGCAAAACAGGAAAGGAAAACATATGTTGTAATGTTTATTGCTGACCTCTGTTAGCTTCTAAAACAATTTCTAAATTCATTTTCACTGAGTATGTTTTTTGTCAGTCCTTTCTGCTCTGCAAATATGGGAAGGTAAAGCAAGTATATTAGCATGGGAGGATATGGTGTCCATCCCATACACCAGCCAAGCCAGGGGTACTTATTTGTTGTCATGGAAAAAAACTACAAGGTGAATACTTTTTTTGTGTGTGTGGTATATTATGGTCAGAGAGAAGATAGGTAGTTTTATTTATAACAGAAAATCCTGGCTTTTGAAAAAGAATTTGTTTGTGTGCACTGGATTTTAGAATGTCTTTCATTTCATTGTAGAAGACTTTTGTACTGTAACAAGATAAATTATTTACGAGGATGACTAAGGCATCATTGCAAATGCAGCCATGTTGTTCCTTCATGTAATGTGAGCTAGTCATATGCCGCTGATGATACATTTCCTGAACTGTCTGCGCGGGTAAACAGTTTTCTACATTAGTGCCTTTATCGAGGAATTTGGCGCTCTCTGTTAGGACATCAATAAAGTTAATTTCATAGCTGTTTTTATGTCTTAGAAACAAACAAACTGTTGTGTCACTGGTTCCTAGGAACTTCTTAAAGCACTGAAACATGATATTCAGATGCATAACTATAAGCTTTATTGATCATGTCCACACTGCAGGAGTATTCATACAGCACTGAGAAAATCCCCAAATACCTCTCCCAGTATGTATTGGGCTCAGTGTAAAACCTAGGGTAGATTCCCTGCGGTAGTCTTTTCTTTGGTTATTCCAAATTCCTGGTCAGGAATCTGGAAGGAATGTCCCCATGTGATCACACAAACAATTGGTCCATTAGTTCACATGAACTATTTTGCATCATTACTTTTAAAACCCCATTGGCCGTTTGCATTGCTTTTTATACCTGCAGTCACTCACTCACTCATGCCCGTCACCCCAATCGGGGTATGGGCCACCAACGACAGATCTCCAGAGTCCTCTATCCTGGGCCATTCGCTCTAGCTGGTTCCAGGTATAGCTCATTTTTTTGCTATCAGCCTGAAGGTCGCGTCCAGGGCCGATGCAACCATTTAGGCAAACTAGGCAGTTGCCTAGGGGCCAAGATTTGGGGCGCCAAAAAGTGTCGCCCCCAAAAAATTTTTTAAATGGTTGCAGCCACCACTGCTGGAGGGGCTGAGCTGCCGGCAGCAGCAGCTGCCTGCCGCCAGCAGCCCAAGGTGTCCCCCGGGTCTCAGTCTGCTTCACCGCCCGCCAGCCCGCAGCCAGGGCGCCGCCGCCCCGCGGGTCAGCGAGCCGCTTCCGCAGCCCGGCAGCCGCAGGGCGTCCACCCCCCCACCCCGGGGTCGGGAGCAGCGCCGCCATGACCCGGCAGCCCAGTGTAAATAAGAGCATGGGCACCCGACTCAGACAGCCACCAGAGTGGTATCACCTCGACTCCTTTTGGTGCCGGTACTTCCTTGGTGCACCCTCGATGTATTACCTCAGGGCTCTGGGCGTGAGTGAGCCGCCTAACCGCGTAGCCTGGGCAAGCCCCACTTGCGTGATGAATACAGCTGCACCAGGCTCTGGCTGGGCCCAGACCCCCCCTCCAGTGTGGTCAGTGGACCGCTCCGCGAGACCCAGTCGCGGACAGCCGACACACAGATCAGGGATGGAGTGAGACGTGCTTCAAGAAGCACAAGCCCTCCAACATCTTCTGTGGCCCAGGGAACACTGTCACCGCGCGACTGCCTATGCTGCCAGAAACCCTAGCGGCCCCGCGTCCTGGTCGCCTCGCCACGCGATATGATCCTCAGTGGAATGGCGCTTTTTCCACTTGCCTTTCGGTTCCTCCACCGCTCGCCTTGCTGGTCTGGTGAGTGTGAGTTCTCGAGCACTGCTGTGCATCTGTGTATTTTTTCCTAGTCCAACCACCACGCTTCTCCCCTTCTTTATTCTCCTCTGCTGGGAGTTGACGGGTCATCCCCAAGAGGTGGATGTTAGTGATGGTGTCTGGCCAGCGGATCTGGAGAATCCTTCTGAGGCAGCTATTAATGAAGGTCTGGAGCTTCCTGATGGTTGTTTTGGTCATCTTCCAGGTTTCAGCTCCATACAGTAGGACTGATTTCACATTATACCTGCAGTAGCCTTTTCTTATTAGAGGTGGTTGACTGAGATTTCACTTTTTTTAGTTCAGCATACCCAGCACATATAGAATTTAACTGTTGCTTGTTTGTTACTAAGTTGTTTGACTTCCTAGCAGAGAGAAAATGGGTAGGACTGCACAAATGCAAAAGCTAGCAAGATATTGAAAAACCAATCACACTTTATATTAGGATTCCATTGATAAGTGTTTATAAAGGGCTAATAGACCATTAGCAGATGTTTTAATAAATGGTGAATTGAGTGTGATAGTCCAACGTGTCAACAGGTTATTTGTAACTGTATCTTAGAACTATCTATAACAGGTTCTACTGATGTGCTCATAGCCATCTTTAGCACGTAGTATTCAGGTCTGATAACATCTATTAGTCATTTATAAACTGTTTATCAATGGAAGCTTAGTATGAAGTGTGAGCAAGAAATGGGAGGAAGTTTAGCACTGCAGAACTAGTTGAGGAGCTGAAGGGACTGATGGATGAGGAAAAGTTGACAGAGTTTACACAAGTCCTGACTGTGCAGTCCCTGCCAACTCCTTCGCCAGCAGTAACTTCTGAGCAGAATGGAAATCCAGCCACAGTGAAAGAGATCATGCCATGGAGAGTACCTTCTCCCTAGCTACTATGCCTGCTCTCTGTGCCTAAGGCTGCCCTCTAAAACTGCAGACCAGACATTACATGGAGTGGCAACAATGAGACCATTATGGGTGCTGAGGCCAGAGAGAAACATATAATTGTTGCTTTTCCATCGATGCATTTCTGTAGATTTCTCATCCACACCATATAGTAGAGGGCAGCATTTGGCCCAGTGAGATCTATCATTTCATGAAATCATCCTCCAAAGGAAATAGAAGAAGCCCCATCTCTCTTGGATATTTCAAATTAGACTGGACAAGGTGCCCTAGGGTTCATTGTAGGAAGTGAAGGGGCCTTCCTGGGGATGGAGGCTAGTAGCCCTATTCCATCATGGTTTCTGTGGTTCTAGTTTGGCACCTTTTGCCTGAATTTAAAACAATAACAAGACACACACGCACACCACAGTAATATTTTATTTTGAACAAGGAGGAAATTATGGAAAAATTGAAAGAGGGAGGAAAGGAACTAAACTTTGAAAGAGGCAATTAACTTGAGGGTCTGGTTTTGCAAAGCTATTTTTCCATCTGCCCCTTTTCCCCTGGGCTCAACTCTCCAGCTCAGATCTGCTTTGCAGAAGCACACAAATCCCATTGCACTCCCAGTTCTCCCTTTCCGTTTGAGCTCTGATTTGGCCAGTGTCTCTACAGCTCTTAAAGAGATCAGTCAGGAAAAAACAGTGATTCATTAGACCCCTTCTGCATATGTACTTCTCGGTTACTTACCTAAGGGCTTTTGCAGCTAGAAAAAGGCAGATTTAGCTGAAGAAATGAGCATGCCTAGTCCTAATAAATAAAACACATGGAGTCAATTAAAACAATGTTTAAATAATTTTCAGGAAGGAGGACGCTTGATGTTACTACATCAGTGGAGCATGTTGACTTCTAAGCCAACCAATTGTGCAGCTTTGCTTTCCCATTTAATCTGCAGGTCTATAAAAATATGTATGCATACTTACCATAGTAGTCATATGCCCAATCCATCAGTTAACATGATTTTGGAATTATTTTAAGTCCAAACCATGTGAAAATAAATCCTCACTTGATTTTGTGGACTTACTTTACTTCCATTGTAATCCACTTTAAAACATTTCATATGCTCAGTTTTATTATTGTTACTTTCAGGAATTTCTAAATTTGGATTTATTAAATTTTTGAACTTTCCCTGGAAAAAGAAATGATGTGATTCCCTGCTCTCACTGCTAGCATATGTCAAATTTCCCAAGCTAAACTGAGTAAAGCCTTGCCAGTATTTGGGAGGTGGACCACCAAGTGAAAACAAGGTGTTGCAAAGTATAGTGTTGATGATTCAGTGGGTGGCGTTCTTCCCTCTGAGGCCACGATTCTGCAAAGATTGGTGCATGTGCTTAAATCTACACAAGCGAGTAGTCCCACTGGGTTTGGTGGAGTTACTCATGAGTATAGTTAATGTAAGCATAGGTTTTTGCAGGATCAGGGCTTGAGGTGCGGAAGTTCAGGATTGCGTCCACGTGGAGTTCTATTACCTCAGTAGGACTCTGTGCACATGCAGGGTGCACTCAGGCAGTTCTCAATGCAAATCAAGGCCCGAGTCTACAGTACCAATGCCACCCCAGCATATTGTTAAGGAAAACCTGAGGGCTAGAGGATACGTTCTTCAGATGAGCTATGAAGTCAAGGCTTTCTCAATTTGCAATCTTAAAAAGTTTATTAGCACATTAGATAATTATAGTCCTCCTGCTTACATGCCCCATCACATCTTGACTTATGTGATATTCTTCTTCGCTTACTGACATTAATACTGTTGTGTTATCACAGTAGCTGATATGTTCTGTTCCACAGATAACGGTACTTCAGCCCATAGTTAAGGTTGTGTCACAACTTCTGCTTAATGGTTGACCTTTCCAGGTCCTCTAAAATCAATATGCTTAGTCAGATTTCTTTGAAAGTTGGTGGATTCAGGGTAGAGTGAGTGACCCAAATTGGAGTCATTTGAAGTTGTGGATACAGAGATATAAGCCCCCTAAAAATAGCCATTTTTCAGAATGTTTCTAGTTGTTTTTTTGTTAGCAAAGCCACAGGTCAAACTATTAATATTATGTGGTCTCAATCTGTTGAGCTTTACCCAAGATACTGTAGGGCATCCACTAAATCTTTGGGAAGTTGAGAACAGTATGGGAGAAAACGTACATTTTTACAGTGTGTGCGCGCTAATAGAGAAAGAATTACTAGAATTCCATTTCCGCCATTTTGTATGCTTTAAATCTCAACTCTTGTATGTGTTCTAAAATCTGAATGGTTACTCCAATTGCTTTGATATTTGGTGTGTCTCATGAAGGCACAGGGTGGCATTAATTGTCCAAATTTGGAATCATGTGACCAAGGAGTTCCCAAGTTACTGGCCACCCAAAAAAGTGGTTTATTTCTGCTGCCTTGCACCATTAAACTGTGGGGTACTAATGAGTGGATGAATCACAGACCAAATTCAGACTGATGGCTGTGAACTCTTCCTTCAATTAACATGATAAGAATAAGTTAATCACAAGCCCTCATCTAAGGCAAAGGGAGCTTTGGACTGAGTGGGTGAAGGTTGCTACAATTTGAAAGTTGTGGGCGGCAATTTTAATTTGGGAGAATGTATTCCCAGTCTTGTGGGGGGGTGGAAATTAGGCATGTGAATGCTTTCTGAGAAAGGAGGGGAATTAGAGAGTGGAGAAGTGGAGCAGTAGGAGGGGAGGGGCTATGGGGAGGATAAATTGGGGTTAGGTGATACAGGAGGGGAGAGATGTTATGGGGGCTCAGGTGAGATAAGCATGGCACCCCCAGCCCTTCCGACTTCAATACGTGCATCCCAACCCCTTGTATTGCAAACATCCTGCACCTCACACCTCTGCCAGTGCATCCCAACTTCTCTGCATCCCCAGCTCTGCCAGCACACCCTATGGGGGGCGGGGGCTACACCTGAGCGGCTCCGCAACCCGAGAGGTTGCAGCACCCAAAGCCAAGAGCCAAGCCCAACCATCTCCACAGCAATGGAGCTGCAGGAGCCACCACTGTGGGATGGCTGCCATGGTAGGGTGAATGCTGGACAGGACTCAACCTCCTTCCCCCGGTAGGGTTGCCAATCCCCCAGGATTATCCTGGAATCTCCAGGAATTAGAGATTAGTCTTTAATTAAAGATTATGTCATGTGATGAAATCTCCAGTAATACATCCATCCAAAACTGACAACCCTACCCCATGGGGGGGGAGGGGGTAGGTGGGCAGGGCCTGACTGAAACCCCCAGACTATTTACTGGGTCACAACAGGCCATAAATGTTTACAAATAGGTCCTGACCCCCAAAAAGGTTGAAAACCACTGGCCTATCTAATATATTCTCCCTTTCATTATTTTCTTGCTGTCAAAGGGATGTGCCACAAAGTGATCCCACCAGCCTACCAAGGCTCCCTGATTGTTTGCCCCAGCCCGGACCCCCAACATATGTTAGAACAGCATGGGGGCTACTCTTACTTCTGCCAACTCCCAGTGGTCCCCTAGGGACATTTTCTCACCTGTGATGTGCTCCTCCCCATATGCAAGAGCTTTGCTTGCTCTCTGTCCACTGGGGATTCCCCAACCCCAGGGATATCCCGTATAGGGATTGGGGGTTCTTTCCCACTCCTGCCTGAATGGCGCAAAAAGAGCAAACTGTCCCCTGTGCACAGTGAGCGGTTTCATTTACTTTTCCTTACCTCAGTACTGCATATCACGTGATCTTTGGAAGGATAATTAGGGAAGTGAAAGTATTTACTGGCTGCTTCTACAGTGAAAATATCTTTGCAGCTGAATGCAACCATCCTCATCATGTTTTAGCTGGCTGAGCCAAGCACCCTCAGGTGGAACTGGTTGTGATTGATGGTTCACAACATTAACCTTTAACAAGGTCTTCTTTCTTTTTTACTTGCAGAATGTCAGCTAGGGCTGCAGCAGAAACAAAGCAGCTGTAGCTTGTAAGATTTGTTGTGATCAGCCTTAGGTTTTTAAGAGCAAAGTAAAGCTGCAGACACCTGCACTCGTGTAACACAGCCAGTAACATTGCTGTCACATGCAGAACTTCATAGATGAGACACTCTTTCTCTTTTGTTTGTCATAAAAGAATCTCTTCTGAGCTTTGAAAGTAAAGAAAAACAATGAGACAAAGATGTAACAGGTCACCAGAGACATGTAGTATTACCTATCTGAATATTCATCAAATTACAAACAAAGGTAAGAGAGAATGGAGCAGCATCGAAAATGGAATGCATTCATTGCAAGGGCATAGACAAGCTTTGCCGACAACCTCAGTCCTAGCACTACCTGTGTTTTTACTGATTTTTCTTTTCTGAGGATGGGCCAAGTCTGCTCCCATTGACGTCAGTGGGAAAACTACCATTGACTTCAGCAGAAAAATGATTGGACAGTTAGAATTCAAACACACAGGTCTGTGTTTTGTGACCTGTGCCACTGAGAACCTGAGAGATTTCCATGAAGATATTTAAATACATTGTTAAAAATGCAAGACTATGGTTATGCTGGTTAGAAAGCAAGGATTGCTCAGTGGATAGCGTGCTGACTTGTGAGACCTGTGTTCAAGTCCCTGTTGAGCCACAGGCTTCCTGTGTGACCTTGGGCAAGTCAATCTCTGTGTATTTCCGTTCCCCAACTGTAAAATGGGGATAATAAAACCGTCCTACCTCACACGAGGACGAGACTAAATACATTAAAGATTGAGAGTTGCTCAGGTGCTAGGACGCTGGGGGGCCATTACATTTACCTAAGATATCTGGCCCTGGGAGTGGAGCCAGTGGCTTACCTGCTGGAGGCCATCTCAACTCAATGTTGAACATAGCTGAAAATTTTTACTGGTGGGACTACTAGCATTAAAGCATGTTTCCACTGTGCTTTCTGAGAGTATGTGATCTGCTGTATAATTAGGGAACTCATCCACCAGGTAAGGACTCATGATGCCTTCTGAGCAAGCCTGTCACTCACCCTCTAGAAGCAGATATGTGATGTTGGCCTTGTTGATCAGTCCAGGGTTTGATGGCCAACTGTGGGGTAATTCTCTCTCTCTCTCTCTCTCTCTCTCTCTCTCTCTCTCCCTCTCTCTCTCTCTCTCTCTCCCCCTCTCTCTTTTTTGTAATTGAATGAATGACTTCTCAAAAACATATTTTTCCCACTCTAGGAGATGACCCATTCCTGGCCTCCACCTCTTACTGCTATTCACACCCCCGGCAAGGCTGAGCAGACCAAGTTTTCCATCCCAAGCAAGGTGCAGGTAGGTTATTAATTATTATTCATTCGGATATGAGTGATCTTCACTAGATACTTTGGCCCATATCCTCAAAGATATTTAGACTCCTAACTTCCATTGAAATCAATGTTAGGAACCTAAATAAGCCCATTTGAGGATCTGGAACTTTCCTTTTGTGATTTGGTTTCATTTTCAAAATTCTCTTGAGATGAAAATTTTCTTAATATGGTATTGATAGGGTTGCTTGTTCAGAACTTCAGAAGTTACAGTAAAGGATAAAAGAACGGTGAATCTTATCTATGTTTTCAGACGAGTCTATTACAAATAGTATTTACAATGTGTTTATTTTTTCTCCCGTTGTTTGTATAACACACTGGCAAAGAGTATCTTTGTCCCCACTAGTGGCTGAAACCAACAAAGTAGTATATGGGTCTGTTCCTGCTCTACAGTTAAAAGGGCTGACACTTTAGCTCCAGGAATAGAGGTTCATGCTTTTAGATCCCCAAGTCCCAGATTCAGTCCCTGCAGGTGACTCAACATGGGCATTGCTGCAAGTCGTGACTTATACTGAGACTTGAACTGCTGTGGACCTCTGCCATCTGCAGTCATACTTTCCAGGGGAACTGGAAATGTTACCCCATAGTGTGGGGTTTTGGTCTTCTCTCCATGGGCTGGACAATGTGAAGAGTTTCTGAGGCTGCTACTGCTTTGAAGACAACAGAAAGCTGGTTCTTTCATTCATGCAGTAGAGGCTTTTGTAATCATGCACTATTTCAGAAATTTAAAATCAGTTTTCCCCTCACCAGTTTTGTCCAGTTGTCACTATTTGCCAGAGATTTTCCCACTCCAAACCCTGCCTCCATGTGTTGGCTGAAGGTAATGTGAAATCAGTGTGGCTATTGCTCTTAAACAAAACAAAGCAAACTCCTACAATGCCGTATTCCAGCAAAACATCCTCGTTCTGCTCCACTACTGACAATGGCAATGCACTTAAGTGCTGCTGCATTAAACATCACAGGCCAGATTCATATGTGGGTGCAACTCCTAACTAAGCTGAATACTGCACTCATTTATATTACTGTAAATCTGGTTAAACTCCACAGAATCCATTTAGGTCAATGTGGATTCATACCTATATGAGTAAGCATGGAGTCTGACACACTGGAAGCTGTATCTTCTTAAATTAGAGCAGGACTAAATTCAGTGCTAACTTTTTTTTTCTGGGGCCTACAAAAATAGGACCATGTACTGCACTCCTTCACTAACTTCAATGAGTTTTGCACAAAGTAAATCTTGTGCTCTCCGTCCCAATTAAAAAAATCTGTGTGGTCATGATAAATTTTATGAAATATAAATTAGGCTTTTAAAAAATCACACTTTAGGAAAGAGGGAAGAACATGGATGTTTCTTGGTTAGTTAACTTTCCTGTGAAAAATACAGCATAAGATTGCCTACTCAGAACATCCCACTAAATCAGTTAGAGAAAGCCAAATGGATAGGTTTTAGAGATAAAACACATAAAGAACATGTAGTCATATAAACCTAAAGCAGACCTTATTATATAGGTCCTCATTTTACATAAAAAAATTGTCTCCCCATTTGTAAAATAATGCAAGAGAAAAGGCAGAACTTATCACAACAATTTATTTATCCCTCTGACACTCAAATTTAAAGTGCTATGTTTACTCTTGAAGGCATGATTTACCTCACAAGGGACTGACTAACAGTGCAGCAGAATATTAGGAACTAATAATGCCCTGAGAGAAAGTGTAGCGAGGGCTTTAATGACTTTAACATCCTACAGATCTAAGACTTAACAAAGTAGTGCCTGTCTCTCAGACTAGATTGTAAATAATGGCTTAATTTAAAATCATCACAATCTCCGAGGGCCTACTTGGGATGAAGGCTGATTTGGCATCAGGTTCTACCTCATTGTTGATTGTAAAGCCAAGGGAAAGAATGTGAAATTAAGAATGTCATTATACATTACTGTGAGTCAGTGAGAGGCACATTGTGTGCAAAAAGTGCTCTGTGCATGCCACACTGTGGGCCAGATCCTGAGCTGATGTAAAATTAGTGCAACTTCATTGATTTCACTGGAGCTTCACTGGTTTACACCAGCTGAAGAACCGACTCTTGTGTCTTTGTCACGTGTACATAAAAGAGCACTCCAAACCATCTTGAATTTCAGATTTAGGTAATGACATTTTAAGCAAGTGGGTCAAAAAAGAAGAGTAAAGCTGCTGAACTTAATGCATTTTTATTTTAAAACTCAAGACCAAGTTCAGCCTATGGAAATACTTCCCATTATCTAAAATGGGAATCACATGTACATATCTGTGGGTAAGACTTTAAAGGGCCAGATCCTCAGCTGGTATAAACTGATGTGTGGATTCCACACTGGAACTAAGTCAGTGTACACCAGCTGAGGATCTGGCCATTTGGCCCTAAAATCGGCTAGGTACTGAGCGGTGCAAGTACACTTCAGTAGCATTCTTATGTACAGATAATACAGGTTTTTAAATTTTTAGTGTTGTTCTCTTCTGTGTATTTTCCTTCTCTGTTTATGTTATGCTTGTGCCATAGTCTAGCAAGGAAAGATGTATCTTCCTTCTTCTTCCTTTCACTGAACTAATCCTGACATTTTTGTATTTTTCATTGTAGGATTCCCAGCACCCGACTTCAGGATACAATGTACAAAGTAGGTCTTTATTGTCCTTAATCCAAACAGTCAGAGTTGGTTGATTGGTTGTTGTTTTTTTTTGTTTGTTTGTTTTTTGCCTACTTAACATCATTAAAACAAGGGATGAAAAATTAATTTCTATGGTGCTAAAGCAGATCAGTTCCATTTTTGATTACATATTACGCATTGTGGCATGTTGTGAAACCAAGTATAATTAGGTGGGTTGAGAGCTTAGGGCAACAGTAATCTTTTGACATTTGGAAATATGCTTCCTTCGTTTACAGAGTGGAGTGATCCAGCAGGGAAAGCTGCCACCAAGTCAGTGCCACAAAAGTCGTAAGTATTGTTACTTCCAGCTTTATATTTTGTTTTAAGTTTATTTTAAGGAATGAGCTTAGTTCTCCAAAGGTAACTGAACCCAGCTTACGTACAATCTTGTCCTCGCATTCTGGTGTTCTCAACAATGCTTACAAATTTGCCATAAACCAGTTTTATGTCTTCTGCTCTTATTGTTGTTTCTTGTTCTTAAGCATTAACTAACAGAGATATGTATAAAAGATGAGTTTATTAAGCAAAATTAATGCCAGTTTTATTTGTACAGCTCGCCAAAATTAAACCACTTTTAATTTGTCATCAGGTACTAAGCTTCTTACAACAGAAAATTCAACCTGATGAATAGCTAATGCAAAAATTTTAGCATTTATTTATTGAAAGAGAGTAAAATACATTATACAATAGGCTTATGCAAGCTGGCATTGAAAAAAGAGGTCTTGAATTTTGTACACATTGAGACAGTTGACAGTCACACACTTAAAGAAAATCACAGTTGATCTAAAAATATGGAGGACCTGATTATTCACTGAGTTACATCCTTTTCCATTATGTTGTGCTGGTGTAAAACTGGAGTAAGGCAGCAGTGAATTGAGCCCACAATATTTTGCACCTTAACCAATGGTCTCAAAGTGCTTTACAACTGTGAATTAATTAGCAACTTTGTAAAATAGGTCACTATTATAGTTACCATTTTACATATGAGGAAAGTGAGGTTTGGATCTGGCCTAAATTCAGAGCTGCACCACTTTAACTACTGGAGTGTTTTTTAAATTGATTTGGTTAAACCTAGATACACCAATCTGTACTGGTTTAACTAAAATGTGTTTAAACCCCTGTGTGGACACTTAGATGGATTTAGAAGTGGCTTATAGCAATTTAGTTTAATTCAGTCAGGATGCAATTTAAACTAAATCTGTATAAACCAGGTTAAATCAATTTAACGTGTCTACACCGCATTTTTGAATTTGTTTAGTTAAATTGATTTTAAACCAGTTTTAGTTAAATCAATACAACTTTGTGCACAGACGAGGTCTCAGTGAGGTCAGATAACTTGCCCAAGTCATATGGCAAGTCAATCACAGAGTTGGGACTAGAATCCAAGCATTCCATTCCATTGTTTTAACCTCTGGACTCCTTGACTCATGAAATAAAGTCATGCAACTTTTCTCATATGAGTAAAGTTACTTGAATGAGTAAGGATTTGCAAAATGAATCTCTAACACCTACCCTCTAAATTCAATTTATTTAATTCTTCTGATTGGATGCAAAAATTGAAAGTCAGTATTTCAATTTTAATGAGAATTATAAAATCTGGCTAATGATAAAAATAAATTAGTGTGCATAAGCGATATTTATTTTTCCAACAATATCATCAGATTAGTCCTTCCCTTATTCTATTGTTGTTTATGGAAATGATTTCAGATTTTAAAAAATATCTCACCCACTGGACCCTTTGATCCTGAAAACAGAAAGGATAAATTCATATGCCAGAATCTCTAAATGATGCAGTGCTTACATCAAGAACCTTCTCTAGTAAAACATAAAAAATATTATTACATCTTAAAATGATTGTTCTCCTAAAGCAAGTGTATTTGGATTCCACTATGAAAAATATTTTGGTGCGTATACTATAAAATACAATATTTCAATAGTTTGTATCCAACAGAAATAGACTTGTCAATCATGGTTTATAGTTATAAGCTGAATTTCAAAAGAACAGTGCTTCATAGCTCAGTGGTATATAGTGTATTTAATGGGACCAAAGCTCTTTATAGGAAGCCTGATATAAAACTCGAAGACACTGAGTACATTTTATGAACCAATTGCTCTCTATCCCGCTGCTTGATCTAAATTTCCAGCACTATCAATCAGATTTCTGCTGGAATGAACTGCCTTCTTATGGTAGGTGATGGATTTTACACATGACAGATCAGAGCTGCAATAAAGTTACTTTTATTTTTAGCTTCCAAATGAAGATCAGCTATCCCATTACTATCATTTTTTTCCCTTTTACTACAAAGAAATTGTTAAGGCAGTTTCCAAGAATTTCCATAGGTCTTTGGAAGGGTTGTATTGGTTAGGAGGCAATCCACTGGATGACTTAAAGTATGGTAGGCAAGATTCTGCCCTTAGATCTGCATGTACAGCTTCCACTAACTTCAGCTGGAGTTGGTTGCACATGCCTGAGGACAGAATGAAAGCAAAGCAGATTGTGGGTGAAACCAGTGATGATATTATCACATAATCATAGCTAGATGGCAGATTTATTGATCCTGCTATCATTATCCATTTTCACAGCAAGATATTTATGATTCTGTGGTTTCATAATTCCTGAGATATGGATGGGATTCTGGGATCTACTGGTAAAATTATGGTTCCTGCATACAGCAGCACCAGTGCTCTATGCTACAGAGCACACACCCCAATCTTAGATCTTCTCCTATTGGTATTCTTGTCCCCAACCACCACCTCCACTTATCTCATGTATAGTCCTGCTAATTGGATCTGTTTTTCACTCTTTCATCTTGAGCTTCTGCACAGGTGTGTTCCTCTGTTGCTATCCATTGCGGGAGGTATCTCTGAGCTGGACGTGTGTGAGATGATGTCACAGTTGTCCTTCATCTCTTTTATGATTACATGCAAATCTTATGAAACCTGAGAGTACCCATCCCATTAACATCACTTCTGTTGACAATCGTATTGACCCCGTCAGTTTTATCAGAAATCTGCTTGTGATCTTTGATCAGGAGTTGGAGGAAAGGTGCTCACATTCATCATATTACCCAACTATCCACCTGCCAGCTTAGGAATTAGGTGCTATTTATAGGCAGTTGCCAAGATTCTGGAATGTGGTTTGTCATGTTGAGACTTGATTACATGCTGCTTAACTCTGCTCCAATAGACAATGCTCTGTACATGTCAGGTGTTGGAGGCTGGCTTCCTTGCAGGGGCAGAGTAAAGGGTTTTTTGTATGGTGTATGCTTTATGGTAGAAAGGTGTGCACCAGTAGGTAGAAGAACAGAGAGTATTTACTGTCAGGTGGCTTAACTTTCCATTTCCTTGACTGTATGGGTTTGTGTTGGGAATATTAGTATGGTAACCTAAATTGTTTCACAGCGAAGTATTTTTGTGTATTAATTTTTTGCTTTTTTAATGTTTAAAATATATGATGTCACACTCAAACACAGGGGGCCATGAGAAACCCCAGAGCTGTGCAGGCCATCAGATTGAGTGTGGTGAGTTGTGTCAAAGATGGGGCCCACAAATGCCAAAGGGCCTGATCTTGCAAACACATATAAGTAACTTGACTCACGAGTAGTCCCACCGAAGTGGTATTTTTATTTCTAGCCATACAGTTTTAATATGAAATTTATACATAGATATATCAAAAAGCTATTGTAGCTGAAACCAGTAATGACGATACCTAGCTCTTATGTAGTGCTTTTCTTCAGTAGATCTCAAAGCACTTCACAATCTTTAATGTATTTTTTCTTCTCCTGTGAGGTAGGGTGGTGTTACTGTCTCCATTTTACAGATAGCCTCTCTGTGTCTCAGTTTCCTAAGTGACTTGCCCAAAGTCACAGAGGAAGTCTGATGGAGCAGATAATTGGACCCCGATTTCCCAAGTCTTAGGCTAGCGCCCTAACCATTGGACTACCCTTCCTCTCCAAAGGATGGTCAACGATTGTGAAAAAGCTTGGCTTCTCATCATCTCCTGCTTTTTTTGACCAGTCCTCTATAACACTGCATAGATTACATATAGTACAATAAATTTATAACCAGTCTACTCCTATTAGTTTTTTATGAAGCATAGTCAGGAGCAACAGATAAGGCGCAACCAATTGCAAGGAGAAGAATCATCTGTCAACATCCATGAATTCAAGGGTACGTAGTCAGCTCTTGACTGAGGTTTGTGTTAGATGATTACTATTGAGAGTATGTCATCCTCAAACATCCATTCTTTTGTTCTGTTTAGTTGTTAGCACTTGGCCTGTGTCCAGTTGGAAAGCACCCAGAACCTTTTTAATCAAGCACATCCTGTGTTCTAAGTCATGCTGCAGAGTACTCTTGGGTAGTTTCCATAAAAGCCCAGCTAAAAAGAAGAATGTCATCATAATGGTATTCTTTCGTTGTCATAAAATGACTTCCTATACTTATTGTATTAACACAGTATTAAAAGGTCCTACTCATGGATTCAGTGAACTACCGGAAACCATTAAGAACTTGGAACAGAAAAATTTAATGGGTCCGACAAAAACAACAACTTGTTTTATCTTTATGGGATTTTTGTAGTCTACAACCTGTGCAGTAACTAGAGAAAAGCTAAGTTCAGAGTGCGCAAAAACATGCAAAACAAATTGGTGAACAATTTCACATGGCATTTTGGCAAACATTTCCTTGCAATTTTTGCTTTCTAGTCCTATTCAATGTGGTAAAAAATTACAGTGGAAATAAAAAGAATTTCTTTAAAAAGCTGAAAATGAGTCAGTGACCATTATTTAACTTGTTTAAAGCCAGAGAAAATCCCACTGATAAAACTGGGATTCACCACAGATGAGATTCTGACCCCCTTGAAGTAATGGCAGTTTTGCCACTGACTTCAATAGGGCCAGAATTTCCCACATGGCTTTAAACAAGATGCAGTAAATAACAGTAGCTTCCTAATCCCAAAGATTATGATAATACTTGATAGAAATGTACTGCTTGATGTTTAGCTGGTTCATAAGTGTCTAATGGCTTGTTGGAAGTTCTCCATCATGTCAGGGACAGTCACCTGGGAGCACAGAAAACAAAATTTGGCAGCATGCTCAAGCTATGAATTAAAGGTAATTCATGGTTTGAAGTGAACCAGCATGAGGTCCTTATGAAGAGTCATTAGACATCAAGAGGATTTTGATGCACCAAGGACTATATATTGGATAATGCGACAAGTAGAAATATTGGTATTCTGAACATTCAAATCAAGAAGCACTGATGCATCCTTAAACTTGAAAATAATCATTATTAAAAACTGGGGTTCATTTAGGGGTGGTATATGATTTTCAGTTTAATTGCACACACTAAAGACTTGCAAAGTTTTATGTCCAACTACAATAAGAAAAATGTGGTGGTATTATTTATGTATCAACGTACCCAACGTTATATCTGAGCTTCAGTCATACTCCAGTTAGGGTATGATAGTTTTAAAATCTTACATTTCTGAAATTCTAGCGTTTGTAACCAAGGGTATTTCTACATTGCAGTGAAAAACTCACAGCTGACTTGGGCTCATGGGGCTCAGGCTGCGGGACAGTAAAATTACGGTGTAGGCATTCAGGCTCAGGCTGGAGCCCAAATTCTAGGACCCTGTGAGTGGGGAAGATCCCAGAGCCAGGCTCCAGCTCGAGCCTGAATGTTTAAACTGCAATTTGACAGCACCACAGCTCGAGCCACAGACCAGCTGTGGGTATTCCGTTGTGGTGTAGACATACCCTAAAGCTCTTGATCTAGATCAGTGTTTCCCAAACCGGGGACACCGCTTGTTCAGGGAAAGGCCCTGGTGGGACGGGACGGTTTGTTTACCTACTGCGTCTGCAGGTCTGGTCGATCATGGTTTCCACTTGCTGCAGTTCGCTGCTCCAGGCCAATGGGGACTGCGGGAAGCAGCGTGGGCCGAGGGATGTGCTGGCCGCCACTTCCAGAAGCCCCCACTGGCCTGGAGCAGCGAACTGTGACCAGTGGGAGCTGCGATCGGCCGGACCTGTGGACATGGCAGGTAAACAAACTAGCCCAGCCTACTACAGGCTTTCCCTACACAAGCGGTGTCCCAAGTTTGGGAAACACTGATCTAGAGTATGAGAGTGTCAAATGATCCCATATTGTTGATAGCCCATTTCATTTTACAGTGTATGTTCAGTTTCACTTTATAAGTGAGGGATGCATTAGTCATTAGACTAACTACTGACTGTTTGCTAACCTAAGGAAGTTCCAAAGATATTCCCTCTAGGTAAGCTGGCAAAGTCACAAATTCAAGGGGCTTACACAACCCCATACAAATTATCATAATGAAACAACAGTGACATGCAGTTGGAACGCTATTATTTCTAGAGAGCTCCAGTGCAGAATATTAACAGGCCGAGTAGAAAGCAAGAACAAAAAAAGCCTCTTTTGATTAGCTGTCATTCATATTTACTGTCTCATTTTGTTAATTAGGAGTTTGCTTTGCACCCTTTTGCTAGAGTGAGTTCTTGAATGTTACCTTCCATGATCCAGGGCAAAGATAATGATCAGTCAACATTGTATCTTTATTCCTTACTGCCTGGGTTCTCCTTTTGAGCAAAGTCCTAAGTAATTGGGACTCAAACAATGTTTATGTAGCTGTAGAAAATATTTCTTATGGCCCATTGCAGAAAGAAGCAAACGTGCAAAACATTTCAGCGTCTATTAAATATAGTAGAACTCAGTGTCAGAATTAAAAATACTGCATCCTGAAAGATAAGACCATTATTCAAAATAATTTCTAAATTAGACTTTTAATTTGTTTTCATTATTCAAATGGCTCTTAGGCAATTTAACCTCCCTGTCAAAATAAAATATCTGCTACTGCACTCTTTTCAATGATCTCCTCTTGACATATTTATACTTCAGTTTAAAAGATCGTGTGAACAAGGGAAATTAATTTGCTTGTAATTCACTGATCAATGTTAAATTGTTTTTGTTGAATATCACAGACACATGTAGTGACTGCCGTAAGAGTGCTTGTAACAAACTGACCAACTGCCTTCTTGCTAGCCAATGTTTGAAATTTTAATAAGCCCCAAAGATTACAATTTAAAAATAGCCTCTGATTCTGTATTAATCACCATTTATTCATTGTTACTTTGTAGTAGTATCTGCAATACCACTATTATAGTAATTCTCTATATTGAAAGTAAGGCATACCACTGCTTGGTAAACAGATAAATGCTGATTGTTTAATGGCAACCACTCTGTATGTTAGCAGTAAAATGATAAGGGTACATATGATGCCAAGAGGCTTGTATTTCCTTATGCTCTCTGTATCGATGCCCATTTTGGTGTTTACGGCTCTTTAGACCTGCAACAAGTTCCCCTGGGTTTAAGGAGTTCTGCCAACAGCCAATGATCCAGCAGAATGTGTTGCACCTTTATAGCTCAAGGTCAGTCTCAAGCTGATGCTCTGTTTTATATGTCCATGGGATGGATTCCCTTCAAAAGTCAGCCTAGCTTCAAACCTATATTTTGGAAAACATATATACTGTGTAAATCGGAAAATATATGTCATGTTCAGGACAGATGCAGCAGCTGCAACCAGAACCTCTCTTCCACAACTTCTGCTCCAAACTGCATCCCATTTCTTTCTCCTTGGATTTCCATCCACTACCTGCCAACTGACCTCTCTGTTTCTGCTCCCCACAATTTGGATCTCTATGCATCTCCTTCTCACTCCATGTCTCTCTCCCTACACTCACGGTGCATAGCCCAACCACGTCTCGTTCCTCTGTACTTCAGGCACTTTCTCGTGTATTACACCTTACTAATCCTTTAAGCTTAAATGACTCCAACTTCCTCCACTTTCTTACAGCAGCAGTCAGCCACCCGCTGTGTAGTATCTGAGGTGAATGAATTGTCACCCAGATTTACTGCCTCCAGGAAGTACCATATGAAATGAGCCAGAAGCCTGAAAGAAGAATGGATTTTGCTAGGAAATTTTGCATTCATAACTTTGGAATGCGTTATTTTTGTCCTAAATATCCAAAAGTGAAGCTAAGAGCCACTAGTCCTAACTTCGCAATTTAAGTCTCTGTATCCTACTTCTGAATCTCTGTGACACAGCCGTTAGAATCCTCCATGTTTTCCTCAGCCCTACACCCTGCAACTTGAGGAACTCATATTGCTGTAATTATCCTTTGGGCTGAGGACTCAGCAGGACTCCAGAACCCACCAATGTTGCAGCCTGACTGACTAGAGGACTTATCTGTAAAATGAAACAAAGTTCTCCTATCATCTCATGGGCTGAGGAGCACAGTCTCTGCAGTACGCACAGCCCTGGAGGAAAGAGACTGGAAGTATGCCTTGACTATAAATAGGTTCTCTCAGACTGTTTACAAATTTCCCCACTAGCAGGTCAGGTTAGTTAACACTCTCCCAAATTCCAGGAGGACGACGTTTTGTCCCCTTGAATGTCAGAGAAAATACAATTAAAGATTATGCTAATACTACCCCATGACTTCCTGAAAATAAGATATAAGTCGATCTTCCTAAGAAACATCCAGATAAATCATAAAAGGATTCTTAGAAGCTGGCAAATATGAAGCCATGTCCTCATTTCAATGCTAGCTTCCCCTCACCCTACAAATATGTATACAAAATATGAACATAGTTTAGACTAGCAAAAAATGGTCACTTATTGAAAATATTGCCAAATGGCCTGTAGATCATTTATAGATAAAAGAGTCTTATTTAGTCTAAAAAAGAATTGCTGAACAAAAGATCTTGACAGGTCTTGAAAGAAAGATATTGACCAGTTTACCGTATGTATCTTCTTATATTGACAAAAGAGAGGCTGAAATGCAACTCGCAAGCTCGCCTGGGTTTGTATGACATAGTATCTCCAGGAATGAAGGTCTGACTTTTCACAACTATCTACTTTTTGTAGGCTATATAGATCCCATTTCTTCCTTATGTGCAAGTGAACTCTGTTTTAAAGTGGTATCTTTGCCTCTCAAAGGACAGTAAGGAATGCAAATGAGCATTCAGCACATTTGATTTAGCATGGATTTATATAGTTCCAGACAAATTTGAAAGCTTATACAAATCATATATTTTCAGGTTTGGCTGTATTCCAGAATGGAATTTTTTGTTAGGTGAAACCTTCATCTCAGCTCCTTTTTGTAGCTCTTTAGTCTGAGATTGAAGAGGAACTGAAACTGGTGACCTGTCTTGGCCTTTAGTACTGGATTAAAATTCCAAGTTGCTACCATGGCAACTGTACCTTGAAAATTAGATCCTGACAGAAGCACTAAGAAACTTAAAACTGCAACTGCTGCACTGAACTCTGAAGAAAGGTTGCTTACAATTGTCGGTGACAGGCTCTTAATTGAAATAATCTGCCTTTCCCTTTGCTAAAAAAAAGAAAAAAGAAATGAAATGAAAGAACAAAAAGATTATATCTCAATAGATATTTTTAAGTGAAAAAATCTGCTGTGATTCAAACTAAAGTGTACAGCATGAAATTCAAATCAATTTCAGCCCAATTTATAGGATTCAAGAGGGACTACGATATTAGAGGTGGCAGCATACTAAGCTACATGATAAGGACAACCTCACACATGCACTTGTAAAGGTCTAAATCACAGAACCCAGCTGGCACCAGAGGCCAGGCAGTGGCCAGCATTAAATCACAGGTTAGCTTTTTACTTTTTTTCCTTCTTTTAACCCTGCAGTGGAAATCAAAAGAGACATCACAGATGTTGGGTCCAATTCCCAGTATCCATGCAATTATCCATCCCGCAACTGCAACGGGATACACGTAAGCCAGATAGCACTATTGCAGATCAAGTGTGATAGAAATTACTCATTTTCCAATCTAATCAATGCAACAGTCAGCCAGAGATAATGGTATAACTCCTTCACCACTAAAGGAGGTTAAGGTGGTTTTTTCCCCATAAGGAAAAAGAACAGGGTTGCAACATGAAAGGAAAAGGCACTCTGAGCTGCATAAAGGACCTTCTGGCCTTCTCATCTCCACTTCACCCAGGTAAAAAACCTGTGTCATCTATTAGTAATGATTTCAAAGGAAATGTCAAATTCAAAGCGAATCTGCAGCCAAAATAACACAAATACATTTGCCTTATTCTAGGGTATGACTAAAAGTGTTTCTAAATGTAGAGAGGACGGGGTTGCGGGAAAGGCAGATGGAAATAGGTATACAACTTGCATTGTCAGACATAGCAATTACAAATCCAATCTCATGCATGTCATATAGAAAGTTAATCTTAGGATCTTCATGCAAGCATGGTAAAAGAATTCATACTTACAGTTAAGTCATTTTATACTGTACATCAATGAAATTATAAAATAGGGAGATCAAGTTTAAATGTTTTGATTCTTTATAAGGCACCATGAATACCTGTGGAATTCTACAAACATTTAACATTGTTAATAATAATAATATAATAGATCTCTCCCCACCTTTATGTATAGGCCAAGCCATTAGCGCTACCTATTATTAAAGTATCCAACACTTCCCATTATAAGGCCCTGTTTTCAGTTACTAATAACTTTGCCAAATTTTAATCATGTGAGCTACAATTTTCCAGTGCCAAGTATCTGCCTCAAGTTGAATTGCTAACACTACTATTATTTTTTTGATTTATTAGGACTGTTGATTAATCGCAGCTAACTCATGCAATTAATTCAAAAAAATTAATCGCAATTAAAAAATTAATCATGATTAATCACAGTTTTAATCGCACTGTTAAACAATAGAATACTAGTTGGAATTTATTAAATATTTTGGGATGTTTTTCTACATTTTCATATATATTAATTTGAATTACAACACAGAATACAAAGTGCTCCAACCCAGCTTTTCTTGCATTTTTAGCAGTCTAAACTGTGTCTGAAGGAATATGGGGTGCAATGGGCAGAAGGGTGTGTGTCCACTAAAGCATGCTCCCGTCCAGAGCCTGGAACGGAACCCAAGATTCCTGAATCTCACCTCTCCTCTGTTGTCAGCAAATTTCTGAAGTCCACTGGCAGAGTGTCCCATCGTCCGTTAGTTCTGATTCACGTAGAGGATGACCATCTCCCACAGCTATCCTACTCCATTAGCCCAAGTGGCAGATGTTGGAGTGGTGACTCTGAAGAGTCCAACACTGCTAATGACCCACGTGGCCGTCAATGTGCCATGTGATGGAATTTGTTTTTTCAGGTTGCTTTTTAATAACTTAGGAAATTATATTTGATAACTACAATAAAAGATATTTTTAAATTTACAAAGTCCGGCACTCAAAAGTTTGGAGACGCCACCAATTAGGTTGCCTGTGCAATCTTAATTTGTCCCCCTTGTTCGTATGCGGTATGAGACAGTCTTTAATTACATAATCACTTGCTATTTTTTCCATGTGACCCCTTGGCTCTGTGCTGAGGATGAGCTTGCTGAGGGGATGAATCAAAGCAGGATAGTGAGGGAAGCTGGGAGGTGTGTAGTGAGTGAGGCAGAGGACTTCAGAAGAAAAAGGAAGGTCTCATGGTTAAGGAAGTTGAATGTTGTCCTTGAGAACTAGATTCTATCTCTGCCTCTGCCACAGAGCTCCTGTGTGATGATGGGCAAATCACTCAAACCATGTTTTTCAGAGGTGGTTACTAATTGTGTGTTAGTGGGAGCTGTGCCTTGAAAAAATAAATGCTATATGATGCTAAATTCTCTGAAAAAATCAGGTCTTAGTCACCTCAACATGGGTGCCCAAATTTAGTGGATACTTTTGACGTTAATCTCTCTGTGCCTCAGTTCCGATCTGTAAAATGGGGATGGAACGCCCTCAAATCACAGGGGTACTATGAAGATAAAATCATTAATATTTGTGAAGCTCTCAGAGGGTATAGTGAAGAGAACCACAGAAATGCCTACGAAGAACTTAACAATTATGTCCTCAGGGCAGGGTTAAATAGTATGCAATAAATAAGAGCCTGGGACCACACACTGAACAAGGAAAAGAAATGAAAACATTGAACAGCTGCTCATTAAATGAGCATCATCCTTCCTGTGCACTGAATGAAGCAGGGGTCCTGGGAAGCATCCTATATAACCATGAATTTAAAGACTGTATGATAATCCATATGCACAAGGGGGTTGAATTAAGATTGCACAGGCATTTCCTAACTTTTGAGTTTCTGACTTTGCAGCCTTTATATTAAAGGTATTCATTGCACTGTATGCATGGCCCCTCAGAATCTCACCTCTCACGGGGCAAAAGAATAGCACCTGTGAATGAGGCGCAAGTTGCCTCCACCACTAGTGGAAAGGCGGAAAGGAGCTATTGTTGGCCTTTCCTGTGCCCTGTGTAGACAGGAGTAGTAGGTGTGTGGGCCCACCTCAGTGGAAAGGAGCAACCCTAGGTGACTGCTGGAAGGCAGAGGAGCCTCTGAATCTATTAGCCATCTTCTCTTCTTTCCACAGCCATAGGAGGTGCTTGGTGCAACTTTCACAGCTCTCCTCACATCCTGAGGACTTAGATCTGCAGCCTCCATGGAGAAGAGCAGGTTCTTAAAATGGCTGAAGTTACTCTGTCCCACAAGGGATTGCTGCTTTCAGCAAGGTAGTTACTAACCCCCATTGGTCCAGATTTGTGACTACTTCTTGGGTCAGCCTTTGTGAGGAGCGAAGGAGACCAGTCATGGTTCTTTTGGCCTCTTCATGGAGATTAATGGCATTCAGGGGCAACTGCATCTGGCCCTATTAAATGGGGAGCGGGCCCAGCTCTACCATGGATTCATGGCATGCAATTCAGTTTCCTCATCTGATAAAACCAGGGATAATGATACTTACCCAAGCCTTTGTAAAGCACTTTGACACTTGGAGATGAAAAACCTGTGCACATGCTAAATATTATTATTATGATGTCACCAACAGGGTGTAGGGCTTTATACCTGTGACCAGGAAGTAAAGAGGGGCAGTTAGTGAAATACCCAAAACAGAGGGATTTCTAAAAGGTAACAATATTTTCTTAAGACAAGGATTAGTTTGATATTTGCCTTGACCAACCTAACATAAAAGTAAAGATATTACATACCAGGTAGATTAGGCTTCTTAACAGACAGATACTGTAGAGAGACAAGGTGGGTGAGGTAATATCTTTTATTGGACCATTGTCTGTTGGTGAAAGAGACAAGCCTTCAAGCTACACAGAGCTCTTCTTCAGCTCTGGGAAAGAAGTGTCTTTCAGGTCTGAGGGAGAGCTCTGGGTAGACTGAAGGCTCATCCCTTTCACCAACAGAGGTTGGTGCCATGAAAGATATTACCTCACCTACCTTATCTCTCATATATCCTAGGACCAACGTGGCTACAACAACTCTACAAAGATACTGTGGAAACAGATTAGATTATAGATACTTGATATAGCTAGATGATGATGTAAAACTGTAAATAAATAGCATTGTATTACAGAAGAAACACTTTTGCCAAAACTTAACATCCACACTTACAATAAGATAACATGTTTAACTATTTAGTTCTATATTTTAAATTTAGATTCATGTCAAGTGCATGCATGGGAAAAAAAAATTCAGTTTTCTCTCCACTAAATTCCTACTGTATATGATCTCTTATACACATAACACCCCCAAAACATCAGATGATATGTATTGTTTCACTCAGTGCAAGCTCTCGAGATATGGGATCAGTAATATATTCTATTGTCAAAGGCAAGTAAATGTCAGGCAAGTGCAGGTTGCCTTGAAGTAACACTTTTATTATATTAACAACCCATTGAATTGTTACAACACCTGGAGTTCAGTGCAGAAGAGAAGGAAACGGACATTTTTTTGTCAAAGCAAAATAAGAGCTACTTAACATTTTCTCACCTTTCAAAGTATATACTTTTGTAATAGCAGAGAGTCAAGGTGAGTGAGGTAATCTATTTTATTGGACCAACTTCTGTTGGTGAGAGAGACAAGCTTTTGCTCCAATGGCAGGCATTTAAAAATGGAGACCAACCCATTGGAAATTTCACAATGTCAAATTCACTTCTGGTGTAACTTCATTAGGTTCAGTGAGGTCGCAGTCAAGGATGAATTTGGCCTGTAATGTTGTATACGTACTACTGTTATCTCTACCTGGAAAGGCATCTGCCTTTAATTATTGTCAGACTGGATCAGGGAGCCCTGGAATATGTGGCAATAAATTTGTTCTTTGCCAGAAGGGAATGTAAAGAAACATTTAAATAGGTTTTTAAAATAAGAATGAAATCTCTGAAGACGTGTATTGTGGTGCTTGCTGTATATCAAAACTTACAAGCATGTAGTTGTAACAATGGTTTTGTAAACATAATACTGAACGAACTGTGAAAAATAACCCACTAAGGTGCTGTTTCTGTAACTCAGACACACTGAGTTAAGCGGCGTGGGCCATAAAGTAGATATGTGCTGTTAAAAAATACTTGCTTTTTGTGACATTACTTTATTTTACACCCAATGGACTAATCCTTTTTATTTCTTCACTCTGCAAAATGTGTGTGTTTAGGGCACAATTCACTTCTCCCTGCAAAAGACCCAAGTAATCCACTGATGCAGGTATGCATGGAGTACACAGGGATACATACACACATGCAACTGGTGGAGACAGCTGCAGGGGAGTCCTTCCATGGCTCTCATTCCAGCCTTTGGGATAGAAGAGCAGCTGGAAAGTCTGCCTCACTCCTAGCTGGCCCCTCCATGCCAGCCTAGATGAGGCCACTTTGTCACAGCCTTCTCCAAAGTATGTGGGGTGCAACCCACAAAAGTCTAAACTGTGTCTGAAGTAATATGAAGGACTTTGCAGAGGGCCCTGTGCTTAGCTGAATTCCTGCCCTGAGTGTTTCGGTTCAGATATGTGGAAGGGGAGAGGGATCATAACAAGAGTGTGATCTTAAATTTAAATTGATCAATAGGCTTCTGTAATGGGAATTGGATGAGGCCTCTATAAAGACAATGGAGCAATTGCTAGTGACTTCAGTGGGATTGGGTTCAGATGCCAGATACTTCACTCTTCAAGGAATCGTACTCAAGACATTGAAAAATGTGACGTAAAGAAGGTGTCTTGTCTCAGAAGAATCATATTCCAGCCTAGGTATTGAATCATTCTGCCATAGCTGAGACCAAATGAAACCTCATGCTTTGTTAATTGTTAATGGTGTCATTGTGCACATTTGTAGTTTAGACTCTGTCATGAGTTCCAGTATAATCCCCATTACTCAGAGATGTCTAACTTTCTGTCAAATATTGCTTTTGGCTGAACTGTTTATGTATGGCTGTCAGCCATGGACCGCCCAGAGACAATTGGAAGACATCCATTGACTCCAGTGACTTAAGTCAGGCCATAGCAGGGGAGCAGCAAGAAAAAGAAGCTGTTGAGGGGTTTGGTGGGTAATCGCCCTGTTGGAATCTTGAATAATAGTTTCTACTTAAAATCTTCTTTTTAAAGCATCAAATATTCTATGATTTTAGAAGCTTGATTCTGCAAATAATTACAACTGGGCTAAATACTGGCCTACCCACAGGAGTAAACACTAAGCCCAGCAATAAGTGTTTGAAGCATCGGTCTGATGATGGAATGGACTGGTGCATGTAGACATTTAAAAAATATATAAGCAGAGTAGAGACTGAGCTTTGACAAGCAGCTGTTCATGTAGAGTAACTGTTTTTATAGGACTTTCTGGTAGGTAAAATTATTGCACAGGCAGCCTACAGAACGCAGCTCATGCATCCCATTTTAAAAGAAGACTAAAACAAAAACAATAAATCTGTTAAATCATAATGGCTCCCAGTCGTGACAAATTTGCAGATTAAAGCTCATTGAGTTCACATTTAAATGATCGATGATAATGACTCAGAAAGAGCCATTATGATCTATTTCATCAATAATCCTCATATTTTTTGCCTTGTAACTACACTAAAGATGCTCATGATGGGTAGTGTCTGATGAAAAAAACGTTTTGTTTACGAAAGGGAATCAGAAAAAAAGGATTTTCAGATTAACAAATTTAAATGGCTGTTGCTCTTTATGTTGTTTGTACGTGACAGATTTTCCCATCGTTAATATTAATCATTAGCAGCAACAGAGCCTTTGCTGAGAGAATTCGAGATAGTGCAGGCGTTCCTGGCACAGCTCCAGACTCTATTTGATTTCACTTAGAGTTTGGGGTCGGTGAAGCATGCAGGATCAGAGCTCTAGGACTTTATCCTGCAGTGTGCTCAGCATGTCAGCCCCAATCCAGCAAAGCACATTGGTAACTTCAAGCATGTGGGTATTTCCATGGAAAACTGCTCCGCTGTCCACGGTGCATTTGGTTAAGTGCATCCTTGGATTGGGATCACAGTGCAGAGCATCTTGTATGATCGAGCCAATCATAAGGCAATGGCAAAACTCCAGTTGGCATCAATGGCCCTGCTATTGGACCCATGATTAGCACAATGTTGTATTTCAATAGTAATTAGTACTAAAGGGAAGTGGATGTGTCCAAAATTTTCTCTTCTTTTACACTTGTATGCATTCAGATCATGTGTACTGGTAATCTAATAGTAAAGCTGGCTGGAAATTAGAATCTTATTTATAACTAAATTAATTATTTGAACTTGAGTGTAAGGCTTTAATATAGACCACAGCCAAAAGCTAAATCTCCTACAAGTATTGAAATATACTAAGATTCCTTTGTAAGTAGAATCATAGAATATCAGGGTTGGCAGGGACCTCAGGAGTTCATCTAGTCCAACCCCCGGCTTGTTGGACACATCACTGAGAAAGACTACTGATCTGGGGCATGGTCATGCAGCACTTACTCATGTATGTAATCCCATTGAATTCAGCAGGACCACTGTTGGAAAGGATGCAGAATTAGGCACTATGTAAGGATCCTATTTCAAAAGTGTCACCAGCCCCTTTCTGTTTTCTACAAAAATACCATTCAAGTTAGCACAGGAGGTGCATTGTGCAGCAAACAGGACTGGCGGGTTGTCACTTGAGACCAGAAATAGCAAGCACTATAAAAACCTGGTTTTAGGAACTAGATAGCCCTTTTTGAAAATCAAATGTACATTACCTTGTTACCTACGGCTCCTTTCATACACAAAACCCCATTGACTCCAGGGGGATTTACATACATCGAGCCACTGTAGTAACAGACACTTGATACATGTGTCAGTAGAGTATCCTAGTTGCATACTATTTTGACGAGAGAATGACGTTTTCAGCTTAGACTTTATGGTTTATGTAGATATTTTAAAAAGAGACCCCGTGCTGTGTGTTTTTATCTTCCTTTTCATCGCAAAGGCCAGATACCAAGAGACTTACAAGGACTGTGTTTAATTTCTAGGATGGGATGTCCAAAGAGGCCTAGGAGACTTAGTGCTCCTAACTGTCTTAGATCCAGAGAGACACAGGTACTTACACTTCTAAACCTGAGACCTAGGCTCCCAACTCCTAGTGTTGGTTCTGCTCTGATCCACACAACTGTGTTTGTAGTTAGGTATTTATCCACCTAGTCACTGAGCGAGGGAAAGAGAGAGAATGTCTCTGTAGCCTGTTTGTTAGGGCACCCACTTAGAAGATCAAGGGCCATTGCCCCTGCTTCAATTACTCTTTAATTATTTAGCCACAGTGGGACAGCTTCAGAGGAAGAGACTGAGGGCCCCATATCAGACTATCCCATAGCCCCTGGCTAGAGCACTTGCCTATCAGGTGGGAGACACACATTCAAATCCAGTCTCCCTGTCTGACAGTGGAGGGAATTGAACCTGGGTCTCTCAAGTCCCAGGCCAGTGCTGTAACCATTGGGCTAAAAGGTTTAAGGTGGGTGGCATCACCACCTCCTCTGGCCATTTTGTGTGGAGCGAGGCAGGCATCTACCCCTTTCCGGCAAGAAATGACCTAGGTGCCTACACCTCCTGACTCCAGGTGGTGGGTTCCTGAATCCAGGTGGTGGGTTCCTGTTCATGGATCAGTAAATCGAGATAAATGATTCCCTGAAGCCCAGATTTAGGCACTTATCTTTGTGAGGGGGGCAAAGATTAGGACACACCCCAATGATTGACATTTTCCATTGACTAGTTTAAGAGGCTCCCTAACTAGTTTGCTGGCTTTGTGGATCACATTCTAAAGCGCTTATCTCTCCCCATTCATTGATCACAGGCCTAGGCACCTAGCTCAGGCTTTGTGGATTTCTGTGCTGTTCCTGTGATTTTCTAGGTGCCTAGAAGTTAGGCCCTGTGACGCTCAGCATTGCAAAACTTCTGTCCTTTTGTGGATCCAGGCCTTGGCACTTCTGAAAATTCCCATTCTTGTTCCTGCCTTAGATCAATAAACTATAGGATTTGTAATATTGCCTTTTATATACACGAGGATTTCAAAGAGTCATCCAAGAAATTAAGAGGGCTGGCCTGAGGAAGCCACAATCTGGGCCACACTTCAGCCCATTGTGCCAGCACAAAGGAGCTGCAAACCTTGTCTAATGGGGCAATTGTGGATTTCTCTGGTAAACGGTATAGGGAGCATGAAAGGAGTGTGGCAGGAATGCTGCTGTTCTTTGGTGATCTTCAGCCAGAGGAATGGTAGGGTCTACACTGCAATAAGAAATCCACGGCAACAAGTCTCAGAGCCCAGGTCAGCTGATGAGGGTTCACCAGGCTTGGACTGTGGTGCAGTGAAATTGCAGTGTAGACATTCAGGCACAGCTTGGGCTCTGAGACAATCCCTTCTCATGGGGTTTGAGAGCCTGAGCCCAAATGTCTACACTGCAATTTTACAGTCCTGCAGGCCAAGCCAGCTGACCCAGGCCAGCCATAGCCATGCTGCAAGTCTTTTATCTCAGTATAGACATACTCTTGGTTGCTCTGGGGGCAGTCCCCAGGGGTCCCAGGGATCAGAGGGTGCAACTCACTTGGCCTTGAGGATCAAGGCCCTAGATTTAGGTGGTGCTTGGGTGCACATTTTTTACAAATAGGAAGCTAGTTGATTGACATTTGCTTCGTTTGCTGCGTGGACCTGATCCTCCACTACACAGGCCAAATCACCACTGACTTCATTCAGGAAGTGCAGAACTGGGCCTTGGTTTTGATAATCCAGTGCCTTCATGTTTGGCCACACAGAGCTTTCAAATTAATGCAGTCACTGAGGTTCTGCTATAATGAGGCTAACAACTTAAAAACTTCTCATTAAGTATTCCTTTTGCCAAAGTTTGGTTCATAGATACTCCCCAGGGGGTCAAGCCTGAGTCGAAGTGTTAAAAAAACAACAGCTCTCTGTTTAAGGCTTTTTCCATAATATGATTTTCTCAGGTGACTTACTATAGTATGTAAGTCTTTTTAAATTTGAAAAGAAAAATTCAGTTCTAGGTTCTGCTGGAGCCCTCAGGCACCAAAGATTCTTGTACATATTGCAGAGTTATTAACTTGATTGACTCTGCTCTCCTAATTCCTAACAAATTTTCTAAACGTGCTCTTTAAAATCCCTAGAGAGCACTGTAGTTTTTCAGTAATTCTGAAGCTGCATCCATGATCATTGCTTTATTAACTTTCTTCTTTCCTCTCCCCAGGTCCCAAAATGGCCATGGTCCTCTGTTTTCCCCCCACTTCATTATAAACTGCATGTTTGTGTTTCTCCTCCTTTGTATCTTTCTGCTTAGCATTTATCTGGTAGATAAAATCTATTTTGTTGATTTAGGCACTTTCCCCTTTTGTCCTACTACATCCCAGCAGTATAACGGCCATCTAGTAAATGAAATAAGTTTCTTTTCAGCAGCTTTATGGGTTTGCCAATGATTTCAATGGAAACAAATGGCATGTTTATTTCTGTATTGATATGATGAGGAATGCTCTGAAAACTTCTAAACTTTTGCCTGCCAAGCTCGCTAGAGTAGACTTGTGTCTTTCTTTCTTCCTAGCACCTGCAGTGACTGATAAATTGTATCTTGTTGGGTGGTTGACTTGAATCATCTGCCTCCACTGTGAAGTTTGCACAGTAGTGGGCTAAAAATCATCCTTGAGTCAATAAAGAAATACCAAAACCTAATTGTTACACAGTATTCCGGGTGGATAACTTACTGCTATGTAGTATATAAACTAAGTACAGTATATGGTTAAGTACTTTTTTATTAGAAACTGCTAAGATTGTTATTAGCAGACACATTCCTAGGATGTCAAAGAACTTTGCTGGCTCTAATGTGATTGAAAACCAGGAAATACGCCTTTCTATAGATTGCAAATCATTCTGAAAGTGAGAGAGACCATTTGTTCTAAAGTGTTTAATGTTTCCTTTTTTTATAGGGATATCTAATAGAGTTAATAGTCACTGTGCCTGGAAACGTTCAGGGGCTTTTCTGGTTTCATTTACTGAATATGGCTGCAAAAATATGAGTTGCTTTTTCAGCGTTAATCTAAAGTGAGCACAATTTTATTTACATGTTTTTAACTCTGATTTGGACAACCACAAAACAACACACAATATATTAGGGCTGGTTAAAAAATTCTAAGTATTTTCTCTGAAAAAAGATATAAGGGAAAAAAGCATTTTGATCATAAATTTTCATTTTTTCAATAAAACAAAAAGAAATATTTTATTTCAGAAAGAAATGAAATAATTCTGGGTTTTGGTTCCCCCCACTTCTATCTGTTTTTTTTCCCCTTTTTTTATTTCTTTTTACCCCAGTGGAAGAGCTGGGTGAATGGGGAAAAGGTGAGTGAATGAGGGAAAGAAAATAAAACAAAACCAGAATATTTGTTGAAAATTGTTTTTTTTTTCATTAAAAAAACTAAAAACAAATCAGAGAATGAAATTTTTCACAGAAAATGTTTGTGTTGGTCAAAAAGCTGTTTTTGCAGAAAATGTGTTATAATGAAAAATGCTAACCAGTGCTAATATAGATACAATATTTTTCCTTTTTCATTACATTTTTCTCTCTCCGTTTATACAACTATAGCATATATAAATCAAAACATGTATGTATTTGTTCATGTACATAAATATATATGATAAATTGTGACCTCATAATAAATTAATTTATTGTGATCCTTTGATTGCTTCACCTGTATTCTGACCACTCATTTGTCTCTCTGGGGCTTATTCTAACATTTTAAACCTCTGATCAACTTCAGACAGCTGCTTTTTTTTTTAAATAAAATCAACCCACCAAAGAAATATTTCCTCTTCCTTTTTCCGTATATGAAACTTGTTCCATAAATTGTACCTGAGTACACCCTCATGTATATTCTACATATATTATTATAGATGGTAGCACCGTCAATTGTCAAATTGCCCAACACATCCCGTACAACTTATTTTCGATTGCTTATAACTGCCAATTTAAACCATTTGGGCTGAAATTTTCCATTCTGAATGTCTGCCTTTTGGAAAATATCTGTCAAAATTATTTAACCATTTCTGAGAATGAGGCTAGAGGAAAATGTGGTGAGTTGTTTTTTTAAAAAAAACCTCTAGTGCCTCCTTGCTTTCTAACAGCGAACTTGAAATTTGGTGGGGGGTGACCTTTGTCTCAGGGATGTGCCTTTCACCTTTTCTGTAAAAATCTTCCCACATTTGGCCAAGTTATAAGCCTTTGAAAAATCTCAGGCAACACATGCTCAGTCACAGATTTTAGAAGCTAAATTTCTTGAAGTTTCCATCCACAATGAGCATGTTCCAGCCTGGCACTGAGAAGGACTTTCCCGGCAACTGCAAGTCTTGGCTGCTGCAGACTGTGCTGGGTTTGAGTCTGGGAACCTGGACTGAGAGCAGGGAAATGGTCTCTCCTGTGCTGCATCCTCCTCCACCCGCTCTGGGGCTGTAGTAAAGGAGGCTGCTGGGGGTAGGATCCCTGCCTCAATCTGTTGCAGAAGTTGGAAGGTGCGTAATGAATGAGGCAGAGGATCGCAAAAAGAGGAAAGATGGCCCCAAGCAGGGGCGGCTCTATGTATTTTGCCGCCCCAAGCACAGCAGGCAGGTGGCTTTTGGTGGCGTGCCTGCGGGAGGTCCACTGGTGCTGCGCCATCAGCGTCTCCGCTGCCGAATTGCCGCCGACACCGCAGGACCGGCGGACCTCCCGCAGGCGCGCTGCCGAAAGCCACCTGCCTGCCGCCCTCACAGCAACCGGCAGGCCGCCCCCTTGCGACTTGCTGCCCCAGACACGTGCTTGCTGCGCTGGTGCCTGGAACCGCCCCTGCTCCCATGGTTAAGGCAGATGAATGTTGCCCTGGAGAGCTGGATTCTCTCATTGGCTCTGATACAGAGCTCCTGTGTGATGCTGGGCAAGTGACTTAAATCCGTTTTTTTCAGATGTGTGTTTCCGGCATTTCCTAACTTTTGGGGACGTGACTTTGCAACCCACTGTTCTTCTAACAATGTTTTTTGTGTTTGATACTTACATATTGGCAGATGTTAGTCACATTGCTTAGTGCACTACTGGAAGGCAGTCGGATACTACAGTGGTGTGCATGATATAAGCAACTATATAAAATAGAATAGAATAAAACAGCTAGGCTCTGTACATACAAAATAAAAAAGACACTCCCTGTGCCAAAGAGCTTACAATCTAAGGATAAAACAAGACAACAGATGGATAAAAGGGATAGATGGGGCACTGCAAGGAAGGAATGAGATTATATTGGTCAGCATGATAGGTGGTGCTCTCAATGGAACAGATTTCCGATGTGTCTTTGGGTAAATGACTTATCTCTCTGTACCTCAATCCTCAGTCTGTAAATGAGGATAATACTGCTTTTCTCCCATCTTTTGAATATTTAGACTGTAAGGTCTTTGGACTAAGGACTCTCTCATACTATGACTTTGTAGCACATTGGATCCCAATCTGTGTGCACGCTCAGGGCACTACTATATAATTATATATATATAAAAAAAAAATTCCCTTCTCACACCTATGGTTGGTATGTGTCTTCCTCAACCTCGGGTCCTCTACCAGAGGCCTGGGAGTTTGAGGGTTCTGCGCAGTATCTTAGCTGTTCCTAGCACTGCACTCTTCTGGACAGAGAGCTCTGATGGTTGCCTGGATCTGTTGGAGCCACTCACCCAGCTAGGAGTCACAGCCCCGAGTGCTCTACCACCACTGGGACCACTTTGGCCTTCTTCCACCTCTCTCTAGTCCTCTTTCAGGCCCTGGTACTTCTCAAGGCTTCTCAATATCCTTCTCTGATGTGCTGTCATTTGGCACTGATATATCTATCACCACCCTGTTCTTCTGGTCTCTTGTATACCACAATGTCTGGTGATTGCCAGTACCTGCCTGTCTGTTGGATCTGGAAGTCCCACAAAATCTTAGCCCTGCTATTCTCCACAACCTTCTGTGGAATTCCCATCTGGTCTTGAGAGGGTCTAGCCCATACGCTGGGCAGAGTTCCTGTACACAATGCCAGCCACTTGGTTGTGCCGTTCAGTGTATGCTGTTCCTGCTGCATCTTACATCCTTGGCCACTATGTGTGGACTGTCCTGAGGCCTCTCTGCACAGTCTGCACCATGGGTCCTCCTAGTGTGTAGACCCCTGCTTCAGTGATCTGTCGCTCGTGCTGTTCCTGTGCTGCTATGAATGAGTGCCTCAGTGCTGTCTTTTAGTCCAGCCCTTTCCAGCCACTGGTAGGATTTCCCAATGCACCACCTCAGCTATCGTGTCGACGGTACATCTCCACGCAGGGTCTTGTTTGCCATGCACTTCTTCTGCTTGTCTTCCCCAGTCGTGCTGCTGCCTCAGACATCTCTCAGCAGCTCATCTTGGGGCCATTACTGATTATCCTGGATTGTCCGGGTCCACCAGGAACAGTGGCTTTGACGCCACCAAGCCCCGCCCGCTTCTTTCCGGCTGGTATACAGTCTCTGGGTGTTGGACTTGGGGTGGAACCTCCGTGCATTGTGAGAGCTCCGGGTCTTCACATCGGCAGCCTCCATGCCTCCTTTGGCCAGCTCACTATACCGCAGGGTATCTGATGACCAGCAGGGCGTATCTGTTATGGCATGGATTTTGTTCTCCACTGAGCTGGCTATTCAGGAACTGTTCTTATCCTTTGTGATACTGGATGTTGCTGTCTTCCTTGCTCCTCATCGGGTTTCCATGTGACTGTGGGACACCAGGTACTTGTAGCGGTCTGTATGTTGCTAGTGGCCCGCTGGTAGTTCCACCCCATCAGTCTTGATACCTTCCCCCCTTCACTACCATCCGGCCACACTTCGCAGTCCGAATGACATCCCGATATCCTCACTGTAGATCCACGTCAGGTGGATTAGCGAGTCGATGTCTCATTCATTCTTTAGCATACAGCTTGATGTCATCCATGTAGAGGAGGTGGCGATGGAGGTTCCACTTCTGAATCGGTATCCGTATCGTCCTGTGATTATCTGACTGAGGGGGTTTAAGCCTATGCAGACAGCAGCAGGGACAGTGCTATGCCTGGTATAAGTGCCGCACTTGATGGCCACTTGTGCAAGCGCCTTGAGTTGACTTCCATAGTCCCATGTGAGTTCTTGAGTGAAGGTCCTTAGTGTCCTGTGACTTTGGTATTACGCCAGACCATTCACAGATCCACGTGCGGCATTGAGTCGTAGGCTTTCCTGTAGTCAATCCAGGTGTGCTCAATTGGGCTGTCTAGACCTGAGCGACTGCTCTATCTATGAGCAACCTGGTGTTGTTCCCAATGCCCTTCTGAGCTGTGCTCAATATGTATGGCCCATATGGTCTTGTAGCTGGCGGCATGATGCCTGATAGGCTTTCCATGTTGTGGGAGGCAGGTTATTGGCCGCGTTCTGTCCTTGCGGGGTCTTTCATGATCCGCACTGTCCTTCCGTGTGGTATGCCAGTTGGGTGGGAGCCTGCTCGCTAGCAGCTGTTCATCTGTGCTGCTAGGCGTTCATGCACTGCTGTTTCTTTAGCCAGTAGGTGTGGATCATGTCTGGTCCAGGTGGTCAGCTCTTCAGTGTTCTGGATGTCTCCTACTGTGATGGTGAACTGTTTCTGTTCTGGGAGATTGTTGTGCTCTGTTCCGTCCTGCACACTTGCATGGTGTTATGAGTCTTCTCTTCTCCCATATGTTCTTCCAGTACTGTTCAGTTTCTGCTGCTGTGGCTCTGCTGTTATTGTGTGTTCGCACTCTCAATTGGTGAGTACACTTGGATGGTTCTTTGGAGAAAGGGCACTTACTTTTTTGGCGCTCTGCTTTGAGTGTATCTTCCTTAGCCCTCGGTAGCCAGGTGCTGTGAGCCCTTTGTTTAGCGAGTCTCTAGGCTCAGATGGAGTCTAGGCCCTTGTATTTTTTTCCGTAGCCGAGTCTTATCCTTAATCTCCTGACACACCTTCTGTAGTTCCAACCAGCTGATCTACCTTCTTCTCTGAAGTCGCTTGATCTGATCCTCCAACCCAATTTTCCAGGGTGGTACATACTGATTGTTCTTCTGATCGTGTATGCGAGCCATCTCCAGGATACATGAGGCTTGGTAGCGTATCCAGTTTCATACGTTTGAGTTATAGTGGTAAGGGAATTGTCATGAAGCTCTATTGCATCTTCTAACTATACCATCTGATGGTATCTTCTCGCACTCTGAGCCTTGGTAAATCGTCTCCTAGATGACTGTACTAGTTTTCTCCTCATGACTTATGCCATATACAGCTACTGTGCTCTGCAATGAGGGGTGGCAGGAATTCAGCTTCAGGTGTGGGCTGCACATCCACTGTTTCCTCAGGATCTTCTTGAGTTTGGGATGTAATTGGAGTTAGTCTAGCTCAAGCCTGTTGAGAGCAGCTTCTCTTACTATGTTGAAGCGTGGGGTAAGCTAGCTGTTTCTAAGTAGGTGGAAGGTCTGTTTTGTCCATCCAGTAGGCCCTCATACATCTGTCATATATCCCTCTCATAGGTACTACTGTGTTAGTATGCTATTGTCCATCATGTCCAGGTTCTCTGTCCTCGTCCATGAATGGTTTGTTCCAGTAGCCCACTTATCGTCAGATTGTCCTGATTCCTCAGCATCTGGCGCGGACCTTGTTAATCCGGGCAACGTCTTCTAGTTCGTGTCTCTCTCATATTTGAGATAGGCAGGTGAAGCATTAGGGGGTCTTTTGCCCAAGGAACCCTGCTGGAAAGTTGGGTATCAACCAGGATTTGAACCCCGGTCTCTCGTATCAAAGGGCAGTCTCCTGTATCAAAGAGCAGCGCTCTTAACCACTAAACTATCCAGTCGCTATATATGTGTGTGTATATATATATAATTATTAATATTATATTAATTATGCATTATATTATACTGTATAATTGATATTAATAATGATATAGAAATATGAATAGAGATAAGAAGGAAAAGGGATACGTGATTGTATAGTTTGGTATACTGGTCCTTATTTAAAATCCTATCAAATTTTATAGGACGCTATAAGAAAAAATCTCATGGAAATGTTTCATATTACAGCCTGTGATGTTTTTCTAATAATTTCTGTAGAACTTCTTTACTCAATTTTTACTGCAACCTATTAGTTAAATCTCTATAGTACTTTTACATAAACTGTTTTTTTCCAGCATACATTTGAGATGACCACGTTGTTCATGAGCAGTGAACTCACAAGTGAGTTCTGCAGCTAATCCCAAACAAATGTTAATACAGTTTTTATACCACACCTAACCATCTTGTATTTTGTGTTTGCCACATATTTTACAGGAGGGAAAAAGCTCTTTTAGAAATATTTTAGAGTGTTTGTAAAAATTGTATTGGTGCTGCTTTTCACCTCCCCTCTCGCCCCTTTCCTCTAAAGCCAGGCTGAGCTAACACCAGTTGACACAGAAGGAGAAGGAAATGATAGCAAGTACACTTTTCAAATCTCTAAACGTTAATCAAGGACTAGGTTGTGATCTCCTTATTCATGTTGCATGACACTTTACTCCACAAGTAACCTCACCGATTCCAGTGGGACTGTTTGCCAAGTGAAATACTTTTCGATAAAAGATAAAGATAATAATTATAGATATACCAATCTCCTAGAACTGGAAGGGACCTTGGAAGGTTGTTGAGTCCAGTCCCCTGCCTTCACTAGCAGGAACAATTTTTTGCCCCAATCTCTAGATGGTTCCTTCAAGGGCTGAACTCACAGCCCTGGGTTTAGCAGGTCAGTGCTCAAACCACTGAGCTATCCCTCCTCCACACCCCATGTTCTGGGCTACCAGAAACTAGTCCAATCTAAAATAGCTTTTCCCTTACATAATAATGTCACCATGTTTTAAGACCCAGAATCTTAGACTCCTGTGGCCATTCTTACCCTGCTGATTGTGAGAGGACATCTGCCAGCCCCTTGTTAACAGAGCTGAGATGGGCTCTTTGAAGGAAAGGGTTTATGCTGCCTGGGCACGCAATTTGAAGGGTCATGTTTCGGGCAGGGCAGATGTGTGAACATGGCCTCGTTCCCTGCTCACCAGCTGGCATCAGTCAGGGTGCACTGCTGGGAGTACAGAATACACCTGCTAGGATGATATTGCAGACATAATGTCTTTCATAGTGTTGCTCAGCTATAACACCTCCTTTGACTCATGTACCCATGAGCTGTCTGTACCCACTTTGAGCTCCCCATCTCTCAAGAGCAATAATTTAGCCCTCTACATTCATATCCTATCCTCGTTTCAATACAAATATGCCTCACTGCAAGAGAACATTTGTGCATCAGACACTGCATTTTACTGTGGTGTTAATTTTATTGAACTGTTTACAGACTCTCTCCTGGCTCATGTTGAAGTCAATGGCAAAACACCAGTCAACGTCACTGAGAGCAGAATCGGGCTTTAATTAAATAAATAACTACAGATAAAACACTCCCGTTAGATGGTGGCTAATGAAGGATCGCTGGCTTAAAGTTCTATATTTACCTTAGCTCTCCACAAATGAACCTCCTCCTTTCATTTCTTTGGTTATATTGAATGGGAAACAGCTATCAAACGGCATTTATGTTCATAGAAACTGTTTGATTTATTGATTGTTCTTTGAACTCTCGTGACCTGAGGTTGAAATAGAGCCCAGACGAAAGTGACAGAAGGCTTTGCAATAGGATGGGGCTATAAAGGAACATCAGTAAATTGTCAGTGGGCAGTCTAAGTTCAGGTTCATGTTTATTCCGGTGGAACTCACTAAAAGTAAAGACAGATGTCCAGTTTATCTTGTATAGTCAACAGCAATAATATGTATGGGATGCTTCTCACTGTGAGTTGAGCCTTCTTCTGCTGTCACTATGTCTTTATGTGTCTATAGGGAGAAAACCTGGATGACAGAGGGGGGGAAATAAGCATTGCCAGAAATCCCTGTAGGCTATCTGAGAAGGAGCGGATGTGTAAAGCATGTCTTTCTGCACAAACATTTAGAAATCAGGCTCTCATAAGTCAAGAAACCGCCAAGTGCAGTGTGAAGAGGCAGAGGAAACCTGCCTTCTGACAAGCCAGCGTTTGCTGATTTATCCTAAATGCAGAAGGGCCTTTTTTATTTGAACCACCTCTTAATATAAAACAGGCAAAAAATAAACTGCAGAATAGCAAGCCTGAGACTACCAGATGTGGCAACTTCATATTGTTCAGTTCAGTGGAGGTTGTGATCAAGCCCATGAAGTTCCCATTGCTTAGTATACGGCCACTGATGTAATATTCAAGCAAAAGAAAAGTAGTTGGAATACTCATATATCCCTACTTTGCCATCTGGCCTCATTCAGAGGTGCAGCATGCACTGGCTTTAGCTACGTGAGGAACTCTAGCTGTGTGAGGAATACTGCTTTTAAAAGGATATTCTGTTCCCAGTGGCTTCTTTGTGTTCCAGATCTCTGACTTCAGATCAGTCATAAAGAGGAAACTGCTCTCTTAATATGCATTTTCTTATTCTGAAATTTAAAAGCCATGTTAATGGTGATGCAGTTAATTTAGACAGAAGAATTTTTCAGCCGAGGACATTTGTATTCCTGCCAGTGATTTAGGATAAACTTGAACTTCCCCGAAAGCACACAAGTAGATTTACTGGAATCTGTTTCTCTCCCGTGCTGGCAATGTTGCCATGCAAGTTCTCTGCAAACAGGTATAGATTTATGCAGATTAATTTGGTACAGTACAATGAATTGCCACTATGATGTATATTTTAGACTAACATCCTGGCACAGGCTAATGACTGGAATCAAATGAAAATAGATTTACATAGATTGCTGTATAAATCAGATAAAGCTTTATGTTGCCTACAATTGGTAATGGAAGCTTTTCCAGCAAATAATGTCAAAGTTGTTCATGTAAAATTTTCATTATTTCTAGGCTGAGTAATGCAAAAAAAGAAAAACAAGTCTATTGGGCTTAGCCGCCATTAAACACCATTAACTATAATTTTGCCTGACTAGCTCTCTCATCTGATGATGGGTTAAATGGCAGAAAAGTAGACTGAACAATTGCATAAACTCAAATGAAATATGCCCTTGTATTCTAAGTGTACACAGTTCAGTCAGTTAAAATAGAGCAATTTATTATTCTTTACCAGCCGGAGCTTAATCTGATTTTAAATATACTTATTTTTTTTTTCAACTTCTCACAGATTTAACCGATTTGAGAAGATGCATGACATTTCACTAAATGGGGGCTCTGGCAAATTGGATAATCTGAAATAACTTTATTAGAGCACTGAAGAAAATACCATGCTTTTACAGAAAAAATGGATGGCCCTTTAAACAACAATGAATATGTTGTCTTGCTTTGAAGCCAAAAGATGAAGAGTTTATGAAGGAAATGAGAAAAATAGACTTGACACAATCCATGACTGTGTAACATGCATCGCAACTAGCGATGCCCTGCTAATGGGATTCTGACTTAAAATACAGTGAAGTCTAAGCAGGACATCACTCTTTGTAAGAACCTTATTTCTTCAGTACATACCCCCCCAAAAAATGTAAGCAAAATTCTGCCTGACAATTAGAACCACCATTATCTTGATAGATGTTTGAATGTGGATAATGTATACTGCAGCATTCGTTCTGATATCTTTCATTTTATTTGATATGGTGCGGTAATGTTTTGTTTACTTATTATTTCTCATATGCATCTGTATTAAAAACTGCAGGAAAATGTTTATCAAAGAAAGGAGAGAAATAAAAAGAAAACCATCACCACTAAGCAACTGATTTTTGTCAGTTCCATGAATGAGCAGGTAATTTGGTCTTTATTGTAAAACGACTTACTGCTGGTGGCTTTATGGAATTATCAGGTACTTCCTTGACTTGTTTGGATCAAACCAAATATGCAAGTTAGAGGTGAGCAAGTGAAATCATTTTATTATGCCAGAAAAGAGTAAGCGGGACAGCTTTTATAAGTATATTAAAGTGCACCAGTGAGTTTTTAAATACGTTAGTATAATGATTTGTTAAGATGCCTATGCACCAAGGCCTTGGAAGATTTGAAAGAAGTTAACTAAAAGAAAATAATATCAAAACATTTTTGTAGCTTCTCCCCACCAATGACATTGGCATTACCCAAGATATTTCTTTTAAAAGTTATGATTTTTCAATCTGGCTTCTGTTTTTCCAGATGCAGTTTTGTGATTTTAATGAATAGCGTCTGCAAATATTAGCCGTGATTTGCAGGGGCACACAGGTAGTTAAACATCTAACTATTAGTATTTGTGCCCACGAAGCCTTGCTAGCAACAATACCAAATGTAATTATTTGTGGGTGTGATTTTGCACCCACTGAAATGGAGGCCATTGCAGAGTGAAGATATAAAGGGTTCTCAGTATAATTGGTAATGGGACCCTAGATGGCTCAGCTGTATTAACAATGGGTTGTTTTCACCTTCAGGTTATCAGTTCAAATTCAAAGCAGATTAGTAACGACCGGAAGTCATTACTATCTGAGAAAAAACAATGAGGAGTCCTTGTGGCACCTTAGAAACTAGCAAATTTATTTGGGCCTAAGCTTTCATGGGCTAGAACACACTTCATCAGATGCATGGAGTGGAAAATACAGTAGCAGGTATAAATACACAGCACATGGAAAAGATAGGAGTTGTTTTACCAAGTGGGAGGTCAGTCTAATGAGTCAATTCAGTTAACAGCAGGATACCAAGGGAGGAAAAATCACTTATGAGAGTGGTCCATTTCAAACAGTTGATAAGAAGATGTGAGTAACAGTAGGGGGAAATTAGTATGGGGCAAATTAGGTTTAGGTTTTGTAATGACCCAACCACTCCCAGTCTTTATTCAGGCCTAATTTGATGGTGTCCAGTTTGCAAATTAATTCCAGTTCTGCAGTTTCACGTTGGAATCTGTTTTGAAAGTTTTTTTGTTGAAGAATTGCGACTTTTAGGTCTGTTCTTGAGTGACCAGGGAGATTGAAGTGTTCAACTGGTTTTTGAATGTTATAATTCCTGATGTCAGATTTGTGTCCATTTATTCTATCTGAGAGCTCGTCAGTAGCCTATGAATTGAAGGTCTCAATCAGAATCTAGTGGACACGTGTCCAAATCTCAGAAAGTATAATATTAATTGAAAGCTTTGTTTAGAGTGCCAGCATAAAGGCCAGTGACCGAATGGGTGTGGACTGGAGACTGAACTACCCTCGTATTCCTAAATGGATCACAGAGTTGAGGCACACTGGCAGAGAGCATAGGAAAGCTTCCTCTGTCCCTGCACTTGCTAAATATATATATATATAGCACAGAGAGAAGTTTAATCTCCATAGATCTTGCACAGTCCAGCACCTCTCAAAAGCCCTAAATTCTCTTTTTTCCACTTAAAGCATAATTAGTCGCACTATCAGTTGATCTGTCTGAAACTTTGATGTCTCTTGAGAGTTAAAGAAGCAGAGAAGGAAAATATTATACTAAACATATAAGACAGAATCAGAGTGCAAGGAAAATCAGTGGAGAAACTCTTACGTGCAGAAGAAGAGGCTATTCTTAGATGTCAATGAATGTATAAGCAAAGCCATATTTCAGATTTGGGGTCCCACAGATCTATCTTTCTTACCATATAAGTACAAAGGGAAAAAGCATGTCCTGAAATTAAAAACCTGAGTTTACAAAATAAGTCGGTTGCCGAAAACAGATTTATGACTGCATAACTTTAACAATCTTATTGAATCTTGCTGAAGCTCCTTGATGGGATGAGTTTTAACTTCGTTTATGGAAAGCTTAAAGGGAGGAGTTCTCTACCAAATCTGACACCAGAGCTCTCAACTGAAAGAAGTCCCTCCTAATGAGAGAGATTGAGAAGTATGGTGTTTTCCGTGATTTTAGCATTGGGGTACTCTCTCAACATGTAAATAATGATCACAGACACTTATCCAGCAGCCTTTGCCCTCCTCTTTGGTAAAGTTTAGCTATCTGCGTGGAAGGATGAGATTTTTTATCAGTAAATGTTGGTAAACATTGATTTCACCATACAAACACAAACCGACAAAAAGTTATTTCCAGTGATAATTATCAAAATTTACACATAGACAAGGTAAGAAAAATGCTGCTTGAGCACTTGCTAAAGATTGTTGTTAAATAATTGTCTAATATCCTCATAATTTCCTGCAGCTGTGAAAATTTCAATCAATAAAAAATGAAAAAATGCTTGAAACCTAAAATTTCATGCAACTGAAAATGTAAATTGATAAAAATTGAAAATAAATCTTAAAAATAAACATCAACATGATCAATGAAAAGTATAGAAAAATAAAAATTGAATTCTGTCAAGCCATAGCTATCTGTCTAAATGTCCATTGTAGCTTATGGATCAATCTAGATATTTATACTGAGCTTATTACTGTGATATCTGAATGGTTACTGCAAGACAAAAAACAAACCTATTATCTGCATGGTGACAGCTACCATCTAAGACATATGCACTTTTCCTTTCAGCATCAGAAAATGGGTTTTTTATGCCAAGTGAGGATAATGTATTTAGTGGAGTTATTTTTATAGTACTTTGTGGTCCCAATTCTGCCTTCACATACAGCTCCCACTGAAGTCACTGGGATCTGAGCATGCATATCTGAGGGTGGAAGTATTGATAACCTGGAAATAAATTCTGCTTTATGGTTTTTAAAATGGGTCTTTTCCAGATGTTCAAAAATGGTTTCTAAATTTCCATCCAACATTTGTGTGAGCAAATAGTATAATTCAGGCATCTAACTACCCAGATTGTGGATACAAACAATGTGTATACCTGACAGTAGAGGGATGAAGTGTTGTTTTAGCATTTGCACACTCACAAAATTACAGGGGCAAAATCATGAATAGCCGTGCGGATGCCCCTAAGAAAAATTCCATGAAATATTGCAAACTGTCTTTGCCTGGAGATCTGAGCTTGCAGTGGTGTGATTCTGTGCCCCGGCAGCCCTAATTTGGGGAGTTTTTAATTGTCCACAAGGGAAGACATGTGGGTGCTTAATTCATCAATATCTTTTCATGTAGACTTGTAAGGAGAAGGAGCAATAGTAGTCCGATAAAAGCTTTAATTTACGTGTGACTTATTGTTTCCACGAGGAGTTGTTGTCGATCAATTTGAGAACAATTACTAGGTGAATAAAAAGGAGGGGAAAATCAAACATTGCTTTAGAACGTAAGTAAAAAGGGAAATATAAAATCAATCAAAATATGTATTTTTGCTGCTGAATCCAAAATACCGACAAGAAGGGCTGTATTTTTGAGCACCGTCGCTGTTTAGATTTTCCCAGACTATATAACAGAACGTGTCTTATGACCACCTTCTTCTGAAGTAGTATTTCATCCTCTGGCTTTGTAGGGGAACTTTATGCCAAGAGAACTCACTGGAGACTGAGTGACAGATCAGGCTGTTGTCCCACATTCCTTTTCTACTAAATCACAGTTTTCTTTAGATGGAAGGTGGCTGTTGTGAAGCTGTCAAACTGAAAAAAGTTAAATGAGCTGAAGTGAAGGCTTGTGTTAACAATAGCAGCTATCTCTGTCAAATGAAAGCCCAGCAGACAGTTACAAGGCAATTCAGCACTGATGGGTGGTCGATTAAAAACAACAAAAGACAAGAGGAATGAAAGGGGGGAAAATCCCTATTACTTTGTGGCAGGAGCAAGGGGAAAACCAAACCCCGAACCAACAGTCAGCCCCACAGCAGTTTGAACATGCTTGTAGTTAGTTTGACCTACCTAATCTTAGATATAGCACAATAACAGTGACAAGATTATTTTCCCTTGAAGCAGCACTGAGGTATTTTCATTGGCAAAAATCTGGAAGAATAAAATGAATGCAGAGTTCAAGGCAATTGCGGAATTCTTGATTTTGATAACAGCTGGGAACAGAAGGCCACCAGGAAAAATAGCTGGGTTTTGCTCTTTTAAAAAATAAAAATTATGACTTGATCGTTTTTACAGTGTCGTATCTGAGATTTTGAAGGTTACACTATAGACAACCAGAAGAGGATTAGAGGGAAATTATGTCTGAGCTCAAGGGAACAACAATTTAAATTGGATTTTAGATATAGCATTTGCATTACCTGAGAAGATGAAAGGTAGTGTTGTGCCCTGCTAGTTACCCAACTACCTAACCATACATATCAAATGGATTAGTCTGTAGATTAACAGTCCATACATGAAATGCGAGTGGATCATGCAATTTACTTTTAATGGGACTGATCCTGCTTCCACTGAATTTAATGTCAAAACTCAGTGGGAGTGCATAGTCCGTATATCAGACATAAGTTAAAAAATTTATATGCTCTTAGTTCAAAATAAAGGTCATTTTCCCGTAAGATCAGATTTTCAACTGCAAGTGTATAAACTGTTCACGCTAAATATGCAAGTGCAAATCGGTGAACAATATATAGCTGCACTCACAGAATAGATGGTTGTGTACACAACAGCATATGTTGCAGAGGAAGTAACCAGTTTGTTTTGGCATATGCTCATTTTGCATGTATATTACAACTGCCTACTTCGGAAAATTTGGCCCTCCGTATTAAGGATCTCATTTGATCAGTCAGGCATGGAAAATCTTCCATATAAAGAAGGATTGAAAAAACTGGAGCTGTTTACTTTAGAGAAGAAGTGAATAAAAGTGGGGGAGCTGATCAAGGTATACAAAATAACGAATGGTTTAGAAAAGGTTGATCAGGCACTTCTAGCTACCTTGACTGGAATTTTCAAAGGAACCTAAGGAATTAGGCACTTCATCCTAACGAGATTCCTTTGAAAATCCCAGCCCCTTTCGCATAATGTCAAAAGAAAGGAGCATTCAATGAAAATGACGCTTTGTACATTTAAAACTAACCAAAAGAAATATGTTTTCAGATAACACACAGTTAGGACACATGTTGCTACAAGATATGATGGTGACCAGCAGTTTAGCAGGATTCAGAAAAAGTTTGGACATTTATCTGGGTAAAGGGGGCACGATGAGTTATAATAATAAGGATTCAAATAAAACAAAACAAGAGTTTTGGAAGGAATATAAACTCTTGTGCTTCAGGGCATAAGCCAGCCTCTGAGAGTCAGGAAGAACCATTCCTCATTGGCAATTATTCCATAACTATCTATTGCAAGGTTTCTCATACCTTCCCCAGAGACAAGATTCTGAACTAAGTGGAGCACATATATGATCCCATGTGGTAGTATCTACTCTCACTCACTCATGCCCGTCACCCCAATCGGGGTATGGGCCGCCAACCACAGATCTCCAGAGTCTTCTATCCTGGGCCATTCGCTCTAGCTGGTTCCAGGTATAGCCCATTTTTTTGCTATCGGCCTGAAGGTCACGTCGCCAGGTGTTTCTTGGACGGCCTCTTTTCCGCTTGCCTTGGGGGTTCCACCGCAGTGCCTGTCTGGTGATGTTAGTTGGCTGCTTGCGTAGTGTATGTCCTATCCAACCCCACCTTCTCCTTCTGATTTCTTCCTCTGCTGGGAGTTGACGGGTCCTCTCCAAGAGGTGGATGTTACTGATGGTGTCTGGCCAGCGGATCTGGAGAATCCTTCTGAGGCAGCTATTAATGAAGGTCTGGATCTTCCTGGTGGTTGTTTTGGTTGGTAGTATCTAGGTTCCTAAATATTATCCATCCACTGGCTGTGTAATTTCAAATTATTGTTCACTATGATTGACAGGCTTATTCTGCAGTTTACCTATGTCCTGACATTGGTATCCATTTAGTAGTTTTATGTACCCCGTCTAATTTTTTTTCAGAATTCCTCTGTCACCAGATACTATTGTGTCTCTTTATTTGCCCTTTTTCAGGTGTCATGCACTTGATAACTAAATGGTTTTCAGAGTCGGAATCTACATCTTAAGGGGACAACAAAAATGTGTTTCTTAAAGTGGCTTTCTAATCAGGAGCAGAATTGTATTTACTCATGGGGTGATGTGTTAAGACAGGAAGTTGCTGTAAAGGTGGATGGCTTGTTCAGATTTCAGACATAACACGGTGTATCATTTTCCCACTGGTATCAGAATCCTGAGAGCAGTATTGCAGGGTTTGTTATGAATAATTAGGCAAAACAGTGGTTATGGTTATCTTTAGTGTAACCTTTCCCGGTTCCTTCCTGCTTTTTCCTTCTCTTGCCATTTGACTCCAGATTCTCAAAGGTGCTTGAGCTTTGTTCTGCTTAGCATTGCAATGCCTAGCTCCTAGAATATCAGCCTCAGGCTGAGCTCCCAGGCTCCCCGTACAATGCATAAGGAGGGCTCAGAAGGGGATCCTCAGAAGCTGAGTGAGGAGCTGCCTAAGCAAGCCAGGATTGAAATGTTGAATAGAGGGTCTTAGGACTGGTGCAGCTGGCTGACAGTCCAGATAGGTAGCTGCCTCTTCTCACGATCCTCAGCCCCAAGCCCTTACCTGGAGTTAGGCCTCTAAACCAGGTCAGCCACTTAAGTAGCCCATGCCGTAGCAGCCAGAGCCATCTCTCTCCCCTGCTCAGGCTCAATGCCTCAGGTGCCCCCAGTTCTCTCTGGTGTGGTTGCTGTGCTGTCCCTCCACCTATCGGTGGCCTCAATCTGGCCCTTCTGCTGTGGGGTCTAACCAATGTCCGGTCTGAGGTGTGTTCCGACCACTCCTGCAGGACTATGCTCCCCTGGTCCGATAGGCGTTCCCCTGCTTAGTTTGAGAATCCAGCTTTGAGGCCTCCAGGACCTCAGCTTGAGCTAGGGTTCTGAACAGCTCGTTAGCTGCACGACAGTGTCAGGTCAAAGGTGGGCAACTGGTGGAAACAGAGACCCCCAGAGGACGTAAATGCCTAAGGGGTTAGGCTGCAGCTCAGCAGCGGTTTGGAACCAGTAGGGAGGACTTAGGTGCCTAAAGAAGCAGATAGGTGCCTAAATACCCTTGAGGGTCTGGGTTTTAGTGTCCCAACAGGGAAAGTTCTACTAACACAATCAAGCTTTCTTATACTAACCCAAGCTGTAATAGGGAATACTTAGAACAGAGACTATTTGTGTGCGCGATTGCGCGTGTAGGGGAAAGCTGACTTTTTCAGAATTACCCCTTTTGAAGCAATATCGAAAATAATTCGCCATTGTGAATTCCAGGCCAAAATGTGGTTTTACCATGCGCTGTAATTTATAGGGTAAACAAGCTTTCTGCAAGAGCTAACTATATCAGGAAACTTGTTTAACATGCACCGAAGGCACTGTTAAGTGATTTCAGTGCCATAATTCAAAACGCTGAGGAAAATTCTCCTGTATTACAGCTAGTGCAAGATTGGGTCGGCAGCCAAGCACATCAACATAAATGTTGAACTGTCTGGGGAAATACAAGCCTCATACTGTTACTTAGGGGGAAATGTGTGCAGACATGGTGGAGCCCCTTATGAAACAATTCTCATTTTGTTAAACAATAGGATCAAATTTTCAAGCACGTTATCAAGCATATTGCTGTCTTAGAGCTTGCCAAACAAAGTGAAGTATCAATCTGAAGGCTGATATATTTTTACAGAATTAATGATGTATGAAACATGGAAGTGGAAACAGATACATTTTCATTTTATCCTCTAATTTTTCTTTTTGCATTATAAGTGAAAGGAAATGCTTGGAAATTATGTGCAATTATTCATATCTGTTTATCTTAGAGTAATGATATGCGCCAGTGGTGTCGTGTCATTGTTTTTGGACCCAAGCTTGAGAGAGATTGCTTGCATGAGCAAGGACTGCTCGCATGAGTAAGTACTTGCAGGATCGGGCCTGTTGCTTGTTTTCCATCATGCCTACACAAAGCATTATAAATCATGCAGATCTGAAAATAATTTCAATAGTTCATTCTTTGTTATTTTCTTTTTGTCTGTGCATGGACAAATTCTCTGGCTTTTATATTTAAAAATTGATCCAAAACATAGTTTATTTTCTTATTGAAGATCCATTTATCTTGACAAAGAGGACACATTCTGATGTAGGGGTGGTTGTGTTCGATCTGGATAGAAGGGAGGGTTGAGGGACCATGCAACTCCGGAACACAAAATTTAATGCAATAAGATGGAAACAGCCCCTTGCATTGCTTTCTCCTGGTTCCTCCTTAACTCCCGTGGGCAAACTCTCCTGTCTGTACAAATTGTTAGCCAACCTTGATTAGTCCTGGACCCTCCAGCCCCTTTTGCACTGCGCTTCAGTCACTTTCCAGCAGTTGACCTAATAAAGGTGTAAAGTCCCCCAGCCATGGTGAAAGGCCCAGTCATCTCTCCCACATTCTCACCAGCTCCTGCCTCTTATGCCTTTTTTTTGCCCCATATTACGCTCCTGCCTCCACAGCGGCTTTGCCTGATGGGACTCTCAATGAACAGCTCCTCTGAGTGGTCTAGTTTGGAACTACACCTCCCATTTTAATTTTCCTTTTGAACATCATGTTCAATGTAACATTTTAAAGTATGCTCTAGGACACGAATGTCACTTTACATAAACAGTCATCAACACTAAAGCTATAACTCCCATTCTTCCCCAACCCTACGCTTGTTTCAGGACCAGAGTAAGGCTTAGTAATATTCCCTGTTCAATATCTTTGATTGAAAAAGACCTGGCCCTAGCAGCCTGTATTAAACACCTTCAGTCTTCCCTCTGGACAAGAATACAGTTGTTTTATGCAGCTTTATGGAGTGATTGTCCATTAGCACTGAAATGAACCATCTAAACCTCTTTATTGGGTTACAGGACAGCTTGTCCCCAGCAATTCATTCTGGAGGACAGATTGTCCCCCGTGATTCAGAAACCCAACAGCTTGAGATCGCTGTCACAGAGTCTTTATTTATTTTCATTCCTTTACTCAACATGAATTTGTTAGGGTACAATCACAGTGAATTATTTAACATACAAGCATATTTGGGCTCTAAGTAACCTGGAATGTGTGCGGGAAACTTTGGAGGTTTTCCTTGAGTTTGTTCCCTTCTGCAAGGGGGCTGGGGGAATCTTTCAGAGCCTGAGGTGTGGAGGCCCTCTTGAACGTATTTCAGAGTTTGCAAAAATTATTCAGGCTGGCAAAGCCTATTATTGAAATATACTATTTTTCAAGATTCAGTTAAAAAATGCATCTGTTTTTCTAGTCCAAGAGAAGGCTCTGCTTTGTGTCAGGAGTAGAGGACACCACACCAACCTCACCTTTCCCTTTCCCCCCAAATTTAAGCTGCCACAAGTTGGTGTCCTATTGAAAGACAAAGGTATATATTTAGTTTTCCATTAGCAATTTTCTCCTTCTCCCTGTGCAGTCTTCCCCACTCTGCCACTCTCTTGTGTCTACTTTTTCACCGTTCTTTGCACTGGATTTTAATCTTTGCCCTCTTTCTGCTCCTTTTGTTACAGGAGCATGACCCTGATAGTGTCCACATTTGAATGGAAGTTGCAAAAACACCCCCAAGTTCCATTGGGTTTGATATTAACAGAAAGGAGTTTGCTTTCCCTGCTTTCTGTGCTTAATCTATGAAGGCTGATTCCAAAAGCTCACTGGAAGTGTGTGGCTGGGCATCCGCCCCTACTGCAGTGCTGGGAACTTGAGTCAGACGATGTCTTTGCAGTGAAGAACAAAAGTTGCGTAGTGGCCTATTGTGGAGTTGTTCATTCGTCCTTCTGCTTCTCGTGCACAAGCCCGGATTGGACACAAACTCAGTTCAAAGCGCTTTCAAAGGAAAGTAGAATGTTGTGTTAATTGTAGCCAGGATATGGTCACACCTTGGTACAGCTGAGAGAGTTTAAGGAGGAAAACCAGCTTTGTGAGCAGGGGACTAATAGGCCTCTTATGAATTGTTGGGGATGAGTTATGCTTTCACCATTTCTTTGCTTGATGTTCGGAGGTTGAACACCAAGGTCCAGGTGGCTGCTCTGATTTGCTGCTTCACAATTTGCTCTGTGATTTCTTTTCACTCTTAAAATTCATCCTTCCTTGTAATTGTGCATTGAAATTTATTCATCTTGTGGAAGTGCCAATGCAAGGCCACCATCCTCCCCTGGTATCTACCATAGGTGCTATGCTGGGGATCCAGCAGTGGAAGGCTATGCAGGGGTGCATCCCGCATGCATCAAAGATAGAATCTACTTGCTAGCCCTATGTGAGCTAGAGTGGATGGCCAAAAAATCCATGCTGGTCCCAACATCAAACACAACTACCTGGCAAGTCTGCAGCTGCTGTCAGCCCACAAACTAGAATAGCACCGAGTGAGGTGAGGGTGTGCTGCTCTGCAGCCTTGTCCCATACTGGGTAGTGGATTTAACTTCTTCACCTGCATGAAGCCCCATAACTCAAGCTTTAGGTGAGTGGAATGCATATCACCCTCTACCTCCTTTGTAAAGCCCTTTGAGATATACTGAGGAAAAAGTGCTAAATAAGAGTGAAGTATTATTACCACTGAAGCATAGTTTCTCTCTACAACATTTAACATGCCTAAATGTCAGTAGGGAGCATTTTTTTAGTGGCATATAATTCAAAGAGCAAAAACAATGTTGTATTTTTTTTAAAAAATAGCTCAGACTTGCAAGAAATGCATCAATGTAAAAGAAACTAATGACCAGTCCAGACCACACTACTAAAGTTTAAGATTTAGCAGAGAAAACCCATTTCCAATATACAGAAACAAAAGAGCCCAGCTCTTCAGGTATGAGATTAGTCTATCTAAGAGGAAAACAGCAAAAGATTTGTGAATGTCATGCTGGTACTGACAGCTCATCAAACATCTCCTTGAAGGACTCACTTCACCTGCAGATTAAAAAAGGAATAAAATAAAAGAATATAGTCAATGAGTAAAATGAATGCACTTCCATGTACATTATAGAGCACTGGATAGATGAGCCAGTCTTACGCTATTTATTTCCTGTAGAGAAAAATCTTTTGAATATCTTATCTGATGTGAATTTTTTAACATCACCTTTGCAACTTGCTATGTAATTATCAATCACTGTTTAACTAAATTCCCAAAGCCTTTGTCTATAGATATGTCATGTCAAGGCTGCTTTGCCTGAGAAAATACTGGTGCTTTGGCTGAGGCATAGTTTTGAACAAATATGGCTAAATTAAAAGGTGTTTTTCATTCAGAATGTAATGGAGTTGAGTGTGTTTCACAAAATACATTCTGAGCTATATACTGCCCTTGATTAGTAGCAGAATCCAAACCGACTTAAGTGGGCCCTTCCTATAACAACTGGATTTTCCTTAGTGGCCTTTTAGGCCTTGTCTATATGGAGAAATTGACGAGCAAAGCTATTGTGCACTAAGCTATTCTGCGATAGCTATTCTGAAATGGTTCCCACTTTGGATGCTCTGTTTTGGAATGTGTGTGTTGGGGCATCTGCTGTTTCTTATGAGCTGGTTCGTGCCTGGGGAGGTAACTATTGTTTTTTTTTTTGTTTTTTTTTTTGTGCTGGTGTGTTTGAGAGGACACTGTTACCAAGGAAATGTCAAGGGAGTAGAGTGGAGGGATGAAGGGGAAGGGATATGGACACTTTGTACATACTGGAAAAGTTTGGCATGATTAGCCACGTTAATATAAGAGTGGGAACAAACTGTGATCCTCTTTTCGCCATAGATGAATACAGTTCCAGAGCAGACCTCGAGGTTGTTCCTCATCAGTCATTATCCAAGCCTTAAACAGACATTATGTTCTTGCTTTTATTGCTATGAACTGTATACATCAACACGACGAGTCATAAAACTAGAGGTTTTTGAAAATGATATTAATCTCACATCATAATCTTCCTGTTCTGTTCTTTTTATTAAGTCCCACGTGTTTTACCATTACTATGTCTCATATTTGGGCTGGCCAGACTCAGAGGGCAGCGTTCCAATCACCGATTGTACAGCAAGCGAGAAGCTCACAGTGCAGCTTGACTTAGAGTACCTATGGATTGTGTGGAAGAACTGAGACCTTAAATTTCCAGCAAGGAGCCCAGTAATTATTATTATAACATCACCTCAACTGTACTTGTACAAAGAAATTGCTTTCTTTAATGTAGACAAAATGTTTACTTGTAATTTAAACATTTGGGTCCAAACCTGCTTCTATTCCAATGGGAATCAACTTTGAGAACAGAATTTGGCCTTTTATTTGGAGATCAGCCTGTAAGTTATTGGATTTGCTATAATATTGTTCAAGGCAACCCGTAGGTAAAAATCTGGAATAGGTTTTTCCTTCTCCCTCCCCATTTGCCTCAGTTCTCTTCTCTTTCTCTCAGCTTTAATGAAAAACAAAATGCCTGTCGTCAGAGCAGTAGTTATAATGCACTTAGTAGCAACTTAATATTTTAGTTGCCTTGAAGAGCTTTTCATACGTGGAGATTAATGGAGGGCTAGATAAAGAAATTCTTCTACTGAAAGAATTCATTTTGCTTAATCCTTTTGGAATTAGAAGTTGATATGGAGAGATGAGTAATGAAGTGCACTCTCTGATTGTGAGGTATCTAATAGATAACCACAGGGGTTACTTCTCTCTCACCAGCTGTAATTACACTAATTACTGATATGGTGCCAGAAACACTAAGGCAGACTGAGTGTGACAACACAAAATGGAGTGTTTCTTAGCAAGACATCTTTCTCCATCAGTTGGATTGCGGGGCGGCTGACAGTGTTATGAGGCTAATGTATTCAGCCTTCTGTGAGGGGGAAGAGGCCATGTAGCCTTATTGTCCGTAGCATTTCCTTTTGGCTAACACATGAGACTTTACTGGAGATACCTTACTAAATCACCGGGCTGGAGAATGAGCACTTGATCCATTAATCAAGCAGCCAGCCTTTTTTCATGTAAGTAGTCCCATTCAGGCCAATGAGACTACTTACATGAGTAAAGGCTACTTGAGAGAGTAAGAGTTGGCAGGCGCTAGCCCATGGTCACCAGTGAGAACTAGAAAAATATGGCAGACAACGAGAAGGGGAAAATAATAAAATATATTGAGATATATATACAATTGTTGAACAAGTGGCCATGAATATCAGGTTAAATGGTACTTGTAAATTCCATTTAACATTTTAAGAGTCTGGAGGTTTTTTGAGGATGGAAGGGAGTTACCATAACTTTGGGAATATCTCAGAGGAAATATTTTAAAGATGACTTGCACATTTCAGCAGGAGGATGAATATCAAATCTCAAGATTTATAGATGGGATATTTTAAAACAAAATATCTTCCTTTTCCTTTGGAATTATGCTACCATTTGTTTTCATTTTCCCAACCTTTTTGTCCATTGTTTCATGAACTTCTCTGGGGAAATATGTTGTTAGATGTTTTCTCTTGCACACATACACACAAAACCCCCTGATAAATGATAAAATTGTGCTGCTGTGTGCAAAATATTCTTGAAATACATCTGAATTCCGTTATTCAGTTTGTCATTTGCATGATAACTTGAGTTACCACTCTCTGAAAAGTCTAATATAATACAGAGAAATGCATCAGGAAAATGAAAAACAAGTTCAGTATAATGTCCACAGGGTAAAAGCAGTTTAGATTATGTTGAACTGATGGGACCAATTCAGTGAAGGTTCAGAGGTGGAAAAGGTAACATCTTCTTGCTAGTCAGTATTCATATGTGTTCTCTACAACTAGGTATTCCAGAAAACATTGGACTGTAGCATTAATAAAGGCTTCATACCACAGGATGGTAATGCGCTGCTTTTTTTCACCTTAAAGACATGGATTTGATTCCTGCCTGTTCCAGATTTAAGTCTTATTAAACATCACAAGTGAAATTTGGTGTGACATTCCAATCTGTCTCTTTAATACTAAAGAGGATAAATAGTTGCAGGGTGCTAGTGTATGTTTCCGAATCTAAAACCCACAGAATACGTCCATTTGTATCAGTATAAAGAGAAAGCAAGAGGAAACTGCTTTCTTTTGAAGACTCCCAACTCATTTATACACTTTCTCTGCCTGCCACCACTTTTCTTTATCAACTGTTTCCCCTGCTTTTTATAGCTCTGTGTGCGATCTCGTCTTTTTCTGTTCTATTCTGACTTGTTTTAGCTATAAACACTACCCCTTTAAGGAGACAGTCCCAAGGATGGTGGTCAAAAATGTGGCGTCCTTGTTATGTTGGCAATCACAGTCTCTCAGAGTAGAAGCCCATTTGCAGTAATCCAGTTTTTTGTTAGCATTTCAGAGAGCCAGCATCTTGTCCATTTCAATTTGATTCCTGACATACCAATGTCAGGCTTTAGGGAGCGGCTCATGGCCATGAGTGCCAACCTCAAGGCAGACTGTTAAGAAACAGGGCACAAACCCCACACTGATTATGTATTAAATAAAACTATATGGAGATATACCTATCTCATAGAACTGGAAGAGACCCTGAAAGGTCATCAAGTCCAGCCCCCCGCCTTCACTAGCAGGACCAAGTACTGATTTTGCTCCAGATCCCTAAGCGGCCCCCTCAAGGATTCATCTCACAATCCTGGGTTTAGCAGCCCAATCCTCAAGTCCCTGGGCTATCCCTCCCCTGTCTAAACACTCTATACTTAGAGTTCACCAGCCAAGTATCAAGTGTAAAAGCCTTAACATGTCTTGCCATCCAGGCAAGCTTGCCTTTGTGATAGATGATTTCTTACATCAAAAACCACAACAATATTCAGGTTACTCCCAGTCCCAAGAGACCAGTCAGTTACCCCAGGTCAATTGTAACTTAGATCTTTCACCAAATACAACTCTTGTAGCCAATCCTACAATAAACTAACTAAAGATGTATTAACTATGAAAAAGAAATAAGAGTTATTTACAAAGTTAAAGCAGGTAAACTTACACACACAAATGAGTTACAGTCATAGGTTTCAAAAGGTAATAGAAGCTGCTGTAATATGCAAATTTTATATTTCCTTTAGGACTAAACCAGGCTAAGCAGTTTAGGGATCCCTCGCTTATGCTTGGAAATATTGTCCTCTCCAAATTGCAAGCAGCACAGTGATACAGTTCCTTCTGGTCAGGCATTTCTCTTCCCTTCCCCCACAGTTCAAACAGATGGAACAAGTGTCAGCACCTGTCTCTTCTCCATGGGTGTTCAGGGTGGAGAGGAGACAATCCACAAAGTCTTTGTCCTTGATGTTTCACAATGGCTCATTTGGTTTCAATGGGCCTTCTTGTGCAGAGGGGCACTTTACACCAATTAATGCTTCTTTCCTGTTTGAGTTACACAATTACAGAGGTCTACAATGCAAATACTCAATGTAATCTTATACCGTGGGCTAAAGATGTTTATAAGTGAGATCAGTACATGCAGCATCCTACAAGTGTTTCATCAAGTCTAAACACGGAACTCATTTTTATCAACTTAGCATCTGTTTTAGCAATCCCAGCACAGAGGTGAGTCAGCCTGGTTTCCAGCAATGCATTTGTCAGTGTGCAATCCTTGATATGGGTTGACACCCGGTCTGCCAGCATGACAACCAGAGCCAAGCATGGTGGGGAAAAGAACATCATACCTATATGTGCTTGATTCATGCACATGTGTGTGCTGTCATTGCACAGAAAAAAACTGCATACTTGTAGGCAATTGTGTGATCCAAATCAGTGAGTATTTTAGAAATGCCAGCTTGGCAGAAGTAAGCTAATTTTCTGGGCAGCTAGGGATCAGGGAGCTGAAACTGGCACCCTGTTCCCCACACACACACACTCTACATCTTAGCTTAGCCACAGTGGAGAATTGAGTCCAGACCAAGTAAGGAGGAACAGAATTTGGTGTGTTGCAAAGACATCGAATTATATCAAGCTTTGTCTCCATAATAAGAATGGTTTGTTATTTTAAAAATATATATACCCCAAATACAGCTTCATTAAACCAGAGAAGAGAGGAAAGGAGTGCTCCATGACGTTCACTAGGGACCTGGGCCCCGATGCTCAAAAGTATTTAGGTGCCTAAACTCTCATTGAAATTAATGTGACTTAGGTGCCTTTGAGGATCCAGGCCCTGGAGCTAAATTACCCATAAAATATTTAGATATTTCAGTGATAAGAGGTAGGCACAGCCAAAAAATAGATTTAGGTCCTGATCCAAAGCTCCTTGGAGTAAATGAAGATTCCCATTGACTTCATTGGATCAAGCCCAAAGCCTAGATGGATAAATAATATTTTTGGCCTGTCAGCTATGACAATATCCCTTTCAGGAATTCTAAAGCATCTATTAAAATGATATCTGAGATTATTGAAAATGAGGTATCTAGTGATTGTGCTTTTTATGGATAATAATTATCTCATCTTTCCTAAATCAAACTTTTACTTGCTCATTTACAAGTAGGGTGACCAGATAGCAAATATGAAAAATCAGGACTGGAGTTTTTGTCAGTTGTCAGTGGTGTGGCCCTCTCAGACTCATGCCAATAAAACCTTCATTCCAGCCTCTTTCTATCTAGGTTTCTAATGCATAAAAAGCCTGCTCTTGGAACAGATTCATCTCTGGAATAAGCAAGTGTAGTAGTCAATCAGGGAGAATTACACCAGTTTGCCCCAGGGATAAATGTGTTTCTTTTTTATTACATTACATGCTGCAGCAAATTCACATCCCAAATTATAAACCTCTGAAAATATAATGAATATGCTGACACAGCCTTAACAGTTGCTCTGTAAATGGCACTGCTCTAATAATGAGATCAAAAATCCTTCTTAATCCCACACTTTCCCTAAAGTGGTGTTATGCATTAGCTATGGATGAAAAGACAAACAAGTGCCTGTATATTCAACAATAATGTCGATTAGGTCAGAGAAGAATAGGAAATTAAATGAATTTGTAACACCTCCGAAAATAGCTTTCTGATACAGACAGTTTTCTTTTTGATTTACCCTCATAGACTGTGTTCATTGTAACTTTAATATATCCACTGAATTGCCTTTTATTAACACCTGGGATGATATTACCAAGGAATTCATTCTGTAATCTCAAGACATGGTGTTCTTAAGTTTAACATAGTTCTATATAGATCATATATGCATACTTACACATATCTGTCTCTCAAGAGGACTCAATTTCAAGATCAGGCCATACAGACAGTGTTGGAAAGTGCTGTAGATACAGAGCTCTTCTGGCTCAGGGCTTCAAGGCTGAAATGTGTTACTTCTCTAGGTATGATGATTATGAAACAGTCACCTTGGATTAAGATTGCTAGCAATCTTTAAAAGCCCTTATTGGGCCTTGAGTGTGATCAGATGCCACTTGCTTATAAATGGCAGTTAATAGAAGCATTAAATGTGCAAGCCACCATGACCCACTTCTCCAGAATATTAAGCACATTTTAAAATAGTTGAAGAACGTCTAAGTCCTCCACTTTCTGTAAAATATTACCTCCTTCTAACTAATATCCTCAGGGAGGAGGCTTTCTGAACTCTTGAACATTCCACTTTCATTTATGCATACTGTATATTTTTGAATTTATTCCCTCACTTTTTGCTTTGCCATATATTTACTGTTGGTACCATATTCAGTTTCTCCCTAATTATTCCATCTGCCACTAAAGAATGATGCATTTTAGTAGCGGTGTGGTTTGGTTGTTTAACCTTTGAGTTGTGTAACTGAATGTGATGACATATTCCTCATATATCTGACCAGGCTAAGAGGAATTATATACTCCAAGTGATAAGCTTGGAACCGCTAAACAAATACCCAAATCCAATTTTTTCCCTCTCTCTAGTCTTCTAAACATCCATTAGTCTCTTGACGGAAACTCATAAATCCTGCAGATTTAGTTTATCTGAAACCAACTCCAACAGGTGTTCTTCCTACTAATCATCATATTTTATATCAAAGTTATATTTTTCAATATTCAGTATAAACATACCTACTGCTTACTGTACTGTTAGAAAAAGTCCGTAACATGCTTTATAAGGACAGTTATTAATCAGCCATTTTACAAGACTGTTTCGTAGGTATATTCATTTATCTTTTTGTGCTTGCTTCTTTTCATTTGTCTGATACAGAATTTCTTTTATCCTTTTGGTTTACTTCAACAGAATATGTCAAGAAGAAATTTAACATGTAACAAAATGAAAAAAAAGTGCAATGGCTAGAAAGAAACAAATAACTCTTTAGGCCTAATTCATGAAAAGGTCCCTTCCCTTATTTTTCTTAGCTCTGTATTTTGTTTTAAATAATACAGAGTACATTAGCTAGCAGTGCTGCTTTAAAGAGGCAGAATGTTTTGCATATTTAAGTGAGATGTAGGTTTTAGAAGAGGAATTTAGGATTGAATTAGAATTAAGAGTCACAACGATATATCCACACATTAGGGTGGTCTTGTAGTTCTGGGTGCGTTGTCCTCAGAGTATATAGTGAACTCTGATGATGCAGTTAAGGCCTATGGATAGATCAAGCTGGAGTGATCTGTTGTTGTGACTGGTGCAGCAGGCAGTGCCACTGCAGAAACAAATGAACGTGTCTGCTAGATAAACAACATAAAAAGTTCCCATTCATCACTAAAATCTAGCCCTCTAAAGATTAATATTTCCTGCAGATTTCTTAGTTTTGGAGGAAAAGATTCTTTATCCATACTTTAGACTTAATTCCATGAGCTCATATTTTACAAGGAGGCATCTGACATTTATCAAGAGGTTAATGACTAGTAGTTTCATGTCCAGATACTTTGTAACCACTGAGCTGCCCGACAACAGAGGTCACTAAAAGATGGATGAGTTACCAGCCAGTTAAAGTTCTCCTTACACTTTCTCTTTTAAAAGCAACAGCAGGGTTTGGAGAGGGCTGATATTTGACCGGCTGGAATACTGTCCCCTTGTAGAGAGCCATGATTTACTGGTAGCCTTCAAACAAAAGACCAGACAAAACACTCATTGATTGTTACGGTTATTTAAAGACTAACAGTAAAAATTCATAGACTCCAGTCTTCATCAACATGAAATGAAATCCGTAATTGCAGTTTGCAAGTCTCCTGCAGAGGCGGAAGGGGATCAAAATAGGACAGGGGAAGCTCATCAATTTCAGTGCCTATCATAAGAGGTCTTGATGATGCATGCTGATGCGTTGTTCCATCATCTAGTGATAGAGGGATTTGGTGTAGAAAAGAGACCATGGTAACAGAAGAGAGGTAGCCTAAAGGAGTTTGTGTTCCCAAGAAGGCCCATTGCCACTCACACAATGTATGTATGGGTAGTTGGATAGGTGCATATACTTGGTGGTTCCCCACTCTTATTCTATGGTCATCTAGATTTCAGGAAAATGGAGAATCTAGAGTGGTGTAAAAGCAAGTAAAAATGGTTTCTTTTCCAAAACATGTGGCAATATCTTATTCCTGCACTTTAAAAATGTACAGATTTATCAAAAGAGAGCTGTTGTATAAAATAGGTAGTAATATAGTAGTATACATTTTTCATCACTTTCCCTTTCAAAGTGGGGAGAGAGCTGAGGGCAGCATGGTCCCTTCCTTCCCCTTGTCCTGTAGAGGGAACAGGGAGCAGTGGTGTGACAGATTCCCCTGTAGAAGGGAGACCATGTAGAGGAGATTCCTAGCGTGGAAAACTCCTGTCTTTTCCTCCGATACTACTGTACCTCCTGATAGGACTGCTGGAAGGCCCAGAAATTCATCCAACAGGCACCAGCTCTTCCCAGTATTCCCAGTTCACAATGCCTTGCCTAGTGGGTTCTCAAATCACCAGCCAAGAAAGATCAGGGGCAAGAGTCTAAGTCAAGAAGAAGGGGAAGCCTTTTCTGTGTTTCCAGGAAAGGAGAGAAGCTGTGCTTCCACTTATTTAACCCCACTCTCCCAATCTAGAAAAACCCATTTGTGGTAAACTACACACTATGGGCCAGTCAGCAAGTAGAAGAGGACATGAAAGAGGGGCTAATTGTAAGCATTTGTGTTGGAGTCATTTTCAGAGTAGTCCCTCCTTGCCTTTATTCACATGAAAAGGAATACGATGGTCATAGTGTACTCACAATTTCCTTTTATAGATCCTGATTCTGCTGCAGTTGAACTCACTGGGAGTTTTTTCACTGATTTCACTGAGGGTTAGATTTGGCCTATAATTTATAAAATTAATTCATTAAATGTAACTATGGATTATTTTTTTTTTTTAGAATGCTCGAAGATGATCTAAAACTCAGCAGTGATGAAGATGACCACGAACAGGTAAAATTCTGACGTGTGCATGTGACATACATATCTGACAATATGTTCATCAGTTGAATTTGGTTGCATATTATTTTATTATATCTATAATATTTTATTATATTGTATCAAATCCATTCCTGGGTAAACTTCTCCAACCCATCACCACAAGGCTTGCCTGCACATTGAATTATTCTGGAATAGCTATTCACAAACAACTGATTATGAATAGTGTCATGTTTTGATATGCTTACTCCAAAATAAGAGTACCTTGTTCCAGTTTAATTCACTTTGAAAGTGGATTAAGTTTAACAGGAACAAGGTACTCCTATTCCAGAATAAGGCCATGTCTACACTACAAGGTTATGTCAACCCAACTTCTATCAGAATATCGCCACGCCAGTTATTAAATTGCTTGTGTGGAGGGCCACCAGGAGGGCTTATATCAATTGTATTGTCCATGTGGGGCACTGTGAGACAGCACCTGAATGCCAGTAATAACCGGGTATCTGCACTGACACTGTGTTGACCTAATTACATTGACCGTGACTCTATGATGCTCAGGGAGGTGGTGTTACTAAATTGGCATAGAGAAGCGCTTATGTCAGCAAGAGCCAAATTTAAGTGAAGACACTTCCATAGCTAAGTCAACGTAAGATAGTTTATGGCAACCTAACCCTGTAATGTAGACCAGGTCTAAGAGTGTCTACCCATGATGTTATTCAGGAATAATTTTCCAGGGGACACAAGTCCTGTTAGCCTTTGTTTTAGTTCACCAGTTAATCATCTTCATTCCACAGCCTTGCACCCAGTTTGTGTCACTGTTTACACCTTTGCAAAGGGTTGTAAAATGCTCCCAAATCAGAATTCTCCACTCATTCCTACCTTAGATTCTCTTTGCACTGGTGTAAATGACTGTAGTCAGTACAAAGCAGTGGAGAACCAGTGGAACTTTTGTTCCAGCCATTGAGCAAAGGATTTAGAGCCCACAGTCATTAATCCTAATATAAATATTAGTGATACACTCCCTTTTCCCAGATGTACAGCAGCAGGACCTGGCTGTGAATCAATAGCAGACGTCTTTCAGCCTAGAAGGGACATTAGTGAAAAAGCATTTGCAGAAAAGTTGCTGATACCATTGTCCTTTCTTTCATTCTGCATTATAAATATTTACAGCTACTGCTGAGAAATAAAATGTGGGCCATGCATCTTTTCAGCATTTTTAATAAGAAAGGCTAGACATCTTGGGCCAAATTCGTCCCTGGTATAATTTCAGTGAAGACAATGGAGTTAAACCAAGGATGAATTTGGCCCCATATCATTCTTAGGTCATAAAACAGTAAAGCAATTTTTTTATTTTGTTGCCATAATTGTTATGATGTGAAATATTGTATTGTGTGTGAATTCTTACTTTCTTCTTTGATAAGACACTCTCACAGTGTCCAGCTGATCATTAGGAATATGAAAAGGGAAGGATGCAAACCTCTTTGGGATGTCTGTTTACATACAGCTTCAGAAATGTTGCTTTTAACTGAGCGATCTCATTTATTCAAAATATCTGAATTTTGCCGCTATCCCTCCCACTTCCTCCTCCTGGGGATGCCAAGAAATATATACTTTGTAGTGTCCATTGGCACCTGGATTGCACGCGTCAGCTTTTTCTAACACAGAAACCCAATGTCAAGCACTCACAAGTCGAAGGTTTAAAAGCCTATATGTTTGCAGTGCAGAGTTGTATAATCTTGTGCAGCTTGTCTGACTAACAAGATTACCGCTTGATTGGAAATGTAACATTTATAATGAGAGGCCCGATGTAATCAGTTTGGCAACGTCAGTCCCAGTTCAAAACTAGAATAACAGCAAACAGACACATACTCAGGGCCTGATTCTGATCTCACCCCAGTTTCATACTGGTGTTACTCCACTGACGTCAGTGGAGTTACTCTATGTTCACACCAGCAACCATGAGAGCAGAATCAGGGGCTGAAATGAGTAAGGGCCTGACTCAAAGCCCACTGAAGTCAATGAAAAGACTCCCATCTACTGTGATGGGTTTGGTATATAACCTTAATGTCTTTCAGAAAAACAAAGAAACTGTGGGTCTTACACTAATACCATTGCACTAAAAATCCAGGTGTCACTTTCTAGTAATGCCATTGGCAACACCAAGTTCAAAGAGAAGAAGCAGACACAGTAAGGAACACTCATATGGTTTTTTAAGGTTCTGCAATACAAATTCAAGAGTTTCTGATTAGCATTGACCCTGTTTTCACACTAGGCCGGAGGTTCAAACCTTCTGAGCAATCCCAACTATCTTTTAAAAAACAGGAATATTTAGGTATTCCAAGAGTGCACTCTTCAATCAGGTGTCAAAAATAAATTATGTATCTGGAAGGGAAAAGTTCTCTCAATTGTCCTTTGTTTCAAGGAGCATCGCTCATTTCCAGCGTTCCATCCAAATGTGCAGGCCCTCACTTTTAGTTACATCAGAAATAGAAGATCATGAAATGGAGGGAATAAAAAGCATTGAATACATTAAAGGGAGGAATCCCATGTTAAGTCTCCTGGATTAATAACTTGTGCATGTCCTTCATTTTGGATCTTTGTCACAGATTGCATCCCACATTGAGACCTGGGCAAGCGGAGAAGTAGAGCTCTGGTGTAGCAGTCAAGTGTTTCACTTGTTGGATTCTTTCACACTTTACAAGTTTTGATCATGTTTCTTTAAAAAAAAAAAGAAAGAAATTAAAAAAACCATTGATCAGGTGTACTGGTCAGATACATAAACACTAACAAAACAGGTTTGGCACATTTAAATGCAAAATGCTGTTTCCTGGAATATATAAAATGATCATTCATGAGAGCTGGAATGAGATTATCACAATATGTAAATTATAAGATACCAAATGTTCAGCTGTGGGGCACTGAGTTACAAAACTAAATTTTTAACATAAGAGTTTACAGTCAAATGATGCTTGAAATTCAGATATACATATGTGCATACCTTACCTGAGAGAGAAAAGATGAAAATCTCAGTTTGAAAGCACCTTAGCAGTTTGTCCAATATCTTTGTATTCTGTCTCCTCTCTTATATTTTACCTTTCAGATTTACCTTGTTCTCCAAAATTGCCGTTTTTGTACTTTATGAAGCTTGTAACATAGGCCAAGCGCAGGTTTACAGGTGCAAAAATGTACCATTTACTGATTTTTCTCAAATGAAAACAAATAATTTTAGACTGATTTGCTGAGCTATCTAGTGCTTCCAGTCCCATGAGCCAGCACAAATATTTGCAATCGGTGTTATAACTAGAGTAGGGTCCAAACTCAAAATCTGAACTGCATCCTGCTCTTTCCACCTGCTAATCAGGTTCTTCCTTTTGTTTCACACTTCTTGGGAGGAACCAACTAAACACGAGTTCCTAGTGCAATGCTGTAACTAAGAGGGTGAACACAATTCTTGGATGTATAAGCAGAGGAATATTACCTCTGCATCAAGTATCAGTGAGACCATTACTGGAATTTTGTGTCTGGTTCTGGCATCCAGACTTTGAAAAGAATATTGAAAATGTGGAAAGGGTTCAGAAAAGAGAGCTAAGAATTATTTGAAAACTAGAAGACATACCTTTATAGTGAGAGACTTAAGAAGCTTAATCTATTTAGATTATCCAAGAGAAGGTTAAGAGGTAACTTGCCCATACTCAACAAATACCAGCAGGGGAAATTGTTTTCTGACAGTAAAGTTAGGCTGGAAGATGAAGCTAGAAAAAATCACACTAGAAATAAGGCACTAGAAATAAGGTGCACATTTTTTACAGTCAGAGTAATTAACTATGGGAACCCCTTCCCTAGGAATGAGGTGGTTTTTCTATCACTTGCTATCTTTAAGTCAAGACAAGATATCTTTCTTAAAAGCTACAGCTCAAACAGAAGTTGTGGGCTCAATACGGAAATTACTGAGTGAAGTTCTTTGGCCTGTGTTATTCAGGAGGTCAGACTAGATGATCTTAACAGTCCCTTCTGACCTAAAAATCTTATGAATCTATGAACCATATCGATCATTGTGATGAAGCAGGAGCAAGTTGCTCCAAGCCAGGTGCAGAATTCATCACATTGCTTTCTGGGCCACCATTTGAAAGGCTACAGTTATCTCCTAAATCTCCTGCTAACATTTTGGGGGAAGCATCATCATCAGCGCAGTCACCTTAGAACAGAGCAGGGGACACGTGCTTTGTGTGTCACTTACGCATAACACTGATTCTTTTGCTTTCCATTGTGGGTGATTTGGGATTAAAGGAACACAAAAGATGAGGGGTTAGATCTGGAATCAATTTTCATTTACAGCTGAGAAGCAGTTATTGATGCTGTGCTCACAGTTCAATAAAAGATCTAAAGATATAGACCTTGTGTTTCTCTTTCAATAGAAGCAACACAATCAGTCTCAAATGTTTTCACAGAGAAAATTGTATTGACAGTTTTATTAAAATTGCCATCTTTAAAGTTTTACATTATCTACAATTTGACCTATTCCAGTGGTTTTTAATATGCATGCTGACCAACCCAATAGATATTTATGGCACAAATTCATAACGCCAGGTAAACATCTGCTTAATGTATTATTGAGTAGAATCATTATATTTAACTTAAGCAGTTGCCTGGATTTTAAACTGTTACAGTACTGTCATTAAACAGAATTTTGGTTCATGCTTCACTAAGATACGGTTTCTTTGCAGAGAATATTTCCATTACCCAATAGTTTCAGATTGGCTGTGGGATTATAAATACAAAGAAAATAACAGATGTCTATTAGTAAACCTATATCTTGGCAATACATTTCAGGGATTAATGTTAACTAATGTTAATAGTGTTCTGTAAGGAAGGTTAGAGCCTTTAGATGGTCCTATTACTTAGTTAAACAAAAAAACCCAGAAATTTAGGAAGAATAATTCTTTTTTATTAGTGATTAGGTTAATCTTAAAGAGCTTAGATAAAACACAGATTAGTATTTTTTGTTCTTTAAAGTAGCTCTGCGTAATTCAATTTAGCTTTGAGCTCAGAGCCATCCAAAAGAATTGTGCCCTGATAAAGTATTGTAAGTAGCAGTAGTATACCCAATTTTCTTTAACCAACTCTTCTTTGTTCTTCCTAAGGAATAATCTTCCTAACCTTTGAAACATGCACTTAATTTAAAGCACATTGCTGGAGATCTGGGTATTTTTGAACCAAAGAAACTTTTATACCATTTACAGATCTGTTCCATTATTCTGAATATTTTATGTACATTGTATTTTTGGCAGAACAATACATGAAACGTTTTTATCTTTTCTATTTGTCTTTTTCTCCTTCACTTAATGATTACCTTTTGCATGTGTGATAACCATGCATGCAAGAGACACCTCCTATATAATCCATGTCCATGAGCTAAGTTTTATAGTTTATCCAAACAGTCTTTCTTGGCTAGGTTAGTATTAGATAATTGCATGCAAAATGAATTACTTTGTAGCTGAGAGTCTAAAAATGCTGTCAGCCATAGGGAGAGCTTCTGATTCTTGTAATGCACATTGAATTTTCAAAGCATTTATTCAAGTTAAATTAAAACAGACTTTTTGGCTTAAGGTATGTGAATATAAAAGATTCAGTACATTTTCACCATGTAAACAACACTGTTTTAAAGATATCGTAACCATACTAGTTGCAACAATGGATACCCTTTTCTATTGTAATTTTTCCTGTTTTTTAGCTGGATCCTGAAGAAGTTGTTTGCCTCCCCAAGGTTTTTCCATATTTCTATTTACTTTGTTATCAGCAGAAAGGCTGAGGGACAGCTCTTCATTAATGACATCAATACTGCACACACAGCGAGAGAGGTCGTCTTGTCAGCGCTATAGAAAAATCAGATGGATTAGGATGAAACTAGGTGCAAAATAACTTTGATAGAGTCTTTTAATGTAAATAGTTTATCTGGCACTGGGTTTCATTGAAATCCCAGACAAAGCAATGCAGCATTGGTGGTTGCCACAGAAGAATTTGTTTTGATGAAGACCCCACATAGCAGTGTTTAATATACAGTCATGCTTTATAGCTGTAGAGAAAAGTTTTCATTTAGCCATTAGTGAAAACAGAAGGCATAAGGATAGTGTAGTCATTCTCCAATCTTTTTCATTCCATAGGCTAAGAAAGATCCTCTGATGGAGAAATGTCTCTTCTTGCTACCCCATTCCGTTTTTGGTTGGTACTCAAAACATTTTATTCTGTGCAACACTAATGAAACAGCCTTATTTCCCATACACAGGGCGTACTTCACCCCAGGATACTCCTGATTCACAAGACTAATTTTTGGCACTAAGAGATTGTATGGCTGGTAACTGCCTACAGTAGTCATGGGGATTCATTTCATAGTATTTCTGTGCCCCACAAACACTTGTGGCCATTGCATTCAGCAATGCCTGTGAGGTCTTTTAAAGAATATGTCAGATAAAGTGTATACACAATTTCAAATCACTAGAATACCAGAGATTTTAGGACTTGTAACTCTTTCAGGTCCATGACATTTTATTTAATCTTTTCAGTCCGTCATCCTATCTACCAATGACAAGGAGATTTAAATGGCCCTCAGAACATATGGTTGCACTGTATGGTACTGTGGAACTGTGCTGGAAATTGACCAAACAAAAGTTTGTCATGAAGGTTCCAGTTGTGGCCCTGAACAGGGCTATGAAACACATGCTGCACATACCAGAAAAGCAGAGGATGGAGCAGCCATTTTAGTCAGAGGACACTGGATTGTCTTTTCCTTGTTCAAGTTGGCTGGTGTGAAACAGCTCTCAGCTTCACCAGACATAGACAAAAATAGGGAAAAACAAAACACGAAGATGCTTGGCAGCCAGATGGACCTAGCAAAGAGGGAAAGGATTGATAAATGGTGTTATAGAGTGGTCCTCTCCTCGCTTAGCCACAAACAAGCATTCACTTAACACGCTCCTTAATACTCTCTTAACTAGTCACTTCACCTTTGTTGGGGGGGGGGTTTCATGCTACCCACATGAAATGACCAGGTAATATCGATCACAGCACAGACGTCATATACATGGAACTGAAAATACAGCCCTACTAGCTCCTTAGCTAATTCCAAGCCTCCAGTGATAACCAGGAAAAGTGGGGGCCGCCTTTCCTCGGCTTAAGTTAAGGGCCAATGCAGATGCAGACACACAGACATGGGGAGCTACTATAGCTCAAGGTGGATGGGCCCACGGGGGGCCAGCACAACCCCAAAGTTGGGTGTCGTCAGCTGGAAAAGCAGCAGAAGGAACTGAGTTAGCACATTCGGTTGTCAGCCTCTGCAACCAGGAAACATGGAATCCCAGTGGAGATTAAAGCGACTCTCCCCAGAGGAGCACCTGTGGGAGAATGGTGGTGAGACCTGACTGCAGTAAACCCCGTTGGGGTGAATCCCTCTACACACAGCAGAGATAGTGGGCAAAGGGAGGTGCAGTTTGCTGGCCCAGCAGGGGGAAATCTGCCCTGTGAACAGATTGAACATTAGCCCCCTGCCCCTTGTAGGAATATGGACTATTCTGCACCTGTTGTGAATTTGGTTTGCACAGAAAGAGAACTGGTCTATCACAAAACTACCCAAAAAAAATTCCAACTCAATTATTGTGCAAATTATTTGGCACCTCATTACTTAGTTAAATGAACTAACGAGCCGAGCAACAAACAAAAGCAGCCTGAGGGCAGCACAGAAGTTTTTGATATGTGTTGTTAACGTCCATCTCTCCAGTGCCTGTTTGTAATGGGTTATGTATGAAATATATAGTATAGTCCCTGAACTCTTCAATCCTGCAAAGGCAATAAACGAGCAATGCGAACAATACCAATATTGCCTCACATCTTTCCCAGCACTGCCACTGCTGTTGCTCTTTGACTCTGCCCTTTTGCGTCTCAAGCCTGGGTAACTACTCATTGATTTAGAGGAGGAAAAGGATGAGGGACAGGTTGGACTCCCTTAGGAATGAGATAAAGACCTTCACTACAAAGGGGAAATCTAAGTGCATAAACTGCAAGTAAATTGGGGTAAGAAAGGCTGCTTCTGATATGGCTGTGTATACTTCTTCCTTTTACTGTGACAAGATGCAATTTTAACCTCTGCGAGCTTTGGAGAAGTAATACTAATTAATAGCACATAGCAATTTAAGAACACATTTATCCAAGGATCTCAAAGCATTTTGTGAATATTAATAAGCTATACCTACCTGTAAGATAGTCATGAGGTAAATACAAAATATTATTCTCCATAAGTTATAGGTGGGGAATTGAGGCACATCTAGATTATGTGAGTTGCCTACAGTTTCACAATGGTCAGTAGCAGAAATACTGTTCTCTTGGCTCTCAGCCTTAGGCTTTCACCTTAGGTTTATTTTTCTTTTCTTGGGGCAACTTTTAGAGGTAGTTTTTGTTTTATCCTCTGTAATTTTCTGGTCTTTTCCTGTTATATTTCCTTTGCCTTTTGAGGATTTTTTTCTCTTGCGGTTAACATGTGGGGCTAGGCATCAGAAGTTCCATTCTCAGCTCAGCAACAGAATTCCTGTGTGACCTTGGTCAAGTCCCTTAAGTTCTCTGTGCTTCAGTTCCCACTCAGTGGATTGGATATAAATAATACCTACTACGCCTGTCAGGAACATAGTGAGAGTTAATTATCACTTGGAAAACATCTTGAGACCCTCCCAAAAGAAGATGTTATAGAAGGACAAATTACTGTTTACCCTTCCTCTGTCCCACTCCACCTTACCTGCCTTACAACTAACATCCATCAGCAAATGATGTTTTGGAACATGCCACAGTACACTGAGAGTTGTTGAAGACACTGGGCTTCTTGTCTCAGTGGCTTCTTTTCATTTGGGACATGCCATGAAGAATGGAAACTGGCCGTGTATTGCATTACATGCTTCTTCAGTTTGGCGTCCACCATTTCCGTTAGGAAATGTAGCAATTTGGGGAAAATGCTGGCCATTGCACACAGTGACCCAAAATCATCCCCACTGGAACTCAGTTTAAAACCAGTGGAGTTTGCTGGAAGGTAGTCCCCCATCTGTGGATGTACTTGCCATTTCTTTACAAACTTTAAGTTCCCTAAAAAAAAATCTACAAATTTTACCCAGCCTGCTCTGCACCATCTAAAACAGGAGTTTCCAACTTAGTGGAATTCCACCCTAAATATTCCTGAAGTACTCTTGTAAAGCCATGAAAGGTGCTGTATTGTTCAAAGGTGTAGAAAGGTGAGGAGGCGATCTGTGTCTAATACATACCCATGAGGAGTCCCATGGGAAGTATGTACACCATTTGGATCTATAGCCACCCTGAATGTGGTGATTTCATCCTCTCTAAAACTGATCTCAGCTACTCTACTCCTTTTATTTGCCTCCTGAAAGAAAACGGGCTACACGGAAGAATATTCTGGTATGAGAAGAGTGCATCCTCACTCCATTTTTTTCAGTCGTAGATTCAGTGAGCCCAGCTTTTCATCCTCAGGGTGAGACTGTCCTAGAACACCACATGCAGCATGTCCGTGACAAGGTTTCCAACTTCATGTCAGAGATGATTAGCAAGAAAGCAACAGCATCTTCTCCATTGGTGGTAGGGGACAGGTAGAGGAGAATGTAACCACAGCATTAAAAAAAAAACCCAAAGATTCCTTGAGGCTTGTGACCCCCAGCACAATTTTCCCGACTTCCCTTTTGCACAGTGTCCTTCATGCGCACTATGCTCTTCTCCACCCCCCATAAAATTCCACCTGAGACCAACTATCTAATTATAGAAGCAGATCAAGGTCCAGCACCATCCGTTCATAGTAGTTTAATTCATGACTCAGCACCCTCTCTGTGATCCAAAGGACAGAGCGCAACCTCCAAGAGTGGTGTTAATTTGCAAAAGGCCTGATTTAACTCCCATTGAAGTCAATGGAAAGATTTTCATTAGTGCCAAGGGTGTTGAATTGGGTCTTCGGTGATGATCATCTGTTCCACTGACAGAACAAGAGGAGAGCGTGGTCAGACATGAACATACCTACGGAGTGTAGTTCAGCTGCTCACCCCTGAGAGCAGAGCTGATCAGAAAATGTGGGAGAAGGGTTCTCCAGAACATTTCAACTTGTCACTCATTTTTGGCTGCAAACTTTTCAGATTTCAGTTTTTTCAATGAAAACTCTACCTATTCCTTAGAAAGAAAATACTTTCAGTAGAAAATTTTATTTATTCAAAAACCCAGTTTTCCATCAAAAGACAATTTTGACCAACATTTTTTAACTAGCCGTTCTTGAGGGTTTACTGTGCATGTATTTTCGCTGCTCTAGGCACGTTGCACTAACCAAAAGACATTGTCCATCAGAAAGATTAGTACCTTGATTGTTAAACCAGCAAAACAGACACTATTTTGGCCCACAGTGCAGTTCACGGAAGGAATCCATGAGGGTGATGGTTATTTGCCAGTGCTGCTTTTTGTATGACAGTTAGTGAAACTTGTCTCTTTATCCAGCCTCTAGTGACACATTTCTTTCACTTCTCTATTACTGTTCTGTGCTGCTCGCATCTGGAGTTCACATTTGAGTTCCCTGAATGCGATGGAAAACCATCCCCCAGCACCCAAAAAGTTTCTATGAATGTATGTTCTGCAACTGCTGCTGCCCTTCATCTGTTCCTCCAATTTATCTTCTTTCTCCTTCTCATCCTGTGTCTGCCTAGAGGGGCAGCAGTGGAGAGAGGATAATTTTAGAGAGATATGGTATATAACTAGCACCATAATTGTAAAAAATCAGAAGGAAATTACAAATTAAAGCAGTATAACTGTCTAGTTCAGTCTGGTCTCCATTTTCTAATCATCTTAAATTATTTTAATGTACACTTTCAAACTGAAAATTAGCAGCAATCCCATGATGTAACCCTCCTAACGCTCATTGAATCCCATTATATTATTTCATTTTCTTTCCATTCTTTTGTAGTGTGATCGCCCACTCAGACCACATGTATCATGATTTGGGAACCTCCTACCTACTCTATTTATAGTCATTTTAATGTGTGAAGTTCAGGAATCATTCTGGGTTTTAAAAACCTTTTCTGATTTGTAAAAGCCCAGAATATAAGTTGCACAAAATAACTCACTTTTAAAAATGTTTGTCTTTGAAATATCTTAAATTAATAATCAGAAGCTCACCTCACGTCTAAAACAAATTGAGTCATGAAGACAAGAAACAGAGAATTGTTAACTCTATAGCAAGGCTGATGGAAGCTCAATGAGATCATTTTGTTCAAAGATTAAAGGTGATGAGCACTGAAGTAATTGACGAGGATGACTATGAACACATCTGACTAGAGCTGTTAAATTCAGTAATGATCAAAAGTTAATTATCAAAGCAGAGGGAACTACTCAACGTAGACTAGTTGAGTCAATAGTGAAGCAACCCAGAAATAAAAGTAATTTGGAGGAAGTATTTTCCTATAATGAAGTTGTATAAAAGATGTACATTTCAAAGAAAGCTGCCTAAAAACAAGATAGCATTCTTCCTGATCAGAGAAAAAATAATTAGCTCTAATTGACAGACCTGCTCCACACACAGTATTTTCAAACAATATGTTTCTGCATCAAAGCTTATTATGTATAGTTACTCAATGTCATTTTGATTCCTCTGTTCTGTATCTTCTGCCACTGAGCATGCTCAGGATATTGCAACAAATATACCGTGAAAGAGAATGAGCAACACATACAAGAAAAATGAAAGCACAGGGCCAGATCCTGTAGTACTTACTCAGATGGAATTTCTTATGTCTAATTCTGCATGGACAGTTCCCATCCTCAACACCCATTAAGTGGCAAATAGGTTCAGGTAATGTAATAAGTGAGCAGCTCCTTCATCCAAAATGCAAATTGAAACTGGGTGCAGCCTTTCCTGGTCATTTGAAAGTTTTGGTTAGAAAGAGAGCATGTGTGTGTGTCTGTGTGTGTGTGTAAAAAGTTTATACTACCAAACACTTTGAGTTACTGAAGTGCTTTTCCCATGAACACAATCACAAGTAATCTAGGAAATCTCTAGCTAAGAAAACAATGGCCTGCTACCAATCTTCACAGCCGCACAGAATAATATGTAGGCAGATTCTCATTGTACACATCACCACCACAGTTTCCCCTCCAATGCAAACAGCTGCAATCCACATGTTCAATTACTCAAAATTGAATGCATTGCCTAGACTCTGATCTTTAATATTCTTTGATTTTGACGTTACCCAATTCTCTCTCAATTTCTGAAATAGCTTCATCGTTGTTATACAAAGTTAGGACATTTCCTCATTTTGCTCATTTGCTATAGATTAATTTAACCTTATAATTCTTTGTATTTGCACAGAAATTTACTTCCTGTTCAAAAGACTTCCCGCTCGTTCTACTGTTATCTGTTTATTTACAATCAAGTTTGTGTGTGATAAGTTTGAAGAATTTGATAAAAGTAACTGAGATTTAGTTTAGATTTACACAGTCCTAAACTCTGTGGTGTTACAGCCCAGCTACAGGCTAGCTAGACTGATCATGAGAATTGTTAGACTGCAGTCAAAAAGTAGACTTCTGCTTGATAAAAGAGAATTTGTAACCTTTTAAACACGTTTAGTACCTCAGGAGGAGAGGATAGAAACTTGAAATTTAGTAGTCCACTGAAAATCCATGTAATAGGCTCAATTATAAGATTTTAAATAAATAGTTTGTACGCACATACACACTTTTCTTTTATTAATGAGGGTTCCTTTGTTAAACAGGGTCCTTTTGGCCCTGAACATGCGCACATCAAATAAATTGAGTATTTTTTGGAGGGTGCCTCTGGAGTGAAGCAGGACCCACACCAGCCAACTGACCACTTCATGAGGCAGGGACGCGATCATAGAAACACAGGTCTGGAAGAGACCTCATCGTATGTTTATACAATGGGGCAGAATTAAGGTTAACTTTCACATTTCCTGAGTTCTGAGTGCTTCACTGAGCAGCCTTAGCATTCTTTTCACCTAGTCGGTTTGATTAATATGCATTTACTTGCTTACTATCTTGCTTGTTTATGTTGATTTCACTGTATAAATATAAAACAAACGCTTCTCCCAGGCTTTACCAACCCATAATAAATAATGTAAAACCTAATCTAAGGCACAAAGAACAAACCTTTCTCTGCACAGAAGGAGCCAGTCCATAAAACAAATATTTCCCCATTTCAGATCTCACAAACCTTAATTTCTTATCTCATGTAAAAAAATCAATGGTTTGGGATGCTGATAGATTTAAATATGGATCTTCCTACTACTGGGAAGGAGGGATATATATATATATTTTTTTTTGCAAAATTTCTGGTCCCACTGATGATGTCAGATAACAACCTATTCTCAGAAGATTTGTAGCCCAATATTGCAAGGTCAGGGGATTCACTTCAGAGTCGAGGCCAATTTAGACAGCAGTTCTAATCCTTTTGTCCTTATCTAAATATTTTGAATATGACCCTCACTAGGAATTTTTACCAAGGAATATGTTTTTCCCTGTCCCTGAACGAAGCAAAGGTTACAATATTTCACCCCAAAACTCTTAACCCTTGTGCACCATTGCCAGTTTTTCTGGCTTTATTTTGTTTCCTGAAATATACTAAAATGTAAGTAAGCACGAAAGCTTTCTATAGTGTAATGAGTTTATGGATCAGTCAGCTTTTCAATCTGCATTTCAGTGCTACAGTACACGTAATCTGACTAACGGTTTGACTCCTTTCCCCATTTAAAACTGATAGCCTAGAACTTCAAATACTAAAAAGAATGCTCTGAAATGATTTGACAGCACTAATTTTGTCTTAAGATAATATTTCAACCTTCTCTGTATCAGTGTGATTTATGTAGTCTATGAAATTCTGGGGAAATAAAAGTTTGGTTCAGATTACATAATTATGCCATAGAAGCATAAAAAAAATCACCACTAAAATCTCCAGCAGCTTAAACAGTTTGATAGACTGTAGCCATTCTGCCATCAGTGCCCCCAGCTGTGTTGCTTAGCAACATTTTAATTCAAGAAGAATCGAAGGAGATGAAATCCCCATGGAGAGGGAAACAGAAATAAGAGGGCCATTGACAGATGATCTGAGTTGTTTCTTCTAATATACTGTGAAGATCACTGGCTCTTTTCATGAATGATAAATGGACTGTACACAGATCAATGGGTTCAGCAATAAGCTGGAACCGGGCTCCATGTCTGAGGCGGAACAGGCCGAGAGGCCCCGAGATTTACTCATTTAGATGATTTGGAGTGTGTTTTCTCAAAGGTTTCACGAGAGGAAATTGATCTGAGCATTTGGTCATCCGTTGCCCTTTTCTGTTGTTGGCTAATAAAAATGGTTTTGGAAATAGAATCCGTTCTTGCCTTTATTTTTTCCCATTGCTGCTTGTGTTCTAGATGTAGGGGGTAACGTTGCGACAAACATGACCAGATCTCAAACCCGGAAAGGCAGTAATCGTTCTGAATGAATGGCTCCTGTACACTTACAGCCATTCAAAAAATCAAGCATGATGAGATCTCAGACACCGGGAGGAATGTTTTAAGAGTTGTAACATGATTGTGGGAAAGAGTTCAGCAGTTGCTATCTTTACTCAGTTGCCGACTTAACGATGGTAGCCTGCTTTGGTTTGCTTATTCCATTTCTGAACATCATTCTATTTTAATATCATTTTGGTTCCAGGAAACATTGTGCTTGATAATGTTGCTTAACTGTTTCTTTTCCCTCCCCCTTCTATTTATAGGCTGCTGAAAAGACAAAACCTAGAAACATTCCTGTAAAGTAAGTTATTTTTATATCTGTTGGAAAATTCAACTTTAATGAACTTCATGCAAACAACCACAACAAAAGGCCCACAATAGGACAATAAAATAGACATTGGAACTCAAGTTAATCCATAATCAGAGCCATAAAAAAGCCCCTGATCATCAAGGACAGATTTTGATTTTTCGTGTGTCACTCATGACTGCATGCCCTGATTTGTGTCCAGTTTACATAAATTAATATGTGCTGTCTATGAATAGCTGCCAAATAATATCAAACTCATGTTCAGTACATAATGCTCCTAGCCTGAGGGGGGTTGCACATGCTAAAAAGATTATGTTTTTTAATTGCAATCCTTGGGAAGATCTGACAGAGGGGGAAATAACTGCAAGTGTGCCAAATGATTTCTAGACACTTGGGAATATTTTGCACCAATGTATCAGAGCTTTGCCATCCTATTGGTTAAGAACTCTCTCTCGCTCTCTCTCTCGCTCTCTCACACACACACACACACACACACACACACACACACACACACACACACACACACACACGTTATGTTTCTGTTCTTTATACTGGGGATCCATGAAGGATGAGCAAGCTACCAGGGACCAATTTCCAGGGCATTTTATGAGAAGTTCTTAAATCTTAGAGCGCTAGCAGCCACTCTCGACAGTATATCACTGAATTAAGAAAGTTGCTATGTAGATGTCCTGGTACTTTCAGGAGAGATGTGTTCAGTTAAGGGTAATAACATTCAGCGGCTACTTTTTCTGCTTAAACAACATATAGTCTAGTTTTAATGTTCTATTAAGTACCAATAAAACACATACTTCCAGCTTTGGTGGGTGATCAGTCTGCAGTTTAACTAAGTCCCCAGGAACTATATCTTCCTATTATAGCCACTGTTTTCATTGCACTTAGCTGATCATGATGTCTTTTGGAAGTGATTTTCCTCCTACAGATTTTTCGCCTAGAAACTCTGGGAGGGCTCATGAGTGGCTGTGTTTTGGGAGGCATAACGAAAAGACTACAGGCCTCACTCTCCATTGCCTTCCACCTTGGATAGTGATGTAAAATGTTCATCAGAACAACCATGCAAGGTGCCAGGCAGTTGTAAATCAGACTCTTTATGTTCCATTTAATCTGATGAGAATTAGAAATGGAAACCAGGGGGGATATAAAAGCTTAAGGAACTTGTAATGAGACAGGGGGTCATTCATTTCTGGGTAACTAGTTCCAGTCCAGGCCAAGCTGAATTAAAAATCTAGCTGGTGGTGGTTATTCAAAGTGAATTGGCTGCTCCTCTTCAGCTTCTAGGGGACAAGAGAAGGGAGTGGGGGCAGCTCCTATATAATATTTTTCATTCATGGATTTTTTTTAAACTCTCCGCTAGTGTAAGCTGGGACCACTTCATGGCAGTCAGCGGTGCAGCACCAGTTTACAGCAGACAACACCACTCCTAAGCAATCTGTACTTTACAGTGATGCACAAATTACGCCATCTAAAATGTTCGTTTCTTCATTTTGAGTGAAATCATTGCTTTCTGGGACCTGAAAAATATAGTAACATTTTGGGATGGAAGAAGGCCATATGGCCAGACTAGCTCTCTCCACCTCCACATGTATATTTCACCCTGTCATGTTTCCTCCAACTGCTTGTTTTAACTTGCCTTTGAATATGTTAATGATTGCAGCTTCAGTTAGTACCCTGGGGAGTCCATTATACATATTAATTAGACTCTGCATAAAGAAGAGCTAACGTATCTACCTAGTATTTTTCAATGAAATGTAAGGACTTAATGTACCTGTGTGGTTTTACCCTAAAACGTTTCCTCTGAGAGCAAGAGGAAAATGGTATCTTTAAGATAACCGTAATAGATGTAGTTGTATTTGGATAAGCAAGGAGACCATATTCAGCACTGCAGACTCCTGTCTAGTTTTTAATGCCATCAGTGCTGTAGCTCTTTCAAATGTCAAAGAGAATTTCACTTGAATTTTAATGTTCTTCAGCGTCACAAAATAAAGTTAGTTGCTTCCATTGTCAAAAGGGCTGAAAGCTGTACAGCTTCTTTCTACCATATGTGACTTATCACATACATTTTTAAAAACACTTCTGTTATTAAGACATATGTGATAGTACACTTCTGCAAATGTGAATTGCTTTTGGCTAAAAGCCATGCACTAATAAGTTGAGTTGAATCTAACTGCAGTTGACATCTGTTGCAATATATATCTATATATTTTCTCAGTTGTCATTAATACAAAAATTTTCCTTGCTTTTATATTTTGCTTACATAATTGCTGTTTCCCAAAACCAGACTCAGAATTAACTCAGTTTTAAAGATTACAGTTTCATCCAGTGTCTGCAAATAAGGCCTTGTACCTGTGATGTTTTGCATATTCGTAAAGGTGTCACAACTAAGGTTTGTATGGACATTATCTACCTGTTTCGTCACCTAGAATTATTAATGTTCCAGTTTTTTACTCAATAACATACCCACAGTTGATACAATTCAACATCATGTTTTACACAGTGCGGATCACTGAAGATGGCTGCTGCCATTTATTCTATAAAATCTCTTTCATATTCTTGCACTTTTTGAGAAGAGGCGCAACTAACCTACTTAAGTTTTATAGGCACATCAAAGCTCTTGTTTGAGCTTGTCTAGAGAGGTATTTAGACAAACTGGAGTGAGCTCCTTTAGTAGCTAAATATGTGCAGGTAGCATTCAGATTCACTCCTTTGGAATACGTGCTCTCTTTTGGACAGTTACACAAGCTTTCAGTCAGCCATATTGCACACAGCAAGGAGAGGTGTGGAAACACAACAGAGCAAGGGGAACTCATCTTTATGTATTTGTAGTATCATCCAGCACAACATTGCTATAAATAAGCATACCAAAAAGTATAAAAAGAAGTCATAATGCCTGCAGAATTGATCTTTCAGTGGAAATAATGCAGCTAGTATTTTTAAAACCCCAAACACTCAAAATAACACATCTGTCTGGATCAGGTACCCACAGGGCTCCGCTTCCTGCAATATTCTAGTACCTTATAATTTTTAATGTGGTTATTATCATAACACCCCAATGAAGTAGGGAAGAATAGTTATCCCATTGGGAGCCAGGACTATGCCACTTGCCCAGGCTTAAATAGGGCATGCGTGGCAAAGCAAGGAATTAAACTCAGGTCTCCCAAGTCCCAGGCTTGTGCCCTGTCCACTGGATCATGTTTCTGCTCTGTAACACCTTTCTCTAAGAATCTCAAAACACTTTACAAACATCAGTGAATTAAACCTCATCCCCTCCTTGTGAGATAGCTAAGTATTACTATCTAACTCTACAGGTGGGGAAAATTGAGCCCTTGGTGTTTAAGTGGCTTGACTCCAAGTCACATAGTAGAAGATTTTCAGTTATAAAGAAGCTGTTATCCAGGAAATAATTTTAAGTCTGTACATAGCTGAAGTCTGTAAACTTCTGTCTTGTGTGCTGTGCTAGCATGGAGGAGGAGAATCACACAGGATTAAATAGCAGGGTTTGTTCTGATACACAGCTCTTCCTGTCCAATGAATGAGATGAGGGTTCCACTGGGAGAGCTTGTGGCCAGTATAATGCATAAGCTGGGAGCCCATATTAGCCAACTGCATCTTAGGGAGGAAATCAAAGATTCTGGAGGAATCATGTTCATTTTTCCTCAGATCTAGGCAGCAAGGACAAGGGAGATTCCATTATCTGGCATCCAAACTTGTACGATCCCCAGAGATCCATGCAAGGGCAGGGCCATCCATGTGAGAGGCCTTCATCTCTTTCCTGAATAGGCTGGTTGCAATACCAGTGACTCTTCGTAGTCAAAATCCAGGCCGGCTCTCCTCTTTGCTGAAGACTCCACAGGTCAGATAATACAAATCCAGGCCTGATCTCTAAGGCTAGAGAGGCAAGGATGTGAATCCCCATGCCCCATTGTAGGGCAACCCTGTCCCCACCTCCTCTGTCTCCACAGCTGTAAGAAGTGGGGAATGGTGCCAAGAAGACAGTTCTGTGTGTCCTCTTCCACATGAGAGTTCTGCATGTGGAGAGTCCCTTCTGCACACAGATTGACCATGACCTAACCCCAGAATTTGGCTCTTTGTGAATAATGGCTAAAAGATTCCTGGGGAAAATAGGCAGGTAAAAGAGTCACCTGGCTAAAACCTACCATTACTCACAGCTTCAGAATCGAGTATTTAAGAGAGGTTACATTTCTGAAACTGAAAAATATGCTTACCATGGAAATTCACATACTATCTTAATTATTGGCTAGTGATGAGAACGTTTGAAGGGTATACTTGCCCCAGGTATATTGCATTTGGCTTTGATTTCCTTCTGTGTCCTTTCTCCCCTAATCTTTTATGGCCCTTTTAAAGATCTTTAATGGAAAGATAGCAATAAAACCTTTCTTTAAACACCTGCTTAAGTTAAGTTTTGCTCTAACCTTAATGGTATCCAGATACCTAAACCTGGGTTACAGACGGTGCTAACATCCCAATTCTTTCAAACGTTTCATTTATTTTCAATTTCATTCATTTTCCTTCACTAACAAGACCAGCATGAGCTTGTTATCCAGAAATGCTGGTAGTAGTTATTGTTCTTTCTTGTCCATAAAACTCATCTTCTGATCGTAATCCCTCTTAAACTGAAGAGCATCCAACTTTACTTTCTAAAGTTGTTTTACCCATCCAGTACACTGTAATCTGAATCACAAACCCTTAAATCCATTACAGAGGTGTCCTCTCATTTGTCGGTGCATTGGTATTTCTTATGGCCCTTTCATATTTTCTTCTGTACAAGGTGGGAGTGATTGTTTCTATTGACTACATTGTAAAAATATCTATAATTTATCAGCTGGAGTGGCCCCTTCTCCCCCATTCCCCCTCCCCCCCGGGATAGGCTTAAAACAACATGGAAGGTCTGACGTCTTAGTGAGTCAAGCAGAGCTCATGGGTTTTCCTGTTGACTCACCCAGCTGGAGGGCAAGAAGATCAGGCTCACCGGTTCAGCTGATGTACACTGAGTTTGTTTGGAGCCATAAATAGCTCTCTGTGCACCAGCTAGCACCAGTGCAAGCTAATGGGCTGTGATTTTTTTGTTTTTATCCAGTCAAGTCAGACGTGTAGCAACCAATAGGGGGACAAGAGGAGTAGTGTCCCCATTTATACATTGTTGGGCTGTTGCACAACATTCTTATTTTTTATTTTAAAAAAGGAAAGGGCAGCGTTCAGAATAAAATGGGGTGTCCTATTTATTGGTAACCGATTGGGAAATTGGCCAAGTTCTGTTCTCATGCAGAATCTAATGGAAACATGTTCCTTAAAAACATCACTAGGAATGTTACAATCAGTCCATTTTAAAAAACAACAACATAGCTCTCCCAGGCCATAAAAGTGCTGAGCAATTTAAGTGGCACTGCTTGTTTAATCTCTTTATTTCCAAAAGCTCCCCTCCTATTACTCTTTAGACTGTAGTCCCAGCTAACTACAAAATGAGTTAGCACCAATTAAATTGGTGCTAGAAATCCATCCATAATGCCACAGTCCCTGAAGTGTCCATCCACATTCATTGCTCAAAGAAACCCATTCATATTTATGTTTTAATACTTTAGTCTAGCATGCAAAAGCGCTCAAATCCCCAGTTAAAAATCCAGACAAAACCTGCTTACTAGGAATTAAAAGAAGAGATCCATAGGCCCTGACTCTGCAATTCAGTCCATATAGACACCTGCACCTGTGAAGAGTCCCATCCGTTGAACCAACTTTCAGGATTGGGGCCTAAATCTTCTATATTCCAGCATGCATTAACATGTTAATCAGTTAAATAAACTATAGCGTAATACGAAAGAGAATGAAAAGTAGTTCAAATGCACCAGAGATAAGTAAACAAGGCGCTGACCCTACAAGCTGCCCTAAGTGTTTGTACATGCCTAGTTCAGTGGGGTCCTGGCCTATGACTAAGAGTTCCTAGGCACCATTGTAATAAAAATTAATATTAATATATGGATTAATCCCTGTGCCCTCATAAAGCTCGTTGCAGGATTGGGGTCTCAATCATTACTTCGTGAAAACCAATACATGTGCGTGCTGCTGTTGGTTTCCAGTGGCTTATGTTGAGGGGGCAATGGTTTTCATCAGCAGAGTGTGAACTGCAAAAGTATCTCAAGGGATTATTTTACTCTTACCCGTTAAAGGTTAGTGTTGGGAATGGATTATAAAACATCACTTTTAAATGGTTTGCAAAGGAACACACGTATTAAATCCTTTTTGATTATATTGCGCTAAACCCTAAATACTGATTTTTATGTAAATTTTGACTCTTGCAAAGCTCCTACAAGTCAGCTATCCCCAGGTGATTTTATTTGAGCTTGTTGCTTCCCTTAGATCTTTTTTTCCTTCTTGAGATACCTTTTTCCTGTGGTCCAAAAGTCGTCACGGCTGCTGAAAGATGTAGTATTTTAGACATAAAATAATAACTCTGTTTAATCTTTTGCCTTTATTTTCTGAATTTGTTCCTCTGACACATCTTGTTAGATGTATTTTTATCAGTCCAGAGGATAAGCACAGCAGGACTATTTTTATTTCTAGGGAAATGATGCATGATAACTGCCAGCAGGGCCCAAAACAGTAAATCGTCCAGTTCCAACCACAGAATGTATTAAAAGTCTATAGCCTGTGGTAATAAGTTATAATTTAGTTGACTACAAGTTTGCTTGGACTTCAGACTGTACAAATGAGTCTCATTGGCTAGGAACCAAAAATATAAAGTAGTTTGTGCTTTATCAAGGTTTTCAGCTACCTCACAACAGGTACCCAGAGAAAGTGCACATTTTTCAAATGATTGCAATACATTTTTGTAGTGAAATGGTTCCAACCTGATTGTGTAATTTATCGTATTTGCTTATAAGACAGTGAGATGCTCATTCGTCTCCTCTCTTTCTAATGTGATCTCACACCACAAATACTAAGCTCTATTGGCCCCTTCTAGCTGCAAAGATCCCAGACTGGAGAAGTTCATTGGCCAGATTCAACGGGCCAAGTTCTGCTCTCCTGAATCCCACAGATAGTCTCATTGATCCCATTGTGACTACTTTACTGAATAAGTAAGTCTGCATTTTAGCCAAGGATATTTTTGGTAAAAGTCATAGACAGTAGAAAAAAATTCCCGGCTTGTGACCTGTCCATGACTTTTACTAAAAATACCTGTGACTAAAACTTGGGCAGGGGGCTGTGGGTACTCGGGGGGGCGATCTGTGGGCATCGTGGGTGCTGCGGGAGGTGGCCAGGGACCTCCGCTGGTGCATCTTCTAGGCGGTGGAGGGGCACAAGTGCCGGCTGCCGCAGCTCCCATTGGCCAGAACTGTAGCCAATGAGAGCTGTGGGCGCAGGGCTGTGGGCACGGGCAGCATGCAGCACGGAGGTCCCCGGCCCCTCCACTGCCTAGGAGCTGCAGGGCCATGCCAGTGGGAGCTCCCCACCCTGAAATAAGCACCTCCTGCACCCCCTAGCCCTGAACCCCCTCCCACATAACCAAACTGCTGCTGCTGGCCCAGGGGTGACTGCAGAAGTCACGGAATCCTCTGTGACAGACTCACAGCCTTAGGAATCAGTCCCACAAGGGACAGTGCATCCTTAATTCCAACTGATTCAGGGCCGAATCTTGAAAATGTTTATTAGGGATTGTGCTTACTGCCCTACCGTGAGTAGTACCGACTTCAGCGTAACAAGTAACCCCTAGGGGACCTGTCCTGCAAGGACATCAGTAAAGTCTATTCCTATATGTAAACTTCCCAGGGAGGGAGTGATAGATGGACGGATGAAGAGAGAGAGAGAGACAAATAGACCGACTTTAGAGGGAGGGATAGGTAGATAGATCCTCAGCTGATGTAAATTCTGAAGATTTGGACCTCTGGACAATATTATTTTTAAATAGCTTTACATTTATTTAAACACTCTTAGATGCCTACTTTTGGGTGTTGCAGTAAATAACAGATGCTTGGTATGGTCTGTGAATTTTTTTAAACTAAAGCTTTGTGTTGGTGTACAATTAAGATTCTAAAATAAAACAACAAATGCCAATATATTTGCAAAGAGGGCCAGATTCTCAGCCTGTGAAAATTGATGTAACTCCAGTGGCTTCAGTTGAGTGATGCTGATTAACTCTAGATGAGGATCTGGCCTGTATAGCTCACACTCTTTTCTTATGCTCTCTGCTATGCAATTTTTTTCCCCTCCAAAATATTGTAAGCTAAGGAATTAGGGCTAAAGCTTTCTGCTTGTTGCTCATGGAAATAGTACCATTGTACTCACATGGGCACGGGCAATTATAATTATGATGATTTGTTTAGAACCATTCTAGAAACTTTTCAGACAACAGTCCTAACACTGAGGAGTTTGTGACCTGAATAGAAAGGGAGTACAAGGTGCTGGAGCTTCGACCGGGGTGTCAACCTGAACTTTGAAACCCTCGGGCCCTGTTCCATCAATTTCAGTGGAGTTAACTCCTGATTTACACCAGTGTGAGAGAGTGGAGAATTGACACTCATGACTTTTGCTGGGTTGTGACTCAGTGTTAATATGGCTCTTCCCCCCTCGCCCCCCCTTTGTATTCCACTGGAGTGGTTCAGAATAAAAATGGCCTTCACTACTATAGCGTAGTATATGTTCAAGAGCAAGGGGATGTCATGCAGCAAACAAAGCCTGTAACTTTGGCAGTGATTTAAGTAAACTAAAAGAAAAACAGGTCTATTTCATGCACCTATTTCTGAACACAAAGAAAAAAAACCCTTTTGATTCTAAGTGAGAGAAGGAAGGGAAGAAAAAATCCCAGTCATTTAGGATCAATGAATACAAAAGAAAGGCAAAAACTAGGTAATGTTTCAGGAAATAACACTGCTACAAGGTTAATTTTCCCTGGTACTACATTTCCTAGTATTGATTTGCCTCATATATTCCCTCAGGGATTGATCCTGCGCTTGCAATAATCGAGGCTGATTTTATTGGAAAATCACCTCTGGATGAGAGACATACTCTAGAGGAAACTTTGTATGGGTACAAATAGGTTTTTGGTGCCAGTGCCATGTTGCCCATGCCAGCGCCATTATAGTTCCCAATCTGTCTGTGCATTCAAGCAGCAAATTCATTAGCAATCCTTCTGGCAGGATAGAAAAATAGACTTATTAGAGAAATTTACGTGGAATTGTTTTCGGGACTTGCTGGATAACAGTTCAGTAATCGAATTGTGCCTCCTTACAAGAGCATTACGTCTTTTTATTAATAGTGGCAGGGAGGCTGTAAATATTACTTTGAGTGGTTTGTGCAATACACTTTTACATAATACTATATGACTAGCAAAGATGATGGTTGAAAGGTGGGATTAGCATACTGGAAGTGTGGGGCTGCTTTTGATGTCTCGGTTGAGGTTTATTTTCTGTTATATGTCAAGGTCTTATTGAGTCACGTAACTCTAACATTACAGATGTAATGTTTATTCAAGTATTGGCTCATCCTTCAGACTCTGCCAGCTTGCTGGCTTTTTAATTATAGAAGTGGGCTATATCTTGACAGCGTTGTGTACTAACTAAGGGACCTAAGCTCAGATATATATGCTGGCTTCCAGGCCCTGTCAAATGGAAACTGAGCATATTGTAAACAGAGCACATTTAGCTTCCAGCTGGGAGAAGGGACACATGGAGAACCCATGTACTGGGGCCCTCTGCTGACCTTGAAATGACTTTGACTGTGTAAGGGCTGAAGGAAAGTTGTAAAAAGGCTGATTCATATAGACAGGTGAGCAGGAAGGAAAATCAAGGGGATTGTCTAGGCAAACAGGGGGAAAAATTCATAAAGAGATCAGTGAGAATCCTTACACTCTCAAAACCACCACCAAGCCCTCATAATCAACCTCCCTTGGAAACACACTGACAGACGCATGAGCCGGAACTTTCGATTGCAGCTTTCATGTGAAATCTCTGCATATGCCTCCGTTTTAAAAAGAAAATGAAGAACTCTAAAGCTTGATTTGAATTTTCCCAGAAAAAAATTAATTTTAACTCTAAGACCCAAAAGGGGTAAAATTTAAGACTGCAAAGGATAATTCACACACACTGCTTGCTAATTCCTGTTGCCGTGATTGTTGTTTTACTGTGAGACGTGGATCTCCAGGATCAATCATAGTAAGCTATTTAGACACAAAAATAAGTGGCATATGGCTTAGCACTTTTGGGTCTGGCAATCAAGTAGCAACCTTCTGCAGTGCAACTGTAGTTCAGTTCCAGTGGGCATCACTTTGATGACTAGATATATTGAGTTCCTTGTGTCATTCCAAGAGAGCAGAAAACTTGGTTTTAGCTTCCTCTCACTTCATTTCAATTTTCTATAACCAGTGTCATCACATGTAACAGTTTCTTCATAATGGAACTTCATGTCAAATCAGATTTGTCTTTCATGTGAAAGAGCATTGTGAAAATTCCTCTGAAATATAGAACCCTGGAAAAATTCTTCCTATAGTAAAAAAGGGGATAATTTTTATTTTAAGGAAGTGTATGTCCCAGAGCCCAAGGCAAAATCACTGCTGGTAACACTGAGAAATATTTAGTGTTGCGTTCGGAGATGCTATTAGCATTCTTTACAGGATTTACATTGCTGCTTGCTGAAGTCATTGCTGTGTTAAGTAATAAATAAAAAATATTTGTGCAATCACAGTTGAAACCGAAACCCCAGGTTGAAATTTAGATCCTAATTCTTTGTCAAGAAAGTGCCATCACAAGAAAATTTGACCCTGGGTTTTTAATTTACCCCTTGTGTCTCAGTATCACAGCATGTTAAATAGTATTGTGCTTCAGTAGCAAAGTACAAATGCAGTGAGATAAAAAGAAAGCCCGCAGGCTTCATTCATCACGCCTTACTCTCATTTTACACCATGTAACTTCACTGATCCCTTGTCTCAGCTGCTTTGTCTTCCCCTTTTGTCCCCTATCCCAGCCCCCCCATGGCTGTTTATGCGCATTCTCTCCCATCCACATTGCTGCTTTCCCCTATTCCACCCCTCATTCCTGTCCTATGCGGGCTCCTTGTACATTCCCTACTAGCTGTCTGTCGCTCTCAGTGGCAGCCAGCTCCAGCTCCACCCACGCTGCTGAGAGAGACATGCAGAGGGAAGGGCTGGGACACACTTTTAAGAGAAAAGCAGTAGGCAGAGTGTATGGGAAGATTTGGGGCCCATTCGGCTACTGGGAGGAGAGTGCTCAGTGTAGAAAAGCTGCCTCCTGCACTGCCACAGATTCCCAGGATGTTGACTGGGAGACCAGTTCGTAGGGCGGGTTTTGAAAACATGACTGGCCCAGCTACATCAGCAGGTTTGTGTCCACTGGGGGCAGGGGGTGTCAAGTCACCTTAATGTAAGGTGAGAGAGAAAACAAGGAGGGGGAAGAAGCTGCAGAATGGGTAGCAGAGATTGTGCCTGGATTTATCAAGGATATGAGGAAAGCCACAGAAGGGGCAAGCAAGAAGAGTTCCACTCAGGGAGCTCCTATGGAAACTACAGACAGAGCTGGATGGTTGATAGAAAAGGGAGGGATCTGATGGAAGAGCACTAGGATTGGAAGAGGAGCCACAGTGAGAGTGGAGATAAATCATCAAGACAGGAAATAGAACCCAACGTTGTTAATGACCAGACCACATGAATTCCTGTTTGACCTAATGGACAACCTGGTTTTAGTGTTGTCTGGGTTGTCTTATCACCTGAACAATCCACATGCCCCTGTTGGACTCTTCGTAGAAACAGATGTTAGGTGGCGTTTGTTTGGTTTTTAATTTGCTAAAAGAAACTCTCTCTTTTCTATTACTGTGATCAGTGCAGTCTAACTGTGGTTTGAGGTTCTATCCAGAACATTCCCATAGGAGAACTAAGTTGCCAGTTGAAACCTTCTGCATACCTTACCCCTGAAATTTCTAAGGTAGGAGAGCCCTGCTAAAATACACTCTGAGGAAGCATGTGCATTTACATTCATATAAGTGTCTCATATATAAGCAAATATTTCCCCGTGTGTGTGCACGCACACATGTAATTTGTGGCAGATGAAATTATATTGCAAATGTTGCTTTAAAAATAAAGTGTTAAGTTGTAGCCCTCATGACTAGATACTGTGTGTAATTCTGCAATTAGCCTGAACATACTGGAAGAAGAGCGATTGCGTACAAATGCGTCACACTTTATAAAGCGTCACACTTAACTGAACAGGGAAGGGCAATACGGCTTTCTGGATCAGATAGCCAAGGCTGCCCATCCCCTGGTTTTATTTCTTGGCTGTTTCCTACAATTTTGTGAAATATTTTTTAATGTGACAAAGTCACTTCAATTACACAGTCATTATAAGTTTTGCCAAGGTTGACTATGGATCGTTTTGTGTTCATTAGAGCACAAAATTAGAATTTTCATTGCAGCAACTATAAACAGTGTTGGCTCAAAGGAGTCAAGTTTTTTTTTCCTCATAAAATCTTGGATGAACTCTACTTGGGAACTTCCATAGGTTTTTTTTTTTAATGTATTTTAATTTTCTGTCTTGTGTTGGGTTTGGTTTGCATTTGGTTTTATTTTCCCATCTCCCTGGATATATTTCTTTTGCCCTGGAGGTTGAATAAGTGAATCTCTTCAAACTGATGACATTGCCACTCTTTGCATGAATAAGCAGGTGCAGTCAACATCTTCCTAAGACTGAATATATTATCCCCTCAACATCGTCAGCTTTAGATGGTTCAGTGCCTGGCAGTTCAGACCCAGTCAAGTTTGGAAAAGCCATAAACTTTCTTTGGGCATGTGCTTAAGTCTCATTGACTTAAACACATGCTTAACTTTGAAGTGATTTCCAGAATCAGGTCCACTGTTCGATGGACTCACAAGCTTAGAATCAACTGGGCCTGATTCTGCTAAGGAAGAATTTAATTAAAGGCAATGGAATTATACTGGCACAGAAATGGAGTGAGTTAGAGGAGAGTTGTGTCCCAGGCATTTCAAGCAATAGATTAAAAAAAAATCAGCCTGGAATTCTCAAAAAAGTCTTAGGGAGTTAAGTGCCCAGATCACATAGAAATTTGGGTGCCTAACACTCCAGGCTCCTTTCAAAATCTCAGCCCAAGCTTTCAAAGGTGACCTGCACAGCTAAAAGATTGGGCTGTTCCATTCTTTCTTTCTGTAGACATATAAGATCTAAATGGCTTTTGTGGGGGGGAAGGGGCTTAAACTTTTCTGTTTGACTTTTACACTAATTTTTAGATCTCTTGAACCCTTTCGTTACTGGATTAACTCACTGCACAAACCACGTATCTAAGAATCAGTTGAACACTTAGTTTAAAATTTAAAGCAAAATGCTCAAGGTGAGTGCTTACTACCCTACCTTCTTCCTCCTCTCTCTACGTCCTGGATTCCATCACAGGCAACTAGAGGAGTAACTTCCAGCTCAGGTAGACATACATACACTAGCTTTGATAGAGCTAGCATACTAAAAATAGCCATGATGGGATGGTCTAGCCGCCCAAGTAAAATTCAGTCCGAGACCCTCGCTATGTACTTGAGCGGCTAGACCATGCTGCTTCCCGGACCGTTGTGGCTGCGCTATTATTTTTAGTTGGCTAGTTAGATCAGTCTACCCAAACTAGAAATTACACTTGCAGATGCAGTGTAGATGTACCCTTAGGGTAGTAAACAGTTTGCTACGTCTCTCCTAGCAATCCAAAGAGTATTCTTGGCATGTGGTGTACTTAGAGTTTTGCCACCGGGGTACCCAAGCATAGGTTGTTGGGTTTTTTAGATGTAGTATGCCAGGATAATGTCATCCAGAATAGGAGATGTCAGTGAGCGTACCAATGGGCTTTATCAGCTTATACCTCGTAACCAAACCTGGAGCTACGCAGAGCAGGGACAGCATACCAATAGCAAAAGGCACATCTCTTCTTTTTACAGAAATATCTTTAATGTTGTTATTTACTATTTGCATTGCATTCGCAATTAACCTACAATGAATGTAAACGATAGGAACATCAAAGTTTGTGCATCACACAGAGTGCTTTACTTATATAATATAACTTTTATATATTTATTTTCTTATAATTATGTAGTAGTACGTGTACTAAAGTATATTTGGTGAAAACTCAGTAACATGGGGCCTCATTAGACCATGGTTTTATTAAACCTTTGCTGTGTGTGTATGTGCACCTGCATGTGCAAATTATAATGTACAGATTAACACACTGTGGATTGGTGGAGTTTTGCTGTGTGCGGTAGGGGATTTTGCTTCAAGCTGCATATAAAAGTTTGATTCAGAAACTCTTCCAAATCCTATCATTTTATACTGGCTGGTATAAATTAGCAAGCTAAATATGTATAAAATGTCTATCAAAGGAGATAACAAGACAGACAGACACAGTGAAATATGAGTAGTGTGTATAAAATATCTAGATGCATTTCTGCAGGCAGGTTAAATATAAGTCAGGGGAAGTGAAGAAAAACCCTTCTGCTGTTAAAATGTATTTGTTGTTTGCACGCGAAAAAATTTTTTTTAGTCTGTAAAGAAATTGGTAAAGCCAAGCATTCTCTCCTCACTGAATATGATCGTTGCTGAACTCAAATAGTGGCTTGCTTGCATTAATGTGCTCAGTGGTCTGGTGGAAATCAGGAAAATGACAGGGCGGGAAGGCTGCCTTCCTCATTTATTTATTCTGGAGAAATAGTGCCCATTAATCTATCATGAAAATGTAGAATTAAAAGAGAGGGAACTACAGTTGAGAACTTGGCAGTTGCTTGCAAACACAGATGGACTTGCAGTGTTTCAAGATTTTCCAGTCTTTTGTTGTTGATAGCAACATTAAACATGGTCCTTGTATTCCTAGTGTTTATCTAGAATCGCCGTAGAAAAATAAGTGTGTATATTTTGGATTTTTCAATTTCCTTTCAGTGTATTTGCGTAAAGTTTTTAACCTTAAATGCAAACGTTGTACACTGCTTACTTGCTACAGTATAAAAGGCTGGGTTGAGACCATATATCCAGACAAAGAGGACAAGAAGAAAGGCCCTCTTGTATAGTTAATCATTTGGATTGTTAAACAATGACTGTAGATTGTTAGTCAGCTTGAAGCTCCTATCCTTAGAGATTGTAATCTGTGTGGTTTATGGCCCTTTCTCCCAAGCCGCAGTCCTCATGACCTGGGGGAGGATTACCCCTTTAATAGGCTGTGTCTATTCATTATGTAACTTCTAATAGAAATATGTAGGGCCAGATCCTCAGTTGGTGTAACTCACCGTAGCTCCATGGGAATTGAAAACCCAGCCTAAACTACATCTCCATTCTTGGGAACAGGGGAAGGAGCTAAAAAGGGATGTCATCTTCTGCTACCTATCTGTGTGTATGGAGAACATTTTACTGTGTCGTGTAAGACCAGATGGAAATGGTCTGTGTAGGAAATCGCTGCGTAATTTTTGAGAATTTGACTCAGAATTCCTCCTGCATCCAAGTAGGCAGCTTAACGGCAGTTTGTCCCTTAATGGGAATAGTCTAAAACTTCTCCAGTGAAATATTGCAACACTGTACAATCCAAACTATTTATAGGACAAGGACATCTTGGGCAGACATCCCAGGTAAAAATCAGTAAAATCAATAGAAAGAACAACAAAACTTGACTCAGCTGTATGACAAATTAAAATGAAAGCTTTTAATCTTGTTCCCACAAAAAGAAATCTGAGAGTGAGTGCTTCACTGAAAACCGTACTTGCAAGGGAGAAGGGAATCTTGCAAAGGGATCCATGCGAGCAGACCTGGAATGTACATGAAGTACCATGGAAGGCCAGGGGACTGTTAGGGTATAAATGTACACCCATGCAGCTCATTTTGGAGGATCAGGGCCTACAACAGGGTTTGGCAACCTTTGGCATGCAGCCCATCAGGGAAATCTGCTGACGGGCCAGGACGGTTTGTTTACCTGCAGTGTCCGCAGGTTCAGCCGATCACTGGCCGTGGTTCGCTGCTCCAGGCCAATGGGGAAGCAGCGGACAGCACCTCCCTCAGCCCGCGCCACTTCCTGCAGCCCCCATTGGTCTGGAGTGGCAAACTGCAGCCAGTGGGAGCTGTGATCGGCCAAAGCTGTGGATGCTGCAGGTAAACAAACCGGCCCGGCCCGCCAGCGGATTTCCCTGATGGACCACGTGCCACAGGTTGCCAATTCCAGGCCTAAAATCTCAGTTCTGCCAACATGTACCAGTACAGTGCAATTTTTCCTAAGGAAATACTAAAATACTAGCTGCTTAATGGAGGTATTTTATAACAATGGTGAAGAATTACCCTCAACATATTTTTGAGCTCTCTCTTAAGGCAAGGAGTTGCTTTAAATGGTGGTCCCTGCTGATCCTGCACTTACCTAATTTTTCATGTCATTCCCATAAGAAAAAGATTGGTCGTGTGGTTAAGGCATTGAACTGGGACATCAGATATAGAGGTTTAATTCTTGGTTTAATTCAGGTTCCTATCTGTAAAATATGGATAACAATGCTTCCTTTGTCTGTCTTGTGTATTGAGATCTCAGGCTGTTTGGGGCAGCAACCATCTCGTCCTGTGTGCAAGTTTTGCAGCTCACTTAATGAGACTGTTGTGAATTGCTGCCCCTTGCTGGTTCTATAATAAAAATGAGAAATAATAATGAGGATGCTTTTGGCAAATTACATGATCTGCAGTGAATTTTACCAAAAAAAAAAAAAGAAATTGCTTATTAAAATGGTTACACGTCATGCAGAGCTTTTCAGTGGCATGGAAAGGTACAGGGGGGGAGGAAGGGGGAATGTGAACTTTCCAATAATTTTGTGCAAATATGAAGTTTTTTGGTACCAAATCACAACAATTTTGCAAGTATCAGCAGAGCACCTTTCAGAGGCCCTCTGCAGCTCTGATTGCCTGTTTGCTAACCTGCTGCACCTGAATTTCATAAAATGCTTGTTGTAAATGTTCTTGCAGCACCCACAATTCTTTTGCTTTAGATGTTCCCCTTTTGTCGTGAAAACTGTGCAGAGTAAAATCCAAAAAATTCTCCCAACTCTACATGATATTTACCTGAGCAGTGCAGATCCTAGAAAGCTGGTAAGGATCGTTCAAAAAGAGGTGGAAGTGGTCAAAACCAAACCAAACAAACATTCTCTGCTAGACCAAACAATGGGCATAATGCAAGAGCTTTGTTGTGTAAGTTAAAACTGACCCTGGTCAGCTCTAGCTTGCATGATCCTCACTTATACCAGATATGGCTAGAGGAATTTCTTCATTTGTTTAATATCAACAAGCAATTCATCTAGACTTCACTCAACAGTCATATGCAATTATATCATCATTCATGCACATTTTCCAAAACCCATCCACACTCGTAAAACATAAACTAATGTATACAGTAATATATGCAGATAAAATATGATCGCTCTTGTCATACAACACATTTATTTATATTCATTTTTTGGCAGAAGTCAACAATCTTTATTTATTTTATTATTTTTTTCCATTTAATCATTTTAAATCCACATGACCTTTGAAAAACGGCTCCAGCTTTTGGTTGCACGTTGCCTAATGTAATCATGCAGTCTGTTGTGTGGCAGTCCACTACTGCTCACGTTTTCAATATTCCCATTCCTCACTCTCCCTTCACCCCAAAGCAAATTGCCCCTGACATGATCTTCCAAGGAGACCACCCTGCTCTACCCTGTATGCATAATAATTTTGAAAAAAAAAAACCACTCTCATCTTTTTACTTATTTTTCCTCCTTGTTTGCTTAGTCATCAATTTCCATCCATTCACCTCAGTGAAAATTTACCAGAGTAAAGATGGCCCAAACTAAGTGAGGACCTCATGATTTGGCTTATGAATATTATTATAGCAAAACTCTATAGCACCCTTTTTACTACCTAGGAAGATTCATGGTGAATTTGGTGGAATTTCTGGGTGGAAAATAAACACAACTTGCTCCAGACTGTGCAGGATGATCCGAGCCTTTTAGGGACAAATCCAACCCTCCAGCACGAAGCCCAGATGTCTGTTCTGGGGAAACCAGAGAGGGGGAGCCAATTGCTCATACATTTTTACATGAATGCAGAATTACTATTATTGTTCATGCAAATGGGTATTTCATTATCTAAAAACCCATTGCATTCACAGTGTTAATTGCACATTCACATGCAGGACTCAAACAGGCAACGATTTTTGTGTACCAGCCCTGGTGGTCCTCGTTTGAAAATTTGGTCCTAATGGGTCTGTGTTTCAAGCCTGGACAGCTGCATTAGGATATCCAATCCTGCCCTTGGCTCCTCATACCATCACCTAGCTACCTACCACTGGTGTGTGAGTATGCAAATAGTGATTGTGAAGGCCGAATATGGGGTGCTTTGTTAACTTAGGCACCCCACTGTCTATTTATACTTTATCAGGGTTTGTGTTGCAGGAGCAGTATCTGAGTGGCCTAACTGCAGCACTTTCACTTTTTTTGTCACCGTAACTCTATTTAATGTAAACGTTTGAGGGCAATTAGAAATGCAGCACATCTAGCATTCTGTACTCAATTGTGTAATATAAAACACTACCCCACTTCACAGAGAGGCAAACGCCATCAAGAAGATGGGCTTATTGAAAGTATTGGCTGTGTCCTTCATAAGCTTTACACTTCGTTCATATACTAGACTGTATCTTAAATATAAGCCTATCATCAGGTTTAGCAAATCAATACCATAAGAGTGTGAAATGGTCTCCAGAAATCTCCAGAATGCCATTTCACAGGAAAAGCAATTGAAAAAGAAGCTGCAGTAGAATATCTTATGAGATAGCCATTTAGATCACAGAAGGATCATAAAAGTCAGAAGCATTTTGTCTGAAGCAAGGTTCATAATATAACCATACAGGGCTTGCTGGGAAGAAAGGAAAATTGCAAACCAATTTGTAGTTATGTTTTTTTCTGTCAGTTCTACTGGGATTTAAAACTTGTAAAAGGTAGAAACTACTGCCATCTTACATTGCTCAACTAGAAAGTGATAACTATAATCACAGAAGCTAAACAAACACCAATTATTGGAAGCCAATAAAGTCTTTATTAACTTCAAAGCAATTAGTGCTTCATGTGTTCATTTACTACTGAACAAGGAGGTGTCATACAATAGCATTCATGAGTGACAGTCTAGGATTCATTCAAGAATTGTTTAGCTATATGTCTCATAATATTTTTGTGAATAAAGGTTGAATACTTTCCAGTTGTGCCTGATGAAAGAAATAGCAAAAGAATTAGTCTGCGTTTCTCTGTGCATTTGGCATGCCATCATATTTCAAACCCTCTATAATCCTCAGCTGCCCGTTTTTACAGATCATTTTTTTTCAATACTCAGAGCTCTAGATTGAAGGTGCAGAGAATTCCTACTGAACCAGTATTTCACAAAATGAAAAATGTCATAAATAACCCCATTCATTTTGTCATACATAATATTCAGCCCAAGGAATCTCTCTCATACACTCTGAAAATTAATATGTAATCTTTATTTTTCAGTGGAAGCTGACAGATTTCCTGGCCAGTTACAATGTCTTGGGCCAAATTTAAATGAATCTCCAACCATTGAAAACCTAATTAGATTGCATTTGCAAGTCCTTTAAAAAGAATCTCTGTAATTCATGGCTGATTACAAGCTAATATGGAGCCAGTCTACCTTCTTTTTTTTTTTTCTTTTTCTTTTTTTTAAATCCACGCAATAAAAATAGTATCTGGTTTCTCTTCTGCTAAGATTTCTCTTTAAAGAGCAGCACTGCTTTAATAAAGATATAGGAAATGAAATTCTAGCTACGTTACACTCAATCAGATTACTTTGGACAAATGAAAAGTCACACTGCCTTCTTTAATGCCATTAGAAGAATTGTTATTGCACAATTCTTTTTAGGTCACAGTGTAGTGATGGTTAGAGTCCTGATGTCATTTACCCTTTTGTGACACTGACGTGCGTCTGCCACTGCAGAAACATTCCCACAGCATATTACTGATGGAGGAGGAGGGCTAATATGTTGTGATCTACTGGGAAGCAGTGTTGCAGGAGGTAATTTTTTGTACTGATGGTCCCATGAAATGTAAGCTTACAGATGCAGATTACAATTGTGTGTTGCACCTCCTTAAAGGGGCAGCACAGAACGAGCAGGATTGGTCATTTTGTGCCATCTTTATGCTGCCCAGATTCTAGGTCAGCTGGGGACCAGAGTGACCCCTGGCATGAGGGAGAGCAGCCCCAGGAGCTGCTGGTATTTAAGGTATTCTCCACAGGGGTATTCTCCTGTGGGCTGTGTCACAGCCCAGGATCTCCGTGGCAGCGTGCACAACAGAATTACCTTTCCTGCCCCTGGCATTCCCCCAAGGCCCCCAGGGCAGAATCGGGGATTAATTCTGCAATCTTTGTCTCATGACAGCATGAAGCAGGGATAGCTCAGTGGTTTGAGCATTGGCCTGCTAGACCCAGGGTTGTGAGTTCAGTCCTTGAGGGGCCCACTTAAGCATGTGGGGCAAAAATCTGTTTGGGGATTGGTCCTGCTTTGAGCAGGGGGTTGGACTAGATGGCCTCCTCAGGTCCCTTCTAACCCTGACATTCTATGTTCATACAATCAGGGTAGACTCTGCTATTCAGATGCTTTCTAGGTGCTTTGAACTGGTCTGCCAGCCACAGGAGGATCACCCTAGCTATAGTGTCATATGGACAGCAAAAAAAGCTCTTATGCTGCCTCTTTCCCTGTAGCCTGGCCAAGGCTTCCCTGCACCTCTGCAATCCTCAGTTGCTACACCATTGGGACCACCGGCAGCAGACATACTAGTAAATTGTCCAGCTATACCGAAAGAAGGACAGGAGACATTTGATATGGGTTTAATCAGGCTGCAACTTTATTATTAGATGTCTGGGACTAGCCAGCAGATTAAAGTGTACAGCGCAGGTAACCCCATGTTTATTCCATAATTCTGCGGGGGCTTCTGCCAGCTCCCGCTCTTTTTCCATCCAGGTCCCTCAAGCCAATGCACTGCTGGGACCTTAGCATCCCACCCCCGTCACAGGAGGATTAAGGTGGACTATAAGAAAAGGGAGGTGGCCCCCTGCTATACCAATCATAGGAGTCCCCAACTACCCATCCCCTGTTCGTTCGTTTAGTGAACACCTCCTTTTTAAGTCCTTTTCCAAGCCATATATCTGGTCACTGAATCCCTTCCCTATGGAGTACCTGCACTGGACATCCTCCCTACACTTATATAATGAGTTGTGACACAGCCTACTGCCCTCCATGCCATGCATGAACAAAGCCCTTCCTGAACCTCCTGTTTGGAAGGCAAAAAACCCCAACTGCACCTAGGCCAATCCAGTGGTACGGGAAAAATTCCTTCCCAACCCCCTGAAAAAGGAGCGGTTGGCATAATGCCCCCCACAGGTCTTGTGTCGTAGCTTCCTACTCAGATTTGAACCTTAGCGTTCATAAACTGAGAAGCTAGCATGACCCCCTCTAAGCTCAATTTACCAGCTTAGATCTGATCTCGCTGCCACCCATCCAAAATTTCCAGGGTTTTGGCCCCCTCTGGTCTCCCCAAAACTTTCCCTGGAGGGACCCCAAGACTCAGAAACCCTGAGCCTACAACAAAGGGAAATAACCCACTTCCCTTCCCTCTCTCTCTCCCACCCAGACTTTCCTCTCTGGGCTAACCTGGGAGTATTGATGCAATCTCTTTACATCACAATACCAAGAAGCATATCTCCTCTATTCCACAAAGAGACAAACCCCAAATACAAGGAAACAGAAGAGATTCTATCTCTCCTCCCCCTTAGCTTCTTCCCGCCCTGGGACACTAGGAGAGTTAAACACAGAGCGTAGTGTTTCCCCTCCCCCCTGTCTTTCCTTTCTCCTTAACCAGAGAAAAACTCAAACAGGTTTTAAAAAGAAAGCTTTATATAAAAAAGAAAGAAAAAAGACATAAACATATTCTCTGTAACAAGATGACAATACAGGGCTATTGCTTATAAGAAAAATATGAATAAACAGTCTGAGTCAAAAAGATATCCAATTTGAAACATTCCAGCAAGTTACACACATGTAAATACACCCAAAACAACATAAAAGCCTATATTGTTTTTCTACCTGTACTTACAAGTTGGAAACAGAAGATTAGAAGAAGAAAGAAGCTTCTCATAGCTGAGAGACAAACAAAAGACTCAGAGTCCAAAAATTCCCTCCCTGACTTTGAAAAATCCAGTTTCCTGATTGGTCCTCTGGTCAGGTGTTTGGTTCCCTTTGTTAACCCTTTACAGGTAAAAGAAACATTAACCCTTAGTTATCTATTTACTTGACCAAACCTCGCATCTCATCACCTAAAGAGGAGGGAAGGTGGGTGCTGCCTCAGCCTGCTTCATGTGAAAAGGGGACTTCAGGCACAGGGCTGCCCCTTTTAAACCCTTCATTCCCAGGGGATGATTCAGCGACCATGCTGACCCTTTTGCAGCAGTTTTCTTCTTACCCCTCAGCTAGAGTGGCCAGATGTCCCATTTTTTAAAGGGACAGTCCTGTTTTTTGGGACTTTTTCTTACATAGGCGCCTATTATCCCCCACCCCTGTCCCATTTTTCACAGTTGCTATCTGGTCACCCTACCCCCATCCGTAAAGCACTGTTCCCTTCATTTGGCCTGCCAGACAAATTCCTCTTCCCCCCGCCCCTCGCTTAAAGGTGCAGTGTGGTCATTAGAGCCATCCCAGGCTAATTTACACTGGAGGACTGGCCAGGCACACAGTAGTCCCTGGATCAGGCAAGCGCAATGTGGTGCTTTCCCCACTCCTGATTTGTACTATGCACTCTCCAGCAACTGAAGATCTGGGCCGTGAAGTGCTATGTGAGTGCTTGAAGTTATTAGTTACGTACACTTCTGGATCATACGTTTCATTCATATAATCATTTGCAAGCTTGGGATGCTTTTGCAGTTTCTCTTTTGGGAGGCAAGAACGGTACTCGTTTTGCTTTTCATAACCCAGAATTATCTCCCAGCACCTGCTTTCTCTATTGCTGTGTGGTTTGGTGTTTTTTCAGTTATACATGTATTTACAAGAGTGAAACAATGAGGAAAGAATCCAAACTTGAGCAACCATTATAATCCATTTATCAGAGAGGGACAATTACGAGTAGTATTTCACCAATTAATTAGTAACCTTCTTCATTATATAAACACAAATCATGCTAAACCCGCTTCTCTTAATTTGCATGATTTGCACCATTTTTATCTTCTAGTATGTCTGATGCTGTTGAAATAAATTTCTTAACGTGGCTCAGAAAGACAAAGGCAAATTATCTCGTTTCCCAAGAGAGTGTTAATGAGGTGGAGGCAGAATAGCATCTCTCCCCCTCTGTACAGTATCTGTTCTTGTGGGCTGAAAAAATCCTTAATTATAGAATGAATTAGGAAATCCTATGTCTGGATTGGTCAATAGCTAAAGCACTGTCCTGGCACAACACCATAGGCCAGCTCCGTCATGGGCCAGCCAAACCACATCACAAACTAATGTCAATGTACCACCGCAAATGATGGGCCAGTGAGACAAACCAGTCAGTAATTATTAATGCTTCTTAAAATAAAACATATTCCCGACAAATTGGAAACTGTCTAAAAATACAAGCAAAGGGACACGAGCCAAGAATGGACGGAGAGCTGGTAGACGATTAGGGCCAGATCCTCAGCTTGTTTAAACTGGAATAGCTCTGTTGATTTCCTTAGAGCAGTGTCAGTCTGCACCAGTTTGAGGATCTAGCCCATATGGCGGATTCTCTGCTGGCATAACTCCAATTGTGTTATGCCAGCAGCAAATTTGACCCTGTGGCACATTAGAAATACCACAGATAGGCTGACAGATGAGACACTGGGGCTGACAGAATAAGCCAAGAGGTATAAGACAGGGAGAGAAGACAGACAGTTTGCTGCTTTGGGGAAAAAAGCAAACTAATTCTCCAAGGTTAAGGTTTTGCTAATCCTGCTTTCTTAATAGATTGTAAGTACAAGATAGTCTGGCCTAGATAGCTAAGCTTGTCAGAGAATTAGACTCTCTGTGCAGGGCCAGATTCTGTTCTGAGTTGCACTGATGTAAATTCAGAGTGATTCCACTGAAGTCAAGGAAGTAACTGCTGTATTAGAGCAAGGGCTCCCTCTCCCTTCCCCTCCCCCTACCCCGTTGTATTATCAGCATTAGCTTTAAAGAAACATTATAATGAATGAGTAATAGGCTTAAGGCATCATGTCACGACATGAGGCTGTTGTTGGTGTTTAGCACCAAAGCAAAGTTCTGTCATTTTATGGCCACCAAAGTCACTGTCAGGGATCTTATGATAATATTATGAATAGTTTCAACAAAACCTAATATAAATAAAGAATAACGTGGATCTTGCCTCTTGAGATTGTGAAAGTTCCATGTTGCTGTGGTATTTCCTCATATATTATGGACACGACATTTTGGTGAATGGTTTAGGATCAAATCCAGCTCCTGATCAAGGCAGTGAGAGTTGGTGTTAGCCCTCCATGAATAGTAGTTTGATGCTAAGGTTGCAAATAGTAGTTTGATACTAAGGTTGTAACTATTTCAAGGAGAGTCCTATGTGGAAATAATGCATGACTGAAACTTGCCCTTGTGTTTCAACATTTGCAGTCAAAATGAAACCTTTTGTCATTCCTGAAATCAGAATGTTTCATTTTGTTTTGCTGAATAGACCCAAGAGGCTTCCTTCTGAGTCAGATCAACATTAAACTGCATTGCACTAGTTCATTGCATTATCACAGTTGTAGTTCGAGCCTTGATTATCTCTTATGAGCCGGGCTCCTTAGAGGACTACATCTTCCACAAGGCAATGCAGATCCAGCTGTGACCAGTCTGCAGGCACCCGAACAACTCCTATAAGGCAACGCAGTAGGGATCTACAGCTGAATGGGTTTTGAACTGATTCAAAACTAAACATTTCCGGTCAGTTCAGTAAAATGAAGTATTCCAACTAAAATCAAACAGAGCCAAACAAAAATATTTCATTTGAATTTTCCCAATTCAAAAACTGTCCACAAAATTTGAAATTTTCCCACAGAAAAATTTAATTTTGCTGAAACTGCATTTTTTGTTAGAAAATCATTCTGATGGGAAATTCCTGACCAGCCGTAGTTTGTATCCCATGTAAAAACCAGTCAGAATTGGTGTCTCTGGACGTAGACCCTGGGGAAGGGGGCAGACACATGGCACAACCTCCCCCATCTCCTTTGTGGCACCTTGTAGGCCCAGTCTAGTAGAGTAGAGCAGATCCTGTGAATCCCCAAGTGCAGGGCCTGCAAAGTTTCCTGGCTTTTATAAAAACGTACAAGATACGGGAGGAGTATCTTTAGGCCCCTCCCACGGCACGCACACCAAAGGGTCAGAAATAATCTGGCCCATTATGCTTATCAGGATCTTGTATTTTTTAAGTTCCATTGCCCCCTGCTTGAGACTGGAAGGGAGAGAAAGGGCTCTAGCAATGCAGATTCCTGTGATCTCCTTCTGCCATGTAATCAGAAGTGGCTCTGCACTTCTGATTACATGGCAGAATCATTCACAGTAATTGCTTCCTTTTCAATGGGAATGATGTAAAGGCAAATATCAAGGCCTTTGTCTGACAAAAGCAGAATACAGAGGGAAAATATGAAAATAGCAACTTACTTCAGCAATACAGAGAATATATTTTATACCGCAGTTTTTCTTTTTGTTAAATCATGACTCTCTAGTAAATGACATCCCAGAAGATATTTATCAAAGCAGGAAAGCACTAGAAAGAAGCACCCTGCATCACTTTAATATTTTTCCTTTTCTTCTGACATTTTCTTGCTTAGAGATCTAATTCCATTAAAAATGTACAGTTTTTGACTGGAAGACTTCTTCATCTTTCAGATGAATTTTAAAAGTACATAAGGTCTGTAGGGCAGCTTTTTTTAAGTGCAAATGAGGCACACGGTAGAATATTGTCTATGAGGCTTTTCAAATTATTTATATTCCTGCAGTGCTTTACTTTTCTCTTTCTGTGATAATGATGAGGAAGAAGTGAGGCTGCAGTACACCTTCTGTGGAGCGCTGTCAAACAACATTAGTCATATTTAATATCTGATACAGGAACTTCCTTTGGATCATCTCCATTTTTGTTGGATTTATTAGTAGTTGTCATGTCTATACCTTTGTATGATGCACACAGTAAACAGAAGAATTGCAAGTCGTTAGAGCTATGATTGTTCAGTGCAATACCCCATTATATGTGTGCCAACAAATGTGTCTTCAACATTCCTTCATTACACTTACTTTGTAGTACACATGAAGTTGCTCTAGGGATACTGATGGCTACGTGTATTTATATAGTATATTGACCTACAGCCATATCACCGTGTGCTATTCTCCTGTAACCTTCAAAAGCTAAACAGCATTGGGCCACATCAGTACTTACTTGATAGGCGTGCTTTATAGATCACCAAAGTGCTGCAGGAAGTGGTAATGACAGATGGCTGTCTTCTCTGACTCAGAATTGAACCACTGCCCCAGCATTGCGTTAGGGGACACTGTGCTGCTGGAGGTGTCATATTTCAGATGAGATATAGAATGGAGGTCCTGGCCATTTACAATCATTAAAGATGTCATTGCACGCTTGTAAGGTTTAGAGCTAACTGTGGTAACCATCGTGTCCTGGCCAAATTTCAATTTGGGTAATATACATTCTGCCTGCCTAAATTTCCCCAGGCAGTTTAAATTGCCTGTGTGTACTGGTGTTGTTAAAGTCACTTTCCGCCCCTTTATCTCTGATTCCATCATCCCCATATTTTGGGTCCACCCACTGGCTTCCTGTCTTTTAACTACACCAAAGCCAAATGCCTCATCTTCACGCAGCTATGTAACCTAGAGTACAGTGGTCACACTTTCTAATTTTGCCTTAGCTAGCTCTGTAACTTCACCTTGCTGTTTATATCCGTTACGTGGACTACTCAGAACTGCTGAAGGCACTGAGATAAAGGTCTGTAAGGGTCCCAGTCTGCTATGCTTAGTCACACTGAGTAATATCTCACTCAACCAGAGGAGCTCCTGCAGAATGAGGTACTATTTAGCATGAATCAATGGGTGGCAGAGGTGAGCGCTTCATTCTCTAATGCAACTGGCAAATTTTTAAACCTAACCTTTCTGTATTATCTTGCCTCCTCCTACGTCGCTGCTTTCATATTCCCCAACCCCATCCACCCGTTCTAAACCTCTAGCCTCACCATAGCATACTTTCTGTCATCCTGTTCCCAACACTGGGGCCCTCTTCCAGAGCTCAGCTTCACCCTTTCTCTTTCCTCCTTCAAATCCCCTCTTCAAACCACCGCTGCAACTGCCCACCTCTCCCTCCTCCCTTCATCTGGCATCCCAAGTCTTGTCTTGTGTCTCTCACCGAGGTCAGGACTGTGGCACTGAGTCACAGCCGTGCATCAGGGGGTGCTATGGAGTATTATGCCTCCGAAGCTACCTCAGGTGCAAGAGAGAGCGCTTACGCCACTGCATTCCTTTAAAGGGAGAGGCATACTCCCCCTCACACAGCAGCTTCCTGACAGTGCACTGCAGTGGGTGGGGGCAGTGGAACAATGGTTCCATCTACCGTACCTAGCCCATTAAAAGCACTGTGCACACTTACAGGGAGGAGGGTAGTGAGGAAGCAGCACTTTCCTGACCCAAACAGTGATTACATCAGCCATGCAAGGTTGGTGGAAAGCTCCTTACTCCTGATCCTCATTCTGTCCCCCTGCTGCACCGTTGCATAGTGTCTAAGTTGACTGACTAAATGTACTAAATGTGTAGATTTAATTTGAACACAATACAGCAAAATTCCAAATTGTCTCTATGATTCAGCAACACAATTACCATAGTCTCTCTCTCAGAGCTGTTGCAGGCATTTACTTTTCTGTTTGCTTACAAGGTGCAGAATCTAAACCTCATTTCTGGTCACCATTAAGACTGCCTTAAACCCAAATAACTAAAACCAACCTAAGTGACACAAAGCACAGCCTTAGAGATAAAAGGGAACCCTATACAATTTCTATAGCCTCTTGGTTGCCCCTTCGTATTTCAGCTTTGTGTTAGAGTCACAACTGAAGAGTCTCTGCATAATATCCACCTGCACCTTTCCCAACAAAGCATCTGCTTGTTTCACAGGCCAGTAGATGTGACTTTTGTCCCTCTGTTTCCTTCAAAGTTTAGCAGAATCTAAGAAAGTTGCCTTAGCAGTCAGTTCCTGGAGTGTTTTTTGGACTGGTGAATGGACCCTCCTTATTTTGTTTGGCTAATTGGCCCCAAGTCTGGAAAGAAACAAATCTGCTCCTTATTATACTTGCTTCCTTCTAATTTCCTTGCTGCCATGACGATCTGCCATTCATCACTAAAGTCAAACACTGTGAATATGATTGTTGCCTTTGTCCTTCACTGCCAGCTCAAAGCCCTCTTTAGAAGCCTGTAGGCTCTTCCTCTGGAAATTGGGTCATCTTCAGTGTTTATCCTGAGAGCATTCAATGATAGTTGATTAAGAAATACAATTAAATCCTCGCCCATTGGGACCCCCAGTCTCCGCATATGCTTATTCTTCCTGAAGTTCAGTCCTCAAGGTAAGGGCTTTGTTTTCTTGAATTGCTGCTGACTGCATTGTACTGCGTTGAGTTGTTTCTCCTCTCTGGCCCTTAAGCTGGCTTTCAACCTGCACTGGCACCTGGTCCAATAAGCGCATATGGTTTTCAACAGTGCTAAATCTAAGAAACAAGCCACTCTTATCAGGTTGCAACAAATCAGCCCATGGTGCAGAACGCAAGTCGTTTTGTGTCCCAGTCTCAGGGTTCTGTTGCGTGCCAGCCTCTGAACTGTGGTACATGATGGCATCTGCACTCCAGGTTGGTACGTTCCAAAGATGGCTTGTATCATTGCATCCGAAGTTGCACGGCAGGCAGTGACTGAAAAAGTGGCTTAGGAGTTCAACTTTGGGCTAGCAGGAGCTCTTCTCCCATATTTGCCTTCTGCGGGTTGCCTGGCTTTAATCCCTTCTCTCCTCCCCCACTCTTCCCCGCCCCCCACTCCATCCCCAGGTATTTTTGATAACATCTCTGCTAATAAGCTCTTGCAGTCCATCAACAAGTAAAGGCACAAGGTAAATAATTGAAGTCAGCAGTAACATATAGTTGAGACAGCACCTTTGCAATATGTAGAGGTGAGAGCTGACAATCCTTTGGAGAATCAGGACCAACATGCATGCTGCCATATGGTTCAGTACCCTATGGGATTTAATGGGAAGACCGTCAGCTGTTTTTCATTGCACTCTATTGGCAGGATGCATGACGCATGTGTCTCTTCATAGCTTACATACAAAACATCTAAAGACAATAGGTGAGATATTAGCAAAAGGAATAAATGGCCAAACCCCACAGGAAAAAAAAACAACTGCTGCTAAACAGCCTGGGGGCATAGGGGCAGGGAATAAACTCTATTTTACATTTGACATTCTACCTCAGGAAGCTGATTTAGAATGGAAATAATGCTAACAGTGAGAATCAGCTTCTTATATTCTTACAAGGTATTCCCTGCCTGAATCCTGTCAAGCAAAAAAGCTGCTTTAAAGCTCCCGTTGTCCCTATTACACTGGATAATTGTTATATGGATCTATATTTTTGTTGGTATTTCTACCATTTATAACAGCCTGAGGCGGGAAGGTGGGGAAGTGTGTTGCTTCTGCAAAATTGTCGTAGGAAGACTAGCCAGAGTATAAATGATACTGTTTTGGCTTGAAAGGGGTAAGCAGGTGTCTTAGGAGTCCCAAATGAGCTATGTGCAAGCTTGTACAAACAACCTCAGAATCATATCTGTTTGTGATTCACATAAATGGAGTTTAAACCATCTGAATTCCACAGTTCCCAGAATTCAGATGGCACACAATGGCCTATAATGAACAGCACCTGTGCTTACCTCAATTACTATAGAGAGCCACACAACAGCAAGAAGAGCTTTCAAGAATTTTTTTCCGATAATAGATTTAGTTATGTCTTTCATAATTGGATTCAAAAGCTCAAAATTTCATTTTGTAACTTGTTCATAAAATTTGTATGAAAAAGCCTGACATTTATTCAAAAGAAATACTCTATGAAGAAGAAATTGCAAAACAGCCAACTGCTGGTAACTAAGCAGCCAAATTATAGTCCAAGCACTTGGCAAATACACCGTCTTTTTTATTATTTCAGTAATTGAATTTCTGTTAAAGCATGGAGCATAATTTAACATCAGGATTTTATTTATAATACAATAGTGTTTCAGTAATAAATGCATTATTATTGTCACTTTTAATGGAGTCTTATGTATTCCCTCCGAGACTATGTGGCAGACTCTGAGACAGCCACTGCATCAGTGTTGTTTGTAGACAATTGAATTAATTGGAGACAGGGTCATTAACTCGACCTGAATACCTCTGATTGCTTCTGTAAATAAGGTTAGAGAGCAAATGGCTAATCTTTGTTGTCATTATAGATTCTTTTTACATTTTCACACTGCCTTGTGTATTGAGATCATTTTACTAAGCAGCTTCTCAGCTGTTGTCATATTTACAGTATAGTCTTGCATGGCATACAACCATAATTGTGTCACACTTACATTTCATTTCCCATATCTATATGAAACATGATACTAGAGAGAGACCTATGCCGAATCGCGGCTCATAAAAACCATCAGACCAACAAATTAATAAACCAAAATGAATAAACTATAGTATTAAATAAATAAATCAAATCACAATACTAAAGTTGATTTTGTTAGCGCTTACAAATTCGCTGCAAAGTACTTGGGGAAAGAATGAGATCAAGACACACACCCAGAAGATGTACGCATAGAGAACTTGATTTGCTATTCCCTATTCAAGGGGAAATCCCCACTGAAGGCAGTGAGAGCTTTTCCTGTGTAAGTTCATGTCCTAACACAGAAGAAATCCATTCATAACTTGTGGTAAAACTCTTCCTTACAGTAGTTGCATTTCCTCTGCATGGATTTTATTTTTATGGAATGATGCTAAACCCCCATCCAGTGAAAAAATAAAATCCCATTGAGAAACCCGTTGTTAATTTGTTGTTCATCATTGTTAATCCCATTGAGAAACCCGTTGTTAATTTGTTGTTACTCCGTTGTAACTGCAAGAGTGATTAGCTTCAGATACGTTTTGTAAATATGGTTATGGTATAGCAACTTAGTGAGATCCCTTTAAACATTCACTATAGTTTTATGGTCTCAGTAATTATTCATACCAGCGGAACAGGTTCTTATCCTGTGTATCCAATGTTTTATTTCCTTCTTTATTTTGTTAATGAAATAACCCCAGAAGATGTATCCCATATAAATGAATCACACAGAGGAATCATATGAGTCAGACATCTGAACGTTCTACATAGAGCTGGCTTGGCAGCGAGTTATGTTGTGCTAAGGTAACAGCTACAATAATGGTGATGAAAACACCCTAGGAGGTAGGTAGATATTTTTATAATACCCGTTCTGCAACTGGGTAAACTGAGACACAAAGAGGTTTAAAGCCGACTTTTTCAAACTTGGTTGCTTAATGTTAGGCACCTAAGCTAACATCTAGAGAAGGCAAGCAGGTGGATTTTCAGATGTGCGGAACACCTTCAACTTCTAATATAATCAGTGGTAGCTGCGTGTTCTCGCTATCTCTGAAAATTGGTACCTACCTCTAGATTTAGGTATTATCTGAGGCATCCAAGTTGGAAAATTTTGTTCTATGTGACTAGCCAGTAATCATGCAGTGAATCCAGTATTTAGGTGGAAATACAACCCAGGAGTCCGGATCTCCATATGCCATCACATTAATTAATCATTATTTAGATTTACGGAATAGAGTTAGTGGCAAAACGAGCTACACATTGTCATTTAAAGTATAGATAGAACAAATAGATGTTTGGAAAGGGAGAGCCAGTAAAGGATTGGAGTGCATTTTTCCATGTCCCAGCAAAATAAATGATGAATAAAATCTAAAAGGGCCAGGCAGACATGCTTCAGGAACAAGAGACGCCCTCAGTTTGAGCATGAGGACAGGTCAACACTGAACTCATGGATGCCAGCTCGTCATCACTGCAATATTTCGCCATATATTCAAAACACACTGCATCACAGATGCCGTCACCTTGTAATATGTATGGTATTTCCATGTATTGCATTTATTTTAAATTTATGTTCAGGATGGGCCTGAACCCTGAGCTGCACCATGTGTTGTTCAAAAGATGGATCCGAATGGCTGCTCTTGAGTCATCTGTAATCTACATCTGTAATCTATCAAAGATAGAGTCATCTGTAATCTACATCTGTAATCTATCAAAGAAACTGAGGAACCACCTGATCAGCATCCTATACAGCAAACAGGAAAACATCAAAAAAGAGCTCTCCAACCTGGAGACCTTCATTAATAACCAAACTTCCATAAAACCGGACTTCACTAAAATAAGACAGGAGATCTACAGCACTCACTTCACATCTCTACAAAGGAAAAAGGACTGTAAAGCTGTCTAAACTCCTACCTGACACATGGGGCCACAACCGTGGTACCCCTAACCCACCCAGCAATATTGTCAATCTATCCAACTACACGCTCAGCCAGAAGAAAAGTCTGTCCTATCTCGGGGACTCTCTTTCTGCCCTGCCACCCCCCCAACATGATACAGTTCTGTGGCGATCTGGAAGCCTACTTTCGCCGTCTGCGACTCAAAGAATACTTCCAGGACAACACTGAACAGTGCACCGATACACAGGTACCCACCCACCAAACAGCACAAGAAGAAGAACTCCACATGGACTCCTCCTGAGGGCCGAAATGACAGTCTGGACCTATAACATTGAATGCTTCCCGCCGACGTGCACAGGCAGAAATCGTGGAAAAACAACACACACTTGCCTCAATAACCTAAGTCGTGCAGAACGCAATGCCATCCACAGCCTCAGAAACCACCCTGACATTATCATCAAAGAGCTGATAAAGGAGGTGCTGTTGTCATCATGAACAGGTCTGACTACCAGAAGAGGCCGCCAGACAACTCTCCAATACCAAATTCTACAGGCCACTTCCCTCAGATCCCACTGAGGAATACACTAAGAACTGGACCATCTACTCAGGACACTCTCCTACACTAACACCCAGAACAAATCAGCATACCCCTTAAGCCCCGACCAGGGTTATTCTATCTACTACCCAAGATCCACAACCCGGAAATCCTGGACGCCCATCATCTCGGGCATTGGTACTCTCACTGAGGGACTGTCTGATATGTGGACTCTCTACTCAGACCCTATGCCACCAGCACTCCCAGCTATCTCCGTGACACCACTGATTTCCTGAGGAAACTACAACGCATTGGTCACCTCCCAGAAAACACCATCCTAGCCACCATGGATGTAGAGGCTCTCTACACAAACATCCCCACACACAGATGGAATACAAGCTGTTAGGAACAGTATCCCTGATGATGCCACAGCACAACTGGCTGCTGAGCTCTGTGCCTTTATACTCACACACACTATTTCAAGTTTGATGACAAATATATAACCTCCAGATCCAGTGGCACTGCTATGGGCACCCGCATGCCCCACAATACGCCAATATTTTTATGGCTGACCTGGAAACAACGCTTCCTCAGCTCTCGTCTACTCACGCCCCTTCTCTACCTACGCTACATTGATGACATCTTCATCATCTGGACCCATGGGAAGGAGACTCTAGAGAAAATTCCACCACGATTTCAACAACTTCCACCCACCATCAACCTCAGCCTGGACCAATCTACACAGGAGATCCACTTTCTAGACACCACGGTGCAAATAAGTGATGGTCACATTAACACCACTCTATATCAAAAAACCTACCAACCGCTACGCTACCTTCATGCTCCAGCTTCCATCCCGGCACATCACACGATCCATTGTCTACAGCCAAGCACTGAGGTACAACCGCATCTGCTCAACCCCTCAGACAGAGACCAACACCTACAAAATCTCCACCAAGCATTCTCAAAACTACAATACCCGCACGAGGAAATTAGGAAACAGATCAACAGAGCCAGACGTGTACCCAGAAGCCTCCTACTGCAAGACAAACCCCAAGAAAGAAACCAACAGGACTCCACTGGCCATCACTTACAGCCCCCAGCTAAAACCCTGCCAACGCATCATCAGGGATCTACAACCCATCCTGGACAATGATCCACACTTTCACGGATCTTGGGTGCAGGCCAATCCTTGCCCACAGACAACCTGCCAACCTGAAACGTATTCTCACCAGCAACTGCACACCGTACCATAGTAACTCTAGCTCAGGAACCAATCCATGCAACAAACCTCGATGCCAACTCTGCCACATATCTACACCAGCGACACCATCATAGACCTAACCAGATCAGCCATACCATCACTGGTTCATTCACCTGCACGTCCACCAATGTAATATACGCCATCATATCCAGCAATGCCCCTCTGCTATGTACATCGGCCAAACTGGACAGTCACTACGGAAAAGGATAAATGGACACAAATCAGATATCAGGAATGGCAATATACATAAAACCTGTAGGAGAGCACTTCAACCTCCCTGGCCACACTGTAGCAGACCTTTAAGGTGGCTATCCTGCAGCAAAAAACTTCAGGACCAGACTTCAAAGAGAAACTGCTGAGCTTCAGTTCATTGCAAATTTGACACTATCAGCTCTGGACTAAACAAAGACTGTGATGGCTTGCCAATTACAGAAACAGTTTCTCCTCCTTGGTTTTCAACACCTCTACTGCTAGAAACAGGGCCTCACGGCCCTCCCTGATTTGAACTAACCTCGTTATCTCTAGCTTGCTTGCTAGCATATATATACCTGCCTGGCTGGTAACTGTCGGAAATTTCCACTACCTGCGTCTGACGAAGTTGGGTATTCACCCACGAAACACGAAAGCTCACGCTCCAAAACGTCTGTTAGTCTATAAGGTGCCACAGGATTCTCTGCTGCTTTTACAGATCCAGACTAACACGGCTACCCCTCTGATACTTGTAATCTACATGATAAATCCTGATTTGCAATTCCAGGTTTTAAAAAAAAAAAACTCCTTTCACCTTCAAAACTATCATGTAAAACTTTCAGTTCCAGAACGCTGCCATGTGAAACTCCCCTTGCCAGTATGCTGGTACAAGGAATCACTTTCTATGCCAACTGATTCCTACAAACATTGCACTTCAGCCTGGGAAAATGTATGCGATGAATAGCACTCTGCAAACATTTCTTTTTGCTACACCAAACGAAGGCTGTGAGCCTCACATTTTCTCTCAGCTTCTTTTGAGTGACTCATTTATATGGGCAATATCATCTGACGATTGTTTCATTTTTAAAAATAAAGAAGGAAATAACAGACTGGATGTACAAGGTCATGATAACTTGTTCCAAGGGTATGAAGAACCATGTATTGCTTCTCAGATCCTCAATAACCGTTAGAGAGCTTCAAAACTGTGCAGAACAAGTCCTTGTGATACACAGAGTAATCTTGTTGGTGTGTGGGTGCATGTACATGCCCCTGTGTCCTGTCTTCCCCCAGTCTGCTTACACCCTGCAAAACAATTGAGGTCTGACATCTAGGGCAGAGACTTCTTAGTTTTGAGACCAAATCTCCGGATCTCCTTCCATCAGAATTCCCCTCGGGTTGTCATAGCAGCTTGGTGCCTGACTGTTCTATTCAGGTTAGCCCACCTTTGATTGTTTTGCTCTGCCTTCCATTTTTTGGAAGCTTTGGTTTTCTTTGGCCAGATTTTGAGCATTGAACCTAAGCTTGGGCTAATTTTGTTTCATTCTCTGTGACATCTGCAATACAGTTCAGATTGTGAGAAGGACAATCTATACATTAATACAGAACATAAATAAATAATTGTTTACTTTTTCCCAATTTCTCTTGCTGGCTGAGCCATACACCATCTCTGGCTTTCGTTATTAACAAGCCAGAGAACCCCCAAGTCTCAGATAACAGGCAGTTAACCACCGTGCTACGCTGGAGTATCAAAGATTGAAGCTGCCTTGGCAGATGTGTGAAAAGCACATTTGCCCCTTACTAAAGGCATGGTTATCACGTTAAAAACAATAAGAAGTTTGAGAGAGCATTCCCTTGCTTATTTTCTTCCATCTCCTCCGGTGGTCTAGGTCTCTGCAGGGTTTGCCCCCCTCCATGCATTCGAACTTTCATTATTGATGCAATAGCCACTCATTAGTCTGAAGAATAAATACATGAGTGATTTAGATGCATTCACTTGTGGGGAAAGAATGTCAGAATTCAGAAGGAAAACAGATTAACCAGTGGTTGTAATGACCAGGGTCAATGCAAATATAAATGAGCTAACCCATAGGCTGATCCAGGTATTTTGTTTTATATGAACTCATTGGGCACTGTATATTTTTGAAGTCTGTCAACATCCTAATGTCAAAACCCGACTCTGTCGTCAGATTTACAGAGCAATGGACTTTCTCTGTCTCCTGATTGGCTCCTTGGGGAATTTGCATGTTTGCTTTCTGTTCTTTTCTGGGCAGATTTTAACTAGCTCTGTTTTTTTTCATACCAGAGGACTGGCATTCCGGTTTCTTTCAGTCTGGATTAAAAATGCACACAGTGTCGTGGTTAGTACCGTGTATTACAGTAACACTTTTATAAGGCCTCCTGTGTTAAGACTGTTTTACTCCTGGCAACCACAATTAGTCTTTGCCTCTTAAATGAAAGGTGAGGTGGGATTGGGTTCAAGTCAGTTCCCAGTGTGCCTATGGGAATGTGATCCTTTTAGTTGTATTGTTTTACCTTCAGGGCTCAGTCACACAAGTTGGGCATCCTCAACTCCCAGTGATATCAGTGGCACATGAGGGTGCTCATCACCTTTCAGTGGGGATGGCCACTCTTTATCTTGCAAGATCTGGCCATTAATTTGGTGTTGATGGGAATGGCAAATATTAGCTGGTAGGCAAGATTTTCAGTCAGATAAGGTTACAGGATTAAAGATCCTGTATTTCCTTTGCTGTCATTCAAAATAACAGACTTAGAAAATTCTGTTTAAAATAGCTGAGCCTTTTGACTTAAAGGGTTTTCATGTAGAAGATTTAAGATGTCAGATTTAAACATGACACTGATAGTATTAGGCAAAGTATGGGAGCAGATTCTTGTAGTAACTGTCATTTTTTCTGACTGCTTATTAATAGTCTTTTGTGATTTATAGTGAATGTTGGGAAGGATATTCAGGTCTATTTATCATTGGCGGGAACATCCTTTTGTTCATAATGTGTATGGATGTCATAATTAGCAGTGGATGCAGCCAAAAGATTTAGCTCTGTTTTTAGTGTCACGTCCTTCAAGATGATCTTTAATTCAAAATAGCTTGAATACTTTTTTTTTATCAATCAAGTGATTTATTACGCAAATGAAAAAAAAATAATCAGCCATAAAAGTAGCTCATATTAGGCAAAAAACAGATTTCAGACTGATTAAAGGTTAATATGAAATATAGAGAAAATTTATTTTTTCACTCCAGTTTTAATTTGTCAGGAGAACTCCTTTGTTTCAACATTTGCTTAAATTAATATTTCACAAGACAGATTTCTCCTTGTTGAGAGACTTAATTCACATGTCCTGAAGTATAGTGTGTGTCCCTGCATCTGAAAAGAGGTCTGAATGTATCCGACAAATTCATGATTTGCATAGAAATACTGTTTTCTTTTTCAAAAAAGAAAACAGTATTTCAGAATGATTGCTCAGTATTGCTATTGGTGACTTCTTATGTATAATTAAGAGCAGTACCAGCGAAGTTAAGGTCTAATGTGTTTTCATTCATTTCTTTGTACTTCTGTGGCCCCTGTTATCAATAATATATATGTTCTTGACAATCATAAATGTATTTACTCTCACCACGTAAGTCGCCTATGAACAAAGAGAGGCCTGTTCTCCCCATTTCACAAAGGAGAACTGAAGAACAGAGCAGAAATATTTTGCCCGAGGTCACACAGGAAGTCTGTAGGAGAACCAGGAATTGAACCCAAGATTTTAAGTCCGCAGCCGATGCATAACCACAAGACCACGTTTCCCCACAAAGGCAGCATAATAATAATGTCACATTGAGGGAAGTGTGGCATTATTTATGCCTTAATTCCTTTAATATACAATTGCTAGCAACACTGTACAGTTGCATTCAGCCTCTGATCCTCCACTGCCTAGCACCTTGTATAGTCATTTACCTCTGTGCATAATGGGTTTAGAACTCTACCACTGTTACAAGTGTGTGGAAGATTCTGATGGTGGTAGTGTTTTACACCAACTTTGCTAAGGGCTCAATCCATCTTTGTGGCCAGGTTTACAACGGTCTCCCCCTTTCCCCATCCTGATAATAGCAAGGGTCCATTTTGGTCACTGCAGAGCTTATAGCAGTCTCAGGGGTTTTCTAAACAGTGACAGCTGCAACAACCTGCAAGGGGCTGACATATCCCCTACGGCATAGGAATGGCTACATTGGCTGTATGCCACCCAGAGATTCCCTATGGCGAGTAAATCTGCAGTAGGCTTCTGAAGTTATGTGCCACCAGAACAGTACAAAGAGGCCACTGCAAAGCACAGAGAATCTATGTAGTGTGAGTGACCATATGTGGTGTAAGGCAGTGCAGAAATCAGCACCTCACTCTCTAGCTTTATACAATTTCTGATTTTAAAAATGGTTTAAATATTGGAAGCATTCTATAGTGTACATTCCATTGCCAAATCATCCAACTTTCTCACACACTCTGCTTGTAGGTGTGAAAAGTATTTTCCCCCCATTTTTGCACACTTTTTTTAACCTTTTCCTGCCTTCGGGAAAACAAAAAAGAGAGAATTCAGAGGGGAAAAATCCCTACAAATTCAAAAACTGAAAATGGAAAACTGAAATTAAACCATTTTTCAAGGCAAATCAAAACAAAAGGTTTTGGTTTGTTTCAAAAAGTTGATTCAAACAGGGTTTGGGTGTTTATTTAATCAAAATTGCTGTTTCTAAGGAAAATTTTGTTGAAAACGTATTTTCCAATGGGAATATTTTTCAGTCAAAAATGTTGACCAGCTCTACATATTGTCTCCATAGTTGTCACTGTATATTTTGGATTTTTGCCTTCCTAAAGTGATTGAAAATCATAATCCACAGTGCAGTCAATAAATACAGAATTATTCCATTAGTATTTCCTTGGCACTAAGGCAGAATAGACACTTGGCCCCAGTTCTGTTAACACTGAGTCCTAGAAGCTCAGTTCCAATCCCAAATATATTTAACTGTATTAAAATGCATCATATGAAATCCAAAGCTGTTCCTATACATGCATGCATGGACAATTTAGCTGATTTTCAGTCTTATGCACCCAAGTTCAGGCAATATGCGACCGAAGTAGAATTAAGGTTTGCCATTATGTGTCTACCCCAAAAGGGGAAATGAAGGTACACTTCTAACACTGTCTTTGGGAGCCAAAAAATCTTACCATATTATAGGTGAAACCGCGTTATATCAAACTTGTTTTGATCCACCAGAGTGCGCAGTCCCGCACCCCCGGAGCTCTGCTTTACCGCGTTATATCCAAATTCATGTTATATCGGGTCACGTTATATCAGGGTAGAGGTGTATTTTCTCACAAACATGCTTGGATTCTTTGGTATAATAAGTGACTCATAGACTCATAGGTCAGAAGGGACCAATATGATCATCTAGTCTGACCTCCTGCACAAGGCAGGCCACAGAACCCTACCCATCCACTTTTATAACAACCCCTAACCCATGACTGAGTTATTGAAATCCTCAAAATTGTGGTTTGAAGACCTCAAGCTGCAGAGAATCCACCAGCAAGCCGCATTAAACCCCTGCTGACTCTCTATATTCACTTTAAATTATGAATTATTGTGTATGAATTAGAATATATACCTGTTGATTTACATAGAAGATCCACAGCAAACACTGAGGAAGAGAAATTAGATCTATGTATCAATATATACATCCAGTTTGATGTAGTGGAAATTTGTGTGTTGATATTTATATAATAAAATCGTCCCATTTGACGTTAATGTGTCATGGTGTGACAGCATTCTTGCTTTGCTAAATCCCAACGAAACAGTAGCACTTTGGGGCATCTAACAAATAATATCCATTGACACGTGAATTCAAGGATTTTGCATATTAAGAAGACTATATGGTATTATATTCTCAGGATCATATCACGCCTTCAAAATAGCTTCCCAGCCCTGAGGTTAGTGGGAGTTGCATGCACAAAGCAAGGATATGGGATGCAGAATTCCCTTATATATGTCAAGTATGTGTAAGAACAGTCTGGAAGGAGAGGGGGGAGCGGTTCTGATTGCAATAGTTCAAAACTCTTTTATGGTTGCCATTAGGACTGTGATATTAGAATTCACTTTCTTCTTTATTTGTTTGTATTTTCCCAGGTAATTTGATGTGTTGTATCTATACTTTTCATATAGGTATGATTAAAAGCCAGAACTCATCACAGACCAAAACTAAAACTAGCAGTAAGGTCTAGGTAAGAGTTGGCAGTAGGAGCAGTACTGTGGTTAAAGTCACATTGCAAATGTGTACACACAGTTCCACCTAGGATTTGTGGCTAATGTAATTCTTTATTGGAAGGCTTAACCTTGTTATGGATTCTTGGCAGCTTTTCCCTGCTCTATTCATTACTAATGCAATCTGTCAATCACTTTAGTTCTGCTTTGACATAGATTGTGGCTCACAGGAGTTAGTTCTGTCATTCTTTTTACTTCTTTCATCTTTACTATCTTTTTTATGGTCTTAAAAGCTGAAAGTACAAAAGATCCTTATGTATATGAATAAAAAAATTTTGTTTCAGTAACTCTATCAGCCTTGTTATAAACAGTCTTTGATTAAAACAGTTGCTTTTGAACACAATAAAATGAGAGTGTGACTTTTTACACTCCACATATTGTAAATTATCTTCCTCCTCAAAATAAATCAGAACTCATATTTGCATTACAGTGTTCAGGATTGATCCAGGCAGATCAGCTGCCACATCCTGAATAGCATATTATAGATGCCTTCCTTCTTCATGTTTTTTGGCTTGACAGAGGTGTCATAAATGATGTCTTCTTATGCACTAATGTTAGCTAAAGCAACAATTTCGACACCTTATTTCATTTCACTGAGGCTAGGTACTGATTAATACTTTAAAAGGGGCTTGAAACAGGTTTCAAATCCTGTGTCAGCCTGATCTTTGAAAGTTTAGATTTGAGTCCAGCCAGCTAGGCAGTAAATAATTTAATACTAACCAATGAGAAGGCAGTGAACAAATCATTCAGAGTGATCCGTCCTTTAAAAAAAAAATCTCATGGCTGCCATATATAAGTTTGGAGGTATAGACATGAGCAATTCATTGTAAAAATCATGACAGCTCCCTTTCAAATTAAAAAAGCGTATTACTTTCTGATAATGGGGCAGGAATAGAAATAAAATAAAACTTCATTATGGAACAGTTACAGTATTAAATTCTGACACTAAATATTAATCAGCAAGGTGTCTCAGTATTATCTACTGGCATATCCAAGGAAACTTTTTCTTAAACATTTGCACAGAATTCAGCCACACAAGTAACATCTGTGAGATTTGTGCGATTGTTCTCTACAGATAGACTTTTTGGGTGAAGATTCTGAAACTCTTACCCTGGTTAGTGGTTTACTCCTCAATCACTCCCACTAGAATGAAGTAGGGTAAATGGGAAGTGCTTAAAGAGTTATGGCAGTCCTCACTATGAGTAAGGGGATCATAATCTGGCCCATTATTACTGTATTATGATAGTGTCCAAAGGCCTCAACCAGGATTGGGGCCCATAAACATAGCAAGAGGTTGTTCTTGCCCCCAAGAGCTTATGGTTTAGATCAGTGGTAGGCAACCTGTGGCCCATGATCCGCACGTGACCCGAAAACAGGGTAATCCGCTGGTGGGCCGCCAGACAATTTGTTTACATTTGCACAGCCACCTGCAGCTCTCAGTGGTCAAGGTTTGCCGTTCCCAGCCAATGGGAGCTGTGGGAAGCGGCAGCCGGCATGTCCCATGGGCCGCAGGTTACCCACCACTGGTCTAACTAGACAAAGTCAGACAAAGGGTAGGAGAAGTATTATAATCCCCATTTTTGGAGCGGGAACTGAGGGGAGATTCTCTGATTCCAGTCCAGGGCCTTAAACCATAAGACCAGCCTTTCTCTCACATCTACAGTCTTCTTTTCTATACAAACATCTATCCTAATTCTTTTGTCAGAGGGGTAGCCGTGTTAGTCTGGATCTGTAAAAGCAGCAAAGAGTCCTGTGGCACCTTATAGACTAACAGACGTACTGGAGCATGAGCTTTCGTGGATGAATACCCACTTCATCAGATGCACCTTTGCTGCTTTTACTAATTCTTTTGGTTCAACTTTGCCAACAGTTAGGTCGCTTCCAAGACCAATGCTCCTTGTGAAAATGCATTGCTGGCATTGATGTACCATTGACTCCCTAGTCAAGTCCCATATACATTTTCCCACTTCCAGCAGCAATCTGTTTTTTCAGATATTTACATTTGATTTCACAGGGTATGACTGAACAAGTGGTCAGTTTATCACTCCTCTGGGATTCCTAAAAAAAATACTTTTGGTGAAGAAACCCATTGTAGAATCTCTAGTCAATTAGCTGTGGTCTACACTGAGGTGGGGAGCAATCTAAGTTACGCAACTTCAGCTATGTAAATAACATAGCTGAAGTTGACATATTTAGATCAACTTACCGTGGTGTCTTCACCGCGGTGAGTCACCTGCCGCTGCTCCCCCGTCGACTCTGCCTGTGCCTTTCGCAGCGCTAGAGTACAGGAGTCGAAGGGAGAGCGCTTGGGAGTCGATTTATCCCAACTAGACTAGACGCGATTAATCGATCCCCTGCTGGATTGATCACTGCCTGCCGATCTGGCGGGTAGTATAGACATACCCTTAGCTAAATTCTCTTCACAGGAGTTAATGCAGCTAAGTGTGATAGGTGAAAAATGTAGGCAGATGTCTTAGACATTGTTGCTCATTTTTGTCATTTGAGGAGTTTCAGTGCAGTAGTGTGAAGTTACACAATTGCTTTTTTAAAAGATAAATATATTAACACACTATAGAGTTGATTATTTCACATATTAGAGGTTAATGATTTTTAGAATCAGACATTATCTTGTTGTAACTACCAGGTTTAGTCTTGAAAGCCATTTATTAAAATATTAGAGTAAATGATGTGTTGAAAATAATATAAGAACAGTCTTGGTGAAAAAAGAATGCTTGAATTGCACATTTTCCATGCAGAATAGTAAGCTGTGCACATGATAACTCTGCTTCAATAGGTGTTTGGAAAATGAATTGGTGACTTTTGAGCACAGATGAAGTGGAAGTGGGAATTTAAAAATTTAAGCAGATCACCTATAGCACCAATTGCAGAGAAATAATGTTGGTGTTTTGGATTACTTTGCCGTAGCACCAGGATTGAAACCGCAGCTGTGGATTTTAAGGCCTGGTCTTAAGATAGCTGCATAGCTGCAACTTCCATTCAAGACAGGTTCAGCAACTCTCTGCCTTAGACCCTTGAGATCAACTGGTCCAGTAACCCACTTCTAGATGCTGGTGCCTGGTTTGCTCCATAGGGCCTTTTCTATCAGGTACTTTGTGCTCACCGCCACAATGCTGAGTATCAAGTTACACATGAGGTGTCATACACTCATACGCTGTAAAAATTTGTGGCAGGGAGTTTCCCCACATGCACCAACAAAGAGAAAACTAGATCATGGGGCTGGCGGGGGAGGAATGGATGAAAGCTGCTGGAGGCCAACAACAAAGATCAGTTTCCCTCCTACCTGATTCCAGAGTCCCTGTCTGTGTGCTTCATCCATTGACCACCTGTGTACACCCTATGCTTGCCAGCTGCTCTGGTAGGCAACCACAGATGTGTCCGTGATGGTCTGTGCCAGAAGATGGCGTCAGAGAGGTTGGGCCTGCTGTCAGCTACACTGTGGGTGTAACTCCAATGGCATTAGTCTCACTTAGAGCTGGAGCGAATGAATAGGTAGGGAATCAGGCCTGCAATGTGTAAGTAGCAATGACTAGGAGCATATACCTATAGCTCTGCCTCTGCTGTCATAAAGAGCCTCTTATCAGCACTGTGCCCGATGTGTCTGTTTCTTCACAGTAAACCCACTTCTGCAGTCACTTATCATGGTGCAAGCAGTTCACAATCTGCTTCCCTGCAAGGTGCAGCTAGAGTGCAGAGTATTGGGATAGGACAGGGGTCAGCGACCTTTCGCAAGTGCTGTGCCGAGTCTTCATTTATTCACTCTAATGTAGGATTTTGCGTGCTAGTAATACATTTTAACATTTTTAGAAGGCCTCTTTCTATAGGTCTATAGCATATAACTGAACTATTGTTGTATGTAAAGTAAATAAGGTTTTTAAAATGTTTAAGAAACTTCATTTAAAATTAAATTAAAATGCAGAGCCCCCTGACCGGTGGCCAGGACCCGGGCAGTGTGAGTGCCACTGAAAATCAGCTCGAGTGCCCCCTTTGGCACGTGTGCCATAGATTGCCTCCCCCTAGGATAGGATCATGTGGAAAGGAAGAATAAACTGAAAAATAGGACCAAGCACATTGTCCTGCTAACTTGAGAGGCACTCAACTGGGTCTTCAGAGAGCAGGGTTCAGTTCCAAGGCCAGAGATGTATGATACTTCCAGTATTTGCTTTTTCTGGTCACATTGAAAACTCTTTGGGGCAAGGACTGTCTCTCACTCTCTGTCTGCATAGCAGGTCCCTGGGGCCTACAATCACAAGCAATAGTAATTGACTGTCTTTTAGTTGCACGTGCTTTGCCCAGACCGTGTTTCATTCTTTTGTGCAGCAGCAGCATTTTTTTGTTGTTGTTGTTCCAATGAGACAGAAATGTAGTTTGTAAATATTCAGAGACAGAGGGAACACTCAGCATCTACTGGAAAATAACAACTCAGCGGCCCAAATACCAAAGCTTTCTGCTTCCTCTAGTCACTCTGAGGGCTTGCTTCCTGTTGATAAAATGCTTTAAATCAGTTTCAAACCTCATCCGGGCTGGCATTCTGAGGCTGGAACCTAACAACACAGCAAAGCTTGCTTTGCATTTCTCTTACAGATGCAAACCTCAGTTTGTTCAGTCCATACTCATGTGAGTCAGTCCCACTCAAGTAAGCCCTACTCCCTTGAGTAAATGTTTTCAGGATCAGCCCCAGAATCTTTATAGAAAACCACTTTCTAGGCTTAGAGCCAAAAGTGGCCTCAGGGAGAGATCAAACTAACCAATATTTTTTCACTGAAAGGCAGATTTTTATTTTTATTTTTTTTAAAAGGAACTATAATCTTTCCATTAAACTCATCTCGCCCTTGGAAATGAGGGGTTTTCCCCCCCATTCACTTGTGTGTGGAAGATCTGTATACCTTCTTCTCTTCTGCTGAACAGCATTATTAGAAGTTGATTGTGCATAGAGCTATATGCAAGATGTTCTTTATCTTTAGCTTTGTGAGATGTTAGGAGAGGCATTTCAGGTCTTATCTGATTGTGTGCATAAGTTTACTCTTAAACGCAAACTACATGATGAAAAGTGAATACGTTTACTTTAAAAAAATCTGGTTTGGTAATGATGTCTGCAGCATCAAACAGCCTGATGTAGCCAAGGCATAATCTGATTAGCCTATATTAAAGACAAATATGACCTCATTGTTGTTTTGTAAGAAAAACATTATTTTGAGTCTGTCCGGTCCCTTCTGCAAACTTGCCCAGCTAAATTATTCAGTAACGTTTCACCCATGAGATCTTCTCTGGGAACGGTGTGCAACAAGAAAGAAAATAAGGCCAGGTTGGGTCTGACATCTATTTCCATGGTTTTGTTCTTGCTCTTTGAGTTCCTTGTCACAGTTACAGACCTCACGTACATGTCTTAGATGTGCATGTACTGGCTACAGTATCTATTCACTTCCAAATACACTTCACAGTATAGGTTACGTTTAAAGGCCTGAATAATCTGAGATCCTGCTACTGAGAGACCAGCCTCTCCCATTTTGATCCATTGTAGGAGTTTTTATCCATTATATCAGATATAATGTAGAGTGAACTTTCCACTGCCATCAACAGAGCATTTCTAAGGTGTAGAGCACAGGCCTGAGACTCGGAAGACATAGACTATAATTCTGATTTGGCCATTGGCCAGCTGATTGACCTTGGACAAGTCATGTCAACGCCCTATGCCTCAGTTTCCCCATCTGTAAAATGGGGATAATGGTGCTTATCTCCTTGGTAATGCACTTTGATCTCTACAGAGGAAAAACACTAGATGAAAGCAAGGTATTATTATTATTTTATTTCATTTGCTCTATGTCATTCAGTCAGAACCATATTTGGGAACCCTAAGAGCACCACATAAAGCTTCCATATTTCCTCATAAATATAGCTGGCCACTCATACCAGCAGGTCAGAAAATTGTGAGGTTTCAACATTTGTTTCCATCCTGAATGGGGATGAAAAGTTGAAATACTGAAACTTTTCACAAAACAAAAAGTTCCAAAAATTTTCAATTCAGAAATGTCAATCCAAAACATTTTGACATTTTCAGATGGAAGTATTTATTATCACATGGACGTGTCAACATTTTGTGGTTTATTTTTATTTTTGGAGACTGAAAAATTTTGGTTTTCCAATTCGTTTTTGAGATTTTCATGGATTTGTCCCTTTTTCTCTCCCTTTTCTTACCTCATTTCCACTGGAAAGCAGGGGGAAAGGTAGAAAGTGTGATATGGTGGGAAAAACCTAGTTGTCACCCATTTTTACTGTTTCCCCCTTTTTGTAGTTGGAAAGCAGGTTTTTCCTCATATTCCAACACTTTGTTACTGTTTTCTGTATTTTACTAGTTAGAAAGCAGGGGAAAAAATTGAAAAATTAATCTTTGTCACAAGAGGGAAGTCCCCCTCCCCAAAACAAAATCCCAAAACTGAAAAGGAAAATTGGAATTTTGGAGTTTGCAAAAATTGAAATGAAGCACAAAGTGTCTAATTTCATTTTCAAATTCAGTAATGCCCAAAAAAGTCATTAAAAATGATCAAAATCACCATATTCCTAAAATTTTGATGTTGGTTAACCCATTATTTTTTTCTGATGGGTAAAAATGTTCTTGTGATTTTATTTTTTTTTTCACCGGATCTACTATTAATTTATTGGAGTGAAATTTCCTGGGTTGGGTTTGGTTTGGGTGGATTTTTATTTGGGTTTTTAAAAATATTTTTGTGCATTTAATGAGCAACTAAAGTTAGGGATCTGTCGCTACCCAAGTGGATAGTTTGTTTGATAATGAACCACAAAGCACCCAGATGTTTTGTCAGTGGACACCAGACACATTTGTAAATATAACAAAACTATTAAAATGGCAGGGCGGGTACCTGATCAGACTTTCATCCTGCATTTTTGGAACCTCCATTCTTAGGCCTCAGTTCAGCAAAGTACTTTTAGCGTGTTCTTAACTATAAGCATGGGCTTAAGTCACCTTGACTTCAATAGGAATAAGCACTTTTCCTGACTAGCGATGCTTTCCCAAATAAGGGCCAAAGTGAGTAAAGTTTGGTGCTCATACCTGGGTCATGACAAGTAAGAAACAGTTTGTTAATATTGTGATAAGTTCATGATCACTTAGGAATTTGATGGTTGCTGCTATACTGGAAACTGTGGCTACTCAAGCCTTAATGGCTATGTCAGGGATAGATGATTAGACCCTTCGGTTCCACAAAGCATCAATCTCTATCTCTAGATCCAAAGGAGAATCTGCACTAGCTATTAAAAAAGGAACTGTAATGCAAATCTGGACAGTTCTGATTTCATCCAACAGAGGGCAGTGGTGCACATACATGTTCATTTATTACATGCATCATTAAATTAGCCATGTTACTAGCATGCTTGAAACTTGCAAGTTACAACTTCATTTGGAATGCTTTTCTTTCCTGTCCAAGAAGGGCCCTTTTCATCTGCATAGTTCACTTGAGAGGTAATCATTAATGTTTAGATTAGAAAAGGAATCTCTTTAAGGTTGGGAGGGCATGTTGTGAGCAGACTTTTCCACTCCCACTAGTGGTGAGAGGGGTGGGGCATTGCAATGCTTAAAGAGATAATTACCTTCCCAGCCATGGGGTGACATATTGGATGTACAAACAGCTAAGTACATAGGTGGAAAGAGAAAGTAGGTTAGAAAGAGGGAAGAATTAAGGGGTAGATATGGCTGCCACTGAAGTCAGGGCAACATTTCCTCCGACTGTAGTGGAATGGAATCAGACAAAGAATTTTTATGGACCTCACCCAGTCCAAGTGCGTTGGTTACTGCATCTTTCTTGTCAGGGTTCCTCGTGTACTCACCTACACTAACCTGGTTTGGTTGGGGTCAGGGAGAGCACTTCCATACATGGCTAGAGTCCATGGAAAAAAGGAGACTAGAAAGCTAAGAGAGGGTAAAATAAGGGTTATCGCTCACAGAAAACTCCTAGGCTTGCAAAGATGTGTCTGTATGGGATTCACACATCATCTGATATATTAAGGTGAAGTATTGGATATCCATGAAGGAGTACTAGCAAATTGTGTCAGTTTTCAAGCATTTTGCTTTGTCAGCTTCACCAAATTTAAAATCAATCAGTTGCAGTATAGATCAGTTGAACAGACATAAAATCTTATGGTTATCTCTCTGACAACAATCTGAAAATTAAAAATGAATTTTTAAAGACTCTGATTGGCAAACTTCCATAATACTAAAAATGGGGTTCCTTTACACCCCTTGGTGTTAAAATAAATGCTGAAAAAGATGACACCGGAAGGTCTTTTCATAAATTGGAAGGGGAGTGGGGGAGTGCTGAAAAGTAAATGCTCTAGGAATGTTCATTTCCAACAGGAGCTCCATATCCTTACTACGCGGTCATAAGCAATGGTGGAAAAACCTACAAATAAAGACTCCGTGGAACCTCTGGAGGGTTGTCATAAATATGTAGCTTTTGTATCCTATGGTGTAAAACACTGAAAAGCATTCATTTAAAATAAAGCATTATGTCCAATATTAGTTGCCTAATGTCTCTCATTTGGACATCAATTATAAATGTACTGACAAAAAATGAAGAGACCATTTTTTGCATTTGTACATTATTTAAGTATGAGCGTTAGTTTTTGCAACCCTCACGCTAATAAGCTCAGCCTTGTGGCACTAAGATGTTTCTCATTGGGTTGTTGTTATTATTATTATTTATTATTAACAGCATCATAAATGTGTCCCATGAAGCATAAATCCAAAGTATTTACAAATGGTGGCTGGGTCTTTCAATCCTTACTGAGCAAAATTCCCGTATGAGACTTTTCAGAGTCAAAATGAAGTGAGTATGGAAAGTACCAAGGTCATCACCATCAGTTTTCCTAGGTTAGACTTTTAAAATAAAAATTGGTCAAATAGCAGATTCAACTGAACATCTCTCTTTCCCCACAGTGGCCTTCCTTTGCAGACAGCACACAATGCAGTTTTAGCACATTCCAGCGGAGGCTCTGGGAGCTCCAGTGAGTCTGAGAGCAGCTCCGAGTCTGATTCTGACAGCGAAAGCAGCTCCAGTGATAGTGAGTGTAACGAAGAGTCACGCAGCGCAACTCCGGAGGTAAAGCTGTGAATTCAAGCCCCTTCTCCCACCACACTCTCAGGAAAAAAGCCTTGTCACTGAAAGCCAAATCCTTTTATCCTTCAGAAAACATAGAAGTCCTATTCTGTTTACTGTTGCTTGCTTTCTTCTCCCTTTATGCTATCAAACACATGATCCACAAACTCATTTTAGCTTTGGGGAAAACCTTCTGGTCCACATTTCAGTTACTTCAGAGAAATATTTGGATTTTTGCCCAGTACCAGAGAAGATTTTATTGGCATAGCATTTGTCTGGGACTAAGGAAAGGCAACATGACAAAAAATACATCTTCAGGGACCTGGTTAACTTTTTCATTGTATTAAATTTCTCCAGGGCCACATTGTAAACTAGATAAGGAAGCCTAATTAACCATAAATACTGTAGTAATTGACCATAAATACTGTAGCAATAACCACTGGTTGACTGAGATAAAAAGGCTGTGTTAAAAATGTAATTGTGGTTTAAACTAAAATGCATTGCTTCTCTAAGATTTGTTCTCTGTCGTTCTTCGATCTAGCCTGAACCTCCCTCAACAAACAAGTGGCAGCTGGATAAATGGCTAAATAAAGTGAATCCCCATAACAAGACCATTATCAACAACCAAAATGAGACTCATAGTGAGAACAGTTCTCAGTCTCAAAGCAGCCAACAGACTGAAGGACAAAACAAAGGGAAGCTTAATAACAGTCTGCCCCAGACCGATTCCAAAGACAGGGCCATCCGTAGTCCCATCCGGGAGAAAGCCAAACCACGAGTTGCCCAGAAAACTCCAGAGGCAAAAAGCTCCAAGCAGAAGTCACCAGCTCATAATGAACCAACTTCACAAAGGACTCCTGGGAAAAAGCAACCCAAAAAGGTAGAAAGGACTTCCAGTGTAGAAGAGTATAACTGGCCCAAACCAAATAATACCAGCAACACTCCCAAAGAAAAAGATACACAGGAACCACCAGAGCAACCAAAGGTTCGCACAAAAGCAGCAGCTGGAAAGACAGCTCCAAGAAAAGAACCAAGGACTAGCACGGGACTTGCTTCTGAGAAGAAAAAGTACAGAGGCCCTAGCAAAACTATCCCCAAATCCCGTGAATTTATTGAAACCGATTCGTCTACTTCTGATTCAAACACAGACCAGGAAGAGAGCCTGCAGGCCAAAGTATTACCAGCTTTCAGTGGGCCTGCCAATGGCATTAAAGTAAAGGACTCCAGCAGCAACATCCTCAGTGTAAGTAGTTTAACTAGCAACAGCAGCAACACATCAATAGACCAGACCAGCAATGATTTAGAGGAACAACTCTTTTCACCGATCCCAATTGTGCAAAATGAACTTCTGTCCCCACTGAGGGAATATGAAGAACTCAAATCCCTCTGGGTGAAAATAGATCTTAGTTTACTCTCTAGAATACCTGGACAAGAGCCTTGTGAGACAGTGACTGTGAAAACTGAACCACGAGAGGCAAATGTGAAGCACAGGCGACAATCTCGAGAGTCCCCCACCGCAGCAGCTGAAAAGCCCTCCACAAAATCCAAAAGGAAGCACAAGGTAAGTAATTTTTGTAGTCCAAGGGAAACCACTCCATATCCGTGTGTCAGCTGGGTAGGTACCAGATCAAACCTTAGTAGGGTGATCAGATGTCCTGATTTTATAGGGACAGTCCCGATTTTTGGGTCTTTTTCTTATATAGGCTCCTGTTACCCCCCATCCCGATTTTTCACACTTGCTGTCTGGTCACCCTAAACCTCAGTCATCTGCATTTCTTCATATCTGCCCCAAAACCTCTCCGCAAAGATTTAATTGAAGAAACAATTCTATAGAGAGGTATCCGATTACTAAGACATGATTGTTTTTTTACAAAAGATGCTATACTGCATTTACCAGTGCATTGTGAATTTTCATCATAAACTATTTAAAACCAAACTCTAACTGTCAAAATCAGTGAACAATGTATATTTGGTAATGTGTCTTTTGTGCTTTTCCATTGTGGTTGCTCACTTTCCCATTCGTATTCAATGTTCAGTAATTTGCAGTGGGATTCCCAAGAACTAGTGCAAATTACTGAGGTTTGAGTGTAACCAGAAAACGTGACTTCTGTTTAGAAGGCAGGTTTTTATTGTCTGGAGAGTTACAAGCTGATTCACCACTGACTTAGGCACTGCTTCATTCAAGTCAATGGAGTTGTGCTGGCTTATGCCACTGGTGAATTCTGACTTTAAAAATATAATTTTGTTATATAAACAAATGTGATTTATAGAAATATGATTTGCTTAACTAGCTACTCCCCTTTGCAACTACCTGCAATGCCGAATATATTTTGACTTAAGGGACTATGTTTTATCATGTGTTTTATGTTATTTATGCCCAAGGGTACCCTGTCTTGTGGGATATGACAGTATGCTTCAAACTAAAATATGCTTTCAGAAAAGAAAGGAAGGTTTTATATCATAAATGAATTTTTGTAGAGGGATTTTCCAGCTGAAATGGTTATGCACTGGTCTCTCCGAGAAAAGACATCATTTAAGATTTTTATACCCCAAATTTTATAAATCATTGGAAATGTGACTTCAGCTGTCAGTTCTGTTGGCCTCCTGAACTGCATTAAAATACTGATTTAGAGTAGTCTGATGATAGAAGGAAGGAGTTAATACATGACAAAGGCTTGCAGCCCTTACTCGTGTGAATACTCACATTGACCTAAGTGGGAATAGTCATGAGTAAGGTCTGCAGGAGCTGAATCTCTGGTTTTACTCTGGCCTATGAATTAAAATTATGCAGAAAGAAAAGCATTTTGTGAATCTGTATTTTGTGTGCATGCACATGTGTGCTGGGGTTTATGCGAATAATACGTTAATAACTTGTAGAATTGCTGACTCAGTGGGGCGATAGGCAGGAAGAATCCTGGCCAGAAGAAGACTACAGTATTAGTAGCTAAACCTAGGGCTCAAGGAAAATGATGGGTTATCTAAAAGAGTTGGGGGAACCTCCTCACTGCATTAGCTGGGACTCTGGATCAGGAACTGCCATGACGGAAAGGTACACTCTCTGGGGTGCTTGGGCGTTCCGCCAGAATGAAAATACTCAGCTGAGTATTAAAATAGACCTTTCCCTTCCATTTTGGTTGTTGTATGCTCATCAGTATCGCTGCTCACAGTGACGCAGGAGGAAGCAAGTCAATTAGGGTTTGTGCTGCGCGTGTTTAAAACATGTCATGAAGAGGCTGATTTGGGTTTCGAAATCATTTTATTTAAAGATTTATTTAAGGCACAAGTGCATGAGCTTGAGAGACGGTATGAAGGTTCTAGTGATAGAGCAGTAATCAGCTTTACTTGTATCTTCTTAGTTCAGGCACTGAGGTCATGCCACAGGGAATCTGTCAAGGTAAATTTTGAAACATCTACCCCTTGCTAATCACTACCACTTTAGGGCTCAGGCTTGCAGCCTCTCAGTCATCTGAGTAATCCTTACTCATTAAAGTTGTCTCATTGACTTCAAGTATATTAATGAGTAAAAGATATTCATGTGAATAAGATTTTGCAGGCTCAGGTCCTCAGATTTTGATTATTTATTCATTATGATGCAATGCAGAAGCACACTATAGTAAAGTGAGGCATTTGCTTTACAATTATCCATCTGGGTTAGTTGTTATATAACGTAGTCATGTGTTTGCAACACAGATCACCACATTTAGGGCTTTTTTTTTTAGTTATGTTCACTTCTCTTAGATATCAGTATTTTAGCTGCTGCTACTACAGAGGAAATATGCTGAGATTCTTGACTTTCTCTTAATGATAAGGTGAGTTTGTGCTTAGATGCTGTATTTTTTAAGCTGTTCTTGTTCTGTTCAAGCAGTCTGAAAGCTTGGATACATTTGGTGAAACCAAGAAACAGCGTCTGGAGGACACCTCAGCCTCATGCCTGCTCCCACCATGTATTTCTCCAATACCTAATCACAGATTAACCAGCATTAAAGAGTAAGTATTTCTTACTACTGAACTGTGCTCTTCAAAAGCATTTGTTATGGAACTCTGTGAGAAAGCATGGATGTTGCCCAGTGGCTTGGTGTAGAGGGATCCGTGTTTTCTGAATGGACTTGAGCTATCCTTTTGCTGGGCTTGCAGAAACCACAATATCACCGAGGCACTGAAGTGTGGATATACACATGTATCCTGTCATCTCAGCCAAGTCCATGCTGCCCTGATTATCCCTACCCTGAACACCGGGAGTTTTCTACTGAAAAAGAAATCTGTTTTCTGAAGGCCAAATCTTCGTTTTACTGAAACCGACAGTGGTTTTGCCATTAACCTCAGTGGGATCAGGATTTGCCCCTTATAAATAGACATATATAAAATAAAATGATATTTTTGTTACAGAATTGTCTGATTCTAGTTATGGAACAAAGTCCTTATTCTAAATATGATTCCACCTCACCTATGGAGGAGTCCTGCCAAATGCCTAGTGGAGTCCTAGCATGTTAACCTCATACAATACAAAGCTAGTAGAAAGTACTTAACTTTAAGCAGCACTTTATTTTTGCAGGGTACATATAACCGTATAATTGGTGTCTCTCTGAAGTATTGCATTTTGTTTGAAATGGCTATAATGCATCAGCAATCAGGCACCGCATGAATGACATTTAATATTGTTATAATCACAGGATTAACACTCTGTAAATAGAGAGAAAGCCTATCAGTTTTGCGCTTTATTGGCTTCAGAGGTATAACTTCTGATTTCCACTGGTGCAAGCAAAGATTCAGGCCCAGAAAGTACATGATCTTTGGGAAAAGGTATCATAGTGGCAATATTTAAATTTATGAAGAAGTTCTGAAATTAATTTTTTAATTTGCATCTTTTAAAGCCATTATGAAGTCTACAGAGCAGATTATAATCTTATTTATACTGCTTTAGTTACAGAGTAACTCCACTTTGTCCAGATTTACACCACTGAAAATTAGATCAGAGTCTGATCCTCTATGTTGTTGAGTCTGGAAAAGGCAGATGATTTGCAAGTGATGGTGTGGTCCATAATATGTTGCACATTTAGTAAGCATCATGATGGGTGTTCCCAATTATCATTCCTAAAAATATGAGCTGAGATATATTGCAGAGGGAATCAAAAATTATCTATCCCCACCACTTCCATTATCCATTAAAAAAAAATTCTTTTCCTGTCTCAAATAAGCCCTAGGGATCCACCCCCAACCTGATGTTTCTTAATTTGAGCTTGTTTTCCAGGTCATTAATTTGATTCCTTACGGCTTTCAAGCCTTTGGTATTCTCGGTTAAAATATAATTGTGTCCATCGGTAGTTATTTCCATATGTTAGCATTTTCCCTCACCCACTGTGAATTGTGAACCAAAATTTTTGACTCCTTAGTCACTGACATGATTGAGGCCTGGATCACATCGAGTTCATTATTAATATTTTCCGAGTTCATTTTAAACAAATCCTGTGTTGTTTGATAATTCAGGTCTGCAACTCCCAGTGATGTTCAGTTGAATGTAGATCAACCCTAATCCCAAAACTAGGGGATTGAATGTGTAATGACAAATTTCTGCATAGCCCCAGATTATTTTTAAGCATTCAGGAGCAGTTCTATTTTCCATCAGGGATAAAGTACAAAAAATGAGTCCAATTAGTCATTTATTCAAAGATAAGGGGAAAATAACGTGGCAGTGGCAAAATAGTAAATGAGAGCCTTGTCACTTAAACCCCAAATTTTATTCCCAAAGGTTCTACATATTAATACAGTAGAGCCTTGATAATCTGTATTTAATTTTTGTGAGAACAATTGTGATATAGCAAGTAAAGCCCAATCCTACAGTCATGTCTGAGTGAATTAATCTTTGCCTGTATGCAGATCCCCATTGGGCATAGGGATCCACCCACACAGATCTGATTGAAGTATCAGGATCCAGAGGGTTATATTTTTGAAAGTATTTAGGTGCCTAGCAATGCAATAGGTGCCTACTAGGATTTTCAAGAGTGCGTAATTACCTTTAAACCTGGCCGTCAGTGAACAGAAACAACAGAACAAGCAACGGTACCATATCACAAAGACAGGTTTTTAGAAAGCCACATGCATCAATGTTTTGGCAAGTAAATGCCTAATTTGCACATGCTGTTTCCATAACTGCAGAAGTAAACTGGGTGTTTGCATTCTCAGATGGTCAGTTATGCACCTAATAACCACTTGCACACACAAATACCCCATTTTTATTATGCCGCCATAGTAATTGCATGAACAATTAGGTATCCATGTGCTTGTATATTCTCATACATAAGCCTTTTCTCAGATCTGAACCAAGATATACTATATATAATTATTTTAATAATTACAGTTCAATTTTAATTAATTCTAATATGTCATAATGTGCTAGCGAATGTATTTTTAGTAACATGAAATCTCCCTATTACACTAGGGGCTTGAAGTCAATGGGAGTCTTTCCGTTCACTTGTGGGTTTAGGGTCATTCCCTAGGATATTAAATCCTTCTGAAAAGTGGGAGGAGACAACCATTTTTTTTTTACTGTGAATTGTAAAGTTTGTAGGTTAGGGAGGATCGGATGCATTAATTTTATATATACTTGATGAAAATTGTATTAACTCCATCTTGGTTTTTCGTTTCAGGGCAGACAAATAACATTTTTTGTACAATCTTTCCTTATTAAGTCCACAGGGTAACAGAAGCAGAGAGGAGAGAGTATTTAGTGGTTCAGAAATTATCCCTGGAGTATAGGATCTCAAGTTGACCTAAATATCTGATTTCTAGAGGTTGCTTTGGACACTAAACATACAGAGCTTTTTTTTTTTAATGTAATAGATCAGCCAACCATTTAGCACTAGCAATTTTATTTTTCTTATTATTTTATTATCTTTGTTAATACAGTTATTTACTTGCAAGAGCAATTTTGCAGGTGTAATTAATTGCACATGCAGGTGATGGCAATTAATGTCTAACTACCTAATTTGTGGGCACAGTCCAGTTATTAGACAGCTACTTGCCAGCATTTGTACATGTGTAATGTCTCCAGCAGTTATTTGCAGATATGGGAGCCTGGTTTTCAAATTAAGCCCATACAGTCCAAACATTGCACAGCATCTAGCATTGTCTTAAGCAATCATTTTAGACTATTTCCAAGATTTTCAGGAAAGGTTTATTTGACCTTTAGTTAAAGATGCACCTGTACTAGGCAACATATATTTGCTGGTCCCTTGGGTAGTCACGACAGCTTTCATTATAGTGTTGTTCACAATAAAACTACCCTAGTACATCTGTGACAAAGACTTCAGCTTCATTCAGTTGCTGCCACATGGTCCTACCTAATGTGAGAATGACCTTTCCCTGCTAACCCCCTGCAGAAGATTAGATACACCATCAGTGTGAAGCATTTCTTTGGGGACAGGGAGAGTGGAAGGAAGGCAAAGCCAAGTGATTGGCATAGACAATGGCTTTGTCTCACTAATGGGCCAGAGATACTATAGCAGACTACGAGTGGATAAAGTAAGGGTAAAGAATGGCCGCTTGAAATTCAAGAGTAGATGAAAATTCTTCATCCTTCATATGCTGACTCCCATGTGGCTTGCTTCATACCCTACAATAAACAAGACTGAAAAAAACAGACAGGGAGACTTCTCATTCCTTGTTAATTGGCCTTCTCTGACACAAAGATTAAACCCTGCAGCCACAGGACCATCAGTTCTGCTTGTATTTTTTCATGCATTTTTACGTCTCTCACTTGATTATCAATATAATTTAACTAATGATGATGTCAGCAAATTAAATCATTGAGTCCAGGTGGTTATTGCAATAAATTCATTCAAAATTAGTGATTACCGCAATGAAAGACCAGTTTGTTAGCTCATTAACAGCCCAAAGCAAAGTGACACTCCAGTTAACTACTGTTAACAATTGATTTCACGGAGGTTATTATTAACATCATGAATCTGAAGTGGATAACATTGCTACAAAAGTTATCAATTTAATTTTCCTGAAACCTTGTATTTAAAGGGCAACTAAGGAAATGCATAACTGCATCTGGGGCTGAAACAGTCAAAGGGCTTTTGTTGTTTTAATTTTTATATAGAGATATGGAGAAAATATTCCTCTGTGTGTGTATAAATATAAAAAATAAACACACTCACACAGAGGAATATTTTTGGGGTGACTAGGTTGCGGCCCCGCCTCCCACAGAATGACTTGTATGCCACATCTGAGTAGCTGCACCTGTAACTGAGGTGCCCTTAACAGTTGAGGTGTGGGTGCAAAATTTTAGGCAATGCTCCCAAAATGGAGGCCAGCTCTCTGAAATATATACGAATGCTGGCCAAGAGAACAGGCAGCTATCCTAGCAGATGCTGCCTTTTCCAGCTACCCAACCACCAACGCTGAGCCTATTCTAGATGTCATTAACTTCCCCCTTAGTAGCAGCAACTGGGTAATGCTGGTTAGGGTGTTATGTGGCTGCCTAAGATTGCCCTCTTCCAAAAGTCATAGTAATAGACTCCACACTGCCTGAATTCCAACAGCTGGATTATGAAACTATGAAGGGAGGCTCTGAGTAACCTTGACATCCTAAAGCAGGGGCTGGATTAGGTTCTGAAGTGGGGGATTGACTGACCTTCAGTCTTTCTGCAAAAACGTTTGAAGTGGGCCCATCAAACCCAACTCCCTTTTCCCCAATAAAATGTTTACTGGGGAGAAGATGAGCCCCTCAGACTTCCCAATGTGGGGACAGGATCACAAACCCCGCCCTCACTTTTCTTTCATGAGTGGATTCCATTTCCTACCTACCTCCCAGGGCCCTGTTGGCGCGGGCACACACATGGATGGATCTTGGGTTAGGCCAGAACCACCAGTCTATCTCTTCACTCATAGTACGGTCCAGTGGATAGGAGGCTGGTCTAAGAATCAGGAGATGTGAGTGTCCTGCTTCTAGCCCTGCCACTAACTTGGTCTCACTGTGTGGCCTTCCTGTGTCCGGTTTCCCAACTGTACAGTGAGATAACAAATGTGTAGCTGAATGTTGTTATAACCTAGAACTGTGGTAATTCGTATAAGTTCCACATGAGATCGGAGGTCCCTTGTTCTGAAGAGCTTTCATATAATGAAGAGCTTTCAACAGGATAATTTTAGCCATACATTAATTGTACTGAAAATGCTTCTGAGTGGCAATGACAAATACAGTGTATCGGGTTTTTGTTTGATTATAATCTACTAAGGTTTCAAGAATATTAATACACTTTGGTATTATTAAAATTGACACAAAAGCCACAGTTAGAAAATGATTGAAATAGACACAATTATCATTAAAATTGGTAACATTGTGGAACACAGCCAGGCTGGAATAAGGAGGATGGTATTGAATATCACCAGATTGAGGAATTAGGCAGCTTGCATTGCTTGTTCCTCTCTGATTTGTTGCTTAGAGGTATTGTAAATCTATAATTCCTGACACTTACTGAAATTGACTAAGAGGGACACATACATTTTTGTTAACTTAATTTGCTATTGAAAATTGTACTCAATAATCATGAAAAGTAAATGACTCTGTAGTACAATATTAGTTGTCTGAGAAAAGATTAAAATTCAAGTAATCTTCATAGACTGGACTAGGACAGTAACTAAAATAAAAATCCATGACCAAATTAACATGTTAAACAGTCGGTGAGGGGGTTACATAGCTGCAGTTTTTACACTAGTGACCATTCTTCTATATAAAACAGACAATCAACCATAGCATCGTGTCAGCTTTCACGTTAAAAACATATTTATTTTCTAAACCAGGTTCATTCATTAACCAGTATTCGCTCAAGAGCTTTTGCCAGCTGCTCTGAATCATTTTCTGTAGTGGGGCACATCAGTTTTGCTCGTGCGGTGACATAATTTCATGTTATTGTTATGGTTATTATTTGGTAGCTGTTACAAACCATTTTGTTCATTCACATGCTGTACTGTGTGATAGATATTTGCTAAGAGCAGGCATATGGGCCCCAATGCAGCAATGCATTTAAAATGTTTATCTTTACACATGAGAATAGCCCCTTTAACCTCAAATAGGGCTACTCCTACCTATAAAGTTAAGCATCTGCTTAAGTGCTTTGGGGGATCAGGGTCCCTATGCATTCCATGATGACAACCGACTCAGTATAGCATTCCAAGTGTCCACAAATGTATTAAAACAGCCAAACAAAATAGTCCCCCCAAAACAAAAGCCCTTTGCCGTCATTGAAGAGGCAAAGAAGGCAAGAGTAGTTTTTATTCCTTCACTGGCCTCCTGCTACTCATAGTCATATGAGGGCAGAATCTGGCCTCCAGTTAAATAATATCAAGTGCTTGGTGATGTAGGGAATTTAAAAATACCCAAAGGCTTGTCCCACAACCACTTCTTGTCTGTGTCCCTGCAGTGGGAGTTCAGTTAAAAAGGTGACTAAGAAAAGAGAAGAGAAGTTGTTCCCTCCTCCGTTATCCCCGCTGCTGGATGAGCCAGCACACAGGCGGCACAGCAGTGACAACAGCTCCTTCAGCCAAGAGAACAGTGTCACAAACTCCTTGCAGACCAGCAGTTCTTCCTCTTCTTCTAAATTCGGAAAGAACGAGAACAAATCCTCTTCAAACCCCAAAGGAATCTGTGTAAGTAACTGGTCAGAGCGGCTGAAAGTGAACAAGATAAAACAAAAGTAACTAAGCTTTTTTCTGTTTGCTTCTCTCTTTTTTTTTAATATCTGTGTTTAAATCCTTCAGTAACCCCACTGAAGAGCGGCTAGGCGTGGAGCGCTCGAGAGCAGTACACAAGCTCCCTTGCAAGTTCCATTTTTAGATCGGTATTAAGCATCCATTTGACATTGTGTATAACTGACTAGAACACCTGTTCCCTCAGTTTTATAGGCTAGATTTACAGCAGTGGACTATCTGCAATTTCTCCTCCTGCCTGTGTAGTTTTAACCCCACACATAAAAAAAAAAAAATCTTTGATGAATTTTCTATAGTGTTAGCATATTTCTTATGACTAATATCCCCAAATTCTCAGCTGGTAATTAAGCTCTGTAGCTAAACTAAGCATTGCAGATTGAACTGACCTCCCAGTAAAAATCCAATGAAAAATTGCCTGTGTGTACACACTCAGGGACCAAATATCTGAGCACCTGCATTTCTACCACGACCTACCTCCTGATTTGCTTTTTTTCCTCATCTGCCTTCATCTGCTTTCCTCCTTCCCTTTGTTTGCTTTGATTTGGTTTCTGCCAACTCAAGACCTTTCTGACTGGGATACTACATAATACACAAAACTCTCTGTTGTGGAGTAGTTAGGGTTGTTACACCCACTAAATGCCTGACAGAAACCCACAATAGCAAAAAAATAACAAGTTAAGTTCCTAACTTTACAGAGCCTCTCGTCCTCCAGTCCCAGGCATACACATTCCCATACAGACCACGTGACACAATCTGAACTCTGCCCTGCTGTCGCCTGTATGGGTACACCCTTCTACCAGATTACTCTATCCCCCACCACTAGCAGTTGTTAGTGGTTGACTGTGGCAGGAGAAGACAGGTAGGTAAAGGAGCGTGTACAGAAGGAGTGATGAAAGGCTGGCATCCCTATAGTAGAGTGGTGGTTGCCATTCACGTTCCATGGTATAAGGTAGCTGAAATGACAAGGGGTGGATGGTTGTGAGTGAAGGAGAAAATGTTATGTGCTGCTAGGTGGCCTCACTTCCCATTTCCTTGCTTTTGTGTCAGGCATGTCCTATGTATAGCAGTGCTTCACACTTCACAGCAAAGTCTTTTGTGTGGGAGTTCCCTTGGTTTCTTGTCATGCTTAATTAGGGGTGGGCATTGAATGAGGGGTGTGGGGAGGGGAAGTGGAGACCTTAGAAGTGCAACAGGAGAATATTTTTTATCCATCAGCAGGTGCGCATGAGGCCTGCTCTGCTGTAGGATAAAATCTGACAGAAATCATCGCTCCTCCTTGGGAAGGTTTTATGTACGCCCAATCAGGTTTGAACTTACCATCAATCGAGTTTGCTTGCACTGGGCCCCATCAAACAGGCTTGTGTGCACCAATCTTTCTCCCTCCCTCCCTCTCCCCTCCTTTCAATCAAATAGTCAGGCTTGCATGTACTCAATCCCTAAGCATCAACCAACCAGACTTGCTCATGCCCAGCCCCTCTCGTCCTCCTCCTCTGAACCAGTCACACTTATGTGCACCTGGTCCCCATCAACCAGTGAGGCTTGTATGTGTCCATCACCCCCACATCCCATCAATCAGACTTCTGTGCACCCAGACTCTCCCATCTATCCGGCTTGCATACACATGGCCTCCATCAATCAGATTAGTTTACGTGCACAGTCCATAAACTTGAGCTGTTATGAGAATAACAGCTAAAAATGACCATAAATTCCACATTCTTTTAAAAATCTTCCCATTTGAGCAGTTCTCCTCAGGGGCCTCCTCTCTGCCAAGTTTTGTCTAGATTGGCAATGGGGTTTTTAAAAAATATTGGTCAACAGTGAAAAGTAGGGCTGCAAAGGAAACTTTTTAGCCAGTTTCAAAGGCTTCTTCTTTAACATCTATGAAAAGAAACAAAAAAAAGGTGTTTAGAAAATTCAAGGGACATGAAAATTAACCCTGTATGAATTTTCACAGCAATTGCATACCTCCTTTTAGAGAAAAATGATAATTTATACTTAATTTTAAGACCATTTTAGAAAGGACCTCTCTTTATGGAGTTTCCGTAATGAAAGATTTTCTTGTTTGCTTCCATTGCCTTTTGACTGTTGCAGAAATGGGTGTGTTTGGCCTCATTTTTCACAATTTCCCATGTCATCAAAGGTTGCCAACCTTGTATTGTAAAATGAAAACACTCAAGTTGCATTAGAATGTAAGTGACAATTCACTTTACCTTATTCTCTTGTCCCTATTGCTTTCTGATATCATATCACTTTATTTCAAACTGCCAGAGCAGTACACATGCCTTCCACCAAAATCAATGCCAAAATGAACTGCATATGTCAGCAAATAAGCAGTGCTATGTAAACCGCCGGGCTGTTTCCTCCCTCATTCCCAGCATCATCCATCAGATAGATGCTTGATTTATCCACTGAGTTGGTATCTCAAATATTCCCCCACTAAAACGTATTATAGGGCTTTTCCATAGTTCGTTGGTTAATCTGTAATTTAGTTCATCTAATTATAAACAGAGTTCACAAATGAATTCCAATTGCCTAGTCTAACTGCTTATGTTATATCTCTAGCTTGTAGAGATCTCTTTCCCCTTCCAACACTTTTAATAAGGGTCTCTAGCGAATAGTATTCTGTGGTATCGATGCTGACTTTACACCTTTCTGAAAGCATGTGTTAATGAGATCAGGCATGTGAGCAATATGTAATCACGGTGCTTAATCAGTCTAATGGGTTTGCAGTAGAAGGGAAAGCAGGGTGATTTGTGAGGTTCCTAAAATGTGAACAAGTATCTGAATTTTAACCTCAAGCTGTGCCACTGATGTGTTTTTCTTGTTTTGTTTCAGTGTTTTTAACACATAAAGGTGTTTTGGTCAAAGTTTAAGGAGTTAATGAAAATTCTCTTCCATAGGAGGAGGAATCTCGCCATAGACCAACAAACAGTCTCCTTGATACCAGCCATCTGGAAACAGACATCTGGTCTACAATGCCTACACTCTCCAATGGGAAACCCGAGTCTAGAAGACCTAAAATAACATTTGATGACATGTATGTAGTATTAAACAGTCCAAACATGTGGAGTAAGATTTTATCTAAATGTCTAATAATCCATTTGTGCTAAATATGAGTTATATGCTTGGGGTCTGAATCAACAGTCTTCACACAGGCAAAACAATGGGAGCTGTGCCTGTGACGTAAAGGCAGAATTGGGCCCTTAGCGGCAACATCAATACATGATGGTACATAGAGTTTTTCTCTTGACAAATGAATTTTTATCATTTATTAAGAGTTATTTGACAAATGTTTTCAGATTATAAATGTTGAACTCCAGGGTAATTCTTCCCTAATTTTTTATTTTAGCTTCTCTAATGGAAACTTGTTAGAGTTAATCGGTTTGAGTTATTTTGCCGTTTCCTGTATTCGGCACACATTAATGGTCCCCTTTGGGCTGCTGTTTTCCACAGCTAGCCATTTGTGTTCATCAGTCACATGCTCACTAAGCATATCATTACATTCAACGGCTTCGTATTAATATCAGAAAAAATTTAAACAAATAAGTGGGCATATTTGTCTATTAGAAATGGTCAGCATTCTTCTCAGATAACGTTTGCCCAACAGTAGGAAAACGTAGCCCTGAAGGAATTAAATCTGTCTCCTTAGGCTTCACAATGCAGACTATTACATGCAAGAGGCTAAGAAGCTAAAGCACAAAGCAGACGCACTGGTAAGTGTCCGTCCGTTTTCTGCCATTTTTTCAAGCACTGAAACTGTGTGTTTCTGAAGGGATCATCCAGTGTAAACTTATACACTGTGGGCTTCATCTAAAGACTATTGACTCCAAAAAGAGTATTTCTATTGACCTCAGTGGATTTTGGATCAGACTTCATATAAGCTGACCACAGCAAACCCAAGTCTGAACACTGTCCCTAACTCTTAACACAGTGTTCCTATTAAGATGGCCTGCGGAGCTGTGCAGAGAAAAGCAGTTTTGTTTACCAAAGGATTTCAAAACTGAAAATTTCAGAATTCTCCATGAAGGAAAATTCCAAGCGGAAATTCACTTTGGCTCAACTGAATCATTATGATATAATTGTATTATATTAGATGATGTATAATGTGATACAAATTTTTTAAAAGAAAGTAATCTTAAATGACGTTTCATTCTATAAAAGTTGAAAAAAAGACATTTTTATAATGGCAAATGTTTTTTCTGGTTTTCTTCCAAAACAAAATTCTCACAAAATCAGCCCAATTTGGTGAAGCATTTTGATTTAGATGGAGCTGCTTATTTTGATGGGCTATGGCTCCATCAAACTTTATCCGACCAGCTCTACAGTACGGCCATTGCACTGTAATGTAGATTTTTATCCTGTCTGCTGCAACTGGTACCGTGCAGCAGCTCCCTTACGCAGCCTTAGTAATATAGAATTCTCTTATTTCTTTAAGTAAAGTCACTGTAAAATAAAATTGAACCTGGCCTCTAAATTTCCCCCCACAAATCATATACAGGGACAACTAATAGTCTTTGGTGGCTAATTATCTATTTTAAGGGTAAAAACAATATTTTTCCTGCAAATCAGTTTATTTGACAGCAAAGAATCGTTCATTCCTGCAAATGACTGTGGTTGCAAACAAACAAAAAATGTAGCACCCATTGTTTAGGAATGTTACAGTTTTGGGGGTATGTGGCAGAGAGAGAAGGGATCAAGCTGCCAATTTCAGCTCCCCGTGTTCATTTTCCCAGTTCAGGGGCACGAAGCTGTTCAGCATGTTTCCTGCAGAGCTCAGGCTCAGGTTTTTGGCAACATCCCGTGATTGTCACTACGCCAGAAGTCAGACTTCCTGACGTGCCCATTTACAGAAGGTGGCCCACGCTGATCACTTAAGACTGACTCAGTAGAGCATGTTGAGTCAGAATGCTGACATCTATACACAGGGAAGGCTCACAGAAGCAGACTGACAACACCTCCTGCAGCTGATTGACCTTTAAGGAAAACACACATCGTTCTGGCATAAACCTGCCTGTTTTATGCTAGCAAATATTTACAGACTCAAGCTCATGATAGTCTCAACATGCTATGTCAATCCGCTTTTCTCCACAGCCTGATTGACTCAAGACAGTATTGACCTGTCTTCCATCTTCTTACCTTTGACCGTGTCTTGCAGAATTAGGGGTGTTCTCAAGCAGAACTAACATGAAAAGGCATGGCACATCATGTTGTGGCCCGCAGGCAGGCCTTTCATGTCACATGTAGTTTGACACCCCCAGTGCTCTGATCAGAGTGCCAGGCCAGCAGCTAGGGTATAAGTTGTTAGCAGCCACAAATGCCCACGAACTGTATATCTGCGTTTTCTTTCCACTACTTAGATCTTTTTTTTATTTTTTCATCAAATGCGGTTGCACACGTATTTCTCCAAGCAACTCATTTACCGTACAGTCCCGTGGCATTAGTTGTCCTACGGAAACAATTGCTTCCGGTTACTTTGTGCTGACACAGTGAAGCACGCCACGTGGAAAGATGTGGTGTTGTGCCTGGGAAGATAATGTGTGTGACCCCTGCAAGTGTCAGGAAATGTTAAGGAGATGTGGAAGCAATGCTGCTGTGCTTGCACAGAGAAGAGACTTCCAGCAAAAGTGAGGGTGCTTGAAATAATCTGAAATGGCCCACTGTAAACCCGTCATTGGCTGGAAGAGGGGCAAGGGATCCACTCATTTATGATTAGGCACACTGCCATCAGAACAAATGACTCCACAGAGCGTAAAACATGCCCAAGATAATGGGCCTAATTGTGCTCTCCTTTGCACCATCAATAAACTAGAGAAATGTTATTGACTTCATTGGAATTACCCTGGATTTACACTGCTGTTTGTGAGAGCAGAATTTGGTCCCATGGCTTTATCGTCATTGATTAAGAGGATGTGCCTTTGCTACGTCAGCTTAAAGCTACAATAATTTTCTGTAATATATAGAAAACTAGCTTCCAAAGAACACTCAAAAGAAGGTTTTGCCTCAGGTAAAACAAAGAAAGTGATTGGTGGAAAAGAGAGAGGAATGAAATGAGGTCTGCATTCTCTTTTGACTGTTCAGAGGGTACTGTAGAATAAGTGTAACCCGCTGGTGAAGGTGTTTTATGTCCCCTTCTGTGCCAATCCACAGAGAATATGAGTCGTTACAATCTGCAGCTACGAAGTCTTAAGCTGTAGCATCTCATTCTGTTAACTCTGGAGATCCCTGGTTCATTCCCCTTGGTGTCAGCCAAGAGGGCATCTGTCACATAAGCACACACAGAACAAGCTTTTGTTGCCAGATTGAATTCTGTGCAATTAGAGCAATAGGGTAAAAATCTACATGAAAATAGAGAGCATGGAATGTGTCTGGTGAGGAGAGCTACTAAATGGTAGCAGCAGAGTAAAATATGCCATTATAAAGCTCTATTTTAATCTATTGTTATAATCAGCTGCCATTTTGTGAATAGAAAACGTGTGCAGGTATATTGAAAATATTTTGATAGAGACATACAAAGACATTTTTGAAGACTTCAGTTTTATTGATTCTTTTATATTAAATACCATATTAGTGAAAGTCTTACATCCACCTATCAGAAACTGAAAATGTTAAATACTATTATAAAATACTTACTATAAAAGTGTCATATATAATATTCATTACACATAAAAAAGAAATCAGTATGTCTAAGTCAGTTTAATCACAACCATTATCAGGGCTAAAAACCTTTTTGCAATCAAATTCTAGTAAAATAAAATATTTAGCGGTGCTATATTTTTTTACTTTTGTAATGCTATTTCAGGGTGTGATTTGCAAGATAAGTGATGAGATTTTGGAGTGGAAGGAAGGAGAGTCAACAATCACAAAGGAATGTCACATTTTCCTGACAAGTGACATAGATTTGTTACTTACCTCTCGCAGACTGGCATTCAAACTTAGTCCCTAGTATATCAAAGGAGCAACATGGATTTTTTAAAGACTGTACTGAGTCTCACCCTCAGCTGGGATAAATCGGTGTAGCTCCATTGAAGTCAACAGACCTCCACTTTTTTACACTTGCAGAGGAATTGGCCCTATGTTATCTGTCCAGCTTGGTGAAAACATGACCTGGCTTTAATTCTTTAATATATGCATTTTTAATGTCAATGTTGCTTTGTATACATTGTGTTCTATCTAGCTGGAAATAAAAGCTGAAGCATCATCTTGATGGTTTCATCTTCCTATTTCAGTTGGAGAAGTTCGGCAAGGCAGTGAATTATGCTGATGCTGCTCTCTCCTTCATTGAGTGCGGGAATGCTATGGAGCGAGATCCATTAGAAGCTAAATCTCCATACACCATGTACTCAGAGACTGTGGAACTCATCAGGTTAATGTCCTTTCTGTGATCATTTTCATAATCTCATTTCAGTCATAATTAGAACCTGCTCTGTTTTAAAAAATATCATTTCAACATATTAATGATTTGTCCAAGGCATCTTCATCTCAGAAGTCATCATAATTAGTTCTTGCATTTTATTAATGTCATGGAAAATTTATAATTGATGGACACTGCTTTTATAAATTATCCTCTTTAGAGGTTATAATGTGAGTCTTATAATTTGCAATATTCATAAAATTAAAATTGAAATGTAGTGGGTGGAAGTAAAGTATAGTAATTTCATCGTTTGGCAATGACTCTTGTCTTTTAAAAGGTGTAGTTTTATAATTCAAAACATTAAAATGAGTCGATCAAGATTTCTATTCTAATCTCTGTTTTTGCAGAGGTTTATAACTTGGCTGTAAAAAATTGTTCCAGGCCGTAACTTGGTATATACGGTCGCATCCAGAGAGAAACTTTTGCACATGTATATCTAGACAAACAGAAAGTGGTTGGTTGGGGTTTTTTTTAATGTTAAAGGAATATAAAAAGCCACTGAAATTCACTGAGTTAATTTTTTTAAATGTAATTTTTCAGTACAGAACATAAGAGATTTTGCCTAATATTAAAATGCCTGAGTTAGTATTTGAAAATCAGCGCCTGTTTTCTATAGCTACCCTAAAGGGTCGACTCCATAGAATTTACTCTATAAAATAACTAATGGGCCAAATTTTGCTCACTTTACCCACAGATAATCTCATTGAAATCCATAGGATTAAATTTAATTGTGATTAAAGCAATCAGGATTTTGCCCATTTGCTCTCATTCCCCTCTGGCTCTCATCATTTTTACACTGGTATAACACCGTTAACTTTAGGGGGATTACTCCTAATTTCCACCAGTGGGGGGAAAAAAAGCAGAATCAGGCCAAGTGTTTGTTTTGATAGGACTTGTTTATATGAGAGACTCTAATGTGTCAGATTAGTTACTAGAGTCTATCAAAAAAATGCATGTTTTACATTTTGAAGGAGGAGATATTTACATAATAAAATGTATCAGATCTGAGGAAGCTGTTACTCTCGGGTAAATAATAAGCCTTTTAAGTTTTTTAAAATATGTATTTACATACAACACTTGTTAAAAAGAAGAACAATAAAAGAGATTATGCCACAAAAATGATGTTCACACAACATTTAGGATCGGAATTAAACCCTGAAGAACAGTGAAATTAAGAATTAAGGCTATACCAGTCTTTCCCTTCCATTCCATTGTGCCTGCATCTTAACTGTGGGTCACTTAATATAGTCTATGTGCTACAATACATAAGCACAAAACGGTGTAAGAAAGTAAACAGTAACGTTATCTTTTCTTCAAGCGGCATGAGAGTGCTATGTCAGGGAAGGGGTGTGGCCTAATGGAGAGAGCCCTGGACCAGGACTCAGGAGAGCTGGATTATATTCCTGGCTCTGCCACTAGCCTGCTGGGTGGCCCTGAGCAAATCTATTCTGTTGCCCATCGGTAAAATGATGGTAATCTAACTGATTTCCTTTGTAAAGCACATAGAGATCTAGCGATGAAACGTGCTATATCGGAAGTATTGTAATTGTTGATAAGTAGCCTGCATGTTTTGGAGGAGTGTGAAGCAAAGCTGAGTGGTTCTGTCTGCCTAGCTTAGGGTTTTTCTATAGCACGCTTCACCCTAGTGTCTAAGGGTTTGTCCTGTGCATGTTGAAGGCAATGGCAAAGCGTCGATTGACTCTAATAGTGCAGGATCAGAACCTGTCTTCTGTGCAAGTAAATTAGACCTCCATACTGATGTCTACAGTTGACGTCATAGACTAGGAATTTTGTTCTTCACCCTTTCCAGTTTCTGGGAGCCATCCTGACATCTCTCCCAAAAAGAGGATATGCTTAGAGCCACTGGTAAATGTTGTATTTATATACATTTTTAAAGCAACACCACCCTTGTGATGATTGGGGTTGATCATGAACCATTTGATGAAATTCAATTTCTGTTGCCTGTGCGAGGCAGGAGGTCAGATTAGTTGATATAATAGTCGCTTTTGGCCTTCAAATATATGAAGCTATGAATGACAGATGGTTCCACTAGTAAGAAAACTAAACCCCTTCTCATCTGCTCGTGATTCACCAGAACTCTAAAAGATTCACACTATATGATTCTTCACAAAATAAGAGAGTTGGTGGATTCTGGAGCAGTGAGCACTGATGATTTAACAATATAATGTGAGTTTCAGTAAGCTGCATAGGGCCTGATTTTCAAAAATGCATGTGCAAAATGGTGCATGCTGGAGTTGAGCCTAATTTGCACATGCAGTTACCATAACTGTAAGCATGGTCACTTGCACATACCAATACATGCTTTACATATGCCACAGGTGGAACGGTGCAAATTAGGTGTGAAATTGTATGTGTGCCTTTTTTAAAAAAGTGGCCCTTAATGTAACTTGAACACCAATTTGTTGGATGCTGTATAGAAGAGACTTATATTACTTTTCCCCATCACGATGCTGTCTACAGGCAGACTCTTGTTCTATCTATTCCAGTCATTTTAACTGCTCTGAGATGTGGGTATCTGCAGCAGTCATTTATTTGCAAAAACAAGTGGAGCATCACGGTGACTCAGAATGTCAGAGATCTGACTCTCAGAGGTGCATAGACTAATTGTAACACTAAAATCACTAGCTTAATGCTGCAAATCCTGAAGAGGAACACATCTCTGTATTTGCCCACGTTCATTCAATGTGACTGGAGCAATAACAAAGAGCATGCTAGACAGAATGCTAAGGAGCTAAAGGGTGCCTTGCTAGAAGAGCATGTGGGGACATGATGACAGGGGTGGCAGCAGGAGAGCAGTGCAGCCTGCCACTCCATTACCTCCTTGTAAATGAGAACTCATCAAGACTGCCTGGATACCTTAAAACTTTCTTACGCAACACTGAACCCTATTACTTATTCTAACACAAGTACCTGTGAAATTGCATTAAGGCTCAGAACAATGATTTTATGTGATGAATTGATTTTCGAGAGACTAAATGCATGGAATGGAGTGTGCTCCGTTAAAGCAACTTTAAAAACCAGGAGGGGGGAATGCTCAACCTTTTAGCACCCAAATGTTGGACGGCAGCAATTAAATAGAAAGGAAAGACAAAATATACAAGCATCATAAATTAATAGGGCTGGGAACTTAAAAAGCTATGAACATGACCTTGCCTTTATTTAATACCACTTCATATATAAATATTTTAAAGACGTTGCAGAGACATTTTTGAGTGGGATTTGGAAGGTGTTATTCAAACCCCACGCTTTTAAATGTAAAACCTAGCTGTAGATTATTTTCCTCTTCAGTGCAAACAGGACTGAGACCTTACATTTTTGGCCGGCATTCATTGCAAACTAACACAGTGCTTGTCACCCCACAGTGCTGGCTGCAATGTTATTTTGGCAGCATTAACGCACTCCACAATAATTCACCTCATTGGCCCAGAAAATGGGCTGATGATTTGCTTTAGTCCTCCAAACTTTAAGTGTTGCTTTCTGTTGAATGTTACACTCATCCCATTACTGTAAAACATTGTGGTGATTATTTATTGTAGTTTTAGAAGTGGATCTAGTTATTTCTCAGAGTGTCACCAATTTTCCTCGAAGCATCTTAATGCCCAATTTCCTGTTTTCCTCCTCTTTCTTACAAGGTATGCAATGAGACTCAAGAATTTCACAGGCTCATGTGCCACGGAAGGAGACAAGAAACTAGCAGTTTTATGGTGAGTCCCATTGCAACAATGTGGAAACAGCTAAAATCCTAGAGGACTTTAAAATTACTGAATTACTTAAGCAGCTTACACGAGATCTTTATTCTTGTTTTCCATTAAACTATTAAAGGATAACAAATGGATTTCTTCAGCAGCTGACTAAACATTTATTTGTCTAATTTGTACTGTTCTCAAGTTAGGATTTTAATGCTTTCGTGCATTTTTTTTCTCCATTTGCTTATGTTTCTCAATCTAACCTTGGAAGAGAGACTGCAAAATATAGATCAGCATTTGTTTTATAGTTTATAGGTTTCATTGAGCAATGGAATTAATACAATCCTTTCCTAAATACCGCAGCTACCGATGCTTATCACTCCTCTACTTGAGAATGTTTAAACTAAAGAAAGACCATGCTATGAAGTACTCCAGATCTCTGATGGAATATTTTAAGGTAATCTTTAGTCTGTTTAATTTATGCTGATACAGAATGACTTTCATCCCAGCACTGAGGGCTCATGCAACTCTCACTGCACCACATAAGCCCCACCTTTAACCTCTGCAATGGGAGATGTGGGCAGGATACTTGTGAGGAGCGAATGGAAATGATCCTGTGTTAAAACCTACAGCCATGCTCTGACCAACGTACTGATTCTGGCCTGATTCAGATCTCATTTTCCCCACTTCTGCACTTGACAACTCCCTGCAACTTTAATGGCTTTGTTCCTTGGTCAGCACCTCATCCAGAGCCCTCTGAAGTCATGAGGAGCCTTTCTGTTGACTTCATTGGGCTTAGACCCTACATTCACTGGCCTAGAACCTTCCATGGAATGTATTCCTACTTACTTCAAACTCATTCCGTGTTGAATTTAGGCTACTGGCTCTTGGGGAAAAAACAGTCTGGCTCTGAAGGAAAATTTTGATTGTTTATATTTTACAGTAAACCATTATTTTTTAAACATTTCTTTCTAAGAAAAGGCTTTGAGCCTGATTCTCTTTTAGAAAAAGGCCACTTTACCGTGCTCAAGTTGTGTAAAGGGAATTTAAGGTGCATGTAAATATAATTTACTCTCACTTTAAGACCCCTTGACTCTGCCAGAGCGAAGTGGATTTAAAGTAAATAAGAATCAGGACCATATTTTGAGCAGCAGTTAAAAAATCTCAGAAGTGTTTTTCTAGCGCTTCAAATTGAATGACACAAAAGAGAGACTTCATCTCGTGAAGGTGCTGTGCACTAGTGTAAAATTGGGTAAATGTGCACTAGAAACAGGCTTGAACTGTGTGTGAATTGTATGTTCAGGCTCTCTTTGTATTCAAAGTCTAGGAGACTCACATTTAAGAAAGGAAAATGTTGACAAAATACTATTTTCCTATTGCTACGTTATGCTCTCTGTCTTTTATCTTTGCCACAAAGAAGCCATGGTTCAAAGGTTTTCAATAGGGCAGCTGGGGGAATGCAAAGCCTTTTGTTAAATGGGTTGGGCCTTTAAACAGAGCTGTTGTTCAAACTGAAGTTTTGCACACTTTTCAATGTGGAAGGTGACTCACTAGGTCTTAGGGTGACCAGACAGCAAGTGTGAAAAATTGGGATGGGGTAGGGGAGTAATAGGCACCTATATAAGAAAAAGTCCCGAATATCGTGACTGTCCCTATAAAATTGGGACATCTGGTCACCCTACTAGGCCTGCACTACAGGGACCAGGTTGGGAATTTTTCGACAAAACTTTTTTTCATCAGAAAATACAGATTTATCAAAACCAAAACTGTTTGCAAGACAGGGTCAGTTTAGACAAATTCACTATTTAAAAAACAAAGAAAAAAAATTCAGTAGTGTCAGAATGTCTCATGTTGATATTTTACCAAAAAAAGTTCAGTTTTTCAGGTCAAAACAACTTTTTGAATTGAAATTTAAGTTAATTTATGTTTTAAAATTTTTAAAAAACTAAAAAGTCAAACTCAAAATGTCATGTTTTAAAATCAACAAAACGACATTTGAGATTTTTTTTTTCTTTTCGTCCTGATTTGGGATAAGAAAATTTTTCAAAATCTCAAAAACTCTCATGGGATGGGAAAACTGTTTTCTACTCAGCTCTAACCCACAGCACTCTCCTGATGTTCAGGAGAACTAATGTCAAAGCTGCTTTTTCATTGTTTGAAGTTCTTCCAGATTATTTCAGTGATTCCTCTTCTTTACATGTGTGGACATGCACACAGATATGCAGTACACACACCATCTAATCCAAGCCATTCCATTCTGGGTTGACATGTTTAAGGAAATGCAAAGACCACACAAACAAACCAGTGTTTTCTGTTGGATAGTATTATATAGTTTGGTCAATATTTTCTGAAAGCTATGGTTGAGGAGTGAGAAGAATAAGATCTTATTCCTGGCTACCACTTACTCTCTTTGTGACCTTGAACCTCACATGCAAAATGAGTATGAAAGTAATCAAGTGGATATACTAATAATAATAATTCAAACACTTCACAAAGGTGAAGTGAAATAATTGAATTTTCAGAATGCCTTTTGAAATCTTTTCAGGAAAAGCGCTATATACAGTCACTATATAGAGAGGCAACTTGTTACTCACCTTAGATAACTAAGGCCCTGATTCAACCACCCTTAATGGGAATTGTTGCTGAAAAAGATACTATCCGATCTGAGTAAAGCTAGCCAAGTCTGGGCTTTACCTTTTGTTTGCTTGTGGTAGCACCCGCAATATGCTAGGTACTGTGCCAACACAAAAGAGAGAATGGGTAGGGAAGGTGTGTGTTATACACACTATAAACGCAAGGGAATTCACTCATATCCCTACAATCAGACTCTTCCTCCCCTCATGTTGTACATTCACCTATAATATATGAGATCCCCTAATTCCAAACATCAAACCCCAAGTTTCCTTTGTCTGATGAAAAGTGTGTAGATCCCCCTGAAGGTGGAAAGCCTTTGAAGAGCTTACTTTGCAGAATAAATTTTAGATAAGGATAATTAAACCACTTCTTTATGAACTGCATCTGATTTTACTGGAGTTTTGGTATATCGAGTCTTTTATCAAGTGACTTTCACGCTCCTGATTGGAGCCTACTAATTATTCAACCAGCTATTTTATTATGCACCTGTAATGTTGGGCTGATATTCTGTATGCACCAGAGCTCTTACAGCTAAAACAGGAAGTGCCAGGCCTTGTAATCAATATTAATCTGCTTTAAATCTTACTGGCATCTCCTCCTGAACCAACAGAGAATTATCTCCTGTATTTACCTTTTGGTTTTGTTTCTTGCAGAACTCTTCAAAAGCCTCCCAGGCCCCCTCTCCTTGGGGAGGCAATGGAAAGTGAGTATTGCCATTCAATACTTTGTGATGGAAATACATGGTTAATGGTGAGGGTAAAGGGGAGGAGAGGGATTGTTGTGTTAATCTTTCAAAGGTAAAATTCAGCTCTTACATCATACTAAAACTTTACACAATTTGCTGTCATGTTCCAGTCACACAGCAGGACTGAAAAGTTCATATGGGCTGGTACCAAATTCTTTGACAATTTGATCCTTAAGTCAAATGAGGGCCATAAAAATATGTGTTAATTAGATAGCAAGTACCATGTCATTTCAAGAAGCCAAAGTAAAGTTAACCGCCATTGCAGTGATTTTTTTCAATGATTCGTTCAGTAATGAAACACCAATGAATATTTCATTGATATATGGTAAGTGCTGTTTAATAAAAGTGAAGGCGTAATAGTGGTGAAAATGTGAAGGCACTTAGTCAGCCAATTATCTGAATCTTTATATTAATGCTAAAACACCCTCACCTCCAGTATAAAATCACAGTAACGTAATTATGTTCTGATGCTCAGTGAAGGTATGGCACCATTGCTACCTTACTTTAGGACATGATATATTTTGTACTCTATGACGCAGATTCCTCTTGTTCCCTGTTCAGGGCTATGCATACAAGTCCAGACAAAATTAGTACGTTGCACTTGTCCATATTTCATGAACCAAATGCTAGCTGGTACCTGGAGACAAGTATAACACCCCCTAAATAGGCAAACTAGGGTGCTACAGAAGCAGCTCTGATGTGTGGATGTACCCTGGCTAAGAGGGCACTGAGTAAACAGACCCTGAGTGAGCAGACGTAAGGGAACTTCCAGAGCTTCACAGACGTCCGAAATGAAAAAGTTCAGTCTATCTTACAGCTCTTCAGTTTCTGAGCTTCTCAGAGCAGAGGTCATCGTTAAATGCTTGCAAAGCACCTAGCACCTAGTAAGTGCGACTAAAATAAATAATAATAGTTGTATGGAGAGACAAGGCATGATGACACAATTAACACGCTTATTCCAGAAGGGACTCCACCCCCCAATATGCGGTGTATGGGACAAATTTTGCACCAGCTTCCACCCCAGTAACTCCACTGAGTGCAAACGTATTTGCAGTAATTTAGCCCACTACTTCCATTAGATTTCTCTGGGGGACATGTAAGGAAACATATGAGTGCCACACCTCATCTGGTCATTACATCTGGTCTCTTTCCAGATGTGCAAATTGTGCAGTGCAAGATGTTGCAGGTTTGATGCCGGAGTCACTTGATGAAATTCTCTGGCTGGTATTATGTAGGAAGTCAGATTAGATGATCATGATGGTCTCTTCTGGCTTTAAAAAGCTATGATTCTGTGGTGAAGGAGAAGATTCTTGCCCAGCCTCTGAACGTAATCAGCTGCCACCCAGCATGTGGCTAGCTATCACTTCCATTTGACGCCTAAACTGATCTTACTGTCTTGCAGCTATGAGTTAGTGAGTAAAAGTGCATCTGCTGTGCAATGCCGGCTTCCTTCTTTTACTCAAAGATAGGTGCTTTTATCACATAATAAGAACTAAATGTGAGGAGGCTACTGTTAAAATAGTATACACAATCTCACATACTAAAGAAATGCAGACACAATACTGCAGCCTACCCATAGCTGGGCCCCATGCCACCTAGAAATTACTCATTGGGTCCTCAGAGCAACAAGCAATATCACATTCCACCCTGTAACAAAGTAGTGTGATAGAGTTCACGTGTTACTGCAAAAACGATGGTTCTGGGGCATGGCGTTACCGTGGCAGGAGAAATCACACATATCAGCTGATGTCAGCCAAGAAGAGGAACATAGACTGGAAAGTATCTCCTGGGTCATTAGTCCAGTCCCCTGCATATAATCCCATTCTCCTATTTGGAGGTTGTTCCAGAACCTTACTCCTCTGATGGTTAGAATCCTCCTTATAATTTCCAACCTAAATTTATCTGTGACCAGTTTATACTCAAATGTGTATAATACCTAAGCGGTACAGCTCACAGTTTTGGTCCAAAGGAGGCTTTGCACGCTTTTCTTTTACTTTCAGTTTGGATGAGTTTGGAGCTCATCTGAGCTTTGATTTGTTCAGTCAGTGAAGCACATTTCAGGATTCAAAGCTATGAAAACCTCAGCTTTGCTCCCTGGACATTCAGGCCACTTTTGCTGAAAGAGTTGTGAACCTCTGCAAAGCTGGCCCGAGTTCCAGGCTGGCAATGAAGCAAATTTTCCCTCATTTCATTACAGAAATTTTCCTCAGCTCAGCTGCAATAAGCATGAGGATAGAGAGATCTAATAGACTTGCCACGGTAATAATGGCACTGCACCTTCCCCTGCGCAACAGGCTAGATCCAATGAACAAGGCACTTTATTTGGCTGAAGTGCGTCAGCTTGTTTTAAGTGGCTTTAGCGAAATACTCTTGGTCCCTTTGGATACTGTATGATTGCTAACTGCTCCCAGACCTAATCAAGTGTAGTTCAGCTCTTCTATACATTAAAGATGCTCTTCGGAGTATGTTTGGAGACTCAGAAGTAAAACATTTATGCTGCAGGATACCCTTCAATATAACCCTTTGGCTGTGCAAATAGCTGCTAACTGCTGATGCCGTGTGGGTCTCTTGCTATAGAAGAGCTATGGAGCTCAGACAGGGGAGCCGTTACCGATGATACTCCGGTAGGAGGATGTTTTCTTCCCTTTAGGATAGGAAAGGTGTAGGTGCAGTATAGATCACATCAGTGCTCAAGTCTTCTGTTGGGGCAAATTGTTCCTCTAGTCCAGGAGCTACCTGGCAGCAGCCAGTATGTGCAAGATGTGGGGTGTTCTTCACATATTCTCTCCCCCATGCATAAGTAGGCCTGATCCAGCACCTATAAAAGTCAATAGGAGGCTTTCCATAGAATATTGTGGGTGATGGCTCAGGTGGAACTAGGGTGACCAGATGTTAAGGGGAAAATATCGGGACCGCTGCAGGGGGGTGTTTTGTTTGTTTTTTTACACTCATCCGTCTGGGAGTTTGGCGGCAATTTGGTGGAGACCCCTTCAGCTGTGGACAGTCTTCGGCGGTATTTCAGCGGGGGGTAATAAACCTTGCCGTCAAAGACAGAAGCATGCGCCGCTGAAATACTGCTGAAGACCACCCATGACTGAAGGACTCTCTGCTGCATTTCTGCCGAAGACCAAGAAACAAAATATAGGGACAAATGGCATCCGAACCGTACTCTGGTCGGGGCGCAGGGCAAACTCCTCACAATCGGGACAGTCCAGTTTTTATCGGGACGTCTGGTCACCCCAAGTGGAACAGAAGCAGTGCGGTCTTTCAGCTGCTCCACAGCTGGAGCAGTGATAGCTGCCTGACAGGGAAAGGGGCATGTAATCCCCCTCGGCAACATTTGGCCCCTTTCTTCCATACTGAGGGGCCCAGAAGCAATTCAGCCTGTATTTAAAGTGTTTTTATGACAATCCAATACATTTGTTTGGTTCCAAATTGGGGGGGGGGGGAATAAAATTTAGAACCCTTATTTTTGTTCAGAAAGACCAATTTTCAAGGAGAATAGCTGTGCGTGAGCATTCAGTGCCGTAAAGTCCTAAATATGTGAGATTGCAGTGGATGACCTCCATGCTGTCTGCAGCCAGCAGGTGATTCCTAATTGCTGGTGTTAGAATTAAAAGAAAATCTATATGAGAACATTAGTGCTGCATTAAGTAGGTAACTTAAAACGCTGCTCTTTATAAAACAGTGTGCAGACGAACGGCTGGCAATTAGAAACAAATCTTCATAGCAAGCCTTAAAGAACCCTATAGAGATATTCATAATTGTACAGTACCCTAAGCGCCTAATACTGCTCTGCAGGGTGCTTTTAAGAATTGCACTTTGCTTATTGTGGTGACTGTATTTGTAGCAAACTGTCATTGTGGTTTCCACAAAATTCTTTGATAATAATAAGCCAATATTACACATTGAGTGTTTTCTAACTGCCAATAGCAGCTTCTGGCAGCAGGTAGAAAAATCATTACAGTTATGAGATACTTCTTTCTCTGAAAGATTGCTATATTTGTCAGAGGTTTGTTTTTTTTTAAATAACAGGTGCATTTGTGGGGGGAATTAAAGCCCTTTTTTAATTTCAATCAGTCCCAGTTTATAAATCTCTCCTCTCTTGTAAAGCAGGAGATCAGCACTGACCATCAACTCTGGACTGGGTCTAGATTTGATGTTAAGGTTCCAAGTCTGCTGGGGAGAGACATGAAGCAGGGTGACCAGATGTCCCGATTTTATAGGGACAGTCCTGATGTTTGGAGCTTTGTCTTATATAGATGCCTAATACCTCCCACCCCATCCTGATTTTTCACACTTGCTATCTGGTCACCCTAAAATGAAGTGATATGGGTGCTAGAATAATTCTCCTTTCTTTTTTCCAGGAGCACAGAGACTCCATCCCCCATGTCTCTCAGTCCATCTCCAGTCAGTTCTGTAGGGAGCAGTACAGGCACTACTGGGTCCTCATCAGCAGGAACCATCACCATCCCCCAGCGCATCCACCATATGGCTGCCAGCCATGTAAATATCACCAACAACGTCTTGCGGAGCTATGAGCACTGGGACATGGCTGACAAACTGACTAAGGAGAACAAAGGTGGCTTGTTCAGTTTCTTCCTTTTGCTATTTTGGTAGCTGAAATGCAGTTATTATTTTAGTTATCATTGGGCCTCCGGAACTCAGAGTATAAACCTCTGCAGTTTGAGCAAACGGACCAGGTCCCCTTGCTGGGGATAGTAGCCAACTCATATCATCTGTGTATCAAGCACAACAGGAGGCCGTGTAACACACACTGAACAGTGGGTTATAAAAGCAGCTGGCAAATAACTGAACAAAGTGGTGCCTGCTTCTGAGTTGGTGAATATGTTCCCCATTTCAGCCTATCACAGAGTACTGAGGCTCTTTTCGTATTGCGGTCGTCATCCAGTAAAGATTACTCAAATGTAAGCAAGGATAATAAGTGAACATTAGATGTTCTCTTTGTCCACCTGTGAGCCTGATTATGACACGTTCTCTGGAAACCATGACCTTGACTTTCCCAAGATCCGTCCGTGATTCAGTTAATTTATTCAGATCAAGCATAAGTCTTTACCATGGTTGGCACAGAGCAGTGCTGGCAGGCAGTTCATGGCTGGTTTACAATGACTTCAATGAAGTAGGAGGTGGGGTGTAACTAAAGGCTAAATTTGGCTCACTAGGGACAAACCATAGACGGCCACTACATCCCTCAGCCCGTGCCGCTTCCCGCAGCCCCCATTGGCCTGGAGCGGTGAACCACAGCCAGTGGGAGCTGCAATTGGCCAAACCAGCTGATGCAGCAGGTAAACAAACTGGCCCGGCCCACAGGGGGCTTACCCTCACAGGCCGCAGGCCAGAGGTTGCCAATCCCTGCCATAGACCATCATTCAGGTTGAAATAAATGGCAAAGTTCCCCTGGACTTCAATAATGCAGGAACAAGGCCTAACTGGACAATGTTCTGCTCGTGATTTTCTCATCTCATTAGATCAGAATAAAATCTTATATAGGTGCCTGCAGCTCGATGTTGCTCCCATTAAAGTCAATGGCAAATTTCCACTGACGTTAGTGGGAGCAGGGTCGGCGCTTGTAGTGTTCTACCTTGGCATGATAACTAGAACCAGGGACAATATTAACGTACATGTCAAGACCTCCCCACCATTTCCGGTGTTAATATACATTAGTAAATTTGCTAGCAGTGCAATCATTTGGGATTTTTTTCTGTAGCTGCATCCATTTTCAAAAGATGCTGAAGTAATTCCTTTTTAAATGTGCTGCAGAATTTTATCAGTGGCAATGCAGAAGGGTGTTCAGATAGGAGAATGAGATGACAATAATCGTATAATTAGCTCTGTGTGTTGTGGAGTTGTTAAATGTTCTGCTGGATATTGAATCAAAATAGCTCGGGCATTCAGCCAGCAGACAGAAAATGTACCCAGCAAATGTTGTTATCAGTCCTGGAGCTAGATGGGGAAGAAGCCGCTGAATCTCATTCTGCATCTTTATGCCCCACTCTCTTCTTTGTTCTCATTTTGATTTATGTTCAAATGAGCCTGGTCTTACAAATGCCTTATGAGAGTAATCCCTATTCACATGAGTAGATCCATTGACTTTAGTGGGACTAGTTGCATCAGTAAAGGTTTCTCACATGAGCAAGATTTAGAGGATTGAGCCCCTAGTCTTAAATTTCTTTCCTTTTCTTTCCTTTTTTCATAGTCTGCAGTGGACACAAAGCTTGTGTTGCTGTTTAATTTCATTTTGGTATTAGAAGCCATTGAAGGGAAAAATGAAGTTTACAGCACTTCATATTGTGTCCTCTTTTGCATTTTGGGCAGAGAGACACATTTTCTAGTTAAATATTAGCTTAAAAATGCATATTTGAACACTGTTATACTATAATTTGAAATTTGGGTAGAACTAAAAGATACATGCTAATATAAGTTTTTCTACTATAGTCACTTCATTGAAATCTACAGGTTTTCAATATATTGCATGACAATATACTGGGGGAAGGGATAGCTCAGTGGTTTGAGCATTGGCCTGCTAGGGTTTTGAGTTCAATCCTTGAGGGGGCCACTTAGGGATCTGGGACAAAAATTGGTCCTGCTAGTGAAGGCAGGGGGACTGGACTCAGTGACCTTTCAAGGTCCCTTCCAGTTCTAGGAGATTGGTATATCTCCAATTATTATTATTATATTAAATGTCTTTGATGGGCAAATAAAAATATTTCAACATGAGAAATAAGTTTCATGAAAACTAGCTTCAATAATAATAGTTATTAGTGCTTTTCATTTGTAGATCTCAAAGTTTTGTACAAAAGTCATTGTTAGAGCTGATCAAAACATAGTTGGTTGGTTAGTTTTGTTTTCCCTGCAGAAAATGTCAAATTTTTGGTGAACAGTCAAAATTTGAAATATTTCCAGCTGGAAGTGCCCCAACTGTGCTTCATGGGAGTTGTAGTTCAGGTGTCTCATATTTCCATTCTCCTCTGTGGAACAGGCTCCCTAAATGGACTACATCTTCCCCTTTTCAGTGTGGGAAATCTGATGGGAATCTGAAATTAGACTTTAAAAAAAGTTTTGACATTTAAAGAAATTATTATTTATTTGAACATACAATCGTGAAGATCACTTGGTGGGAAAAAACACAGGAAGGAAGATTAAAGTACCTGCTAGTTGCCATTTCTTTACATACCTGGTGATATCCCTAAGCTTTTTTTACCTTTTACCTCCAGCCATACTGCTTTGTTCTGTGATACAGTCATATCTCACCAGGTGATCAGATTGTTTGCAGTGTTGTTGTAGCCATGGTGGTCTCAGGATATGAGACAGACATGGTAGATAAGGTAATATCTTTTATTGCACCAACTTCTGTTGGTGGAAGGGACAACTTTCAAACTTCACAGAGCTGTTTAAGTCTGGGGAAGCACGAAATACAAGGTGGGACACATTGTTAAGCATAAGGAGTTAACACATGTTGTGGGAAATCATTTCAAATGAAGTGGGCAATTGAGAATTAGATTGTTAAGCATAAGGGGGTCACACATGCTGTAGGACAGTGGTTCTCAAAGTTGGTCCGCCACTTGTTCAGGGAAAGCCCCTGGCTGGCCGGGCCAGTTTGTTTACCTGCCACGTCTGCAGGGTCAGCCGATTGCGGCTCCCACTGGCCATGGTTCGCCACTCCAGGCCAATGGGGGCTGCGGGAACAGCGGCCAGCAAATCCCTCAGTCCACACCACTTCCCACAGCCCCCATTGGCCCGAGATATCTTGTCATGAATCACTCATGTATGCTAGGTCTGCAGGCTCCTGAGCTTCTGAGAACACACTAGTTGTTTCATAACCACTGAGCTTGAAATAATCTTCAATTAATGTATTTCTGCACAGTTACCTGAAACAATGACTCCATTTCCTGTGTTACAGAGTTCTTTGTAGACCTGGACTCAGTCATGGGACCATTAACACAACACACCAGTATGACCAGTTTGGTCCGTTACGTTCGACAAGGACTTCACTGGCTCCGCATTGAGGCGCATTTGTTGTAGTGACTGCTGCCCTCTTCATAACATCCCCATCAGTCTACCTCTACCAGCGCACAGACGATCACTGGTGGAACTCCGCTCATTTCTGGAACTTGATTCATGTAACTTCATTTTTATTGCCTTTTTTGATATCTTATCTATTGGAAGTAGAAGTCACCATAAATGGAACTTATGACTCAGAGCAGTATGTGTTGTACCATCTAATCATTTTTGACAATTTGTATGCCTTGCGTCTCCTGGATCCTGCTATCCTTATGTGCTTTATGGAACGGTACATTCCCTGCAGTATTGTTTTAAGTCGACACTGCCTTCAAGTGAAAATAAAAAAAGCACTTTGAGAAGATATGGATTCCTGAGAAATAGTACAAAACGTCTTAAATATATGAGGGTATATACGAAAATTCTCTTCTGAAATAAATTAGTAGAAGTTATAGCCATTCACTCAGAATTGTCCTTTGAACCCAAGCCAACCTGTTCACTGCTTAGTTCTGGCATCGTTACCTGCAGCTGTTTATCGCTAAGATTTCCTACTTTATATAGGCCTGATCTCTAAAAAAGGACTCTGAACATCTTATAGGTATGTAGCGTAAAATCACCAAAGATGTTAAAAGATATAAGATTGGGAGGAATGATTAAAGAAAGATGCCACACTACACAATGAGGTTTTGATATTCTTTAATGTTGGCTTAACAGTTTAAGTGGGCAGAACAAGGCAGCTGATCAGACAATTTCAAAATGTTAGCTTTTATAGTCTTAGCTACCATTCATGTACTCAATCGGTGAATTTTCTTTCAGTCCTACTGTTTGGTCTCCAGCAAATATTCCTCCATGATTTTTCTTGGCAAAACAATCTCCTCTTGCATAGCGACTCAGTGACAGCACATCTTAACAGGAGTGCTACATTATAAACATTGATATTGTATGTGAAAGTATGGATTCTCGATGAGATTCACTAGTAATTTAACTGACTGCTTCTGAGGCACTTCTAACATCCTGTGGCATTAATTTACGCCTGTTTTGTTGATTTCAAAGCTTTAGAAGCAGACACTATTATCTTACTTTTTTGAAAACAATGAAAAATTAAAGGAAATCGCTAGATTTACCCAAAAACAACATATTTGCTTCATAATGTCCATGAATACTTCAGTCTCCCAATTCTCCAAATTACCCATTTTCCAAATTCCATTTTTATTTACCCACGCTGTCATATTTTGACCATTCCTTTAACGCATGCATAATCATGAGACAATTCAGAGAAAATTTCAAAGCAATCTTGAATAAATGAGACTGTTTCATTCACTCGTTCTTTTTTTTTTTCTTTCTAAGCTGCGCTGCTCTTGTGGCAGCCCTGCAGGAAGCAATGGTGCATGAAACAAAACAAAATGAATTTATATCAGTAATTCACAAGACTTTAAATGGCCTCATATCATTCTTGATGTAATGCCGGCACATCTTATCGAACTGTAAATTTCATCTATATAAACAAAAAAAAACCCTCCTGGCAATGTAAATATCATTCTATGTCACATCTCACTGAAATAACATGACAGATGTATTAAGTATCATCCAGACATTATTTAATTGTAATTGCCTTTTGATATATAAGCCTGTATATCCTTTAATCGGGCAAGATATTAGATTCTACTCACTGGATTGTGACCAGATAAATAGGACAAATTTGCATTTAAACGGTTCAGACTGCTAGGTTTTTAAAACAGGTCTTGCACATTTCCAATAAGGATTGTGCCCAATCCATATTTTAAGATAAACATCTCTTTTTAAACAATTGTGTATTAGCTCCTATTAATAAAAACCTTTAAAAATTCTATAAATCATAATATTTTGATCCACAGCAAGGTCTTGTAAATGTAGCCAGGGTGGGATGTATGTCATTAGATAAATCATGCTGATAGGGTAGTCTATAAAAGGCAGAACATGCACATCCTGGATTATTTTCACATTCCTGTTCCTACAGTAAACAACATGCCCTTATCTGTTCTTTGAGGGGTTCATTAACATATGCTTAATATATGGAGATATACCTATCTCATAGAACTGGAAGGGACCCTGAAAGGCCATTGAGTCCAGTCCTCTACCTTCAGTAGCAGGATCAAGTGCTGATTTTGCCCCAGATCCCTAAGTGGCCCCCTCAAGGACTGAGCTCGCAGCCCTGGGTTTAGCAGGCCAATGCTCAAACCACTGAGATATCCCTCCCCCAAAAGAACTTATCATGCTGATTCTGGCCCCATTTCTCTAATGAATAAAACCAGGATAACAAGAAACCTTCATAAATATAAAAAGAGGGTGATTTTTCAAACATGCACCTTTTTTAACAGATGAGCGTAGGTGTTTCTGATAACTGAACTGAAGTATTGATAGGTTGGTTGTGACCTAAGTTTTCCATTCTCTTTGTAATGCCTCTCCTATTGGATTGACTATCTATTCCGCCTAATTAAGAACATTGTTCTCCCTTATTATTTTAACATAGACTGAAATCCTAGACTGCCATGGATTTACGAAGGATATATATATACATCTTGAAATACAATCTTCAGAGACATGACTGTTCTGAGAGTCAGCTACCGTCCCCAAGTCAGGGTATTATTTTTCCCCTGTTGCTTGTAGTAAACAGACACCTATCTCAAAATTTAACATACATTCACATCTCCTTTACCTAGACAGCTTAGAGAATAAGCCCACCTGATTTTGCCTCCTGTGACTTAGTTTGAAATGTGTATTGAATCAATGATACGATTATAATAAGTCCAGCAGTGAAACCTAGGATCACAAGCCAACATGCTGTTTAGCGGTCTTGCTTCAAGAGCAGCTTAGAAACAAATTAAATATGGAGAGTGAATTACCTTCCTATCCCTGAGCATGATGCTTCTTTTGGGTTAGTTATTAAGGATTATTGCACTTTTATAGGCACTATATTCATTGCCTTTCAAATGGCAACATGGCATCTTCCTGGAGTAATTTTGCTCTTGAAATTATAATTTCAAGTAGATTTCATTGAATGAAATTGTTTTCTTGTTTTGAAGGGGAAGCATTTTGATGTATGAGGAGGTATCTGTTTGGGCTTTTTCTCTGTCACCCTGTCAGAAATGCCAACCTCAAGCATTCAAAGATCATGAGTGAGGCCCCCAAAATTATGAGGCTGTCTTAAAATCATGAGGTTTTTTTCCATAGCATATTTTTTGTGTTCCTTTTATTTGTCTTATCATTACTGAGTCTCTAAGCAACACTCAAGTCAGGTTTTTCAAGTGTTCCTCCATAGCCAGGAAAACTAGAAATAGCCTTTTTTTTTTTTTTTTAAATGGAAGTGAGATGCTCGTGCAATTTCCTGTTACCTGCAGCTGGGTTTTCAGAAAGACACCAAATATTGCAAGACTCATGATAACATTGCAAGAGGTAGCCTGTTAAATAATGTGTAGATCGATATGTGTAGTGCTGTTGTAAAGGGAACACACACGCTAAGGACTAACGTCTAAAATATCAGGAATCCAGCAGCACAAAATGACAGTGCAGCAAAGTCCAAAGTGCTTGAGCAAGGTCCTTACACACCTTCTTGTGGGCTTCATTGGTCTTAAATGGTGTGTATGGCCTTGTACCTACTCTGAGAACAGTAGGTATCTCCAGCCGCATGATGTTCAATAAGGAACTGAGGTCCATAATAGTAGATGTTCTTGAGCAGAAAGCTTAGGAGAGCTACCATATGCCTCCTATGGTTCCATCAGTTCCTAGCCTGAAATACAGGGCTAGCTTTTTCTAGGGCACCTCTCACTCAAGCAAACTTCCTTTGCAAGTAGGGAAAGTTTGGACCTGAATACAAATTGCAGGATTTGGTCCATTGTTCACACTTCTTTAGCTTTGCTTATTTAAATAAATTAAAAAAATTAAATCTGGATTTTTATTTTTTTCCAGTTGAACTCGTCGTTTTGTTGCTAGCCTTTGGTGGCATCCTTCCCAGCATGTTTGGCCTAGTTGAATTTTGCCCTCTTCTTGTTAGTGCATGGCCTTTGGACCCTTGATCACTTAATAACCTCAGTGTGTAAATACTGATTGTTTTATTTATAGTTGACCTCATTGGAAAGATAGGGGAGATCTTTTGTCTTTCAAGGTCTTATGAAACAAAGTGATTGGCATCCTAGTTTAGTACATAAGAGGCTAACTCTGAACCTTTAGCTAGAATTAATTTCTGGGATGCTTCTAAATTATTCTTCCCTAAAAACTTTTTGACCAACTTTTAGCTACTTTGAAGGAAATATTTTTGTCATGTTGTTTTTGTGGGTATTTAATTCTATTTTTTTAAACAAATTATTATTTCAGGGAAAGAAAACTTAGGCTGAAAGGCCCAGTTGCAACAATAGGACCTTTAATAAATGTTTGGAGATGTAAGAAAAGTTTGGTTACAAGGAAGTGAGCACTGAGCTTCCTTGATGATGCATTACTTTTATGTGGCAGTGGGGATATTAATGTGTCCCTCTGTAGAAAAGGGCCCTTACTCCCAGTCAGATAATGTACACCATTCTCTTGTCCCAAGCAAACTGAAGTACAGTAGAAAGCAATGGCATCTGCACGGGCTTGATCCTGCACTCACTGAAATCAGTGGCATAGCTCCCATTGATTTTCATCATGCAGGATCAGGTCTTTTATGCATATTCCATCAACATACCATAGGGCGTATTTGCCATGCTACTCAGACCATCAGACCATCCAGTATCCTTCCTACAGCAGTGACCAGTGCCTGACACATCTGAGGAAGGCAAAAAAAGTCTCAATACACATATAATACTGTATATTAAACATATTGTGTGTGTATCATCTAGCTGTACAGGCCCCACCCACTGAGGTGCTGTTACAGAACATGAAAGGGCCTTTGAATTGCCAGAAAGTCTGCCTGATTTTATTGTATTTCGGTGGGCATTTTGGAGCAGGAAAGATTGCAAGAAAGTTTAAAAATAAGGGCCACTCCCCCATCCTTGCACCATTTGCACATTTTACTTTATGTAGCATTTAATGATCAAATGTGTGCCCTCTAGAAGTGATTTTTATAAAGGCAAATAAATAAGCTAAATCGTCTTAGTACTGGAAGGGGTCCATTTCTTGACCGTCCCTACACTTCCATAACAGAAAATCTGGTTTTGTCCAGTTTTTGTACAGTGTCTAGTACAATTGGGGTCCTGGTCCTTGACTGAGGAGAAGAAGCCCCAAAGACACAAAAACATATCCAGGCATTCTTTATTTGTCTCATAATGTATAGGCTAAGTGCTCAGAGCAACCAATGTTTTCCCCTGGTTAAAGTTCAGTTGTGATCATGTTTTGGGGGTCTGTTACACAGCCTGTCTCCAAGTTTTACTCTCGACAGTTTTATTTCCGCTAGCACTTTTCAAAGTGTTTTGATTTATTTGGAGGGGGGGCCTTCAGACAGCAACATGCCTGATTTTCATCTCACGCCAGTTTAAATCCATTGAAGTCAAAGGGCCTGACCTGGCGCTCATGCAGCATGTAGACCAATGTGACTCAGTAGGTTTACACTGGCAGAAATTAGTGCTGTTTCAAACAAAAGGAGTTACGGAGTAAAACTGGTGTTAGATGAGAACCTTACTGTGCCAGAAGATACTTTATGAGAAATACCATGGAGATAAATTGTCCTTGGAATCAGAGGGTACATAGAAATATGTATGGCAGCACTGTTACATGTTCCTCATGGTAGAAATGTGAAGCCCTGTTTAATGAACTTGGAACCCTACTGAAGAAAAGGTGACTTCATGAGTGTGACTTTGTGAATTTGACCTGTTTGTACATCTATGAAAAGGGGATTTATTAATATTGCTACGTGTGATGAAACATGTTGGCTGTGATATGATGTCATGAGAAGGCCTTGTGCACCACAAGCTGGTCTGACGAATGAACCCGCCTTACTGTGCGGTTCCGTGACACAGTGCAGTAACACTGTCATTACAATCACTTTCTTGTAGCAAGGTCATTTTTTTCCCCACAGAACTTCACCAAGGACTGAGTCCAGGGACCCAGAAACCAGCCCACGTAGCAGTCTGTGGCCTGGGTACCTCTGGCATATGTAGATGAAGAAGTCCCACCCCCAGCCTCACCCCTCCCCCAGACTGTGCAGCAGCTGCAGATCACGAGGGTACTTGAGCCTCCTGCCTCATGGGGTCCCAGAACCCAGACTCCACCCAGAATCCAAACATCTACACTGGAGCTTTACAGCCCCACAGCCTGAGCCAGATCCTGCTTGCCTTACTCCTGCTAGGTCCCATTAATTTCAGTGATATTAACCAATGAGCAAGATGAGCAGGATTTGTTTGTGAACCAGTTTGGGTCTTTAATTCTATTTCACTGTAATCTGAGTTCCATTATATGCAAATTCCCTCTATTTCCCATACTGGGCTTGATTCTATTCTCAATAGCAACAGTTTTGCACTGGTGTAGTAACTTCATTGACCTAAATGGAGTTACTCCTGATTTAGAGCCGTATCAGTCAGAGAATCAGACTCATAAATGAGTTTCATTCTAAAAAATACTTAGGGAAATGTTACTAATAATGTAGGGCTAAATCCCACGTTACATACTGGGGGCCAAATGGTGCTCTGACTAACACCAGTGGCGTCTAGAACAACTCAAATGTCTTCAGTGGAATTCATTGGTCCAAATTCTGTTCTTATTTTACACTTAATAATGGAGTGATTGAGATCAACATTGGGCTCATTGTACCAGACCCTCAACTAGGTTAAATCAGTTACTTTAGCGACGCTACCATCAATTTTCACTATACCTTAGGATCTGACTGAGTTCAGTTTGGTTACGCTGGATTTACACTGGTGGATCTGTAAGCAGACTTGATCTGTGCTCAGCCCATAAATGTACTCAGCCCCTACTTAGGTAAAAGAACTGTGACTTCAGTGGGATACAAGTGTGAGGCAGAACAGCAGGGATTTGACCTACTGGCAGGATGCATTTAGTCTAAAAATTGTAAATGAACTGAATAGCTGGCAACAGCAAATACTTTCTATTGTTCATGAAATACCGGAATACAAGATCCTCACATGATCTAATTTGGTGCAGCTCTGTTGACTTCAATGGAGCTGTTCCAATATACACAGGCTGAGGATCTGGCCCATAAACCCAAATCTTTTTTTACTTTTGGCCAACATATCTCTGTGCAGGTGAACTCCCAAAGCTTTATCATCACACTTCTTGTTTATTGACCATGCTAATGAATCTATTCTGTTTTGTCTGTAAGGAAATGGACTTGGCAAAGCAATGAAATCTAGAGTACTTTGTAAAGCTGCATTAGACCACACAGTCTGGAAGAAGTATCATCAGAACCGAGAATAACTCAATACCTAGTGCCGTACTGCATTTTGTCTGATGTCGTTAAAATTTTCACTCTGCGCTTCCCCTGCTGATTTTTATATAGGAAGTGAACAACAATTGTAGGTTTCTGAAAATCATCAGCCACATCCCCAGATGTCTTCCATCAAGGTAGCTGCATTGATGTCAGAGCTGATTTACACAGCCTGAACCGGGCCTGTATACTTTTACAGCCTGTGCTATATGAACTAAGTGCAGCTTTGCAAATATACACACAAGCTGTTAAACTATTTTGAGCATCAGATAATCACTGCTAAAAGAATTGGAGGTGAATTTCTGCCTGCAGTCTAGTCCTGCAAATGGTTGTGTTTTGAACTAAAATGCAAGATGCAATTTCATTACCCCTCACTTTAAATATTTACTGGCATCGGCATTAGCTTCCATAGAAAAATGGCAAATACATTCAAATGTCTCAAAAATACTCGCAGTATAAAGATGGAATCTGTTACTCCTGCTCAAAGACATTGCAGAGGGTTGAAGTGTATTTTCTAAGCCAAATGAGTTTTGTATATTTAAAAATGATTGAAAATATTAAGGGCCCAATTCTGCAATTCTTACTTGCACTGAGCACCTTAACCACAGTTAGTTCCAATTAAATCAGTGGAGATAGCTACAAGCAGACTAAATTACTGCTCAGCATTAGGATGGCAGAATTAGGCCCTAAATAAGTTACTTGGATGCAATCAGGAGTTTAATTTTAGCCATATATGTCATGCGAGGACACTCATAAACTCGATGTACATTTTATCCAAACTGACAGTCCCAGTAATTCCACAGACTATTGTATATTTTATTCCTTCATGTATTTTTGTGGCATCTCTGGATTGCATATCTTCGACTGAATCTGAAATGCTCTTTTAAGAAAAAAAATCAATGTTCATGAGACCTAGGAACATTATCATTGCAAAGTTTGAAAATAGATTTAAAGATCTGGTTATTTTTGTTTTAACTTCAAGCCATCTTTTGGTTGTGTTTTGACTTCCTCTATAGCAATCCCACGCCCGTTGTTCAGATTAAGTTTTCTGGTTGCTGAAAAACCGAAGAAGATGACTAAAGTACGGGAAAAGTAATAATGGCAGACTAAAGGGATGTTTGTTCTTTCTTCGTGTCTTGTTTTTTACCAGCTAGTGTTGGGATTAGTCTAGAAAAATGTGTGATTTTTTTCACCTCCATCTCTGACTATTGTGGCAAAACGCTCAAATTTGTCTTTTGTGTTTGTTGGGGGTTTTTTGTTTGTTTTGGGTGGTTTTTTGTATGTGTAGAAGTAACCAAAATATCAGGAACATTTATATACCCTCTGTTCTGGTTGCTGGCCATTATGACATCATGAAGACCTCTTGGTCTTCCTACCAAAGTCAGATTTAACTTCTACCTTGATGTTCTTCTCAATTAGCCATTGAAATTAGATCGTAATTTACTAAATACCCCTTTAGCTTGCATTCTTACTTTTGATTTACTATTGAACTAGCCTTTTCTGTGTGTGTGCAAATATCATATCCATAATCTCTGCAATCCCACGAGGTGTCTTTGTTCTCAACAAGCATGTTATTCTTGTAAAGTTTTACGTATAAGTTAAGATGTTTTGTACAGACCAAGGTAACTGTTAAAATGTCAAGCAATTACTGAAATGTTGTATAGTTATAAAGATTTGATTTCTTTTGCTTTATATGTATAAAATTGTATCCTGCCTGTTTTGCTTTGTATTTCCAATGTGTTGCACAATTATGCATTTTGTTTACATTTTGTTCCTTCTTAAATAACAGTAATACTTTATGTACAAACATTTTAAATGTACTTTTGTTGTTTTTAAACACAATGTCTCTATATAAATAATATTGGTTGAACTGGTACATTTGTGTCTCTCATAGAGGGGTTAATTATACTGCCAGTGCATTGAATTATTTAAAAAAAACAGTAAAATAAAATTTTTATGAAAATGTAACCCATTTTATAGCTATAAATTATTCTGCATTAAGCTATTTTCTCATTCCTCTCCCAGGATACAATAAGTGTAAGTTCTCGTAAGCACAGTTTGCAGGAGAGTTTTCATTGTTTTTAATTTTTAAAGATTTCTTTTGAGTCGTGATGCAGAACTAAAGTGAATCAATATTATGGAACTAAATTTTGCTGTTGGCGCTTCTGGCAAGATAGGTATTGTGGCACACCCTCCCGGGACCATCCGCAAGATGGTGGGAAAGGATTTTCTCTACTCCAACCCAAACTTAAATGGCTAAGGAACCAGTCTGAAAAGAAATTAGTTTCAAAATTTGCTGACAACCAGCACAGGGCTTAAGCACAAATTTAATGGTACACTTAAATGTACTGGCCTTCTGCACAGGGGTGAGTTTCATCCCAGGGGCTCACTAGGCCTGACCCAGACCCGGAAATGCCAGGCTTTATAGCCTCATTTCAAAATAGCCCAAGGATTCAGTGCCAAGAATAGCAGCTCAAAAGAGCTGAAAAAGCTCTCCGGAGATTTTTAAGTAGTACGTGGTATGCCTGCGTAGTCCACAAGACATGGTGTAATGCAGAGAATGGCCACCAGGGAAGAATTAGAGGGCTACAAAATCTGAGGCCCCTCTCTGGCCATTGTGGACTTCATGCTCTGAAGAGGGGAGGTTTGGGAATGATTCCAACTCCCATCCTTGGCAGGTTACTTTTTCCCCTGCCAGGAGCTCCTGTGGGGGGAAGTCGATGAGAGGTCACCACTGGGTCAGCACACAGGTGATTTTAGAAATGTGCCTGCACTATTAAAGTTAATTAAAAGAATGGAATTAGAGGTTGAGTCTGGTAGTAATGTAATACTGGACACACTGGGCCAACTTCACTGGTATTCTCTGAGTTCTTTGCACCATTTTGGCGACAGCTATCAGTGCAGCTTAGCAGACCAGTTAAACTGGGTTATAGGTTTATCAGTTTTACTGATCTTGCTGGGGTATCCATAACATACTGTGCTGCATGGGTATCCATAACATACTGTCTCATCTCCCAAAGTCCTACCCTGGACTTAGTGGGAAAACTGGGATGGATTCTCTGGAGCGGTCTCTTTCTTGGTTCTGTCAAAGTTGTGGTCAAGAATCCAGAGAAGATATTCCCAGGACACTGTTGAGACATACCTCTGCTTGATCATATAGACTGAGTGAACCAGTCTAATGCTGCCTGTACAATTCACCTAGTGTTAGCAGCCAGTAACATGCTGGCAGGCACAGAAACTACCATGAGAATTGACTTAGAGTAGTCACCTCCTGTCATTCTCTGCATGTACAGACTTGTAATTGGCTGTGAAGTGTTCTGCGATCCTTGTGTATGAATGATGAATGACTCCATATAAACCCACGCTGTATTTCATTGTTGGTGCCACTGAACGACTCAAGCAGGAAAGGCAAAGTAAGTGTCCACTAAAAAGGCATCATTATTCCAATAGCCACTACTCATGTAAAGTCCCCACAGTGCCAAGGACACCCACACACATACATCTCAGGGTTGGGTTTCTGGAAGAGTTGACTTTCCAAAGCAGCCCATCTCGAAATGAAAGTGTGCCCTATGGTGGGCTCACCAAGCTCCCTGTATGTGCAGCAAAAGGTGAGTTGGGCTTCCTTGCTTCAGCCACAAATAGGTTTCAGGAGAAAAAAAAATGAGCTGTCTCAAGAAGAGTGCCTTGCTATCCCAGTCACAGAGCCTGGGCCAAAGGTCATTGACTTCCATGAGCTTTCGAGCCAGCATCATAATGGCCACTGGTGCTGCGCTGAAAGTGCAATTAGAGCACGTTGCTGTTGCCCGTAACAGGCTTGAATTGGAGCTAGCTTCTGAGAAGTGCTGAGCTTCCAAATTCCCATTGGCTTCAATGAAAGCGATGGATATATAGCAGTCCCCAGGGTCAGCATCTTGGAGAGGCACGTAGCTCTGCAGTCCTGTTGTGGCAAGTCACTTATGTTGTCCTGTTCCCCGGCAGTAAGAGAGGATGGTCCAGCCCTACTTCACACGGGCGCTATGAGGATAAAAGCCAATAACCAGGAGGTGCGTAAGTACTAGGTTGATATGGGCCATGCAAATGCTTAGCTAGAGTAAGACCCCCCAAACACACACACACACACACTTTTGCAACCAACAAAGATGCATGCACATACTCGGGAACAAAGTTGCGTTACATCTGGGATGAATCTGGTCCATGTTGCAGGCTGCTGGCTACAGCTAGAAAGCGGTGGTGCATAGGTGACAGGGGAAGGCACAGGGCATGACAAAACCACTAAATTTAAAAGATCCAGTTGCCTCTTTCCATAGCCCAAAGAGAGAGGGGGGAGAAAGAGCAATCTGAACTATTTCACTAAAGTCTTAGAGAACCACCAGATTAGCCCAAGAAGCCAATATTACAGTGATGGGTCCAAGTGCTGGAAAGGAATTTCTCTTAGCAGCTGCATTTCAAAATGAATTTTAAAATCACACTGAATTTTAAAATGGGCACATGTGGGGCTTTTCAGTATGTTTTTTCCCCACACAGCGTTCCTGAAGTTGGAAGGACTTTACTATCGGTAAGGTAATCGTGTAAAGCACACTACCCATATGTGAAGCTAATGTAGAACGTTAGATCAACGCTATCTCTGGGTGTTGGGTACTTAGATTTCTTTCTGGAGTGAAACGGGCTTTGAAATCGTGTGGCCATTATCATGCAGGGCCAAATGCTGGGCTCTGCCCCACTGCCCTTAACGTGAGAATTAAGTGGTGCATAGAGCCTCATGTGAGCCCTCATCACAGGATGAATTTCCACCTTAGAATGGTAGAGCACAGAGAAAACTCTGCACTAGCGTTTTGGCAACTCTGCATTAACTGCCTATCAAGCAGTAACTAAATAAAAAGGCTCTTATTGTGCTTCAAGCCATTAATTTAACAGCAATCACCTATGCGTTCAGGGTAGGCTGGCAGGGAATTATCTGCAATGGGAAGATGCTTGCCAATAAGTGTTACAAAAGGCTTTAGCTGTACCTCAAAGTGGCTGCAAATCAATCAGACAAGTGTAACGATCAGGTCTGCAATGCCTTTTGTGTTTTGGGATGCCGACTAACCAAGAGGCAGCCTCTCTCTCTAAGGACACAGAGGACCTGCACAATGACCCATGCACCTGTTCACATCTACTGAAGCCCAGAGCTTTAAACAACATTTGGGAAGCCCTTAAATACCTTTCTGCTATCAGATTGCTATGTAAGCAATGGCACATGCAACAGGGATGTCATCCAATTGCCATATGGGAGGGTGCAGGCTGCACAGTTGTGAGTGGGAGGGGAGATGGCCATGAGCTGTGAAAAAGTCTGAGGACCCTTTGCATATGGAAGGAAATACATTCAGTTGGCACATTCATAAATGCCATGACTGCTCAGGCTTGGACTTAATTGGTGCCCAGGGCCTGTTCAAATCTAGACCTAGGCAAAGGGGTGAATTCCACCCTAAAGACTATTGTCACAGTACAATCAATTGTGTTCACTTGCTAACGGTACCTAGAGCTGAATGTCTTGAGGCGAGATACAAAGTCAAAGAGCGCCTATATCTCCAAGCGTATTCAGGCTACATTGGAATCGAGATGTTCTTAACATATTAATGGGGCAAATGCTGCCTGTAAAAAAAGAGAATTAATTAATTCATGCAGCAAGGACCTTCAGGCCAGAGCTGGTCAACCAGAAAATGCTGATTTGACAGAATCTGAACATTTCACAGGACTGTATCAATTTTGTTGAAATTTTTCAAGAAAAAAAATTATTCAAATGTTTTGTTTTGATAAGGTCAAATCATCTCATCTCAAAGGATAAAGTTAAAAATGAAGCCCTTTGAGTTTGTCAAAATTAAGTGCTTTGAGAAGGTCACATTGCTATTTTGACTTTTCCTCATGATTCAGGCGAAAAGGACATTTCAAAATGTAAGACTTTCCCATGGAATGGCAAGTCCAAAGTTCAGCCAACTCTGTCTCGGACACTAAGGAGGTCAGCAGACAGCTTTCTGCAGTTCCTTCCCCTCTGCTACCTGACTTTCTTGCAATCTCAAACTCCTCTCCTTATTCCACAATCTCTCATCGCCTCTTCACGTCAGCCTACCTCTTGCTAACCTCCAGTAGTCCTCCCTTTCTGGCCCCATCCTACTGACTTCCCTCCCTTCACATGACCACCTTCGTTCCAGTTAGCTAATCCCCTTGGAGCAAAACCACCCTAAAACAGCAAAAAAAAACCCAACCAACTACAGCACTGTGGTATATTGAAAACTGTGTAACAATTACTAGTGGTCACTTTAAATGTAAGTGCAATCCTCTGGCCTGTGATATTCAGAAGGCCAGACTAGATGACTATAATGGGCCCTTCTGGCCCTAAAAATCTAGGAATCTATTAATCATTTGAGCCTGGAGACTATGGGCCAGATTCTAACCTTCCTCACACTGGCATAACTCCACTGATGTTAATGAAATGCCACCTGATGTCTATCAATGCAAGTGAAATCAGACTCCAGCCCTGAGAGTTTGGGTACGTCCAGCATGAAACCCATGCAGCTCCATTGACTACTCTGGTTTTACATGGGTGCAACTGAAATCTTTCAGTCTGCGCATCCCCTCTGGTGACACCCAGACTCCACTGACCCAAGGAAACCCGAGGCTGCCTCTCAAATTCAGCCACCTCAAAATCAATGGGGGAAAAAAATCAACCGTGTTAGTACTACAAGGCTATGGACTGGCCCACAAAACTCCCATTGATGTGAGTAGCATTTCCAAATGCTGGCAGACTATAGCACAAAACCCAGCGTTGGCTAATCCCTGCCACTAATACTATCAGCCCCCAAAGTTGCTGTGAGCATGTGTTTAAGGATGAGTCATTGATTACCCAGAAAATCCCTAACTTCCCCTCTCTTTTTTAGCATAATCATTTCTCAGAGAGAATGTCAATAAATGCTGGAGACAGCAGCAGCAACAACCACAACAAAAATGCCCAACTGCTAAATAATTCCTGGAATGACTTGTCAGAAACCTTTTATTTACTGATTCCGCGCATTTCATTTATTTCTGGCACGGGGCCAACCTGCCTGACAGTTAAGATTTATTGATTTAATTGCCTAGGGTAACCATGCAATAAAATCATCTCAAAGATAAATTTTCATGGCACTGTGCAGCACTGAAGTAATTTTTCAAGTGCTACGGCTATATTTCTGCAGGTTACAGGTGCAAAATTTGCTTAAAGCAGAAATGTGTCGTTATTGTAGCCTCGGTGCACCAGTGTGGTCCCTTTTGTGGGTTTTTTCTCTTTTCTTTTCTTTTTTTTTTGAGAGGGAGAGACAGTGCAGATCTTGCCGAGACAAAATGATATTTTCTTAATTGGTTCATATATTCAATGCCCAGGAGAAAGTGAAGCTTCAGTTTAATTAGAGTGGGCTTAGAGGTTATTTACAATGTTATACAGAATCATTTGTTTCCAGCTGTGAGATGCGTTTTAATGCTGGAGTCTCACATGGTAGATGATTGCCATTTGTGACATTATAGTTTATTGAATCTTTAGATCTTTTTATTTACATTGTTAAAGGGCTCATTATAGTTCAGAACAACGAGTAAGTGAAAAACTATGATTAATTCCCAGGTTAATGGTAACATTTCTGAAGTCAGAGCTAGCATAAACTTTTAACAATGCGAAATCTTTTCTTATCTCCGATGATTTATTTTGCAGAGGGTTTTCATTTTGCTTTGATTGCAGTATTTAATGGCTTATTACTCTTGCAGCTTCGCTCTCCAGAGCTAAGTATTTTATTTTTTGGTTCTTACACTGTACAAGGCTGTAGATTTTTTTGCCCCCCTGTATCAAGTCAAAGAAAGTCCTAACATGCTGTCAGTGCAGGCGTGGTCACATGTTAACACCGCAGAAAGTACCACTATTGTGGGCTGATACGCAGACTAGCACCAGCCCCCATTCACATGTGAGAGGCGGGGAAGATAATCTATGATCCAGTGGCTAGCACAGTATCATGGGACTTGTGAGACTCTCTTCCACAGCCTTCCTGTTCAACCTTAAACAAGTCATTTAGGCCCAGATCCTTCATGGCCGTTAGGTGCCTAACTCTCATTGACATCAATAGGAGTTAGGTGCCTGAATACCTTTGAGGACCTGCGCCTTAATTTCTCTGTGCTTCAGTTCCCCATCTGTAAAATAGACATCAGATTTCCTTACCTAGCAGGGGTGTTGGGAGAATAAATACATTAAAGATTGTGAAGTTCCCAGCTAGTTTGGTAATGGGGGGGCCAGATACTTACAGATGCCTGGAATGTATGTATACTAAGGCTTGCCCTGTGATGTTAATAGAAGCTCTTCCATTCACTTCACTGGGGGTTGCATAAAGCATGCAGATGCTAGAGTGAAATCCCTGTTCTGCCTCAGAGGCCCTTCATGCTCAAGCCACAGTATCTCAGGTGTGTGCATTTGGCACACTGACTCACAAGTGCTCCCATGCTAGCCATAACATAAAAAAAGCATCCTGACTGGTTAATAGTTTAGATTGGTTAATAATTAAATTACACAGTGTTTTGATATCACATGCTGCAAAGAGCAGCAAGAGACACATTAAAGAGCCACTTGCGGCTCGCAAGCCCTCAGCCTGAGTATCACTGAGATAGACTAAATGAGTCTTTGATTCCATGTGGAGTACATCTGAGTGTTTATACATGTGATATAGCAGTGCAACACAGACATTGCACCTTGCTCGGTCACTTCTTAATCCCTGTTAACTGTCCCTGCTGCAGGAGGGCCCTCTTATAGGAACCTTTTCCTCAACATGCCTTTCTGAGGCTGGTCTTCGAGGCTAGATGTACTTGGCTGCTGCTTGCTTCATATCTCTCTGTTCCAGCTGGTAAGCACCTGTTGTGTTTTCCTTTTCCCATTGCCTGACCTGGCACATGGGCACAATAGGAATAGCGCAATTTAAGTAGCATACAGTCATGTCCAGCCACTCCCAGGAGTCACAGCAGAGATGATAAAGGTGGCAAGGAGAAGGAACTGCCTTCTTCAGCCTTGGATTTAGGTCTTCTTCTAGGTCAGGGAAGACAGAGTGACAAGAAGTAGAAATTGCTAGCACCAGGAGACAGCTGCTCACTGACTACACGGAGGCCTTCTGTCAATTGGGGATCTTTCTAGTGCACTCAACACAGTTTTTGAAATTAAACACACACAAAAACTGCTCTGTCTTGGGCAAGCAGCACTTATTCCGCAATCAAGGTAGCTTATAGAGACCTTGACAGGCGTCACCTTGTGTTTTCACGTCGCTGAGCTGATCTTGAACAATTTATCCCCGGTATCATGCAGAAACAGGATTTCTCTTAATGCCATTTTGTACGTCTCCGTTCCTCAGCAATTTATTTTTAATGAACGTCTCTATTCTGAACACTGCAAGGGAAGGTCTTTTTCCCATTAATGCCTCATTTGTCAATTTGCACCTTACATTTATCCAGAGTGTATTTTATCTGCCATTTTGCTCCTGAATGCATTCAATTCCATCTGCAGTTCCCCAGCAGTATGTTCTAGCTTTTGCCAGTCCAAAAAACCTTCCCATCATCAGCAAAAATCACAGCTTGTTGTTCTTGCAGCAAATCACTAATAAATATACACCTAATGCCAAGCCCTGGGCGCTGTGCTATTAACTTATCTTTATGCTGCAGAGCAGCCACACAGTATGACTGCTTCCTATCTCATAACCTGTTCTTACCACGACTAATTGCTTGCCCTGTGGTTATTTGTTTTTCACACTATTGTAACACATTAGTACCTACTTTCAGTACCATATGAATGATACGGTTGTTACTGTACTGCAAAACATGGCCACTTACATCTACGCTACAAGTTAACAGTGTGATTCCCCAGCTCGTGTACAAGCCTTCGCACTGAATCGCATCACACTAACCCAAGTATAAGTAACTGAGCAGACCCGGTAGTATGGGGTAGTGGCAACCATGCTGAGTATGTACCCATAGGTTTAGGATGAGTGTGTGCCCTGCATGGGTCAGCCATCCTCCTGCTGCTGCAATCAGTGCTACCGCAGCTACACTGCTATTTATACTTGCGCTAGTTCTCATCGAGCAAGCACAAGAATGTGTACACGAGCAGGAGACTTGCAGCCCTAGCTTATAGTATAGACATGGAACTTCCTGATGTCAGCATAGCTAGAACTAAGAGCTTCTTGCTCAAGAATAGCCTAGCCCTACAACACGGTGTTAGCTATAAGGAAGTTATATGGATTCTATCAATTAGAGGGCGCTGGTCCACATACACATTCCTCGATTCATTATGATGGGCAAAAAATTGAAGGGAAAAAATTGCATATTAAATTTGGATTTAATTTGCAAGCAAAAGATCTACAAGGTAAATATCAACTCTGGTCTGTTAGTTTAAATGAGAGTGATGATAAACATCATCTTTAAGAGGCGTGGATGAGACAGTTTGCAGCCTTTGAAAAAAAGCAAGCTGCCCCTGAGATAGGATGCTCAGGGCCAGGTTATCATTGATCCTGATAGGTTCAATTTTTGCAAAAAAAGACCACGATACACTTCCTAGAAGCAGGAAGATTGAATAATAATGTGCTTGTTTTGCACAATCTGTTATGAATATGAAACTGGTTTGCTGGATTGTTTTCCTGTGAACAAAACAGCTGGAATTTGTGAGACCATTGACAACACTGTTGTGGTTCTTATATAAGACACAATGAGTCCAAAGCTCAGAACCTTACACTTTCAATGTAACCTCTTTGACCTCTAACCCCGCAACTTCAGCCTTTTATTAGGAGGAAAAACCAAAGCGGGTTAGAGACATTAGAAAAAGTATTAGTTCAAAGAGAGTCAATAGAATCAATAATGTCAGTAGGTTAGAACTATTTATAGAGAAACAATGTCAGCAAATGATAAACTTGTGAGTAAATTGGATGAAAGCCCAGAGCTTTGCACTCATTTGGAGAGCTAGAAGGGAGCCAAACGGCAACAAACATTATAAGTAATCACAATGCACAAAGAAATCAGCCATGCCAAACCGGGATCAGAAGAAGCAAAGAGTGTGCCAGGAGAAAAAGAAAGACAGAAGAGATGTTTTCAAGTGTATTATCAAAGGGAAACGCTGCATCCTCCTAAAGGCGATTTGCAAGAATGGAGACTGGGGTAAACAACAATAACTTAGTTCATATATAGTGCTGTCCCACCACAGATCTAAAAGCACTTTACAAAGGACTGTAAGTACCTTCATCTCTATTTTACAGGAGTTTTGTGCGCTAAATAAAGCCTTTGGCACTTTCTGTTTCCAAAGACATTCCAGTATTATGCAGCATTGTAAGATATCACAAATGCCATGGGTTGCAATGAGTTTTCTATCAGAGGGGTAGCCGTGTTAGTCTGGAGCTGTAAAAGCAGCAAAGAGTCCTGTGGCACCTTATAGACTAACAGACGTATTGGAGCATGAGCTTTCGTGGGTGAATACCCACTTCATCAGATGCATGAGTCTTCTGGCATTTGTGATGTTCTGGGATATCTTCAGTGAAGCAGGAAGTACCATGAAGATCATAGGCTGGGACAAAAGTTTAGATTTCAGTGCACAGTGCCCCTTCTGGCCTGCATAGCTAAATTTCCATTCAATGAGCAACGGGAATAGGGTCTTCTGTGAGCCATGTGATAAAACTGTGCTGTAAGCGTACTAGTGCCAATGAAACCTACCAAGTGATCATGCTAAAACCTGGCTAGCACAGTGCTGGTCACCATGTGGATATGTCAGACAGTCATGAACATAAAATAACCGAAGGCGTATAGGTCAATAAATCATTTTATGACCCCTGCCAAGGCATACTGTGTGCACACACATAACATAAACATCCTTGAAAAGCACACTTTTAAAGACTCAGAATTATGTGCCATTTTAAAGCACTTGTACTTTATTAACACTGAGACCATGTCCTTTGATATCAACTCTTATAGGAATGATTCAGATAAATTAGCACAGAAAATCTTGCTGAGTTAGAAAGCACTCAATCGGAAGCAGTGAAGTCAGTGAGTAATGAAAGTAAACCGTCATTCTTGAGTATGACTGATGGTGATGTGGCCTGTCTAGAAGAACAAATAACCAAAAGACATACTACTTAGGCCAAAAACAGGGCTGGACCTTTGTTAAATGACTTCACTACTATATGGAGACTACCAACTTTTGGGGTAAAAGTTCAATTAGGAGAATGTCACTTGTCGAGCAGACAGATGGATGGCTCGCTTTATAAAAGAGCAGGACATTACTCTTCGAGGCTCTATTAACTGATACATTCAAAATCACCCATGGAACTGAAATATCGACAATGCCAAAGATGCTGAATTGAAATATGTGTTGAGAAATTTGAATCTACAATGTAAAATGCTGCAGCAAAGTGATTACATTTTATGACTTCTAAAACACTTTTATCAAAGCCTAACTTTGTCAAAGCACCAAGCTAACTGAATGTCAGTCAACACCTTACATTTATTATTCTAGGTGTCAGGCTGAGATTGGTCTAGGGCAGGAGAAAATATAAAAGCCAGGTTTCTGAAGTGTGTGTGTGTTTTGGGGGTGGATATGTAATATCTTTTGTAATCTGTTTAGGATCACCCTGCATCCACAATGTGATTCCACTAATTTAAACAGAGTTACAGCTGGTAATTATTGGACGCATTGTGTCTAATTTCAGAGTCCAGTGCTATCATTTTAAATATGTGGGGCTGGAGTCCTTCTTCAGCACTGTATGGCTCAGGAGACTGGTAACAGCTAGAGAACTTTTCATCTATAGGCCATCAGTTCAGTTCCAGGTGGATAATGACTGAAAGTTACCACCATATGATGGCTGACAAGAAGACTGGAATCCCTACATTCCCACTCAGATTTAGCCACAGTGATCCTCCTTGCATTAGTGAACTCCAGGATAGATTATTGTAATTCTCTATACATAGGAATGAAGCCACACACTTTAAAGCTCCAGATGGCTAAGAACATCGCGACCCACCTGCTCAGCATCACAGGGCACCGAGAACACATCACCCTAGTGCTCCAGCCTCTTCACTGGCTGCCCTTTGAATACAGGGTCCACATCTTCAATGTCCTCCAATGGATTGGCCAAGGTTACCTGATAACCAACGTGAGCATGACTTCCCACCATAGCTACATTCCACAAAACTCTACCTCAGGAGTGAAACTCAGCTGTGTAGGAGACAACTCTTCCAGTGTCTTGTGCATGAATCTGGCAATTATTCCCAGAAGAGTCTAGGATGACCATCAGCCTATAGATCAAAACACAAAACCCATGTCAAACAGCCTTCCCACAAAGACATTAACAAATATTAAATTAAATTGAAATAAAATCACACAAAGTCGAGTGCCTGTAGACTGGAGGGAACTCAGGGAGAAATTCATCTTTATCTATATACTTAACAATCTTCTGAAGCTCTCAGATAACATGGTGATGGGCGCTCTATAAGAACCTAGTTGGGTAAATTGAATTATGTGGTTAAGACCCTGGGCAGTAATGAGCTGGCAGTCTATACAGGTGTCAATGTCATAGAACGCATCTTTACAAACAGCAAACTGATGCTCTAATCCTGAGAAGGTATTCCAGGTACAGGGACAGGCATTCCACAGCCACTCCTCCTAATCTTAGAAATGCAGGGCTGGAAGAGTTCTCGAGAGGTCAGCTAGTCCATCCTTCTGCGATGAGGCAGGATTAAGTATCTCTAGCCCATTCCTCATAGGTGTTTGTCTCTCAGGATCAGACAACCATGCGGAATCTGGGCTGGCAACTACAGAAGCCCTTTGGCGCCAAATTAGTATTAGTCAACATATTCAAGGAATGCAGTCAAGTTGTGATTAACTTTTCCCTTATTGCTCTTTTCAGTCTGAGCTGTAACACCGCAACATTGAGTAAACATCATTGAGTGATGGGATGCTTAGTCATAATGCCAGGCATGCGCTGTTGAAAGGATCCCCTATTTGAACACAGACATCTGAAGCACTGCAATAATACCTAAGAACCTCATTATCCCCCTTCTCTGGATGAGGACACTGATGGTTAAGCACCTTGCCGATGGTCACACAGGGCAGAGCTGGAACTGGAATCCAGGTCATCTGCCCCCACCCCTGTGCCCTATTCACTGAACCACACAAATGACTGTATGGCTAGAAAGGCTGCATTCATGTGGTTGAAGTGAGCGGGGTTACCTGGTAAAAGATACAGTCCTCTTAGTTCCCTGTTAAATGTGTGGAGGGCACTGAAGGTAAACAATGTCTTGTGCTTGATATGGCTTTCTCTTCATAAGTGGCTCATTGCCTAAAGGGTGTACAAGGCAAAAGTAGACGCAGAAATGAAAACACTGCCTTAAACATGCTAACTACACCTGTTAGGGAAAAAAGCGATTCTCCTAAAAGCCATGTGCATCAATTAAACCTTTCAGTGGAAAGATCTCGCTTGTACTCCAGGCACTCATACTGGCTAGATTACACGGCTCTATTTTCAATGTTAATTAATCTAAAGGAGCAGCTACCATAGCAATTATTACATTTTATGATGTACATAAAGTTTCCAGTACAGTTTAGAGCTAGGGTCAATAGTTCAAGCTAATCTTGGCTCAGCAAGTATCAAGTGAAACCTTTCTGGATATGCTCATTAGGTCAAGTTTAGCCTCTGCAATGCAACCAAGTACTGGGAAGCTCTAGGGGGTGGCAGGGGATTAGTGAGGGGTCTGGCTGTTTGGACACTGGGTCCTAGAGGGACACATTGTTATGGAATGTGACAAAGTTCCTCCTCTACCTTGGTGGGTCCTGCGCTTATTGGCAGATTTGCTCACCTCAGTGATCTTCCCCACAGTCTGGATCAACTCCTCCTGTGTCTGATCAGGAGTTGGGAGGTTTGGGAGGAACCCGGGCCCACCCTCTACTCGGGGTTCCAGCCCAGGGCCCTGTGGATTGCAGCTGTCTATAGTACCTCCTGTAACAGCTGCATGACAGCTACAACTCCCTGGGCTACTTCCCCATGGCCTCCTCCAAACACCTTCTTTATCCTTACCACAGGACCTTCCTCCTGGTGTCTGATAACGCTTGTACTCCTTAGTCCTCCAGCAGCACACCTTCTCATTCTTAGCTCCTTGTGCCTCTTGCTCCCAGCTGCTCACATGCACTTCCTCTCCTCTCCTCTCCTCTGGCTCCCCGCCCCCCATCTGACTGGAGTGAGCTCCTTCTTAAACCCAGGTGCCCTGATTAGCCTGCCTTGATTGGCCGCAGGTGTTCTAATCAGCTTGTCTGCCTGATTGATTCTAGCAGGTTCCTGATTACTCTAGTGCAGCCCCTGCTCTGGTCACTCAGGGAACAGAAAATTACTCTTCCAGTGACCAGTATATTTGCCTTCTACCAGACTCCTGTACCCCACTGGTCTGGGTCTGTCACAGGAGCTAACTAAATAATGAAATGAAATGAATAATGGCATGTGGGAGCCGGAGAAAAAGAAACGAGCCAGCGTCTGATCTCACTTAAGTAACGTAATTCCAGAATAACTCCACTGGAGTTACCCTGGATATACAAAATGGTAGGGGCGACATCTACACTGTACCAGAGGTGTGGCTTTTGTGGGGGGGGGTCACTGGGAATAGCCCTAAGCCTGCGCTAAGGGTATGTCTACACTGCAATCAGAGGGAATTGTAGCATTCATAGACAGGCTTTAATTTATACAAGCCTGCCCAAGACCTTGGGTACATACTTGTGTGTTAGCTCATACTGCTGAGGTTTCACTGTTATTGTTATTCAAGCTAGCCAGAGCAAAGCTAGCTCAGATACATCCTCGTGCTGACGTCACCCCTTTGCTGCCATGCAGGCGTACCCTAAGTGAGATCAGAAACCAGCTCTATAGCTACTAATTTGTTAAAACAACAGCTACCAGCGGTGCAGGTGTCTGTCTGTATGGATCCAACTGCAGGATTGAAGGCCTAGTTTTTATCTTCAGCTCAAACACCTCCAGCATGACATGGAAAGGGAGTGTCGAGTTGCACAGATGACTGGAGCTGGAGTGTGAGTGCAGGAAGATGGCTTCTGCTACTATTTTATTGAGCCCATAAAATACAAAATCCAGCTGTGCACATTGGTTCAGTCTGGCTAACAAGAGAAAGTCATTTTCTCATGCCTAGGATTGATGATTTTTTTTAGGCACATCTGTGTAGTTACTTAACCCCCATCCTGCCCCCTCCCCACTTTGAGTCGCTGCATAGACATGAAAGATGGGAGTTTGTCTTTGGTACGTGAGGGTATAAAATACTCCTTGACTTCCTTCTAAGGAGAGTTGCTGTGGGTGCACTTTAATGCGCATTTCCCTCAACTTTTATCTTGATGGAATGCCATTGAATTACTCCTGAGACACGCCATGTGAAATTACAATCAGACCCTTTTGTCAACGTAGTCTTGGTGGTTTTTGATAACTTCAGCTATGCAAATTTTACAATGGATAATCCGAGAGTTTAGTAAAAATGCCGGGGAAAGCATTTCAAGTAAACAGTCCACAGAATTTGTAGCTATTTATCAAAAATGAATGTGCTTTTCAAAATGAGTATCTCATTTCCCCCTGGTGTTTTTGTTCCAAAAATAATTGGTAGTGACAATAGAGAGAGAGATGATGTTTCAACTTCATGTTTAAAATAAATATAAGGCTGTCACCAGAGTCTAGCTGTCTTGTGAAGATCCCTCTCGTAGGAGCCAACAGGCAGCTCCGCTGATAAAGAATCGTGTTCCATTATTGATTAGCTTTTAAGTTCTTGTTACATATTAGATTAGGATCACTGTATGCATAGGGAATGAATAGCCCAATTACAGTCTAAAATAGCTCATCTCAAAAAGGTTTAGAATTTTGATATTACAAAGGGAATTTTAAGGAAATTACAGAGCACATTAAGACAGCCTTCGGGGCTGATATTTACATTTTTGTTGCATCTCCTTTCATGATGAGGGCACGAGGCTCTTCAGCAGCATGTATTAGGTTCCTTTTAGTGCCCGTCCAATTATTTAGGCCATTGGCTTTTTAAAATAGGAACTGCAGAATTTTTTAAAAGTTCACAGCAGGTCTTGGGCCGGAGGGACCAACGTTGAGTTACACCAGCTGCAGATCAGGCCAGCTCTCTTTCAAAGACGGCCCCCTGCAATGCAAGCTGGACTGGATTCTGCTCACAGAGTTACACTGACGTAAAACTGGAGTAACTCCATCGAAGTTAGTGGTGTTACTTTGGTATACACTGGCGTAACAAGGCTCAGAAGCTGGCCTGTTGGGTCAGAACCTCAGGACCAGCCTTTTATTGTTCGGTGAAGGGTAGAGTGGGTACAAAAGCGGCTTTAAACCACCTTTTGTGGCTTCCTGATCCTGGCAATGTCAGCCACTGAGCAGATCCCAGGGGGTAATGTAGGGCATGGCGCCCCTGCCATCAGAGCATGACTGCAGCATATATGTAGACACACCTGAGCTAGCTTTAATCTAGTTAGCGCACTTACCAACAGCCATCTAGCTGTACCAAGAGCAGGGTAGGTTAGCTGCCCAAATAAGTGCCAGGGTCCCGAGTAGCCTTGTACAGCCCATACCGAAACTCATGCTGCCACCGCTTCCCTGTTGTTAGGTCTCGCACTAGCTAGATTAAAACTAGCTTGGGTATAGCTATACATGCTCCATCACTTTTCTGACTGCAGGGTAGACCTACCCTTTGACCAACCTCAGGGCTGTTCCAAGCTGCACCAGCTGCCAGTGGCAGCCAGGGATCACTGAGGCATAGGGACTCCTTGACCGTGTCCTGCGCTAGTGGTTGGAAGATGGTAGGATAAAGCTGCCACATCGACTCTATGTTACCAAGGAGTCCTATAGAATCAGAGAACTGTGGGGCTGAAAGGGACCTCACGAGGTCATCTAGCCCAGGCCCCTGTGCCAAAATCTGTGTGTACACTCTTAAATTAATGCAAACCTGTCTTTTTCTGAATCGACTCCTTACCAGATTAGGCTAAATCAATATATGCAAGACAATCAGTTTAAGAGTGCCCACCCCAGGCATTGGCACTGGTTTAACTACACTGATTTAAAAACTCACCTATTAATTAAACTGATTCAGATTTGTGTGTATCCAAGGCCTTATGCAGGTGTGATTCAGAATTGTTATTGCAGCACTGTGTTGTTCAGAGTAAGCACTAGATTTCAAATTAAGTACTAGAATGTGGTCTGAATAACCAGATCTTAGACAGTTTGGCATTCTCCAATCTCTGTGTATAATGCAAACATTGCATTTCACAGCTTTCATTTCAAATAACCACCCAGGATATTTTAATAGGGAACAACGCTGTGATGTCCTTTTGCGTCTGCAGAAAATTTCCAGCCTCTATCAGTTGGCTAAAAATCGATCTTCCTTACCCTCAAATTTGTCTAATTACACATTGCCCTTTTTGTAGGTTAATCTCTTATACGAGGTCGGCGTTGACAACTTCACCAACAGAGCATAGAAAAAGTCACCAGAAATAGATTTGCAAGGCCTTAAAAATGACTCTGTGGGCAAATGCACAAATGTACACCATTACCTGCCATATTGAGAAGGTATAATCAAAGGCAAAATGCAGATGGGAGAGTTGTTTGACCCTAACATCCAACCCAGAGGAAACACTTATTAAATACTCCAGGCCTGCTGACTTGAACTTGCTTCTATAAGAAAAAAATGAGCTCTTCTTCAGAGAAAGGCCTGTTCCCTGACTCTTTCACTAGCTCCATGTATAGCGCTACCGTTCTGATCCATTCCCATGACTTATGGCAGGCCAGCTCATGGGGAAACCGGGAGCCTTTCTGTTTGTGATGGCTTTAGAGTACGTCAACCACCCGACATAATGTTAGTCACATAGCTGTTAAAGTGTAAAAGAATTAGACCCCAATTTTCACTCAGGTGCATGTGCCTGACTTGAGGTGTACTGCAATTGTGTGTGGGGGTGGGGGACACGGACGACAGTCACTCATGTTGACACACCTGGGCTAGCTTTTATTTAGCTAGCTCAGGTACTGGAGCTGTGACGCCCTGGTTGCACAAACTGTTCACACCCATCTGGAGCCCTGGGTAATTATGTGGACAGCTAGCCCATGCTTCTGTGTCTTCACTGCTCCCGTATCCAAACTGGCTAGATTAAAACTAGCTTGGCAATGTCTACCCAAGCTGCCACTGTAACCCAAGCCTGCTTGGTGTGGCACTCTGTCCCCCTCTAGTGGCAGCCAGACCAGCGGTTCCCAAAGGCCCCTTTTAATTTTAGAGAAACCCTCATGCCCCCCCACCTCTCCTTTACCATCATCCAACCCCTCCAATCCTTGCCCCCAACCGTCCCCTCCTGGGACCTCACCCCCTGTCCAACCCCACCCTGCTCCTTGCTCCCAACTGCCTCCTCCAGGGACCCCACCCTCTATCCAACAACTCCCGATTCTTGTCCCCTGACCGCCCTCTCCCGGGATCCCTTACCCCTAACGCATTCCCAGACCCACACCTAGTCCAGCCCCGCTCCCCTTTCTGTCCCTAACCACCCTCCAGTACCCACCCTCTATCACCCCACCACTCCTTGTCCCCTGACTACCCCCAGGACCCCAACCTTATCTAACTCCCCCCGGATCTTGTCCATGACCACCCTCTAGAGATCCTCCCCATCACCCCCCCCTCCTTTCTTTCACCAGAGTGAGGCAAAGCAGACAATGTGCACCAGTGAATCCAGGCTGTGGTTCAGTGTCTACAGACCTTCCAAAGCAAACTTGCTAGCACATAGTTCATAAACGAGTCCCTCCTCCAACGATGACATTAGCTCAGAATACTTGTGTATGAAAAAAAAACCCCTGTTTATTTAGCTTCCACGAAGGGTGATCTTTGTTAGCAAATGGAAGTTTTACAAGCAAACAGACAAATATATAATGGTTGTGCTTCTCTCTCGTTATTGCCCTGTTTGTTTGACAGGCTATATGGAGCATCATCTACATTAAATAATTTTCTTTAATTAAACACGCCTTATCAGAACATGCACAATACTTATCTGTCTAAGTGGGTAGTTAGTCAGGAAATAGTTTGTTCTTTGTAGCTAATTGTGCACTTCGAAGCCTTTAAGTGAGACCAGAACTCTCTTTTGAAAAAAATCCTATTTTTTTTATTATCAGATACTTTCAAATGTCTCATTGCTTCCCCTCACCTAGATGAAAACAGAGCAATTACGCAGCTTTCATCCATTTCTCTGAGAGCTGTATGGAAAAACACTTTTAGGAATAAAATGTTAATTGTTAAAATAAAAATTTCAAGGCATTTTTTGAGAGGCATTCTGCAATATTGCTGAAATTACATGCAGCATGCTGAAATTTACATAACAAATGTGACAAGATAGTTGCTTAAGAGACTGAAACAGAAGGAATAAAATACATATCGATACCACCATTCTCATTAATTATTATTCTGAATGAGATGCAATGCCAGGAGCAAGAGGGGTGCCAGAAGTAGTAGAAGGAATATATATTATCATGTATTTAAAAACCCTTAAAGGGTATAATAATAATTAATAAAATATTACATTGCTGATCTCTCTCATAGCAGAGCAACCACCTGTTCACTTCTTTATTAATCACTTATTTATTCGCTTTCTTAGCGCTGCCCTGTAAAGATCATTAAAGGAAAAGCTTCAGGAATAGAGATGGCAAGAAAGGAATCATGTTATGCAGGGGAAAAAATCCATTAGAACGCATAATTTTAATTAAGAGCCACATGTGCAAAGACGGTAATATTTTAAGACTGGTTTACAGCTAACTATAATTTGACTTTAAACAATAGCCATGGAGCCTAGTGATTATTATTATTGATTTTGTTAATTTGCTCCAAATTTATCGCCTTAACCGGCTTCCTTTCCTCAGTGCTTCCAAAAATATTGTCATGCTAGAAGTGTATTTAAAGGAGCACACCGTGGGGTTTGTTCAGCATTGTGTGACTTCACCGCTGCGCGAGGTTTTTATTTCATTTCTGCAGCGATTCAGTGGAAAGGGCCCTGCTGCCTTTGATGGGCATTTCTTCAGGCCTTCTGTGGTCCATTCTGAGCCCACAGCAGCGCACAGCCTAATAGCAGTATCCCCTGTGCCAAATGAGTGCCATGCTGAGCTACTGCAGTCTTCCTATTTCAGGAGCTAATGCGACGTATGTTTATGCTCGGCCGTACGCTGGACAATGCTGCACACGCCCGCCTCTTCTTGGCTCTTTCCTCATCTGACTACTAGTGCAGATGGAAATACAGAGGCATCCTATTGCTGGATTGAGCCCTTCCATATTGTGGTGGCAAGGTTCTCTCCAGAGCTGCACGCTTGGCCAAATTGCTGTGCTATGAAATGCTGACTGTTCAACAATCACTTTCCCCTCCCTTCCTTTTTCTTCATAGCTAATTACATTTGTGTTTTATCTCCTCATTCACTTTTCCTCTTTCTAGGTTTTTTTCCTATCAGCAAGCTTCCTTCAACCCCACACTTGCAATCAATGCACAGTTTCCCGTTTCCTACCCCTATTCCGTTTAACCCATCTATTTCTGTTTCCTCAAGAGGCTGAATTTTTCTTGTACTTATCCATCGGCTCCCCACAAGTGATCACAGAGGCTTAATAAAGGAGCCTGTTTACACTTTCCTTGCCATTTTCCTTGTTTCTTTTCATCTCTTCCTTCACCTGTGTCTTTTCTGTCATAGACTTACACCTCTACCCCAGGTACTGATTTGCCTTGGGAAAGATAATTCTGGGATTATTTTTCTCTGCGCTCTCCACACCTGAAGTATTGTGAGAAATCAAGGACTCGTGCCAAGAGGCAAATCCAGTTGCCACCTCAGTAGCCACAGAGCGCCCCCGGGTGGTGAAACTGAAGTGGTTCCACTTTGCAGAGGTGTCGGCATTGCCTGGCACAGTGCTCTGTTGCATGTGATCTCCCAGCAGAACAGCATGCAGAGTGTGGATAGGGTGAGCCAAGCCTGGGAAGAAGGCAAGAGGAGGCGGCAGAGATGGGTGGAGCAAGGTGTAGTTATGCAAATTGCTCATCGTTGCCCCATTGGGGTGAAACAAATAAGGGTCCATGAAGGTTACTGCCCTGGGAAGAGCTCTGTAGCCATTTCACACCATGCCAGGGATTATTTCTAGCCCCACTGGCCCTGCTACCCAGGCTTGGCCCTGCACTCAGGATTTGCCCCCTAAGTGGCTGTCACTCAGTGCTACTCTTTTATCAGGAAGCCTTTTTCTTTCCCTCAAACAACTTCATTATTATCAGCAGACGTGAGCACTAAGGGTTGCAGCCTGCACGTTACGACACCAGAACCCAGTGCCTCAAAGGCAGTTAGGTGCTGAACCCCCAGGCATCTAAACAGCTTTGAGGATCTGGGCCCTTAGGGTGTCCACAGGCCTGCAGTAGAATCAGAGTTTTGCGATATCTACCTCCCATGCACTACATCAATTCCGAAATCAATCAAAAATTACTTTGAAGGGAAAAATAAGGTTTTTTTCTGGCAGGATGATTTCTAAAGCCTGTTTTGTTCTGTCAGTAATAGATTTTTGGAATGCACGAAATCTCTTGGCACCAGGGCAGGTAATAATGGCTTATTAAAAGACACCGTGTCTGTGTCCTAATGATCTATCAAAGGTTCACTGACGAAAATAGTCCTCTCACTACCCTCATCATCTCTAAGGCGTTCCATCAAAAAAAATGCTTGGTCAAAGGTTTACGGCAATAAGTGTAACTAATGTAAACCATGCACTGGCTTTGAATTGGGCTCATGTTTCAGAGGTGGGAGGGTGGTAAAAAGGAAGCATCAAATAAATATATGCATTTCATGGGGGAAAGCTGGAGCTGGTGTAAAAGCCAGACTACAAGGTGTACACACAGCCAAACTCACTGCTGCATTGGACAGGCCCAGGTCACGAGCTGCATGAGAAATCAATGGTATTACATCTATTTACCCCAGTCATGACTTTAGGTCTCAAACAGTGCAAAAAACAGCTGGAAAGAGATCCTTGGGGGGAGCTGAGGGAGCCTTCAGTGGTGAGCTCAGCTGTTCTCAGTGGTGGCAGATGACAGAACAAGGAGCAATGGTCTCCAGTTGCAGTGGGGAGCTCTAGGTTGGCTATTAGGCAACACTATTTCACTAGGAGGGTGACAAAGCACTGGAAAGGGGTTACCTAGGGAGGTGGCGAATCTCCATCAGAGTTTTTTAAGGCCCAGCTTGATAAAGCCCTGGCTGGGATGATTTAGTTGGTGCTGGTCCTGCTTTGAGCAGGGGATTGGACTAGATACCTCCTGAGGTCCCTTCCTACCCTAATCTTCTATGATTCTGTGACGAGATGGTGTAGCCAGCTCTATTCCACCTGCTTCTGGACACACACTTCCCCCCAGGGTAGGGACATGCCAGGAGCAGGCTGGGGGCATGCATGGGGTGGCCAAAGTACCTTGCATCCCAGTGATCCCTTGGTGAGTCTCCCTTTACTGCCAGAGCAACATAGTTAGCCTCATGCTGCTTTGAGTTACACCCCCAGCCAGCCAAAAGATCAGAGGAGTGGAAAGATGGCACCAGTCTTCCTCACCCTTACATCCTGTGTCAAGCACAGTTCAGTCTGATCTGGGGGGGGTCTCGTGCTTTATTTTGCCAAATATGGACCCATAACTTAGCGCAGACCAGATAAACCTTGTGCTCTCCATGTAACCCACAGCCATATGCAAAATATGTTTGTTCTGGCATAGGTTCTGGAACTAGGACTCGGGGTGGGTGCTGCCACACCCCCTGGCTTGAAGTGGTTTCCATTATATCCAGGGTTTGCCATTTGGTTCAATGCTCTCGGCACCCCCACTGTTCCACTGCCCCTGCTGTGCTTGCTCTTAAAAACTTTCCAGTTTTACCTCAGTGCTGTAATAAGGGTTTTGTCAGTATCACCAGGTTACAGGGTACCCCCTTTACTAGAGAAGATTAGCCCTTCAGGGACACACTGGTTACTTCAGCTGATCCTGATAAAGGTGGAGTTGCTCCTTCCTTGGAATGTCACCTCCTAAGCAGCATTCCTCCATTTTTCTAGTAAATGACCTTTTTCTAGTGCCATAAACGGAGGAAAGAAAGACTACCTTGGGGTTAAAACACAGGCCTGAGGCCCAGGAGAGCTGGCTTCCATTGTCAGTTCTGCCACTCACTTCCTGTGTGACCTTCAAGTCAGTTAACTTTTCTGTGCCTCATTTCCTCCATGTCTAAAATCGGGATAATGCTTCCCAGCCTCAGCTCATTACTATTTATGAGGCGCTCAGCCACTACAGTGATGAACACCATTTAAATGCCTATAAATATGCAGCTAGATCATTTTGTGTCATAAGTCAATCAGGCCACAGTCATTTAACACAAATTACTTATTAAAATATATTTAGTGAGGTTTCACAGTGATGTACTGTATACACATTTATTTGAAAAGTTGCTAAACTTCTAAAAATATTACACACACAAAAACTCCTGTGTTAAAATTATGTTATTAAGGGTGCAAAGTCAAGCACTCCGAAGTTAGGAAAGGCCAGAATTAAGGTTGCCTGTGCACTGGCGGACTGTGGAATTTCCCATAGCTCATGATGGGGTGTCCACTCAAGTTACCATAATGCCCCCCCTCTGGGCTCACTGTCCAGGTCTCAATCTCCTCACCCGCTCCCCACTCCCAGTCTCCTTGCCCAGTCAGTCTCAGTTTCCCCACCCCAAGTCCTTGTCCCCAGTCTCTTTGCCCGCCCTCTCCCTGTTCCCACTCCCAGCTCCTCAGTTGGTACAGTATATATCTCCCCTTCCCCCACTGGCTTCCAGTCCTCATCTTCCTCCCTAGGATCCTCGTGCAAGCTCAGTCTCCTCTCACCCCGGGCCACACCCAGCTTCTTGCCCCAGTCTCCCCACTCCCTGGCTTCCTGTGCCACTCTCTGCCCAGCCACTCCCAGCCACAGTGTCTCTCCTTCCACTTCCCATCCCTGTCTCACCAGGCTCCTTGTCATAAACTCCTCCTTTTCCTCCCCTTCCAGACTGGCTTTTTTCCCCTCTGCCTCAGAATCAGGCAGTTTCCTCCTCCAAAATTCCTGCATGCTGAGGGGAAGCCACTAAGTGCATAGGAGAGACAGACAGACTCCCTGCTCTAATTTCCAATGCTCTGCCCCAGTCCAGCCCAGCCCAGAGCAGACATTCCCAGGAAAGTCTGACTTCATCCTGTGATGGGTTGGATCACAGAAACCCCCTTGGGAGCTGCCAACGGATGTGCCGAGACTACTTCTGCCCCTGCCTTCCTGCCCTGGCAGCTTAGGACTTCAGTGCCCTGCCTGGTTGGAGCCAGACCCGCTAGCCTGCAGCAAACCCAGGTCCAGGTCTGAATCACGTCCCCTAACTGCTGTAGACTTGACTGAAAGCAGCTAACAGAAGTGTTCTTGTCTTTAACACTCAGATGCCCAAATCCCAACGGGGTCTAAACCCAAATAAATCTGTTTTACCCTGTATAAAGCTTATACAGCATAAACTCATAAATTGTTTGCCCTCTATAACACTGATAAAAAGATATGCACAGCTGTTTGCCCTCCACCCCCAGGATTAACATATACTCTGAGTTAATTAATAAGTAAAAAGTGATTTTATTAAATACAGAAAGTAGGATTTAAGTGGTTTCCAGAAGTAACAGACAGAACAAAGTGAATTACCAAGTAAAATAAAATAAAACACGCAAGTCTATGTCTAAGAAAACCGAATACAAATAACACATCACCAGTTCCAGTAAGCTTCCTTTTACAGACTAGTCTCCTGCTAGTCTGGGTCCAGCATTCACTCACACCCCCTGTAGGGATTGTCCTTTCTTCCAGTTTCTTTCAGGTCTCCTTGAGGGTGGAGAGGCTCTCTCTTTAGCCAGCTGAAGACTAAATGGAGGCATCTTCCACAGGCTTAAATAGACTTTCTCTTGTGGGTGGAGACCCCTTCCTCTCTCCAGGGCTGCCGAGAGCAGCTTTGGGCCCTGGTGAAAAAGATTTTCAGGCCCCCCAGCAAGGGCAGACCAGCTAAACAGGGCCGAAGCTGGGCCCCGGGCCCCGGGCCCCCTTCTGGACCACTGGGCCCCTGTAATTTATACTGGCTTCCCTGCCCCCTTGTCAGCCCTGCCTCTCTCCTATGCAAAGTCCAGCTCCAAGATGGAGGTCTGGAGTCACCTGGGCAAGTCACATGTCCATGCATGACCCACAGTTTTTTCAGGCAGAAGCCATTGCCCATCTTGAATGTCTCCAGAAAGACTTCTTATGTGGATTGGAGCCTTCCAAAATGCATAGATCCTTAAGTGCTTGTTGATTGGGCACTTAACTTTACAATTCCTTTCTCCAGGAACTGACAAAATACTCTACTAAGATTATTTAGCAATCAAGCCAGTACACGGCCAATAATCATAACTTCAAATACAAAAATGATACATGCTTACAAATAGGATTAATAGATTCAGTAGATCATAACCTTTACATAGATATGTTACATGGCATATATAGAACATATTCCAGTTATGTCATATATATTCATAAGCATATTTCCATAAGCCTTATGGAAGGCACTGCCGCACATCCTTGTAGCCCTAGTCTGGAGGGAGCATGCTCAGTTGCTCTCTAGGGATGGTGCATGCTCAGTCTGATCAGTGCAGGGAGCTGTGAGGGGATGGAGCATGCCCAATGAGTCTTGGAGACTTTAGTGCTAAACTCAAAGAAGTCCCAACTGAGTATGTGCAAACTGTGTTTTTTCAAAGACTAATAAAATGGCCAAGTTGGAGCAGATTTCCACGAGATTACAAAAGACACATTCCTGACACAAAGGTCACCCCCTTCCCTGGCCAAATGTCAAGCCCCTGTGCCAAAGAATGAGGGTGTGAGAGTTAGCCAAAGAAAAGGGTACTAGAACATTTAACATGGGCAAAACAACTACTGGAAACAGGTGAATTGTTTTTGCTGAAGTTTTCCACAAAAATTCAGCCTGAGATAGACACTCAGCATGTACAATTTTAGCCTAAATGGCAAAGTTTGGCAAAATAATAGGCACTAAAAACAGTGGCTTATAATGGGAAATGTCAGACAACCTTAAAAATCAGCAGTGATACCAGCCCCACCTATAATACTGGGCTTATAATATTCATTCAGCTTCTTTTTCTTAGCACACAACAATTATCTCAGTCAATATATCTAACATGCGTTGCTATTTGTATTAAGAAGACTTAATATTGCCATAATGCTTAAAATGACAACAGCCTCAGGGTTACTATGCCAAATTGCATGCACTCACCTTTTTCATTCACTTCTGACATATCAGTGATTATTAATGACAGAAACCATAACAAACCTACTTTATGCTAGAAATCACACATAATCCAAATTCCAATCACTGGGAGACTAAAGAAACTCTAATTGATAACCCAGGTTTAATATCCACCAGTAACGGATTCTGTAGGAGGAACAGAGCAATGTTCCCTATAATCATCCTAGAGGAGACAGAAAGCTTGTTCCACCAAACATCAAAGAAGATTAGGTGGCAGAAGCCTGAGAGTAAAGTAGCAATTATGAGTTGTTTTTTAACTCTACGCACCTGCTTCATCAAAATAATAGGCATCTTTTAGTAAAATAATCTGAAAACTCAGTTTAGTGACTTTCAATTATCTGGCACCGAGAAATTCATCAGGAGAGACACTAAAAAAGTGACAGCAGATACACAGAGAAAGAACATGGAGGGGAATAGAGGAAAATATGAGGCTCTTTGTGAGTGGTTGAGTTATAAATGTACCATGTCTGGGCTGGTTATGACAAAGGGATTTTTTGCTGAGTAAGGAAAGTGTGATCAGGCACACGTGACCAAATCAATCCCTGGCGTAGCTTCTTTGTTTACAGTCAACAGTTTACGACAGAGAAGAGTTTTGCCCATTGCTTTTCACTGAAAATGAGGCCTCCAACCCTGAAGTCTTTTCTCAGACATCACATCCAGTGACGTCCAGTAAGGACTTCACGACTGGGTCTCTGCTGAATAAATCTTTCCCCAAACTCATTTCCTGAGATACTATTCTTCTCTGCAAAGCTCCCAGTCACACCCAAATTCTAGTGATGAGATTTATTATTAGAGATGAATCCATGCAGAATGCCCTGGAGCTGGGCACCTCAGGGTTTCTGGGGTCCACTGCTCTGGGGCAACTGACTGTGCCAGGGCTTCCAGAGTTTTCAGGCTCTGTGCCACAGATCTGGGAGCCTGGAAGCCCTTGCTCTAACTGGGGTTCGGCTCCTGGATCCATAACAGAGTGCCTGGAAACCCTGAAAACTCCAGCCAGAGCCGTGGCTCTCAGGACTTCCAGGATCCCTACCATGGAGGTTCTGGGGGTGGCATCCCAGGAAGCCAGTTGGTCCAGGAATCTGGAAGGTCTGAGGTCCCCAGCTCAGGGCAGTCCCGTGGCAGAGCTGCCTTGGAGCTGCAGACCCCAGCAGCTGTTGACTGAAATTGAAATTTTTGCTAATAGCGGTAATGAAACTGACAAGAATGTCAATTTCAATCCACAGTTGACAGTCCCAGGAAGCAGATTTTGTTTGGGAAATACCATCTGTTGGTGTTTCCCAAACAAAAAAAATTTCTGGATTTCTGTTTCAGAGAAATTTCAGAAAAATTCAGAATAAACCAAATTTTGAATTATGGAAATATCTCATGAACTAGAAGCCTGGAGTTTCAGTTATTTTTGAGAAACGCTAACTGGTTTTCTGTTAAAGAAGCAACTGGGTGCCAGGCTATCTGAACTAGGGCCAAAATCCCACTCTCAGTAGTTTCAATGAGATAGGGCTACCCAGAGGCACGGGGCAGGGGCCCCCACAAGAATATAGTATTCTATAATATTGAAACTTTTTTTTATGGAAGGGGCCCCCAAAATTGCTTTGCCCCAGGTCCCCTGAATCCTTTGGGTGGCCCTGCAATGAGATCAAGGAGCTGGCTGGTCAAGAACACTTAAAAGTTGGTGATTGATTCAAAACTTTCATGATCCCTTGCTCAGAATTCTCTACAAAGCACTTCACGGCTCTTACCAGAGCAGAGCGGCTGTTATCAGACTCATTACGGGGCAGTGTTCTTGCCACCCTCTGGACAAAAACAATGACAGACTTTCCCTCCCCTCTCTAAATTGCCTGTTTTTACTAATGCCATTGCACCCACTCATTCCATATTCTGTTTCCTTCCCTACTGCATATAATCAGCACTTCTATGGTCTAATCCTCTCTATAGCAGTCTAAAATTGTCACCGCATTAGTGCTTGGCATTTTGCCTTTGATCTTCTAATCGACTTCTTAACCTATGATCCCTTGTGATTTTGTCTCCTCTTACAAAACCAGAAGCAGTATGTGCACACACCAGCATTTCTTCCCTTCTTCATCCTTTTGTCAGTCCTGCAGCTCAGGTGAGCAGATGTCCCTATTTTATAGGTCCTGATTTTTGGGTCTTTTTCTTATACAGGCTCCTATTACCCCGCAGCCCCTGTCCCGATTTTTCACTTTTGCTGTCTGGTCACCCTACCTGCAGCTAGCCGTGTATTAGAACGTCCTTGTTTTCTGACTTACACAGGGAAGCTATCACTGCTGCTTTACAGCCCTGATGCTACACTGAAATCAACCAGAGTTTTGTCATTGATTTAATCTGGTGAAGGATCAGTGACTATATGAGCAAATATCATTCTACAAGCTTGTATGCTAGATTCTACCCTCGATTACCCCACTGAAATGAATGGGGCTGCAAAATGCACATACAATACTTAGTTCTGTACGCTGAAAGTTTAAGCAAAGAGTAGTTAACAGGTCAAATCTCGGCGAGCTTTTAGTGACCTGGGATGATTTACAAGCACGAACCTCTATGAAGGTTTGAACTTTTCTAGTAACCCATCCCTGTATATAAGTTTCAGTAATTCCATTGTAATTAAATAGGACGTATTGTGTGATTTCCAAATGAACCTTTGTAATGTTATCATTAGTTTCCAATACAGCCCTGATTTTACTTCATTAGGATTACTGGTAATAAATGGTAGTAATTGAATTGTAATTAAAAAAGAATTAAAATATGATTTCCTAATGAACTACACCAAAGTAATCATTATTTCAATACACATTAATTGCTGCTCAATTAGGAATACAGGCAATACATTCTTGATGAATTTATACAGATTATTATAAATATATGGCCGGTTGTTTGCTTAAACACGCTCATGATTGATTCTTACTACTAGGAGTCAGTGGGATTGTTTCTGTGAGCAAGGACTAACCAGGTAACTCAGTGCTTGCAGGATGGGTTCCCTAGGGTGTTAATTGTTAGAAGAAAGGGATGAGTGACAACCCTTTCTTTATAAATACCTATTATAAAGGTATTTATTATAAAGGTTGCAACTCATTCACAAAATGCAAGCCAAGAGCCACATCCTGCAGCGTACCGACTATCTTCAGCAAGGCTGAATGCCCTGGGACCCCACTAAAGTCAATTGGTGAGACGGGTGCTAGGCACCAGACAGAGTCAGAAGCTAAGTGAGTAATTACCCTGAATGGGTAAAAAGACAGGTCAGAAAAATGAGCAGAAAAATATTAGGATTTTTTTCCTATAATAAAAAGTATTTTTATGAAATGGGGGTGGCTAAATACATGATAATATGGTCCAGCACACCGAGTTCCTGAAGGGTTCTATGACACACTGTGTACAAATCTAAGGGGCATTTGGTATAAGAACTTGCAACATACAAGATGCAAGGCAGGGTATGGGACAGGTTGGATGTGTGGGTATTTTAAAACAACTAGTGTACCATTTAGTAACTGCACATATCATAACCAGGGTGCTATGGTTCTTCATTGGGTAAAGTTTGGGATGTGATCCCAAGCTCAGCATATATATGTAAACTCCTCAAGGTCAGCCTGGCTTTATGCATCTCCGGCCTTGGCTACACTTGCAAGTTAGAGCACATTAAATCAGCCCCTGGGTGCCCTAACTCCTGAGGTGTCCACACTGGCAAGGCACCTAGAGCGCCTGGACTCTGCAGCTGGAGCACTCCTGGTAATCTGTCTCTAGGAGAAGCATAAAGCTGGCTGCGCTCTCGCTGAAATGCCGGGGTATCTGTGTGGATGACGGGTTGCATTACTGCGCTGTGATTGGCTTCCAGAAATCCCTTCATAATCCTTTGAAGTCAAATGCCCACTCTGGTCATTGGTTTGAACTTGGCTGCAGGCATGCAGCTATCCCCTTTCGAAGCTCCATTTCTGACAGCTGGCATGCTTATCTGCTCCGGGACAAAGCAACCATTCCTGTGGAATGCTCCTGCTGCAGAGGCAGACGTTCGTGCCTGTGTGTGTGAGGGCGGGGGGGGCTGATGTCAGGGTTTCCCCTGCCACTGTCTGAATTTACAAGACAGCATGCTGACACACTCTCTGCCCCCCAAAACACACTGTCTCTTCCCCCCCACATACGCACAACACACTCCCCGTCACACTGCACTCCATCCCACCTCATTTGAAAAGCACTCTGCAGCCACTGGGATAGCTACCACAATGCACTGCTCTCTGTGGCATGGCAAGAGCTGTTAATGTGGCCACGCCTCTGCGCTTGCAGCCTTCCCTGCTGCGGTCTCCAAGGGCTGGTGTAACTCCCGGTGTTCTGCATCTGCAAGTGTAACCATGCCTGTCATTTTCAAACCACTAAATCCCAAACCATGCTGAAAGATGCAAACGCCCTGCAGTGCTGGCAGCATGGGCCATATGTCATTGTCAAGTCAGCTTTACAACCCACAGCTGCCATCCCACCTACATGCTACATAATATGGGGCTAAATTCTCTAGCCCTTAACAGGGTAAAATTCCTGCTTGAGTCAAGGGGAATTTTGCTGAATTAAGGCCTGGAGGGTTTGGCCCGTGACAACTATGTCATTACATAGATCCCCAGCCAGAAGAGATAGCAGATACCCAAAGCAATCAGCATGTAAAGACACAGAGCCAGTTCCTATTGCTCCAGCATCTGCAAAGCTCCAATTGATCTGAGCACAGGATCTGGCCCCTTTCCATTTTTCTTTGCTCTCCAGAGATTTCTTTGTTCATTTTCAGTCTATCTTTTCGCTTCATTGATCACTGTGAAGTCCACATTTGTCTTGACATTTATTTACCCTTCTGATTTCTAGGCCCGGCAAAGGAAATACAGAATGAAACCCCAAAATGGCTAATGCAAAAGCCCCAGTTATCCCTCGTGTGCCCAGGCTTCCAGAAACAGCAGTAGGAGCAGCATGTGTGCCTGGGAGGGCTTCATGGCTCTTAGATATGTTTACTAGGCCCATATTTAAACCATCGAGATTGAACAGGCAAGCAGGCTCACTTTTTCAATTTTGTTACCTAATCAATACTCCAGTGCTGTCTTGTGTTGGAAAGTGTTCACATATCAGCCGCTTTCCATATCCAATGCTGACAAGACAATAAGGCAAGAATAACATAAGTCGTGAGAAAACGAGTCTGTCTCATAAATCTTTGTGGGAAAGTGGCTGCTGTTTTCCATTATTGCAGTGTGTTGTTTCCAATAAAGTGATTACCATTAGATGTATTTTTAAATTACTTTTGGTATTTTTAAAAACATTTGACTTTGAGGGGGATAGAAATGAGATGGAGTGGTGCCACAATATGATTAACTTTTTCCCAGATCATCTACTACTGGAATTAAGGTTATTGACTAACACAGTGATTGTCAACTTTCACCTGTTTGGAAAAGACTCATTTGAGGCTGAAAAACTTATGCAATATCACGGGCTTGCCTATGCCCTAGTCTTGCTTTTTGCCAAGAGATAGACTTCAGGCAATGGAATTTTGCTTTCTGTTGTGAGTTATTTGATTAATAATAGCTAGAATTATTTTAAAGCGCATACAGTTATGTTTGGGCATTAATGAACTGTAACGCCGGGCATCAAGTTCCAGCCCACCTTCATTCAGGAAGACTTGGTTTTCATCTATCTAGGGGATGAAAAAGCTTTGTTTGTCTCTGAGTACAACCATGGCCCAACGCCATATGCCTCTAACTGATGTACGTTGTACTACTATGGAACTCAAGAGTTAAACTTATCCAGACATAAGAAGACTCAATAAGAAGCTAAAGGAAAATGAATTAGAGGAAAATCAACAGGCAGCAAAGGAAAAATGAAATTTCATTTCATACATACACATTTGTTTGGCTGGAAGGGCAGAAAACGTTGCCAAAACTTGGATGTTTTTATTCCAAACAGTGCATCAATCCATTGATTAATTTTACACTTTGTTCCTTATGAACCTGATCTGGGGCCATGAATACTGCTATGAAAAGAAGAATATAGCCAAAAAGGAACTCTTAAAAAGTTGGCAGCCATTTAAAGGCAATGTGTCTGGCCAGCAGGAAGGAGATGGCTCCTCCAGGGAAGTGTACAGAGCTGTGAAAGCATTTGTGAACTGGCCCCCGCTCAGTTTAAAAAATGTGTGACTGAGTTAAAGTGAAGTTTCTTGCCCAAATTTGTGGCTTGAAAATCAAATGATAAAGGTAGTTGCAAGGATCATTTTTCTAAAGGGGCATTGCAGGACTGGTTAAGAATGACTGTATTTTCTCACTAATACCATTAACTTCAGAAATTGTTTCCATTATTACCAAGTTGCACAAGGAGGGCTTACCATAAATTGTTATATGCTGTACGGCCCCACTAGTCAGCTGCACAGCACACACACAAGGGAGGAAATGAAAGAATACTATAAAACGCTGGACCAATTTCAACCCTGGTGTAAGCAGGTGCAAATTGAGATGAATAGAGTTGCACCCGCTTCCATCAGGCCTTTTAGAATAAAAAGGAAAGTGTTGCTCCTTTATTTACATGTCTCCTATCCATAGTTTAGGTGAGCAGCCGCAGATGGCATCTCGTTATTCACCAGTTACTGGCTGTTTACTGGCTAAATTTTGTTCCCCCCCAAAATTGCAGATATTTTTATGACTTAATTTAACTCATAATTTCCATTCACTCAATGCGTGTTTATCTCAGTAGGCCTGCATGTTGAAGAACAACCTGGGCAATGATCCAAAAGACTCTCAAAGATAGGTCAAGGCTGACCTTACAACCATGGAAGATCTCTAGGTAGTCAGAGAGCCTCTGCCTATGTCATGCACACTTCTCCTCCAGCCCACGCTGCTGGAAGGGGAATACGGCCATGAGTTACAAGTGGCTGAGGCTGTAGAGATACCATGGAATTGCTTATCTTGCTTGTGTCCGCCTGGAGGAAGCAGAATTCATACTCCCAGAGGACCAGCACAAAGCAGCACTTAAACCAGTGGTTCTCAGCCTGTGGCCCATTGGCCGCTTGTGGCCCAATCAGCACACAGCTGCAGCCAATGTGACATCCTCAGAGCCATATAGGTAATATTGGATGCGGCCCACAATGGTAAATAGGTTGAAAACCACTGACTTAAACCCTTAATATAGGGTTTAAGTTGGACTTAAGTGACCCATAGGCTTTGTGACCTCAGCACAGTGATGAATTTCACCCACTCAATTTAACTCTTCCCTTGAATGTGTGAACACAACTGGCCTTGAAGTCAATGGGCAATAACTGTACACTTCGGAGAGAAGAATTTGGCCCATCTTTTTTTACGTTCTGGTCAATTGACCTACATCTTCTGATTTAACTGCATGAAGCTGGAACTGGATAACAGGGGATGGATCACTAGATAATTGCCCTGTTCTGTTCATTCTCTCTGAAGCATCTGGCACTGGCCACTGTTGGGCCATTGGTCTGGCACAGGATGACCATTTTTATGTTCTTAAGGAAAAATGGTGTTTGAGTAGGTTCTAAATCTTTGCTAGCCCAGCCAAAGGATTTCATCCTGATTAAATAGTAAATTTAGGGCCTATTTTTTAGAAGTGCTGAGTACCCAAAACCTCAGTTCACTACATCTGAGCATAACCAGGCCCATAGTGAAGTGAGAGTTCAAAACCTGTCAGCTCAAGTCTTAACTCACTTCCTGATTGTTGCATTTCAGTATTGCTAGGGCCCTACCAAATTCACAGCCATGAAAAAAGCATCACGGCTGGTGAAATCTGGTCTTTTGTGTGTTTTTACCCTACACTATACAGATTTCACGGGGTCAGAACAGTGTTTCTCAAATTGAGAGTCCTGAACCAAATGGGAGTTGCAGGGGGGTTGCAAGGTTATTTTGGGGGGTCATTGCCACTCTTACTTTTGTGCTGCTTTCAGAGCTGGGTGGCCGGAGAGTGGCAGCTGTTGGGCTCCCAGCTCTGAAGGCGGCACAGAATCAAGGGTGACAATACCATATCATGCCACCCTTACTTCTACGCTGCTGCTGGTGGCAGCTCTGCCTTCAGAGCTAGGCTCACGGCCAGCTGCCACCACTCTCCAGCTGTCCAGTTCTGAAGGCAGCGCCGCCACCAGCAGCAACGCAGAAGTAAGGGTACTAGTTCTGTAACACCCCCTACAATAACCTTGTGACCCCCCAACTCCTTTTTGAGTCAGCACCCCTGCAATTACAACACTGTGAAATTTCAGATTTAAATAGCTGAATTCATGAAATTTATGATTTTTAAAATCCTATGACCATGAAATTGACCAAAATGGACCATGAATTTGGTAGGGCCTTAAGTATTGCTAATCATCTCCTGTATCTATTACTTATGGACTCCGCACAGATTTTTTTCCAATTTGCTGGTAAGGTTTTGCTTTAAATACGTTTCCCCTTGTTAGGAATGGAAGTTCTGAAGGGCCTGAGCTGTGCAATGCATTATGCACAAGTTACATTTCGTTTAAAAGGACTCCTTAGTGAGAGAACTTTTGCATTAATGTTTAGAAATAACTTTGAAATGATGATTTGAACAAATTTGTTTTCTTAGTGCCACAATTAACTTCATGATGAGGGCCTGTCTGCAGTACCCTCTGCCGTGTTTGACAAATTAAATGAACTATTCATTCCCGTTCATTGGGTAGAAATGCAGTTTCTAATATCTACCAAGTTACAGGACAAGCAACATAGCCGCAGAGCATCTCATATAGAGAAATGAGGGCAGGGATCTGTTAATCGCACAATTACAATAAAAAGGTTGGGAAAGTGTAAAATAAAGTTGATATTTTTCCTACTACATTGCTAGGTCAGTGACGTTCAGAAAACTGGCCCTGCTGCTTGTTAAGGATCAGATTGCAATACCTGTATTCACACTGACTAGTATCTTACTCTGCAAAACATCCCATTGACTCCAGTGGGCATATTCACAGGAGAAGGTACTATTTATTAATAAGAGCCCAATCTGTCCCCAGGTAATTTCTGATATCTAACTCCAGGTCCAGCCTATTGCCCCATGGGTGTAAACCCTTTGTTTGCCAAAGGTTCTGAAGATCTGCCTGTCTGTCTAGGTTTATCATTGGCACCCAGCAGCATATTATATAAGCACCTTCTCAAAGAGCTGAAAAGCTGGGTAGAACAAGGATGCTGCTCCTATGGCGTTCTCAAGTCTAAAGCATGGGGACTTTGACTTATTGGTCAGATAGCATTATCGGCCACAGCACTGAGCATGGTCACGCAGTATTATTCAGAGAAAATATGGCTGTTCCAATCGGTATCATTGTCCCTTGTGGCTATCCAATAGGAAACCTAAACTAACACAATGTAGCAACTCAGGCTAGGATTTCATAGTGCAGAGGTCATATATGAGAGATACCGTAACTCCTCACTTAATGGTGTAGTTATGTTCCTGAAAAAATGCAACTTTAAGTGAAATGGTGTTAAACCAGTGGTTCTTAACCTTTAGTGCAGCCTGCCCCCTTTTGGTTCTCAAAATATGTTCTCGCATCCCTTAAACCTAAAAAATATGTTCTTGCACCCCTTAAACCTAGATATATTTTCCCGTAAGATTTAATGTAAATGCGGCTGGTTAGGATCCAAGGAAATTTTGGGCGGGGGGCAGACAAAAGGCATTATGTACTCTATGGTACTATACTGTACTGTGATCGGGAGATGCCCATGGCTTACCCCACACAGGCACAGCCCGCTGCAGACAATGAGGCAGACAAGGCCACTAGGAAGCACCTTTGCAGCAGCAGCGGCAGCTTCCCCACAGAAGAACAGGTGCTGACTTTGCCAGGGATACTCCAGGCCTGCCTCTTCCCATCCCTGCTCCACTCCAGGCCCGTCTCTTCCCACCCCCACTCCACCTCCTCCCCACAGCGGTGCTGCATCCTTCTCTCCTTCCCCTCCCTCCCAGTACTTCCCTTTCTGGGAGGGAGAGGGAGGAATGGAGATGTGGCACTTCCCCACTCCCTCCCTCCGTCTCTCCCTCCCTCCCTCCAGAAAGTCCTAAGCACGGCCAAACAGCTGTTTGGTGGTGGGGGAAGCAATGGGAGGGAAGGGGAAGAGGAACTTGTGCAATGCTCCTTTGTAAAGTCGCTGCTCTTCCACAGAATCCTACAAGCAGTGGACAGAGCAGGCAGCCAAACAACATTGTAAGAGAGCCTTGCACAACCTTAAACGAGCATGTTCCCTGATGGAGCAGTGACATGACTTCGAAACAACATTAAGCAGGAGGATGTTAAGTGAGGAGTTACTGTATAGTGTAGAGTAAGGGGTATTTAAGTATGATGGATGGCTATGATGGACCCCTCTCGAGTTCACCCCTGCTTGTCAGTCAATAGAGTCCATAGAGCCGGGTGCCTTGGGGAAGACATCCAAAAAGAAGTGTCTTAAGTTAACCTCCAAAGTCCATGTTTAAGTACTGAAATGAGTGGTCTGGTTTTCAGGAGTGCTGAGTGACAGTAAATCCAACTAGGATAAATGGGGTTTCTTCACATGGCTGACAGCTGGGCCCTGTGTTAACAATCATATCCCTATTTCCATTCTCCCAAGGAGAACCTATCTACTCAAATGCAATGCCTACAACACTTGTCAGGAACGGTCTAGACAATACTTAGTCCTGCCATGAGTGCAGGGGACTGGACTAGGTGACTTCTCGAGGTCCTATGATATATATAGACACAAACTTGGCCATGCCAGTTCAGCTAAGGCTGGTGCAATGTTATTAGATCCCTGTCAGCTTTATAACTTAGCCATTTCTTTGAAGTCCCATCTTGTATTGTTCCAAAAAGCAATTTCCAACATTGTGGGCCAAATTCAAGTCTCAGTTTCAATTTATATCTGAGAGGAAAGGCGGTTAACTTCCCTCAGCTGTTCCATGAAGATTTCTATAGGGGGCAAGACAAGATTCCCATAGGGAATAATGAGCTATAGCACCCCTGTACCTCTTGACTCAGATGTGCCAAGGTATTTAGGCTCTTATTTCTAAAGGAGTTAGGAGCCTAAATGCCTTTTGAGGATCTAGGCCCTAATGACTGCATATTCACCTCCATAATACTAATTCTAACCTGAATCAGGACTTGGCTGATTCTTTTTCTGAAATCAGATCTCCCACCTGGCAGGAAAAGTCAGACGTGTATAATTCAGCAGCATTCTTCAGCTCTCATAATCATGAATATAAACAGGCCTCCTGCGCAGAAGTTTTATAGGAAGGAAGAAAAAAAAAAGAAAAGAATTCTAATAAATACTCCATTAATTTCAGTGTGTATTATGCAAAATTTGGCATGAAATCTTTATCTTGCATAAATGTGAAGGTCACTTATTTGTTCATTAAATTCTCCTCAGACTACATCATTATTTCTCATAGTTTTTCTTATACTTAATGAAGTAAGCTCCTGCCAAACTCATTAGACATCAGCTGATAAATGGATCTGAACTCACAATCTGTTAAATATCACACAGATACATTAGAGCAATATTTCCATGGCTTAGAGACCACATACATTTAATTCCTCCCAGAGTGTATTTTGGGGATTTTTGATCCACTGCAGTGGAGTCAACGCATAATTCGAGCATGCTTGCTGTAAATGTTTACAGGCTAGATCTTCATATCACTAATCATAAATCAGACCTGCACACTTATAAATGTGATGGTGGCAGAACCGCATGCTTGTGTGTACACATATTACCAGACTAGATATCACACAGTGCTGGGATGCAGAATAATATTGGAAGATTAAGTATTGCATACATGTTCCCTCTTTCGTTGAAATTTACACATAAAACAATTTCCAACTTGGGCAAATCTCTTGCCAAGCAAGACTGTCTGATGCTGTCCTGGATTCTCACCATAGTATCACTGTTTCAGTTATTATTTTAAATGATATGTTGGCAGAGGAGAACTCTGGGCATGTTTGTGGTATAGTTTAAGTTTTACTTTCTCATTGCTCTTTATTGTAATTTCCCCCAACTGATGCAAAACTGCTTACAAAGCATGGGGCTGATAATGTGCAGGCTCACCAGCTGCTCTGTTTGTTATAAAGCCACTGATGTTTCCAGGAGACTTTTTCTTCCTTTTTGGATTTATGAGCCTAATGAACCACTGTTATTCTCCATCTCAGGAGCCAGTGATGCTATGACATTATAGCAGGAAGATTTGAAAACTTAAGAGAAAGCACTTGAAACAAACTGCTGTTCTTTATAAGAGCCTCTTGCCTACAGCATGGTCTGAGGATGATCGAAATGAGCTAATGAATGGTAGCGTAGCCAGAGCAATTTATGTCTCATATCAGGCTGACAAAAAAGTTGCTGTCAAGTAACGAACCCTAATGAGACAGCACCTCAGAAGGTGTAAACAGAGTAGCTCCCTTGATCAATCGAGGCAAGAGGATTTACACCAGCTAAGGACATGACTCAGGTGGAAAATAGACTATGGAAAATAGATCCTATCAAACAAACTTGATTTCTTTTTTGATGCAATTACAAGTTTGGTTAACAAAGGTAATAGTGGCGATGGAATATACTTAGACTTTGGTAAGGCATTTGAATTGGTACCACAGGACAGTTTGATTAAAAAGCCAGGACAATATAAAATGAAGATGGCACACATTAAATGGATTAACTGATGGGTCTCAAAATGCAATTGTAAATGGGGAATCATCGCAGAGAGTGTATTTCTAGTGGGGTCCTGCAGGGATTTGTTCTTAGCTCTATGATATTTAACGTTTTTATCAATGCCCTGAAAGAAAACATAAACTCATCACAGATAAAGTTTGCATATGACACAGATTGGGGGAGTGGTAAGTAATGAAGAGGACAGGTTACTAACACAGAGCAATCTGACTTGCTTGGTTATCTGGCTGGAAGCAAACAGTATGCATTTTTAATATGGCTAAATGTAAATGTATGCAGCTAGGAACAAAGACTGCAGGCCATACTTACAGGACGGAAGACTCCATTCTGGGAAGCAGTGACTCTGAACAAGTCACTCAGGAGGGTGAAGGTGGATAATCAGCTGAAGATGAGTTTCCAGTGCAATACTGTGGCCAAAAAGGCTAGTGCAATCCTTGGATGCATAAAACTGGGGAATCTTGAGGAGGAGTAGAGGTTATTTTATCTCTGTATTTAGCTACTGGAATACTGTGCCCAGTTCTGATGTCCATAGTTCAAGATGGATGTTGATAAATTGCAGACGGTTCAGAGAAGAGCCAGGAGAATGATTAAAGGATTAGAAAACCTGCCTTACGGTGATAGACTCACAGAGCTCAGCCTATTTAGCTTAACAAACAGACTATTAAAAGTTGACTTGATTATGGTCTACATACATACCTACATAGGGAGCAAATCTTTAATAACTGTCTCTTCAATCTAGCAGAGAAAGGTATAACACAACTCAATGGTTGGAGTTGAAGATAGACAAATTGAGACTGGAAATGAAAGGTAAATTTTTAACAGTGAGAGTAATTAACCACTGGAACATTTACCCAGGTTCATGGTGGATTCTCCATCACTGACAATTTTAAAATGAAGATTGGATGTTTTTCCTGAAAGATCTACTCTTGGAATTATTTCGGGGGAGTTCTATGGCCTGTGTTCTACAGGAGGTCAGTCTAGATTTTACAATGGTCCCATCTGACCCTAGAATCTGTGAATAAGGGGTATAGGCGCAGTGGATAATTCTCCATTTAAGGGCTAAGTTATTGGTTCTAATTATGACTATTTACTTCTATCAGAGTAATGCTTAGAGCTCCCAGGTGAAAAAAGGGCTCAATAGTACTAGGCATTATTGCAGTGGTCCCCAAACTTTTTACCTCACACCCTCCCCTTACTCCTGTCCAAACCCCCAACCCCTGTTCACCCCCACCCAAAGCTCAGTTGGGAGCCAGGCCTGGGAGCAGGGCCACTGCTGGGGCTGGGGCTGCAGCTGGGGGCATGTCTGGGGCCAGGAGCAGAACCGGGGCTGGGGGTGGCGCTGGGTCCGGGAGTGGAGCCACAGCTAGATGCGGAGCTGCAGCCAGGCGGGAAGACAGGGGCTGAACGGGGCTGCAGCTGGAGGTGGGTCCAGGAGCAGAGCTGTGGCCAGGAGCTGTGGCTGTGGCTGGAGGCAGAGACAGGACAAAAGCCGCGGCCAGGAGCTGAGGGCAGAGCAGAGCTGGAGGCAGACAGGGCTGGGGGGCACTCCCTCCCCACCCCATGTGGGGGCTGGTCCAGGCTCTGCCATGCCCCCTCCTACCAAACATTCTTGTATTATTGTATAAACATAGTAAGAACCAGGCCCTGGTCCCAAAAGCTCACAATCTAAGACAGACAATTGCTGAGAAGGGGAAACAGAGAATTGTCTTTCCCAAAGTCCTGTAGCAAAACCAGAATTAGAATCGAGGATTCCTGACTCCCCAACTAGTGGCCTATCTTTTATCTAAGAGAGCTCCCTGAGAATTCCAGAAGTTACACATCTCAGACGAGTGGCCCTGGCAAAACAATAAGCAGGTTCAAAAAAAACCCAAACATGCTGAGTTTTTCATGTGGTTTTGGTAAAAAGGTTCACAGTCTCCAAATAATTCCCAATCATCACATCCTTCAGACCTGCATTATGTCTTAGACATTGTGGTCCTTACAAAGGTTGCCATGGCAGAATGTGAAACAATGGTATGTTTCTTCCTTTTTCTGTTCTACAGTCGGGGTGAAAATTCAATGCAGCACAGGGCACTGAACCACAAATATTAGTGGAAGACGTGGCTAAATGCCCTGCACTGCTTTGAAAATCTCAATGTAGGTGACTTCGTTTGTTAACAAGTATTCAGAAGCCCCAATTACAAACAGTTAAAAGCAATGAGCATGCAAATCTTTTTAAAACAAACTTTAATTAATTTCAGCATATGTTTCACTTAGGCTGATTAGTCAGATCTGATTTTCTGAAAAGAGACAATAAACATCTGCTAATGATGATTTACATATTGCTGCTCACATGTACTGCAGTGTGTTCTCTGGCTATGGAAATTCCACACGACACAGGAAACAGGTGTGCTGATGTGATATCTGCTACCATTGAAGATTCATCAGGCTCTGAAAGCAACTAAAATCACACCACCATGAGCTTTGGCTAGACACATAGTAGAAAACTGTAGCTTGTCTGAATGATTGTATTACAAGAGACATGCAGTTAGTAATGGCTGGTGTTCAGTATTACCTCATTTATGTGGCATGGCAATCATTATAGCCATAAGGAATCTGGGATTTACTAACACTAAAGTCCTTTCTAACAGTCTTTATCTCAGATTGGTTGGAAAGCAGACTAATAGCACAAGAGAAGAATGGTGTTTCAGAGATGATGATCCACTAACACCCTTCACCTTAACCCTGCACTCCCAAAAAATGGATCATGTGAGACACTCACAAAGATTATCTAGCAAGTGGGTTGCAAATTAGCCCAGCTTCACAGAGGATCCTGGTTCACTGATCCACCAAACCACACAAAGCAGGAGCAGAAATAGGTGCCTGGCAATAGGTAACTAAATTTGACAATAGCAAAGCTCCCCCAATGTTAGCCTATAAGGATTCACAAGAGGACTTGGGTTACCAGTGGCGCCACTGGTATTCATAGATAATGCTTAAGTCCCTCTGTGAATCTAGCCCTAAAAGAAAGAGCAAGGCCACTTCATATGCTATGACTGTTTAATCCACCATACCTATCACCACAGATGTAGGCACAAGGATAACAATAGAAGCATTATTTCTGTCTGACTAGGACCATTCTCAGCCCTACTGCTAGCATACGTTGCTTTCCAAAGGATTAATTCTGAATATTGATTATGCAGATGAGGCCTCTTAGTTCCTTGGTTGTTAAGAGAAGGCCTGCACAAAGAGGTGAGTCTTGCTCTGAACAAGATAAATTCAGACTCTTCTTTGGTACCCAAGGTCCTTCCAACAAAACTATAATGCATTTGATTCTGCTCAAGTCACCCTGTGCATTCTTCCTGTTGATGATAGTATCGTATTGTGGTGCAGAAAGAGAGCCAGTCAGTTGAGGGCCTTACCTGAGAACCCTTGGAACTGGATGGGAATCCAGTGTGATGTTTCCTTATATCCAAAAGCCTTTCACAGAGATATTTGCTCTGTCATGTATCCCTTCAAGCCCAGAAATTCGACAAAGAAGAAAATGTCTTGGAAAAGTGAAAGGTCTTCAGCAACTCCCAGCAGCAAAGTTATGATTGGCTTAGAAAGAACGATATCCACCCTCAGCGGGGACGCCGGGAGGGGAGAGTGGGGTGGCAGTAGGTCGATACAGAGTTTGGTTCAGAATGTCTTAGTGTGTTAGAGAGGAAATAGGGTTAGATCAAAGGTCATGGAGTTTGGACTCCTGGATTCTATTCCCAGCTCTGACACAAACTCCCTGTCTGACCATATCTAAGTCACTTAACACCTGTAAAATGGGTATTATAATAATATTTCCTTCACAGGAGTTTGAAAGGCTTAATAGGCCAGATGCTCAGTTCTTGTAAATCAGCACTGATTTCAATAGAGTTTACGCCCGCTGAAGATCTGACCTAATGTTTGTAATTCCCTTTGGGATCCTCAGAAGAAAAGCACCAATGAAACGCTAATTATTATTTGTTATAACAACTCAGAGAATCTCAGCATTGTTGACCTTTGACCCCTGACCTGTTCGCGAGGGACCCATATTTAGAGGCAGCCTATTGCTTATGTAGTCTAACAAATGCATAAAAATAATTAACACACGCTGAAATCCAAGTATGGACATAGTGAATATATAAATTATATATGGTATCTAGGCTTTGCCACAACAAGGCCTAGTAAAGTGAGTTAGTTGGCATAGGTTGGCACAAATGTTTGACCCAAGGTCATAAGATTTAGCAATATGCACCTGGTGACAAACAAGTAACTGCAAAAGAGAAAAACCAAGTTTAAAATAGTAGCATTTGGGGGATTTTGACATCTGTATCCATGGAGCTAACTACACTGATGTACCATAGATATATGACAAATAATAGCTGGAACTTTCATTATGGTTTGCATAATACCACATATGGAGAAAAGGATGAGACATGATTAAATATGGTCTCAGACATATGTGAGTATAAAGGGAAATCTGTATCAAAAAAGGTGTTTATCCAGTCCTAGCTGGGCACATCGGGATTGACAGGACAGTATAAACTGGATTATCACTTTCCCCTTGTGAGGTACTCCACAGACTGTTTTCTTCTATCTGCATTTCCAATGCTCTTCAAGAGTTTGTGTGTATGACAGCTCTAGGCACCTTTCTCTTATATGTATTAGTTTTTAGTGCAACTGCATTAATACTCTTGTTTATTTGGATTTTAAATAAAGTCTTACTGTCAATACTTCTGTGACTCACCATTCTCACTTGTATAGTTTATGTAGCCACCTGAGTAAAGAACCTGTTAGTGGCACATGTAATTTGCACACTGGAGCTGTTTACAGGCTACTGCTTAGCGATACCGTAATGTAAATATTTAAAGGTGTGTAGTATTTTTACATTAGCAAGGCTGATAATGTGACAGTTTTAATATTCTTACTATGTCAAATCCAGATTAGCATGATAATAGTGGCTGCAAAGAAGTTTATTATTTGCATGGCACACTGATATGGTATAATCCTGGATAAGGAAAATGCTTGCCAATGCATTGCATGAACATTGCACATAAAGGTAGCAAAAGGCTGAGTTCCAGGCATTATTATGCCAATGGTAGAAATGCCATGACTCCATTACATTGCACAGAACGCGGCTTTTATGTTGGGTAGAGGAAAGAATGGCCTTTTACAGGTGCTGCTTTAAATCTGTAGGAGATACTTATCAGAAATCGTTCCTAAAAGTGCTTCCAAATTACTAGTGTTCCTACGCCCACTGTTTTTGGCTCTTTCTATTCTTAAATGCATGCATTTGGCTCCATGGGCTTTTAAATATTTTAAGCTGGTTTAATTCTCCCAGTAATGACATGCATACTGTGCAAGATGGGTGCATGATTTTTCTGAGACACACTTATTTAGTAGCAACTAAAACATGAAATTAACGGGTCCCAAAAGGCAACTTAATACTTCCCAGCCCTTCTGCTTTAGTAAATCAAACCAATCACAAGGGTGCCACATTTGTTTTTCCCATTCTTACAGGCTGCAGGAACAATCTTTTTTTCCCATTTAATGCCAACGATGATCCTCTGGAGATGTCTCTGCTTGATCCTGTGATTTCTAGCTTCTGTGGGAGTAGGGGCATGTATGCTTTGGCAGACTCTCGGAGCTCTGCAAACTCTGAAGTTCTGCGAATGCTTCAGAAGCAGGCTGCTCTACTAAACAATGCTTCTAAAGTATGGGCTACATAATATGAAGGATGCCATTAGCATTGTTCAGACTCAAGCAGAATGAGCCTTGGTTTGATTGGCCATATTCCCTTGCTGTCTAGGACTAAGAAGCAGAGATATATGTATCTGAAATACACATGTCTTGGGCTAGATGCATAAAGGAGACAGACTCATTGTCACAACACAGCACCTGGATGCTGCATATAGTGGATGGAGAGAGCTAGGTGCCTACCAAAAGGGATCCACAGAAGCCAACCAGCTGAGCAGAGAGCCACCTAAGCTAGCCAATACCAAGGAGGTAGTGCACCCGCTGATATTGATTAGCCCAAATTATGAGCACACTCACGCAGGATGTGGAAGAACCAGATTCAGATCCCATCTCTGCCTGATACGGAGCATAGTCTTGAATCCATGTCTCCTATGTCCTCTGTGAGTGCTGCACCACCAGACTATTAGATACAAGGGGACCACCCCCTGCAGCTGTGTTTTGTGCAAAGCCCAGAACATACCTACTAAATCAGGCAGGATAGGTGGGGGAACTCCTAGCTTGAGGTTTCTTCCCTGGCTTAGGTGTGAGCGAGGCAGTGGGCATCATGACGGAGGCAGCACTGTGCATGCCCACCAGCAAAAACTTAGGTACCTACAGGGTTAGATGACAGCTGAGTGGGATGTTTGAGGATCAAAATTTTGGATTTAAGCACCTAAAGTGGCAGTTAGGTACCTAAATTCTTTTTTGGATCCAGTCCCTTGTGTCTACATGCAGGTACGGTCACATCAGTGCCTCACAGATAGTTAGGCAGGTATCCCAGGAAAATTCATGATTGTGATTTTATTCCTGGGGATACTGTCACTGCAAGAGGATCTTGAACTTTCAGAAATGTAGTAGGTCCTCAGAAGTATTTTTATTGACTCCTGAGTTACGTAGTCTCTGGAATGGAAGTTTAAAAAAATACACATTTTAAGGGACAAACTTTATCAGACATAAAAGGATCTGCCCAACTTTTCCCTCAGTTCGGTGGCAGAATTTTAACACAGGCCTCTCCAAGATTCCCCAGCAGTGCACTGCTGGTTTGTCCTTGACCTGGTGTCCTGCCTATGACATGATGGGGTGTGGAAGGTAATCACTATTGCTGGTGAGATCCCAAACACTGGGATTCAACATTACAGATGTTCCTTCTCCCTAAAGCCATTGCTCCTTCAGGTGGTGAGGCACCTCACTACCACCTGCCCTTAGCATGAGGAAGCCTTGTCTGAGAGTGCCAGAGGTCAGCTCCCTGACTCTGCCAGCCACAGGCTACAAAAGCCCTCCCCTTTCAGCCTATGTAGGCCACTGTCCCCCTGCAGGTATGGTGTAGGCACATTCCAACCCCAGAGTCCTGCGAGTGTCTCCCTGCAGTGTCCAGCCCCCTCTTCCACTGGGTGCTCACAGAATTCATGGATCTGCTACTCCCAAGGAAGCAGTACACCTCAGCTTACCAGTTATATCTCCAGGTCACTGTGTCACTCCGCTCACTGCACTGAGACATGATCATAGAGAAAACGCAGATATGTTTCTTTAACAAAGGCCAGAGATTCAAAAAACAGCAAGTGGGTAGACATACTGGAAATGGTTACATGGAAAATAAAAGCATAACATGCTTTCCAGAGCCTAGACTTAACTAACAAGACACTTTCCTGGTCTATCGAAGTTTAGCTCACCCAAAGTCTTTCTCACAGTGTTTAACAAGGCCGGCTGGGACTCTCTACTCATAAGACAAACACACAGGCAGCTTATCCCCAAGGTGAAGGATGAAGGGTGTCTCTTTGTACCACAGGCCATCGCCTTTGCTCGCAAACAAGATATCGTCTGCACTTTTTTTTTTTTCCTCTGTGCTTCTTTTTGGTCAATTTTACAATCTCTTGCTAAGCCCTTGCTAAGCTCTGGCTGTAGCTAGGGCACCATTGTGATGCAGACAATACACAATTCACACAGGACCAGCCAGAGAAAGGTAAATGTCTCCTATGCGCTGCCCGAATATAACCTGTTTCTCACCTTCTAGTGACCTGTCTTACCTTACTTACCTTAAGAACATAATTTCCAGCATAGATACAGAACTCCTTAAATATTATCCACCCACACATCTTGCAATGATTAGGACAACCAGTGCATTACTGGCTGCTGGCAGAGACCTCACGTGCTACTATTTGACACACTATTATGTAGTCATCAGACCCAGGGGAACCCTGTAAACCCCTAATGCCCTTTTCCAGTTGGCATCAAGGAGTCCCTGGGTCAAACATGGGCAAGCCATGTAGCCGCTCCAAGCCTCAGTTTCCTCATCTGTAAACAGAGGATAAAACTGACTTACCTCGCCATGCTAACATGAGACTTGATTAAAGATTTCTTGCCAAGTGGTGTAAAGATGAAAATCACAATACCCGAGTGCCAAGTATTTTTATTTTATAAGGTGGCACTTACAGAAATAACAGGAAAAGATGGGCTTCCTCCATGTGTTTGGAGTGCCTGGGTGTGATGGGTTGTCCACCCCACACAAGTCATGTGTGGGTTCCTGCGGACCAGGAGGGGCGAATTGACCTTAGATGCTGCACTTGGAGGGGAACCATGGCTTGACAGGGCCTAATGTGAGATGAAGCCCAGCTGTGGGGCGGAAATCATGGGGGGGTATAAGCCAGGAAGTGAGAGTAGGAAGAGGCCATAGGGAGGAGGCCTGCAGTTGCTCTCCAGAGGGAGAAGGAAGTGGCCAGGGACAAGAAGGCAATCCAGAGGCTGAGCCGAGGATGTCTTACAAAAGCCCTAGAGAGGTGAAGTAGCCACAAGGAGTGGAGGAAGCTCTGGGGTAAATCCTAGGTGAAGAGATAGAGAGGTTAAGTAGAAAGGAGACTAGAGAAACAGCAACAAACTCTGAGACTGAGCAGACCTAGGTTGCTAGTTGGAGGATCCCTGGTCTGGAACCCAGAGTAGCAGTTGGGTCTAGGTTCCCCTACCAGCCAGTGGCAAAGGACCTGGAGTTGGAACAGATAACTGCCTCAGATGGCAAATGGACAGCTTGTCTGGTGGACCTTTGTTACTGCAGAAGTGGGGAGACTATATTGTGACCTGGCCCAGAAAGTCAAGTCACAAGAAGGGAGCACCCTGAGTCATGCAGAGAGATGGTGGCCACAGCGTGAGCAATGGATGGCAAGGGGTGCCAGATGGGATGAGAGCTAAACCCCAAACTCAAGGAGGCACACTTGTGAGTGGACCTCTTCACGCAGGGATATTTATGAGGGCACTTGTGCTCACCTTTATATATCATGGTAATCTCAGTCAGCTGCCATCCCCATTTAGATGTCAAACTAGTCAACTTTATTCTTGGGCAATGAAAAACGATCCATTATTTGATTTAGCATGACTTGAAGAATGCAGCATGGTGATGTATAATGCAACAGATCTTGGGGAAATTGGAAAAGATCTGTCTTCTCAAAAAAGGACCCTGCTGTGTTCTGGAGTTATGACTTAGTCAGAAAAGGAATTATGTGTGAAAATATCAGATGAAGAGCTGGAAATCTTTGAGCAAGAACTCAGCAAATGTCAGTTTCACCAGTGCTTAGATTCTTCGAAAACAAGATCCTCAACAGCTTGTACTGGACACCCGAAAAAATGTGTAAATTGATTCTTCGGTCTGTCGTCAGTTGCAGTGTCAGGCAGTGAGCTTGCCACAATTACTCGATGAGTGTTTGCAAAAGCGTCTTCTGTGCTTTTGATGGTTCTGCCTTCGGTACCATCTCCTAAATTATGTATCCTTTGCTCTGTGGATCCCAAATGACACCTCCCATCCTGCGGATGGAACTGACCGGAGCTAAAGATATTGTATGTTAAAAAAATAAAAAGCACTGTCTAGCCAACATGCATGGTGTCAATGGCAGGGGTAACACTGCATTAAAGGGAAACCTCTCATTTTGTGCAAGGAACAATAGAGAAGCCTGTGATAATGTGGTGTTTTAATAGATAGATTGCTGAGGAGTTTACCTAACAGCTTCCATGCAACAACTGCGAGCAGGGCATCTGCACAGCAGACCCTTGCCTCCTGAATCAATGGCTCCTAATTAGGAGCCAGATGCTGACGTGTCCTAATGCAAATGTGCAGGAGTATGCTCAAGGCACTTCCCCATCCTCGCAGCCCAGCACGAGAATCTATCAGGATTACAGGCCAGGTGCCCAGGGAGTAGCTGGACAATGCTCAACAGCACAGCAAGTCTGTGACAGCAGAGCAGCAAAGACAACCTGGTTCTCAAAAGTTCCAGCACTGTGCTTTAACTACAGCACCATCTATAGCCTCCTTGCTTCATCTCTTTAGGACTTGAGTCATTTCACTGGGCACTTTTCAGATCAGGTACTTTTTTGCTCATGTTAACTTTGATTCCCCATGTGACAAGCAGAGAACACTGAATATCTTAGTGCGAGCACCAGTACCTGACAGTCTCCTGCAAAACCATGTTTTGTCCAGTGGAACTCCCAGAAAAATAGATCACAATGCATTGACCTGGCTGCACATGCAGTACGTGGGCTCTATAGGAAATGCTTTTATCAGTAGTTAACCTCTCCTGCAGTCCTCTTATCCAAGGCTGGTGTCATCTTTGAAAATGTTAAGGGAAGTTCCGCCATATAGCTTACAGAAATAGACAGAAATGTTGATGGTAATTAACACACAAGAAGAAATAATGTAAAGGAGAGGAAAGACTTACTTGAGGTTGGCCATGTGCAATGTACGACAAGAGGCAATGGCTTTAAATTTAAGAAGGGCGAGTTTAGATTAAAAACAGCAACAGTAATTCAGCTGTGTAACAATCTGAGGAGAATGACTGCAGAGGTATTATCCATGGAAATGTTCCAAAGGATACTGGATAGCACTTTGAAATGGAAAGTATGTGGGATAAGCTATGCTAGAGGCAGGTGGTTAGACTTAACAACCTATAAGGACTGTTCCAGACCCAAAGTCTATGATCCTATGATTAACACGTGTCATCTCTAGCCCCAGGTGGCTCAGTGGCTGTTACTTCCCCATAGATGAACTTACCCATATGGCAAAGATAAAGAGTGGATAATAGACTCAGAACACAATCCTGCAATGGGTTAAGGGCCTGATCCTCCCCTCAAATCTCACCTCATATATATTGTTCCCTGTACATTAAATTTCCAAAGGGGAAAATCCAGGGGTTTAAATATGTAAAATGTCTTTCAGTTATTGATTTAGTTCCTTGGCTACAGTTTATAAATGGGCTGACATCTTAAAATAAGACTTCTAATAACACAGCAACAACTACTATTTTATGAGTTTATTTGCAATGCTCATTATCATTCCAACAGACTGTGTGGTTATTTCCTTGGTTAACGGTGGGTTTTTTTCCTGTTCGGCTTACTGTCAACCTTCTCGCTGGTTGAAAGGGCAGTGGCTGAATTGAACTGAATCTCAAAATGATATCTTGTAACTCCTGGGCGCAGAGGGCAAAATTCAAGAGGCGTACTGCCTGAAGAAACAAACAGTGCTGGAGCATTAAAATATTGGAGATTACGTATGAACAATAATGTGAGCCTTGCTGAAGAAGTTCAAATCGTGACTTAACGTTCCATAAATATTTCTAAATGAACTTGTTTATGTCCTAGGGTGGAAAATTTCAGTTAAAACCTCAAAACATCCCAGTCAAGAATTGTGTAAGTTGCTTGTTAAATAACAGATGATAGGATATTCTATAGGAGGATCCCTACCCAGGTTGGTGAGGGAAGTTGAGATAAACAGAAAAGTAATCAGTGAGGGAAGTATTGGTGAGTTAAGTAGCCAATAGATAACCAGGTCGCCATATATGATTTATGTCTAATTAATAACAAACGAGTGAAATGGCTAATATTGCTTGTGCCTGATATTAACTGGAGGATGTATAATACCAATGCTGATTGGAAAAGAGCTAATGAATATTTAATTTGGATATGTATATATATATGTTAGAGAAATCCATCATGGCCTGCCTATGCCCCAAAAGGTAACTGATCATTATCTTTTTCCTCATATCTGTCACTGTTTTAATAGTAGTTATTAATAGCAAGAAATGATTTTGATTCAAATAAAGCTTTGAATTAACAAACCTGAGTGTCTCAGCTTGTGTATGTTAAACTACACCCAACAGCCCTAGGATTTAATCTACTGCACCCATCACCACAGAATGATTTGCTACACATGTAATAGCAGAAGCACTGGTTCAGACCACATCTCAAGCAGTCTTTCATAGAAATGTTTATTTTGTTGTGCATCCCTCTAAGCCCAGAAATTTCATGGGGCAGGGAGAGAAAGTCTTGAAAAGTGGAGGATCTTCAATAGCCCCAACTGCAAAGTAGTGTCTGTCTTAGGAAGGACTATGACCACACTCGGTAGGTTTGCCTGGGTGGTAAGTTAATGCAGAATTTGGTTCCAAGCTTGTTAGTAAAGAAATCTGGTCAGAGGAAGGGTTATGAATTTAGGATTCCTGGATGCTAATCCCAGCTCTGCTACTGGCTCCCTGCATGATCTTATGCAATTTACTTAACATCTGTAAAATGGGCATTATAATAATATTTATTGCATGGGGGGGTGGAGCGGTGGGGGGTTGTAAGGCTTGATTGATGGCTTCCTATGTGCTTGACAGATTTAGAGTTCCAGATCGCGGTAGCCAAAGCAGGGTATTTGAGATTCAATAAGTTGGGAACCAGGAGGTAATCATGAGTTCTTTTCACACCTTTTCCATTGACTTGTTAATTCTATGCATTTCACCGCCCATTTTATTGATCAATGCCCCATATACCTGCTGTAGGAGGTAGGAAAATATTATTCATACATTTTCCATAAAAAGCAATTGAAAAGTTGCACCTGGACATATCTGGAAAAACTGGGCCTAGAATCCAAGTATCTGATATGCAAGTTTCATCCACTATGCCCTACTGCAAAGCTGTGTGCTGTGAGCTAGGGGCAGAAACCAGGATTTCTGATTCCCACCTTTCCTCTTCTGCCTAACAAACAGTTATGTAAGCAAAGTAGGTATTGTCCTCCTCTACTGGCTCTTTCTCATGAATGATAACAGTCTAATACTGCTGCCAGTAATGACTTCCAGTCAAATATTAGCATTCTGTGCTGTGGATCTAAAGGTCTTGGGTTCTAAGTCTGATGATATAGGTGGGAATCAACGATTCCGTATGATGACATTTCTGGGTTTTGGTTTTTTGTTTTGGGTGTTTCTCCCTCTTTCAGTTTTCTTCTTTTAAAAGAATCTGGGAAATTACGTACAATCTCCCCCATCCACACACACACACACACACACACACACACACACACACACACACACACAGAACATTATTTAGGCTACAAAGTTGAGCACTCCAAAGTTAGGAAAAGCTAGGATCAAGGTTTTCTGTGTGACTTTGATTTTCAATTTTGTGTGCATTCTAATACATTCATCAATTAAATGGTCTACAGGAGCCCAGTCTCAGGCTAGGTCTACACTGGGGGCGTGGGAGTTGACCTAAAATACACAACTTCAGCTACGTGAATAGCATAGTTGAAGTCGGAGTATCTTAGGTTGATTTACATGGCCGTGAGGATGACGGTGAGTCGACCGCTACCGCTCCCCCGTTACCTCCGCTTCTGCCTCTCGCCGCGGTGGAGTTCCGGAGTCAACAGCAGAGTGATAGGGTATAGATGCGATAAATCGATCCCCGATAGATTGATCACTACCCATCAATCTGGCAGGTAGTGTAGACGTACCCTCAATCAATTTGTAGGATGGGCACAGAATGAGCAGATGGTTATAAGAAGTAAAACAACTTTCTCCTCTGCTGAAGGCACCAGGAACTGAGAGGGCATCTAGGAACTAAGAGATCTGGGTTCTATCTCTAGCTCCACCATATAATGCTGGACAAAACTATGTATACTTCATACACACAAGGAGGTTGCATTAAGGTTGTGTGGACAACCTTAATTTAGTTAATTCCTAATGTATGAGTGCTTGGCTTTGCAACCTTAATATTATTTTAATGTAGTTTTTGTGGATTATATCTCTAAATCTTATTAAGTTCTTGAGATGTTTCCAAATTTTGTCAGGAAAAAAAAAGCTCTACCTAATGTATCTAAATATAAATCTTCCTGCACATCTGCTTATAAGGGTATTTATACAGTTCTCATCACTGAAGTATTTGCGCACTGTAGCTACCTATATTAACCAAACCAAATAATTGCTGGCAGTACATAGTCCTGAGTTCAACAGCAACATTTGGTGTTTCAGATGCAATATAAGTCTTCTACCATCCCTCCACTCAACAGGTTAATTCACAATCTTTTATTGGTGTCATTTGTTGGCTATTATGAAGGTGACCACATGTGGGCAGTGAGATAAGTGAAAAAGGGAATAGTGGTGGGCTTAGGAGGCAGTAGGTAGGGCAAGTCCCACCATCCAATTCATGGTGGTCTACAGGTACAGGCAGGTATGGATGGGTAGAACCAGCGCCACCAAAAAATCAAATACATTGAGCTTCATTCATGTAAAAAAAAACAATAATTCAGAACTCAGATATTGTCACCCATGATTCCTCAGTCTGGATAAAGGAGCCAAGTTTTCCTTCGCTTAGGGCTGACAAAGGAGGGAACTATCACCTTCACAACTCTGATACTAAAGCCAACCTGCAGTGCAAGGACTCCCCAAGCTACCAGCTGGGTTACCAATCTAAATGAGTTGCCATTCGATACCTAAATATCTGAAACAAGAGTCACAGAGTCAGGCACTTACAGCAGTTCTGGCAGATCCAGAGCGATGCAGCTAAAGAGAATAATTTTGTGGGCTTCAACCACAGTGCCATTTTCTTAATAACATGTCATACCAAGGGAGGAATTTTTGAAACAGAAAGGATAAAGGAGAGGGAAAAGCATTTGTTCAGAGTGATAGGACTCCTGCAGTTGCTAGTTCCCTTCAGTGTTATTATTGTAAGAGTACACAATTAGTACCAATGGAAATAGGACAAGAGGAACAGGTTAGCAGAGTCACTAGGAACTGATACGATGATTTGTGAAAACAGTGTCATGAGTCCTTACACATTTTACCTGGCATGTACATATTCTAAGCTTTTAAGAGAATCACTGTGTTTGAACAGAGCATCAATTTCTTCACTTCCTTTTTGAACTCTTGTGTTACCATGGACTGATAAACAGCTGCCATGTTCTACTGCAGAGGTAGCTGCATTTCAGTGGTGGATCCCTGCATGTGGAATGTATTTCAATTTGTTATTAGAAATACCAGACTCACTCCATGGATCTCAGCCCCAGGAGGAAAATTTACCAGCTTCAGGCTCCCATGACACGAACTGGCTATAACCCTTGCTCCACCTTGAAACCTGGAGTCAGGTGTTGTGATCCGGAAAGTGGATAAGATTAAAAGAGGGGAAGGTGGGGAAAATTGCTCCATGAGAGTGAATTTGGCCCTAAGATGGAGTTGAAATAATAGCCCAGAGTAATATTATATATGGGCATTTTCCAAAGACCTCATGACCAATACCTTTGCCCTGTACAAAAGTCTAATGTCAAAGAAATGTGGCTTGAATTTATATTTTGAATTTCATCTAACAACAAAGTGTCCTATATGTCCAAAATATCCCAAAGCTCTAATATGTTCCCAACAATTATGGCACAGTTCTCTTGCTGCATCAGCTCCTTATCAATGTTTGCAGTGGGATGGACGACAAACAAACTATATTAGAAAATGAAGTACTCTTAAAATTCTGTCCCTGGTTGGCTTTTTTGACTACAAACTTTAACCAGTTCAACACACACAAAAGACAGCATTTGGCCTGTGGGTTCCCCTGCTGAGCAAGGTAAGCATATTGGATTGATTGAGTTATTATTAAAATCTACCTACGGTGCTGATTACCCAGCATATTAACTGTCCATCTATCTTTTCATTATTGATCTTACCCTTCTGCCAATTTTCTCCACCTACCCCAGGTGCTAAGGCCTAGATCCTCAAAGGTATGTGGGCACCTATCTCCCATTGACATCAGTGACAGTTAGGCAGCAAAATCCCTGTGGGAATCTGGGCTTACATGTCTCTTCCTGCTAGTTAAAAGATAACGCTCAACACAACATTGAATAAGTGCGTTTCAGTTTGATTACTTGACTGTCCCACAACAACAAAACCAACACACCAACCCTGACAAAGCTGCTAGGACCTTCAGTACGGCAGCCCAACTACACATGATACACAGTGTCATGCCTGCTTTTTCAAAGCCTAATTCAATGGCCCCCTGATGTCAATGAGAGCCTTTCCATTGACTGCATTAAGCACTGGATCAGACCCTTCATTCCCAGCCAAGCTTACGTTGCCTCTGGTCCTGCTATGCGGATTGTGTGTGGGTGTAGATCCTGACATCTGCATAGAGCCCCAGTGACCTCAATGGGACTCCATGTAAGTCCCTCCTGCCCAGATCAGAGGGCATTACTGGGGCCTTTGGTTGCAATGTAATGAGGGGAGGAAAAGGCAGCAAAACCCATTTGTTTAAATGTTTGGAGTCAACACTTTTTACACAAAGTATCAAATTCTGCCCTCAACCCCACATGTGCCTCTACTGCTGACATCACTGGCAGCTGCTCATGGCTGTCTGGAGGTCAGAAGTTCCCCCAGATGTTAGGACCATTCAGGATTCCAACAACATTGATTCTAGAGTAAGTTTTTACAAGGCGTTTAGAATACTGTACATTCCTTGGGTGACCGAAATCACGCAGTTCCTAGTCTGCTGTCTTACAATACCCAGTGGCATATTATTAATGGCCCACTAAAACAATATACAGCCCGTTGTACCTTAATTCAATAGTCTGTAATGACCAGCTTATTGAAATTGTTTCAGACCTATGAGTTTTCCAAGACCTTTTGAAGGTAATGGCACTAAAATATGCATATATTAAAGTTAGTTGTGGAAAGCAGAATATAGTGGCAGTATGAGCAATAATACAGTACTGTAAAATAAAAACTGAAAACTATTTTCCCTAAGTGTAAATATAAAATACCTCTGGGGGATGTATCTAAAGGAAGAGTGTTTCCATAACACATAGTTAAACTCCAGATTATATTATTCAAAGCTATCCAAGTATAGTCTAATAAATAACCCATAAAATAAAACAACATTTTACAAGGGAGATGCACACTGTATTTCAAGCTTTTTTTTTTTGCCGCTCTCAACATTATTTTTTAATATGGACAGTTTTAGTCCCAAAATTGCAAGAGTTTATTCAATACCTTTTATGTGCTTTACAAGGTTATTAGAGAATTTATTTTCTCTTTCCCTTACAGATTGGAAGGTGGGCAGTGATATATGAGCTTTCACATTTTATTTATTCACCAAACTGTTCCAGATGTGATCCCATCATTTATCCACTGACACATCAAACCTGCTGCGTGACCTTTAGAGTGACCTCTTTACAACATTTGCTTTCATGCTCTTAAAGTTATAGCCGCTTAGCCGGCCTCCCTTCAGGGGGAAGAAAAGAGAATTGATATTGTTGGGGTTATAGCTGAAAAATAATAATAAATTAATTCATCTTCTACAATATGAAAACTTAGTCCAGGTGGTAAACTAACCAGTGGAGTTATATTCCCAGAAATGACTCCATCACATTTTACCCCCAAACAGCATTACACTCCATAAGTTTGGAATGTACTGGGTTTAAATGAGCTAAATTTAGCAGGCACTAAATCTTTCCCCCATTCTGTGTGATTTGTCACAGTAATAAGCATTCTTTAGGTCAGTAGTTCTTAACCTTTACTGCAGCCTGCACCCCTTTGGTTCTCAAAATATGTTCTCGTACCCCTTATCAAAAATCACAATATGTTCTCACATCCCTTAAACTGAGTTATATTTTTATTTGTATATTACAGTAATAGTTAAAAAATGTATCATGTTAATAAATACATAGGTTTGACAAAACTTACGTGCCTGTGCTTAATTTGTGTTTTTGATGATTTACCTTCTAAAAAAAATCTGGCACGTCGCACACCCCCAGAAAGGGCATCTCGCACCCCTAGGGGGTGCGTGCACCCCAGGTTAAAAACCACTGTTTTAGGTGATATAGCTTTCACTGCTACCCATTGGTAAGTAGGAAGAGGTTTCAATGTGCTTTAGCTTTTAAGAAAAAATAACGATAATGCCTCCAAAGTGTTAATGCACAGTTAACTAAAAAAGATTATGCTTCACTATAATCACACTGTGCAAGAGAAGTCCTGTGTTGTCATGAAGGGAAACCCTTGGCCAAACCACATCAGATATAATTCCATTTTTGCCAACCTTCTCCCAAAACTCAAGCCAAACCAGTTGAGAGTTTCCATAAGTCTAATTAACATTTTTCTCATTATTTTTATGCACCTGGAATTTTTGGCTGGTACCAGCAACAAGGAGTCCTGTTTGCAGTGCTCCCAATATTTCTAGCCCATGCAGTACCAGGAAGTACCGGAAATCCCACAAGAAAGCCTCTGCTCATGAGATTTCTAACGCAAAGATTCAACCCTGTAAGATCCTCGGCACCCTTGAACTACACATGACCAGAACCTACAGGCCTCATTCCAGTTTTACTCAGGTCTTACTCAGGCAAACTCCCATTGAAGTCTATGGGAATTTGCCTAAGTACGGGGTCAGGAAAAACTGAAAGAAGATGGAGTGAGAACTTCAAGACTTGGCCTATTGATTGCAATGGGATTTGAGGCCACTCAGTATCAACAGAGGGGTTTAGTATCTTGTGGAATCAGGTTCCAGTTTTGTAACCACAGGAGATCAACAGGGTTCAAGAAAGCATCTGAATCTTTGCATCCAGACCAAATCTAAATTTTGAAACAGCTAGGAACTCCTGCCTTTCCCCCCTGACTTCTAACCCTCCCTCTCTGTGTCATACTGAGCCACAATTAATAGCTAAGGAAGGCTGGAAATGACTCTATTCCGTGCCCTACCGTGCTGGTTTTGATTGAAGAACAATGCAAGGCATTCAAACCTGCAATGAGATGAACACACTTGTCCAGTGCTCACAGTCCCAGTTAGTTTGGAGTGGTAATTTGAAGAGTTAGCGGTGCTCATGGTAGGGGAAAAGTTGTGAGATCAACGGATCAGATTCTTGTTCTTAAACTACAGTATTACACAAGTTTAGGTCCTATGGTGTTTATTCAGGAAACCATCCCTAGGCAGCAAAGCATGTAAGCATATGTTTATCTTAAAGCACATGCTTAACTCCCATTAACTTTAAAGGTAAGCATGGGCCTAAGTGTTTTGTTGAATAAATGTTCCTCTCACAGTAGAAATAAGTTTTAGCTACTGCTATTTTTTCTGAACAAAACAAAGTTCTGAAACCAGGAACTTTTGTGCAGCAGCAAACAGGTTCCAGATCAGGATCTTATGCAGCCTTTTCAAGGTATTATTTCAGCAATAATGGAAAATGACATCAAAGAAAACAATCACATTTATTTAGTTGTAAATCAAAACACAAAGCTTAGCCAGTAGAACAACAATGCATTAACCTAATTTTTGGGGGAAGCGGGTTGGTTCAAGTCACTGCATCCAAATTTAAAGGGAGATGAATGGTACAAATAGTAAATCTAAAGGTATCAGCAGGAGACAATTATAAACATATTTGGAACTGCAGCAGCCAGAGTGAAGCAATCACTAAAAGACAATATTAAAGTGTTACAGTTACATGATGAAGCCTAAAAGAAAGAAAGGTGTAGCCTTGTTTTGATCATTTCTCTAGTTCACAAATGCTGGCATTAGCAGGAGTCCTAACTTAAAATAAACAGAGTAGCAAGCCAAATATTGAAACATTTTTAATTAAAAACCATGAATAACATGCAAGCTCCATGGATCACTTTCTATTGCATATGCTTGCCAGCAAAGGAAATGCAAAGTGCTGTTTTTTTAAAACTGCAAATGTGCGAGGGTCTGGGGCATAGCTGGCAGGAGAACCAGGCTCCTAGATGTTTGTAATTGATAAGGACACAAAGCAATGAAGTAATTTCCCTATCCTTATTCTCCATGTTTAGCCGAGGCCTGTTTGCCATGCAGAAAGAGTGACAGGGTAATCTGAGCCTCTGCAGAAAACCTGCTTTTTCTCCAAAGTTATTTAGATTTCCATGAGCAGTGGCAGAAGTTTGGAAGGCGTCCAGGCGAATGAAGGAATTTGGCTGCTCTGAAAATATCAGACAGGAACTTAAAAATTGAGCTGATTTATGCTTTGTAATGTTTTCAATACTGTGTAAATTAAGTTTGAGTTCCTAGACTGTTTTTTTAAGGAGAAATTTTATATGTTACAAGCCATGAAAGGTCCAGAGAAAAATCTTATTGTATGATAATTCCACCGCTCACATAAGAAGTGCTAGACTTTGCATATATAATATGTTCAAAGGAATAATATAGAAAATGCATTGCTTCGGAGCATCAAAGGATCTTCGAGAATACCTTGAGGTCCTGACTGCTCTTTGGAGTTTGCTGATATCTTACCGCACTGTGAAATGTGGTAGCAATATGAAGTTTATATGTTCTGTTCATCACTGAATAAGCTGTGGAGCTGGGCTTGGGAATGCTATAGGCTTCCAAAGTTTAGCAGCCAGAAAGTGTACCCCTAACTGGGGAGATACAATGATCTCCTGCAGAGAACTGCTCAAAGCCACAATTAGTCTTTCACTCCGTCCTCACATGCAGATGTTTATGTCCAGTTTTCCTCAATAGACATACTGGCCTGGTGACCAGCGGGCTGCACTGAACTTTCTAGGGGAGTGCTCCAGTATCATTCAAAGGACATGTGCTTTCTAAGGCTTTATGATAAAAGGTGGGGCGTCTAATGAAACCATTATTTGCACATCTGACAAACATCAATATGTTTACCCATGATGGCTTGCCCTCACATGAAGGGAGATACTGCTGCAAGTAGCTAAAAATATTTTCCTCCTTTCATCACCCATGGATACAAACTCAGCTGGTGATCCAGGAGTTGATCCTTAACTTGATTAATTGCGAGTTATCATCTGATCATTTGAGTCAAGTCTCCGGTTCAAAGGTCAGTCGCATAGGAGAGGCCATTGCCCTTGAGCTGCCTATCACCAAACTACTCAATACTGCAGTACAGCCCAATTCAGAAACCGGGTCTGTAACAGGCTAGGCTAACTTAGGACCCTGGACTCTGATGAGACGTAGCAAGAGCCTGAGCAAGTGTAATTACAGTTTTAGAAATATGAAAATGGGAGATTAGGAGAAGATTGGTTTATACTGGAGCCTGAGAAAAGCAATCAGGAAATTAGCCAAAATTGGTGGAGACTGCAAAGAGACACTCGAGGATAAGTGAAGTGTTAAAATGAAAGATGGGCTGACTGAGGAACCTCCGTTTGGGAATTTGGGAAGGTAATATAGGTGAAGAGCTATTAAACGGACTATCAGGAAAAAGGCTCGTTCAGTAAACAGTAGTGTATGTATAGGCGGGACATCAGGATAATTTTGCATATGTTAAAGGTGAGAATCTATTGTTTCTGATCCATTTGTTACATGGCATTGTTTTCCCATCTCTCTATTTTGGCTCAACACTTCAAAACCAATTTCTCCATTTCTGACCACAATTTTCCATGCATAACCATTTACCCCCAGAGTCTGTATGCACAAATTACAGCCTATGTCATTCCACATACCAATAAGGTAATTAGATGTCTAATTACCCTGTTCGTTACAAGGGCCATGGTTTCCTTGAACAAAAGTTTATGTCTGGAGATGTAGAAGCCAGGTTGAAAACAGTGAAGTCAACAGAAGCTATTCTCTTCAGGGCTAGATTGTTTACACTGTCCCTATTGTGTGCAACTGGGGTGTATGAGATATAGTTATCCAATGCCGGTGCATTTTATCACATGGTAGACCTGCAACCCTCACCCTCTGTATCCCTAGGACATAATTATAAATCCCAACCCTTTGGCAGTTTCAGAAACCATCCTTTAAAACAAAATCAGTCTGCCAGAAAATTATCATCCTCTTCTCTCCCCAAATGTGGATTTCTTTTCCCCAAATGCCCAAGGCCCAGAATGAAAAGGAACCAGTCACAGGCCAGTCACACCTTTTCTACGCAGGACAGTGTAACAGCCTTAAAGTCCAGGGATCCTCTTGGCTTCACAGGGCTAGGAATGAAAAGCTTAACCTATCTGAGATGTGTGACTCCTAGAGGATTATCAAATGGGTAGAGAGGATTCCTGCAATTATAGCACACAGACAAAAGGATATTTTCAGCCATCTTCTCCACTGAGAGGATTTTCTCCATTGTAATATTAAAGCCACGTCTCTGTATCCTATCACAGCAACAGACCTTAAGAGGTCTTGGGATATGACTTGGAAACAGTGCCCCAAGAGGAAATTGTGCAATCAATTCCATGAGAATGCCTCCCTCAGCAATAAACATTGCCTGTGCCAAATAAATGGGTGATGCGTGTCATAAATTTCCTTTTCCTGTCAAAGCAGCCACAAGAAATGGATGAAGTTATGCACATTTGTATAAAAATAAAAATATGTTATTTGCTCTGCAGCAATCTGCAGACAGGACATTCTAAACACGGAGTGCATTGTATGTCTGCTCAGGCTCTTCACATGTAATAACTGAGGGCCTGGTGCTACCAAGTTCTTGTCTCAGTTAGGCAGGGTAGAAATATGCAGACATGGCAATTCTTTTTTTTTTTGATCCTCAATGACTGGATGTGAAAAACTAATATTCTCAGCCTGATTTTTCAAAAATGAAGTTGGGGTACGTCAAAGTTGGGGCACCATTTGCGTCATGGTAAGGGGAGGACTTAATTTTCAAAGAGTGGGTGCTCAGCGCTGTCTCAGAATCAGGCCCCTCTAAGATGATTCCAGCTGGGCACCGAAAAAAAGAATGGGTGCCTCAAAATTTAGGCTTGATTCTTCCCTCTGTTTTCTTCAAATCTAGCCTTAGTTAGATTTAGGGTGACCAGACAGCAAGTGTGAAAAATCGGGACAGGAATGGGGGGTATTAGGAGCCTATATAAGAAAAAGACGCCAAAATTGGGACTGTCCCTATAAAATTGGGACATCTGGTCACCCTAATTAGATTTTCCCTCAGACGGAGTTTATGTGGTCAGAAAAGGTCCAGATTCCATCCCTCTTTCTCCGGTTGGCTCAGAGCGTCAACTGGATCCAGTGACTTTGCTCATTGACCTCAATGAAGCTATGACAGTCTATCCCAGCTAAACATCTGGCCCATTGCATAGTATCATATGCCAAGGCTGATGCCATTAATTTTGATGGGATTAGTAGTGAAATAAAACACCACTCCATGCGAATAAGGGTGGCATAAATTGACCCATAGAGTCTAGTTCTGCTTGAGAAACAATGACAACTGGATTTCTTTGCTTGTGTTTCCGGTGAGAAATGCTATGGATATCTCCAAAGGTTACCCCCAATTATCTGTGTGTGTTGATACACAGAGTCATCCTCTATACTGATTCATGCTCTTGTCGCCCAGCCATCCTCCAGAAATAACTTCCCACCCAACTGCTTCTATAGGATTTCTGGCTCATTGAAAAAATAGAGAGCTGTCAACACCGATGTATTAGAAATACAATTCAAGCAGCTGTTATTTGTATTTTATTTTTAGACATCTTTATTTTTTCCCTCAGCCTGATCTCAATTTCAATAATATTATTCCTTCCTCTAGGTCAAACAACATCTGTTGTATAAAAAGGAAAATAAACTAATTTGCACAGTCAAATGTACATCTTCTCATTTATATTTTGCTAGCTATTTTATTCTTCTCTCAGAAGTAATTGTTCTGGTCCACTGTGTAATATTCCATGAATTAAAGAGTCTTAATAAGTTGGAATTATTTTAGAATATGAGCAGGCCTTATATTTGATAAACCCCACTGCAGGACTATCACAAAATGTATAGACCCATATTCTCAGTTGGTGTAAAGCAGCGTAACTGATCTTTACACCAAATTCATCAGCTGAGGATCTGGCTCTTAGACTGATTACATGAGGTTAGGAGTATTGTTATACTACGGTAATTTTGCAAAAAATCTGACTACTTTTTAATCAATTAAGAGATTCAGAAAGTAAAACTTCAATTCCTATGGCAGGGTCTGATTTAAGCCAGCAAAAGCAAAAAAATTCAAACTTGAGGCAGGACCTTCAGTTCTGGCTCCTGGCTTTGTGTTTTGGGACAACAGGGAAAAGTCGATCTAAGCTATACAATTTGAGTTACGTGAATAGCGTAACTCAAGTCAATGTAGCTTAGATCTACTTACTGCGAGGTCCACAGTATGCGATGTTGATGGGAGATGCTCTCTTGTCCACTCCCCTTACTCTTCTCGATCCGGTGGAGTACAGGAGAGGGGTCTGCAGTCAATTTAGCAAGTCTTCACTAGACCCGCTAAATCGACCACCGATGGATCAATCGCCATGTGTGGATCCCTCAGTAAATGTAGACAAGCCCCATGTGGTCAGTTCCTGAGTTGGTGCAGATCAATAATTAAGCTCAATTGATCTATGCTGATTTGTACCAGCTAAGGATCTGACTCTGTTTCATGATAGCCTCTTCTCTGGTCTCCTCCAAGATGGTCCTTCAGTTCCACTGTTCAGTGATTTCTCTCCCCCGCACTGAATTTCCCCAACCCCCCGCCCCCATTTTGTGAACTAGTTACATGCCAATTTAGTGACTGTTTGGAAATTTGAATTGAAATTGAAACATTAATACACACTTTAAAAGCATATACAGTGTATGATAAAATATGTGTATCTGAAAAAGTTTAATAGATTTGAAAAGTATGAACATAGACTAACTTCCTTATACAGCTATTGTTTTTTATGACAATGTCAGTGCATTCATTTCGGTGATGTTGGCCAACCTAATAATTTCAAATGATGATTTGTAAGCAAAGCCTTAATGAGCTCTCCCTGACTGCTAGTGATGAGCTGGGACTAGGGGGGAAAGGGTTCAGGACCAGATTGTATTCATATTCACACCTAATGTACCTAGGTATCCAGCAAACGGAGCTGTGTTGCCCAAGTGATAGATTTTGGCTGGGGTTGGGTTACACATCACTTGAATGAAATGTTGTTGTTCTTATTGTATGAGTAAAGGGCAGTAGAACTGTTCTTAGCCTATGCTGACCGAGGGCATCAAGAAAGGGTCCCTCTCCACTGTTTAAAGACAGAGCTGATTAGGCTCCATAGACAGTCTTTTGTTCTGTTAAGTGACCACTGCAGCTGAAATCACTGATAATCAGGTCTAAGTGCTTAGTGCTACTGTGGGGACAGTGTTTCGAGACAGTCCAAACTACACTAGTAGCAAGGGTCCCCCACTGAGAGATCAGCTGAAATCACTGAGGGTATGGCTACACTTCAAATTACAAAGCGCTGCCGCGGCAGTGCTTTGAAGTGTGAGTGTGGTCGGAGCGCCAGCGCTGGGAGAAAGCTCTCCCAGCGCTGCACATAAACCATATCCTCTACGGGTGTAGCTTGCAGCACTGGGAGCCACGCTCCCAGCGCTGCAGCACTGATTACACTGAGGCTTTACAGCGCTGTATCTTGCAGTGCTCAGGGGGGTGTTTTTTGCACACCCCTGAGCGCGAAAGTTGCAGCGCTGTAAAGTGCCAGTGTAGCCAAGCCCTTAGTTCCAAGGAAGTCAATAGCAAAGCTTCCATTGAACTTCAGTAGAGCCGGGACTTCACCCCTAAGCACAGAATAATGATGAGGAAAGTACTGGCTGAAAAGATGAGGCAGCAACACCAAAGCAAGCCATACTGTTCCTGACCATTATTTTAAAATACTGTAGTGTGAGATTAGCCTGTGCATATCATCTTTTTTGTTTCTCTCACTGATGTTTCTAAATGGTTTGTTTTTTCTGTTTACTTATATTTATGTTGATGTGATGAAAGACATGTTCATTCTGTGAGTGAAGCACTTTTAAAAGAGTTGCCACCCTCTTTTACAGTCAGCACAACATACAATTAAAATGTAATCTACACATTTTCAATTTCAAAGGATGTCCAGCCACATCATTTTAATAATCCTCCTGTGGAATCTCATTTTATTTGAGTTATAGAATCATAGGACTGGCAGGGACCTCAAGAGGTCATCTAGTCTAGTCCTCTGCACTCGTGGCAGGACTCAGTATTATCTAGGCTTCAGAGGGAATGAACAGAACAGGTAGTCATCAAGTGACCCATCCATCCCCTGTTGCCCATTCCCAGCTTCTGGCAAACAGGCTAGGGACACTCAAAGCATGAGGTTGCATCCCTCCCCATCCTGGCTAATAGCCACTGATGGGCCTATTCTCCAGGAATTTATCTTTTTTATATCCTGTTATAGTTTTGGTCTTCACAGCATCCCCTGGCAAAGAGTTCCACAGGTCGACTTTATGTTGTGTGAAGAAGTACTTCCTTTTGTTTGCCTATTAATTTCATTGGGTGACTGCTAGTTCTTGTGTTATGTGAAGGATTAAATAACATTTCCGTATTCACTTTCTTCACACCAGTCAAGATTTTATAGATTTCTATCATATTCCCCCTTCGTCATCTCTTTTCTAAGCTGAAAATTCCCAGTCATTTTAATCTCATTTTGTTTGCCTTTTTGACGGCAGCTGCACATTGAGTGGATGTTTTCAGAGAACTATCCACAATGAAATCCAGACCTGTTATGTGTTTTGGTGTAACTTGCGTTATCCTTAAGTTAAATTTGCATTATCCTAACAAAACATTTACTTTATTCATAACTCTTCTTTATGTTGCAGGTAAAAGTGAAAATGAAAAGACAAAAAAAACCCACAATTTTTCCACTCAAAGGCCTCAAAAACTAACCAAGGTGAAGAACATGTCAAGAACCAAGACTATATCAACATGTCATCTGAAGTGGTATAGCTACATCCAACCAGCCCGAAGCACAAATACAGCTACCTACTGAAGAAACAGTGTCTCCAAAACCTAAAAACAGTTCGTGATGTTTGTCAATAACTGAAGTTACAAAAGATGGCTACTGGTGCACCTCTTGCAAAAAAGCTTACGAAGAAGGAAAGCTTCCCAATGCTATAACTGGTAAAAGTGGAGGAGCATGGCTTGTCAAACTGATCAGCAAAGCCAATGCTGACAAACTACATGAAAAGGCTGCAAACCACCAGGCCTCTGGAGTGCATCAATATGCAGAAAGCTTTATAAGCCCACTTTCAAAGCCAATTTTAGAAATACTTAATGAGGCTGTTAAGAATGCTGGAGACACAACACAGTTCATGTGAACAAACATGGCTGTGGCACCCTACTTTCTATTTAAGCAAGAGATACCACCAGTGGCAGCTCTAGACATTTTGCCACCCCAAGCATGGCGTCATGCCGCGGGGGGTGCTCTGCCGGTCGCTGGTCCCGCAGCCCCAGTGGACCTGCCACAGGCGTGCCTGCGGAGGGTCCGCTGGTCCCGCGGCTTCGGTAGAGCTGTGGGACCAGTGGACCTTCCGAAGGGATGCCTGCGGGAGGTCCACTAAAGCCGTGTGACCAGCGGACCCTCTGCAGGCATGCCGCCAAGGGGAACCTGCCTGCCGCCCTCCCGGCGACCGGCAGAGCGCCCCCCATGGCATGCCGCCCCACGCAAGCGCTTGGCATGTTGGGGCCTGGAGCTGCCCCTGGGTACCACACACTACAAACTGGAGGCCAATGTTAAGTGCATTGTCACATGTTCATCCTGAAGTTGAACATTGGTTCTGAACAAGACCAGAAAACGCTCACTATCTTTTTGCAAGAAACTCAGCTGACTGGCTACAAACATGTGGTGGAACACTGAAAGACTCAACAGTTGAAAAAGTGAAGAACTCTCTCACCACATTCAAAAAATTTGCATATATGGCTGATGAATGCACCAGTGCAAATGGGCATCAAGTATTAAGTCATTGTGTACGTTATCTTGATGTCAGGGGTAGGCCAGTAGATGCATTTCTAGATGTTCACGTTATAGAATACACATCAGCTGCATCTGTGGCAACCCACATCTTAGGAGGGTTAAATGCTTGTCAGTTGGACCCCAAACAGATGGCTGCTTGTGCATCTGATGGAGTTGCAAACTTCTCTGGAAGACATGGTGAAGTACAAGCTTTGCTCAGAGAAAAGTGTAACCTTAATCTCTCCTACACGCACTGCAGAGGCCATCTGCTCCAACTAGCACTAGTACAAGCTGCAGAATCTTCAAAAGGCATTAAAAAAGCTATAAATTTAAAGTCTTCATTATATTCTTTTTTCAGCAAGAGTCCAAAAAGACTGAATATCTTGGAAAATACAGAAGATACACTGGGATTGAAGTTCAAATTAGTCCAACCTGGGAAAACCCACTGGTTTTCTTATGAGTGATCCTTGGCTGTTGTCTTAAAATTACTTCAGAAGTTATTACTGGCTTTGGAAAGTATCTACCAAGATGGGATGGATCTAAGTAGTGAGGCTGGTGGACTACTTTCGCTACTAAGTTTAGAGAAGACTATTGCCATTCTCTCTCTCGTAAGTCTACTGTTGAGGCAACAAGTCCAGGCATCTGCTACAACAGTAGTAGATCTTTGTCCAGCAATAGAAGTTACATTTGGATCAATCAGAGAACTATCCATTGAAAAAGTACTGGAAGCAGCAAAGACTTCAGTCCAGAAGTTGACTGATGAAGGCATTCCTATTGAATCCTTAAGTGAAGAAGACAAGAAGTATTTGTTAAGACAACTGAAAAAGCACACAGACTTGATTCTTAAAAATCTACATCAGTAACTTCTAGATTCTACTCAACCTCTACCTAGCTTTTACAGATGCCTGTCCTACAAAACACCAATAGTTGAGGGGAGTGAGACACTACCAGCAATGAGGCTGCCACGTGATCGTTACAGAATAGAGAATTTGAACACAGAGTGAAATATCATACAACGAATGAATGAAGATTTGACTTCAACTTCTTTTTTATCATCACTAGTAGCTCGACCCTATCTTTGTGTTCTGTTTCCTGGGATGAAAGAAGTAGGCATTCATCTCTTGCTACTCCCAGTCACGACAGCTACAGTTGAGCGTTCTTTTTCATCATTGAATAGAATTTTGTGTTCTGAAAGGAGTCGCCTTCTGCCTGATCATGTGAATGAACTAATGAGCATATCAATTGAAGGAATGGAAGTACCGGACACACAAGAAGCCACCATAGAATCATAGACTATCAGGGTTGGAAGGACCTCAGGAGGTCATCTAGTCCAACCCCCTGCTCAAAGCAGGACCAATTCCCAACTAAATCATACCAGGCAGGGCTTTGTCAAGCCTGACTTTAAAAACTTCTAAGCAAGGAGATTTCACCACCTCCCTAGCTAACCCATTTCAGTGCTTCACCACCCTCCTAGTGAAAATTTTTTTACTAATATCCAACCTAAACCTCCCCCACTGCAACTTGAGACCATGACTCCTTGTTCTCTCATCTGCTACCACTGAGAACAGTCTAGATCCATCCTCTTTGGAACCCCCTTTCAGGTAGTTGAAAGCAGCTATCAAATCCCCCCTCATTCTTCTCTTCTGCAGACTAAACAATCCCAGTTCCCTCGGCCTCTCCTCAGAAGTCATGTGCTCCAACCACCTAATCATTTTTGTTGCCCTCCCCTGGACTCTTCCCAATTTTTCCACATCCTTCTTGTAGTGTGGGGCCAAAAACTGGACACACACAGATGAGGCCTCACCACACGAAAGAGGGAAGACAACAATCTCTCAATCTTCTGGCAATTGCCCTATTAACAGCCCAAAAGCTTTAGCCTTCCTTGCAACGAGGCACACTGCTGACTCATATACAGCTTCTCGTTCCACTGTAACAACTAGGTCCTTTTCTGCAGAAAGGCTTCCTAGCCATTCGGCTCACTAGTCTGTAGCCGTGTATGGGAATTCTCTGTCCTAAGTCCAGGAATCTTGCACTTTCCTGTTGATATCTCATCAGGTTTCTTTTGGCGCCAATCCTCTAATTAGGTCGAGGTCCCTCTGTATCCTAATCCGCCTACTCTCCAGCGTAATCTACCACTCTCCAGTTTAGTGTCAATTTCTGTACAAACTTGCTGAGGTAACAGTCTCATGCCATCCTCCGTCAGATCACTTAAATGAAGATTGAAGATAAACGGCCCCAGGACCGCCGTGGCACTCCGCTTGAAACTGCTGGCCAAACACATGACTGTGATAAACACCCGTGACTCTAAACAATCAACCTCTCGTTACTACCACCTATAGTCCAATTCATCTACCCATACTTCCCTTAACTCTGCAAAAATCTGTGGGAGACTGTATCAAAAGCTTGCTAAAAGTCAAGATAACAATCCACTGCTTTCCCGTCATCCATAGACCAACAGTTATCTCCTCATAGAACAATTAGCTAGCAGGCCAAACGTGCCCTTGTGAATCCATGCGAACTGTCCTGATGCACTTACGCCCTCAAGTCTAAGAATAGCCTTGAGACCCTCCATTTTTTCATGAGCTGAGGTGAGGCTGACTGACCTGTAGTTCCCAGATCCTCCTTCTCCCTTTTTTAAAAATGGGCACTACAATTAGCCTTTCCCCATCATCCAGCAGATCCCAATCGCCATGAGTTCAAAGATAATGGCTAAAGTTACTTGCAGCACATCGCCAACTCCTTAGACCTCGGATGCAGCGCAATCCGGCCCATGAACTTGTGCTCATCCAGTTTTTCTAATAGTCCCAACGCCACTTTCTCCACAGAGGGCTGCACCTCGTCTCCCACGGCTGTTTGTGAAAAGGAGAAAAAATCATTGAGTAATACCTTTTTTCCACATCCATCTTCCATCTAGTTGCCTCCTTCATTCAGTAAGGGGCCCTCACTTTCCTTGACTTTCTTCTTGTTGCCAACATACCTGAAGAAACCCTTCTTGTTACTCTTAACATCTCTTGCTAGCTGCAACTCCAAGTGTGATTTGGCCTTCCTTATTTCACTCTTGCATGCCCATTGCCTGAGCAATATTTTTATACTCCTCCCTGGTCATTTGTCCAATCTTCTACTTCTTGTAAGCTTCTTTTTTGTGTTTAAGATCAGCAAAGATTTCACTGTTAAGCCAAGCTGGTCACCCACCATACTTACTATTCTTCCTACACATTGGGATGTTTTTTTCCTGCAAGCTCAATAAGAATTCTTTAAAATACAGCCAGCTCTCCTGGACTCCTTTCCCCCTCACATTATTCGCCCAGGGGATCCTGCCCATCAGTTCCCTGAGGGAGTCAAAGATGAACCAAAGATGAACACATCAAGAAGTTCATTAACAAAGTGGTGCAAAATTATAACAAGAAACCAAGAAATGTTAATGCTAAGAACATCACCTGTGGGATGCTCTCCGATTGCTTCCTAGAAGGCTTGAGTAGTCAACTTTAATTTGTGTGATGATTTTAAAACATGAGTTAAATCTAATAAAATGGTCATGAAACATTTTTCAGTTTTTCTATGGTGCCATACAGCCCACCTTCCCCCTCACAGTCTCACCTCTCATCAGCCCTGACATCCCCCCCTATAAATTCGAACACCTAATTTCAATTCCTGGGGAAACCACTGCCACTGTCAGAGCACTGGTACATCACAAGGAGCAATTAAGAAGGGTTTGTTTTGCCATGCTCAGCAGGACAAATGGGACAATCAGGGCTTCCGGTCAGGGCTTATTGTTTTTCAGTGTCTTAGATCTGATCACTGGATGCACATTTTTTCCCCCTGCTGCTGCAATTCAAGCAATAAAGAGGGCTAGAGATGTAATAATTTCCTCCATGTCTTTTATAAAAACCCTGACTTTTCTGTCAAGCTTTGCTCTACAAAAATAACAATTACACACATACACATCTGTGGTGTTACATCATAAGGATAAAAAGGCTGTTTCCATATGCTAACATTAAGTTTCAGATAAATATGGATGTTCCCTGTAATTTTTCTTAAATGCTAGGTTAGGACAGATTTCCACACCACATTTTTTTTGCCCTGTGCACAATAGAAAAAGCCCTCATGCACAGAGAAGACAACACAGCATGAGTAATGTGTGCAGAGCTGATTTGACTCCTGATCTCCACATTAACATATTGTGAAACAACAGCAGAGAGTTCCATTTGTTGATTATCAAAGCAGAAATCTGCAGGCACATTTGGCCGCAGGAGCAGCCTCAGCATTTTCAGCTTTTAACACTCTATGCTGAGGGAATGATTTTAGAGAAGGGTGCAGAATCCCCTTCTGTTGAAATCTACCCCAAAACCCATGGACAAAGCCATTCGCATCCCAGGTTGTCGTATTTGGGAGCTTTGTTGATCTAAATACTATACAACAGTCAATGAAAAAGTTGGAATCTTTATCCAAAGTAACATGACCCTCTCCGGCTGTACTGATGACAGAGGACAGTGTCCTCGATAAAGAGGAACTGCATTAGTTGCTGCTCATGACGGGCTGGGCAAAAAATTTTGGACAAATAGTTTAATCACTGAGAACTGCATTTTCAGATCTCCCTTGTGCCCAACTGGGAAAAGGCCAAAGGAGTCTTTTACCCTTGACATTTATGCTCATTTGGCTTTTGCTCATGCCTTCATTTCTAGCTATTATTTCTACTTAAATGCCCCTTCTGCCTCTCCATGCCACATTGTAGCTGAGAGACAGGATCTCTTCCACTAAAAATGCAGAAGGAGACATTCAAAAGCTTGCAAGAGAGTTAAGATCAAAAGTCCCAGGTGAAAAACTCACCCATCATGCCTCTGTAAGCAGATCACTAGAGGGATGTCTGTGAGTAATGCAGTATGGAACACGCACACGCCTAATGCTAAGAACATCACCTCTAGGATGCTCTCCGATTGCTTTGTCTTTAACATGTTGCATTAATTAAACCCTCAGATTTTGAAGTGACAAACTCTGGTTAGTGTAGCAAGTTGCAAGACCAATATAATTCCACAGCTTTTACAGAAGTAACAAATTCTGCTCCAGGGGACTTAAATAGCAAACAAACCAGAATATAACGAAAAACTGACTTTTGAAATATTTTACTAGACAGCTATATGATCATTTTGCAAATCAGCCTTTTGATTTTTCATGTCAGTTAGCGAAGTGGAAAACCACCATTTTACTGAATAATTAATTGCTGGGATTTATGCTGCTGTGTTATTTGTTGATGGTAATTAACAGAGTTAAAGATGCATAAAATCTAAAATGTTTATACTTTCTTTTTTTCCTGGTGATATGAATAACTTTAAATCTTAGGTCAGCAACCCCCAACACATCTGTCGGAGATCAGGCCTGCTATATAGAGGAGCAGAAGAAAAGGGTATTATGACCATCTGCCAACTGCATGTCTTACGTGTTTGATGACTTTCTCTGGACATTGATTGACAAGCTTCTCATCATTCTAGGGAAAGCAAAATAAAATTACCTTGTACATTTCAAATGCATACTGCTCTCAGGTATGGCAATGTAATTTCAGAGTGACTTAACAACTTACTATTGTAAACTCTTCGGATTGTGAAAGCAAAGACACTTCTAGAAGTCACTGCTGTTTGGCTTATGCAACAGTACATGCTCTATCTTCAATGGGATTGTTGGGTTCTCCCTCTTATAGGATAATGACTTTGAATTCTTATTTATCTGGGAAAAGCAACTCTCACCCCAGTTGTGAGGCCACAGGCCATGCGTGACAATTACTTAAATTTACAATCTGTTCACTGGGGATGAGGCTCCTCTAGTACCTAGAAGACTCAGAGAAAGCAAGGTGACCGTAGGAATGTTCTCACTTTCTTTAGAGGCAAAAATGGAGAGACAAGGCAAGACACTGGGAGGAGATGAGAAGCAGAGAAGGCAATGAGAGATGCTAAAGGAGAGGCAAAAGTAGAGGGAACAAGAGAGAGATTCTGGAGAAAAATATATCTGACTTCACGATTCCTTTGTGATCGAAATTAGGAATACTCAGATTTTCCCTTTACATGATGAAGGGCGGGCTCCTGGGAACCCTGCAGAGGGTCACCCCAATGCCATAACCTTTGTTCCAATGGTAGGTTCTTGAGGGCTGAACTTCGTTGCCTTACACTGCAGCATGGTAGCCAACGCTGCACATGATATTCCAGATGGGATCTAAGGCCTTTTACAGTAACAGAATTATCACCTCTTGTGTTTTATATGCTGTCCCTCTGCTAATGCCGCTTTGTATCTTGCTTGCCCTTTTACTACAGCTGTGATCTGGGCTGATGGTTTCAATGATTTTTCCATAAGAACAGCTCACATCCCCAGCACCACCAAATCCTTTTCTTAATCCCTTTGCTGAACACTTGCTCTGTTTAGCACATATTCCCTAGTCTGGGTCCTTGCTCCCAGATTAATTACTTTACACTTATCCACATTGAACTACATTTGCACATTCACCTAAGAGACCCAAAGCTTGGTGAATCTTGTTTAATGGTGCCTAGTTACTTACTCCACCTTATTATCGTCTTATCTGCAAACCTGGAGATCTTGGACCAGAGTCTGAGCTCATTTACACTTTCATAAATCTGGAGTGACTCCAGTGTAGTTAGTGGAATTACTCTACATTTACACCAGTGTAAATAAGAGCAGAATCTTGCTCATTGTTTTCAACACTCTCATCTAAATAATAGCTTTATACAGTATTAGGCATAACAAAGGTCCTAAAATGACCCTCGGGCATCCTTTTCCCCACTCAAAAAGTTTTCATTTGTGGCTACAGTTTCATATCTGCTTTTGACCCAGGTGTCTCTTCTGCATCCTCCGTTACCATCTCTTCTTTTTTACCTTTGCTATTAATCTCTGATGTGGCACTTTCTACAGCACTCTTTGAAACTCTAAATGCACTGCTGAATTTCCCTTATCTAGCATGGCAGTCAGATCTTAAAAGAACTCCAGCAGGTTACTTAAGTATGACCTCCTCTAGCTTCAAGCTCAGCTTCCCAGAGAACCCTTCACTTCATTGCAGGAGACAAGAGAAAGAAGAGAAGGGAGTCTGGGACAAAGAGCCACATCAGTATTACAATAAAACCAGCAGCAAAAAGATGAACTCCTCCTACCCATGGTGGCCCTGGTGACTTCTTAAAGTTACACCATCCTGATAGCTCCATCCTTTCAAAATGAGACCTTGGCTTTGTACAGACCCAGTGGAAATCTGTGTCTTGTCAACAGATTGCCAGTGCACATAAAGGCTAATGGCTTCAAAGGAGACTCAACTCCATTGGGTTTAAATGGACGTTGGCTACCTAACTGCTCTTTGTGCCTCTGGAACCCTCCCTCAGAGTTAACACCTGTATGCCTTTATTTCTGAGATTCCTCTCCTTCATCTACAGATGTATTATAGACCAAAGGTTAGCCTATGGCAACTGGTACCTCTTCCCAGGGCTGGCATCAATCTGGTCAACCAATGATCTTCCACTTCACTTAGTGTCAGCCAGGGCATTTCAATAATTACTGGTTTCAGAGTAGCAGCCATGTTAGTCTGTATCCACAAAAAGAACAGGAGTACTTGTGGCACCTTAGAGACTAACACATTTATTTGAGCATAAGCTACAGCCCACTTCATTGGATGCATAGAATGGAACATACGGTAAGAAGATATATATATATATATACACAGAGAACATGAAACAATGAGTATTCTTATGCTCAAATAAATATGTTAGTCTCTAAGGTGCCACTAGTACTCCTGTTCAATAGTTACTGACACTTGTCACATACCTTCCGAGTAAACCCTCCTCTGGTTGGCAGGAAGACATTTGAATGGGGGAGGGATATTTCCATCAGCTTCCACAAGCTGAGTGTGGCCCCAACTTATTTGTGACTTTCAAAGAGAAGAGTTACTTGTCTTACTAAGGTTGCTATCTTTTCTGTGCACCCTAACTCATCTTTCTCAGTCCTAATTAGCCTGTGCTTGAAATCAGGAATCCAAACAGCATCCCACACGAGCTTAAATTCTGTGTTCCCATTTCAGCACATCAAATAGGACTATATGCCACCCCACAGTTAACTCCCCTTCATACTGGAATGAGGACTGTTTAAGTTTATTGTCACCAGTCCATATCTCAATTCCACTTTCCCTTGCACTGCTGTATTTCCCTTTGCACTCTGCCCCCTGCTCGCAGGGCACCTTCCTGTGTTTCCATTCACACTTCATATCTTGCTGGGCTCTCATTTACATCATAAAACTCACTGTTTACACTGAGCTGCACAAAGGTATGTTTTACATCTTACCATGGTGTGATCATTAACATCACACTACTGGCCCCAGGGAATTGCTGATTGTATTCAGTCCCATCTGCTCTGTGTTCCCAGCAGGGTCTCCCCTCTGGGTCTGAATATTTGATAGGAGACAATTCGAAAGGTGCAAAATACTATATGTCAGACAGACTGTGTTTCCTTAAATGGTGATCTGTAATATGAATGTGTCTATTGCTTAGTACATTACTGCTTTAAAGAGACAGGCTATTCTGAAAGGAAGATGTTCCATTGGTACGAAAGCTGCTAGGTGCACTTGAAGCCAGGTAAGTATTCTGCAGCACTTTCAGCATACTGATGCATGCAGCATGTGTTACCAAAAAAACCCCCAAAAAAACAGATAGATTTTTCCATTTGTGAATGATGTGTTTTAACAGATTTTATTGTGCTCTTTGTATTTATAGGCTTACATTTTACAAAGCTGTAAAGTTTCCTGTATTGTAACAGCATAGCTCTGCTCAAGGACAAAACAAGGAACTGTGTGGTAACACTCAAAACTTTACCAAAAGAGCAGTTAAATGAAACCACCTATGTCATGTAGAAGGTATTCAGGTGCCTCCTAGAAGAGTGAAGCACCTAAAGACCTTTGAGGATCTGGGCCTCAGTGCCTTGTCCCTTTGGGGGCAGAAAGGAAACTGTAAGCCAAACAGTCCACATAGCTGAGGAATACACTCCAGAGGCATTCCCCGCAGCGGGTTTGCATTTCAGCTTCGAGGTGGAAATGGGAATTCCAGAGGGAAGTGAAAATGGAAAATACATTTTTATAGGAATAGGACGTTTTCTGAGGGTGCTGATCATTTCTGGTTTGGGTTTGTGGTGAAGATTCGGGTTATTTCTGATTGTCTCCTAAACTGTTTTCATATCCCTATGACATCTAGGGCTAAAAGTATGTGGCCTGCTTGGATTCCCCCCTCTTCCCCCCCCGCCATATTCCTATATTTTGTTTCTTTAGGTCCCTTCAGTCAAATTCTTCAGGTCTGGATTTTACAGGTATGTATGTTGAAGTACTAAAACCAGCAGCTTTGCCTTGCAGTGGGAGAGCAGAATTTAATCCTCTTTCTGCCCCCTCCTGCCCCCCACATCAGTGACACCCTGATATACACTGCTGGGAAATGCATCTGCACCTTCACAGCTGAAAAAGACTCATCCTCCATTACATCACACACTGGGTTCAAAAGTTCAGCTTTAACGTGATCACGTATTGGGTTCTGCTACAAAAAGTCTAAAAGGAGCAGAGAGAGAAATACTAGTGGGAAAATAACTACAACAGTCCTGAGTCTGCACCCTGTGAAACCCTTCGGACAAGTTACACTAGGCATAAGTGAGAACAGAACTCAGTATATATACACACACACCAATAAATTGGGCACCTAACTGTGCCAGGCTAGCTTTTGGTGAGGTTCTTCTGTTCCCAATACACAGCACAGGCTGACCTATAGCTAGAGAAACAAGGGTGCTGGTTGTTATTCCAATCAACTCACAAGAACAAATATAGGTGTAAATTGCCTTAGAGGGGAAGGCGATTTTGGGTGCCCAACTCGAGATACCTTAAAAGGACCTAATTTTCAGAGGGCAGGTGACTTGGTAGATCCTGAAAATCAGGCCCCTCAAAGATGTCAAAAAAGGGCACCCAAAACATGAGGTGCCGAAAAATCACTGGTCACTTTTGAAAACCATGACCCTTAGAAACCCCAAAAATAAGCTGAGATCTGCAAAATCTTGAGTTCAGGGTGGGTGAACCATCCCAGCATGAGTTCAGCCAGTCAACCTAAATGGATAAACCCCATCCCTCTGGCCCCACACTCCACCACCAGAAATGGCCACCCAGATACACCAAAGAAACCACTCTTCCTTCTGTATCTCTGATGCAGGAAAAAAGCAGCTCAAGTATACACTTTGGCACCCCACCTCTTCCTCTGCAGGCTGTTCCTGGGTGGGAAGGAATGTAAAAGCCTTTTCTAAGTCTACTCATGGTCGCATAGGAGAGAGAAGTCCCCAGAAGCCGCACGTCTCAAATGTTGATCTCCTCCCCCTCAAATCAAGATTGCGGCCAGTGTGGAACCTGAATGGGAGGGAGGGAATCATCCAGAAGTAATCAAACATCTATCAGTTGACTCCAGGTGCAATAGCTGTACAAGAAAATATCAACCCCATGGTTAAAAATAGCTCCTTTGATTGCTGTCTTCAGCTGCAGGCAACAGAACAATATTGCACACTCTCAGGAACCAACACTTGTCAATATTTTACTGCTACTGCACTTGCAGCTAGTCAATATTTATAGAAGATAGTCAGAAAGATAAGTTGGATTTGAAGGAATAGATATAATTCTGTGTACCTTTGTTTTAGATAGGCACAATCTAACGCCTGTTGAAATAAAAGTAAGATCTCCTGGTGACTCTTCTGGACATTGGACCTGGTCCTATGGAATTAGTCTCATAAGTAAAGATACGCACACATAAGCGTTTTGCAAAATCTGGACCCTGGTGCATGAACTTTATATTGAGTACCTTAGCTAGCTCTGTCGCTATTTTAAAAACATAAGAGCAGCCACGTCTAATGAGGCTAATAAAAAGCTATCCAGCCTTAGGTAATTAATATTAATTTTGGCCAGGTGACCCCATATCGCAACAGAGTAATACATTTGTATCCATATCTTCTGTCCCACAATAAGAATGGGGAGCTTGATAATACTGTAACTCATATAATTCTATTCCACAAAGATTCATTCTGCTTAAAACTCCTATATGTGCGTGTTATGGAACACAACTTAGCCAGCTGTATTGCCTATAATCGACCATTGTTTTAGGAAATCTTCAACGGTATAATGTTAGTTAAACCAGTGTTTGGTTAAATATACTAATAATATAATGGAAGAAACATTGAAATTCTAACACAAGAATGCTGGAAGCATAATGTTAATTTTCTGAACTCTTCTCATTTATTTTCAAATGTTATTCAACAAACACAAAGAAATTAAAATGCTGCCATTTACATAACAGAAAATCACTTTCACTTGTTTTATAATTCCTAACAGATTCTCTACTAAAGTCTGTATATGGTGTAGTCTCAGTAGAGAATCCAAGTTTAATATAAAAAAAAGACAGGAACTGACGATCAGATATTGCAAAATGTCTATACTCTCCTTCTTTAGTTTATTTTAACTGATCTGAGGTTATATATATATTAACCAATTAAGCACACTTTCTGGCACTCTGTTATTGCAGTGAATGGCAAACCTCCCATTACCTGCAGCGGGAGCGGGACCAGGATCATAAACCCCATTACCACTAAGAAGGATCTGCGTAATTTCCTTTTACACCAGCCCAGGAATAAACATTCACTGTCCGCCCGCCCATGTGTCATGAATATGTTTCAGCATTGCTGCCTAAGGATGTGACATTTTCCTTTTGAATCATTAAAGCGTCTCTGTTCTTCAGTAGGATATTAAAGCTGGGTACCTTTCATCAAAGCCATTTTAAGGATGCCATTGTTCACATTTGGCAATGCTCTGCTACCTCTGATTAGTACTGTAGCTCAACATTACTGGCTGTCTGCAGAATTTCAGCAAATCTTCCCCTGCATGGAAAAAATTCTTTGCAACCTGCAAGGTGCTCCTTGTACAGTACTGTAACATTTAAGATTAAATCTTTAAATGAGCACTTGGAAAACGTAAGAGACCTTAGCACTCAGAGAGTATTTTTGGTCTAGCTTGTGGGTTCTGTGGAATTGACAGAGGATAGCACCATCTGCTGCTGAAACTCTGAAACTGCTGTGACTAACACGGCTACCCCTCTGATATATGATTATTTTGAAACCTTTCTGCTCTGGGATCTCCATGATTCCCAACTGCTTTCATGATTTATTTCCATGCAAAAGCAGGATCTGATTAGTTATTTATGGGGAGTTTATACTAGAACTGTTTAAAGGGCCTTTAGAACCTCTTTCAGACATTGATCTTTAGTGCTTGAAATAAACAGTCTTAATTATACAGTAAATGTGACATAACAAAGTTAGCAGTATTATAACTGCAGTTGTTCCTGTTACTCACGTAACCATCTAAAGCTTTTACAAATCCTACTAAGCTCTTTGCCGCAATAAAATCTTGTGGCAATGAGTACCGCCAGTTAATTGTGTGCTGTGTCCAATAAATAAATAACCTAGTCCCTTCAAATCATTTTAAATGTGTTGCCTTTCAGTTTCACTTGTGAATGGGTAAACAACAGAACCCAATTACTATCTAAACACCATTCATTGTTTATTCTTTCTTTTGGGATTTATCTCATCTCTCTGGTTTGTCTGCTCTCTAAACTAAAATGTCACAATCTTTTCAATCTCTCCTCAGATGAAAGCCTTTCCAGAAGTTTCATAACATCCCACTCCATTACATGAAGGCTCCATTATATTTAGCCTATTCTAGTGATGTGACTACAGTACTCCATTATTGCCTATCTGAACATTTGCACTTCCTGGCCTTCTGTCTCCCATATGGACAGTTCAGATGCACAGCCCTTTCTCTCTTGTATTTATCTCAGCAACGTAATCATCGTTACGCCATTGCCCAGAATCATATAAACACCATTTTAAGTGTAATGCAGAGATAGTTTCACTCTTTATTTACGGAGAAAAATCATTAAGGTTATTGCCCTTCGCAGACAGTTTTTATTTGGCTTGCTCAAATACTATTTTGCAGCTCAATGTCGACATAAGATACACAAGCACCGAATCTAGTATTTGTTTATATAAAAAGGAGTTAAAAAAATATATATGGCAATGTGAGAAATAGATGGCTGAAGAACAGACTGATTCATCTAGCTCATGTCTTGCAGATTACAGGCTCTGAATCGTTTCAACAGTTGTCCAAGCAATGCAGACCAGAAAGGTCAGGTTTGTGTAAGTATCATCTGTTGAAATTTCAACTGCACTGTAACTCTGACTCGAAAAATACATGTCAACCTATGTGCAACTGAACTGAGAAGGTGCAGACAAACAGGAAGAACTAAGGGTGGAGTTTTTAAAAGTACCCTAAGGAAGACAGGCTCTCAATCCAGAGGAGTTGGGTGCCCGACTCCATTAGGTACTTTTGAAAATATCACCCTAAAGGACTCATCACCAGATTTTATGCAGACCTAAATGGTGCAGAAACAGAGAACACACTGTTCAAAAGAGAAATGGGAATTCCAAAATGCCCTTGAAGACACCTCTCTGAGGGGCTCACAACAACGCATCCTGTGGTAGCCACACCAAATACCTTACGTGACTGCTCGTGTGTTTGTACAGCGCCTAGCAGAATGGTGATCTAACTGCTCATGGTGCTACTACAACATAGATGTTAAGTAAATATAATAGATAATGGTGGCACATCAAATCTGTGTATGTAGACTGGCTTACCTGCTTGTCTGACCGCTACTTGTTCACAAATTGATTCATTCCATCGAATACCAACTTGACTTGAACAACAACATGTTAATGTCCTAGTGTTACTTCCTGTTTACATTATGTAGCGTAAAACTCAGTGTGTACACTGTATAACCTGTGATCATTCTGGTGTATTCTGTGTGCCTAATTGATCGTAGAATCGTGCCCCTTCAGGTAATGATCTAGAAAGAAAGAAAGAAATTTCAAAATCATGTAAATGATTTAGGAGCCTATGAGCCTACCTCCCATTGTCCCACAGACTCCTACATGCTGAAGTTAGTTTTTAAAATAAGATAAAGGATGTGTCTACACTGGAACTGGAAGGGTTCATTTCCAGCTTGAGGAGCTATACCCATGTTCAAACTAGAAGTCTACCCATGGCGGTATGAGTGGCAGGATGGGCTGGCTAGCACCATAGAGTATGAGCCCATCTGAAACACTAGGTAGGCGTTTGTGCAGTAACCTGTCCCACTGCTCATGCCACAAGGATATGTTCTGCTAACACAATCAGAACTAGTGCGGGTATGTCTACTCAAGATGGAAATGATACCTTCCAGCACCAGTGCAGATACCCTAAGTCACTTAGGTGTTTTGAAAGGGTAATGCAAGGAATGTAATGTATATGCAGCATAATTCCAGACTGCTTTGGTTTTGGCTGTGGGGAAACCTCAAGTAGTCACGTTCTGTGGTTTGTGCTCCTACTGGAATACCTGTGTGATGCACAACTCTCAGTTGATGGACCATATGCTGCATGCAGAGGAGTTTCTTACAGGTCACCAGTGGCCCCATATCGTCTCTGCAGGATTTTTAGAAAACTAATGCTATGTTACTTTAGACATTAAGGTTCAAGACTTTATTCTTGTGATGAAAACCCTTGTAATATGCACTGATGCAGTGTTGCCTTCCTGACTCCACAGACCATTTGCACTAGCCCCAGGGCCAGATTAATTCTCCTGTGGGCCTGGGACTATTAGAGTTTGTGGTGTCCCTTGGAGTTTGGAGTGTGGGAGTGGGCTCAGGGCTGGGGCAGAGGATTGGGGTGCAGGAGGGAGTGCAGCTCCAGCTGGGGGTGTGGGGCCAGAGATGGGACAGAGGGTTGGGGTATGGCAGGAGGTTTGGGGTGCGGGGTCTGGGAGGGAGTTTGGGTGCAGGAAGGCGCTCCGGGCTGGGGTAGGCGGTTGGGGTGTGGGGTGCAGACTCCGGTCGGGGGGTGCTTACCTTGGGCAGTTCCTTGGTCGGCAGCGCAGCGGGGCTAAGGCAGGATCCCTGCCTTCCTTGGCTCTGGGCTGCTCTGCTCCTCGAGGTGACCGGCATGTCCAGCCCCTGGGCAGAGAGGCCAGGCTGCTCTGCGCAGTGCATGCTGCCCATACCTGCAGGCATTGCCCCTGCAGCTCCCATTGGCCATGGTTCCCAGCCAATGGGAGCTGCGGAGCCAGCGCAGGGGGCAGGGGCAGCGTGCAGAGATTCCCTGAATGCCCCTCACCTAGGGGCCACAGGGGCATACCGGTGAGTCAGCGCTTGTGGCTCCAGCCCTGGGTGGGGGGTGCCGGTCTGGCCCATGGTGCAGATACTTGCTGTGGGCTGGTTGAAAAGAAGCAGCAGGACGCATCTGGCCTACAGGGCCCCCCTTAGCCCAGGGCCCTGGGCTACAGACTCTAAAGCCCTGCATTAATCCAGCCCTGACTAGCCCTACAAACAATCATGTATTTGCCAAGTCAAGTTCATTCCTTGTAATGACCTTGCTTTCCCTTGGTTATCAGTTACACTGCAAATGATAACTATTGAATCTCTAATTAGTTTATCTTTTCTCTGTTCAAATAGACATTACTTTGCTTTACTGGTCCAGCGATTAGGGTCCTAGCTGCAGGGAACTACACTCAAGTTCCTGATCTGCTATATGCTTATTACAGGTTTTTAGATGCCTAAAGATGCAGGTAGGTGCCCAAGGAGATTTTAGAAAATTCTACTAAGCACCTATTTGCAACCTTAGGCACTTAAATTCTTTCTAAAAATCTAGCACGTACCCTCTCTGTGCTTCAGTTCCTCATCTATAAAATGGGGATCAAAGTGGGTTGCCAACTTTCTAATGGCTGAAAACTGCCCCCTGCCCCACCTTTTCCCCTGAGGGGCCAGGGTTGGGGCACAGCGGGGGTCAGTCCTCAGAGCAAGGGGCCGGGGTAGGGAGGGGTTGGTCCCCATAGCGAGAGGCCAGGGCCAGGGAAATGAGGGCACAGTGGGGCAGAAGGGAGTGAACACGATCCCACCCCCTGCACACCTGGGCGGAGGCACCTACCTCTTGGAGCCCAGTCTGGAAGCTACCACTGCCTTCTGTCAGGCATCAGCAGCTGAGCAGATAGCAGCACCTCCATGTGGCTCCAGCCGCAGCTGCTGCTCTCCCCGCCCCCCCAGTTGTGCGGGCCAGTTACTGTGGCCACCCGGTCTTTTAGTGTCCGGTCCGCACTAGACACATGGCAACCCCAAGATCATAGTTATTTCCCTACCTCACAGGGGTGTCATGAGGAAAATATATTAAAGATTGTCAAATGTTGAAATTCTATGATCATGGTTGCAATATAAGCACCTTAGGTTAATTTTTGTTATTTTGCTACTTCCTTCACTTACAGTTGTATTATCATATTTTGTGATTAATCTTTTATGAGCAAATGAAAATGGGAATTTTGATCATTTTCTGAAAGTTACAAACACAGATTAATTTTTGGCCAGGTTACAAATAACGCTAACAATGTGTGGTTTCAGAATGGGATCACTTCTCAATCTTCATTAAGAATCCTCTTTCCCCCTCTTTTGTGAGCAAATAAAAGTGTCTTATTTCCTCATTCTTGTAAAAAAAAAAATGAACAATTGTCCCATCTCCTAAGTCACTAACATACTTTTAATAGCAGTGAATTCTGCCTGAAAAAGTGGAAGATTTCTGTCATTTCAATCTCCATAAAAAAGTTTCAGAGTCTGTGTTTACTTATTCCGACTCATTTGTATTAAAATTACAAGGATGCCCTCGCAGATATTTAGAATTAAAATGAGAGGTTGCTTCTCGTAAGAAGTGTGATTATAGACTCCTGAGGCAGTCAGAATTATACCATTCCTTTTTAGAAGTGAATTTCTTGTGAGTTCTGAGTAAATCAGTTACTGGCTTAATCTTGCCTTCCCTGCACACCTAAAATCCCCAAAGGAAAAATCAGCGGGAGTTTAGGCATGCAATGTGTAATGTCCTAAAGATAATCCCCACATACTTCTGACCAGGATTTTGGAACAACCAATGAAAAGAAAGCCCTCAAAGAATCCAGTCCAGATCTTGGGACAGGCATGGGAGAGTTTGGTCAGTGATGTGATACTCATGCATTATAGATACTAACTAATGAACCAAATGAAACTGGATTCTCATTCTGACCATGTGAAGGAGTAAAGGGAGAAAAACGCACTTTTTATATCACTATAGAGCTTCCTGGCCCTTGAGTCCAGGTATGCAGAGATCCCTTCCTCCCTCAATGGATGGAACCTTGGCTTCTCCCTCCACTCATTGGCCAGAACAGCTGAACTAGAACTGGAAGAAGGCCCTAGAAATCTACCACCTGTAGGAAGGCATTGTCACTCGGGGTTATCTCACAATGCCTCCTGAAGCCACTCCTGGTTGGTGCAGTTTAGGCACTACCTCTTTTTCAGGGCTGATCCTGCAATCAGACTTGAGCCCATAGTTCATTATATACTGTACCTCACTACCGAGTCTCAGTATCTTGCTCAAAGGTCCTGTCAGCAACCAGGCATACAACACTAGGAATGCAGGAGCAGGCTGATTACTCTCAGCACTAAAAAACTGGGTATCCGGATTGAATCAGTTTGCTTTTTTAACAATAGTTCCTTGAATTTAATGCCAGAAACGTAACTTGCTCTCTGTGCCTGGCTTTTGTTCTGACCTAACGTGTCCTTACCACACATAGGTAAACCTTCCAATAACTAGAAAGAGAGCAGAGCATTTGTAAGCCAATAATGTTCCACGTTGTAGGAAAAAAGACAGATGTCACCACACAACAGATAAACTCATGAGGTAAGGCTCCTGGACAAGAACAATACATTCATAATACAATTATGGTAGCATATGAAGAAGACTGATAAGCTAAATAGCTTTAACTTACTCCTCAAGTTCTAAGTGGTGATGTGTTCACTAGTTTAACTTTCCACCAAGATTACAGTAGTGTGACATTGGAGCCTATGAATTTAGATAGCTCATTGGTTGTGGGAGACTAAACACGTAACAGTATCAAGTATGTTTTCAGATCCTTCAAATATGAGGAGAATTCAGGTAGACTAGCATATGTTACTGCCACCCAGAGTTTCTGACACAACTCTGAATTTCTATTACAGCCTTTATACATAACTTTCAGACTCCATTAATTCTGGTGGAATTATGATTCGTCTTTCACTTTTTTTAAGGTTATGTATGACAAAAAAATTATGCTTTCAATTTGTAAAACCAAATACCTACCCAGGACCTGTCACCACCAACATAAGCTCCAAACAATCATGCTGATGGGGTTAATTGGCATTTTAAAATAAATCACTGCTTCCAGATTGATTTTTTCCCCCTCTTTACACAACATTACTACATTTCTCTATAATTATTCAATACTAAGATCATGGTTCCAAAGCCAACGACCAACCGCCGTCTTAGGAAATGGTGTTTGATTTGTTGCCATGGAAACATCTTGCTGTAGCTGTACTCTAATCCCATGACAACTCTGTCTCTTAAGAACCATTTTTTCTGACATAATAAAAATCTGATCAAGGTCAAATTTAATAACAATCTCAGCTCCTAGACTTTATTTCATATTAGGTATAGGAGCTTTATTCTTTTCCCCCAAAGATTCCCTAGAAACTTTGTTTTCTTTGCTGGATTATAGTTTACTCCTTAAAATATATAAACCTGGCCTGGTGTCATATTAATCTACAGTGACACTTTTCATTATTGCATAATTGCTTCATTAAAATAAAGTTATTTATAATTGTTTATTTTGTCTTGACAGATGTTAACATTTTCCAGAGCATTGTTCTTGCTAATACATACATTAGGGATATCAATAAAGCCTATCACTCACCAACAAATGGTGTTTACAATATTAACAAATGCCAATGTAATTTAACTTCCATTCTGTACTGTAATGCTTTTCTGAACTGTTTATCATGCAAACATTCAAATGAGTAAGACAGGAAACATGTGGTGATGATTTATATTATTCCACCAAAACAAAACCTTTGTTTTACTGGAGATGGAAATCAACTTCACAAGAGTGACTTTCCAGTGAGGAAAGTACACACAACTCAGGAGGGAACTTGTAGATTTATTTGCATGTCCTTATGTGTGCAATTATGTCAGTAGAAGTTACATGTATATTAAGAGACTTTGTACATTAACAACTATTTAAAACAAGAGCTTCAGCTGATGTGACCGGCCATGGCTCACACCAGCTAAGGGCATTTAGAGACAGATTTTCAAAAATCTGTAGGTGCCTAAAATGCAGATAGACACCTACTGGATTTTCAACAGTACTTAATCTTTCAAGGGAAATTAGGCACTTAACCTGCTTAGACACTTTTGAAATTCACACGAGGCACCTCTCTGCATCTTTGGCCCTGAGTTCTTTCATATTTAAGTCAGCAGTACAAATCTAATCAAGCTCAGACACTGGGGGAACTCCTGACCCCATTGAAGTCAATGACAAAACTCCCTTTGATGTTAATGGGCCAGAATTTCATCCAGCAGGTCTCAGTGTTTCCTGGGAGGTGTATATGAAATCTGAACTGATAGTCTCCTTGTATCTACATCCCACTTGTGGCCACTTGTCCTAGGACAAGGACTGAACAGATACTGAGAATGAATTATCCTCTCCCTCCTATACATAGCCCCTCCAGATCAGGGTTGAGGTACATTAGTAAGCTATTGTGGGGCAGCCACTGCCCGTCGTGTTGACAAAGTGAAGACTCCTATTTCCAGTGCTCTCAATCTGGGGCCTCTCATGAGTTCTAACAAGAAAAGAAGATGCCTGTGGCTTTTAACGCTCTCATTCTATAATTAACTCATTCTGCCAACATGCATAACAATCGGAAATTTCTTTATATGTTGCATCATGATTTGTAGGAAAAATACAGTGGTTGCGCATGTAGCATCTCCTCTCCACCCAGTTACCTTCTTTAATGCCAATCTGCTTACAGGTTTTGATGGACAGGTCTGCGTTCTTTCAGATCCTGCTACCCACTCAGCAGGGTATATCTTCTTCATTTTTTCCAATTAATTTATTCAGCGGTGCCTTCACCACCCTCACTCCTTCCTGGTAGGGTCACCAGGGCAGCTTGGGAGGAAAATTCTAACCACAGGATAATTCCCACTTATTTGCCAGATAGTTGGAGACTTCCAAGAAGTAACACAAACACATACAATATATTTAACACAATAATTATATTAAACAGGAAACAAATATAACATAACAGGGTAACACTATTGTTAGGTTCACCAGTGCCCACGCTGCTAATTCCTGTGACTTTCCCCAATCACGTGACTTGAGGTAGCAAATATAAGATTAGTGTTTCATTGGTACGTGTACTTTGTTGGGGCCCTTGATGACCTATGACCACAATATCTTCTCTACAGTGGTTTAGCAGTGCGGCTGACTGGGTTCAGTACAGCCCAAAGGACTCACAAATGGGAGAAGGTGGTAAATCCCTCCATAGATTTAATATGCAGCTGGTTATAAAATCCCCAAACCCTTACTCCCTGGCTTGAGGACAGAGTTCAGAGAGTAGGGAGTCCCCAAAACAAGATCCCCGACTGACTAACTAAAAGATGGTGGACTCACAAACTCCATGAACGATCCTCAGGTTCAGAGATGACTCTGGACTTCTCAGTCACTGCAGAGGGGCTGATCTCTGTGGGCAGGGATCCTCTTCAGGCAGGAATCAAGGCTCAAGGTGTATTAAAATCTGTACTGAAATCCAAGCTGTTGTCTCCGAGCCCAGTGTCCAGACACACACACAGCAGGCAGCAGCCCTGAACTGGCAGCCAGACCAGAGCTGACCATGTTGTGACTGGTCTCACCTGGTGGGCGAACTCACCCTGGGTGGGGAAGTTTCCCAGCAAAAAACTCTACAAACTGGGAATCACCAGTGGAGAAGGAAAAACCCAGCTGAGGAATCTTGTTTTCAGGTCCCTAGAAGCCAGTTCTCGGGGGAACCCTGCATGCAGGCCTAGGACTTACTAACTCCCCACACAGTCAGTCCTGCCCAGGGCTGGCTTCAGCTTCTTTGCAGCCCCAAGCGGAGAAGAAAGAAAAAAAAAAGATAAAACCACAATTGGTGGCACTTTGGCGGCAGCTCAGCTGCGCCGCTTCATTCTTCGGCGGCAATTCGGCGGCCGGTCCCTCCCTCCGAGAGCGACTGAGGGACCCGCTGCCGAAGACCCAGACGTGCCGCCCCTTCCCATTGGCCGACCCAAGCACCTGCTTCCTGCGCTGGTGCCTGGAGCCAGCCCTGGTCCTGCCCTTGCCCTGGCTGGCTCCAGAGTGACTCAGAAATGGCTTCTTCCCTTTCCTGAACTCCCTGGGAGGGGCATCTCACTCCCTATTGGTTGCCAGGCAGACTCTGAGTTTGCCGTGGATCCCTCTCCCTTAGCTGCCAGCAGACAGAGCTCCAGGAATCTAGGGAATCTCCTTGGGGGTTACACACGTATTTCATCTCTTTCCCCCCAGGTATAACATTACACAATTAGGAACACTTTGGGACATTTACATCTTCTGAACCATCCAGTACTGGACACTCTCAGAGTCTAGATACTGGATTAGATAGAATATCACTCTATTCCGGAATGGTATTCTTGCATTCTCATGAGTGACTGTAGTCAAAAAAGTGGTAAACCTCCAGGGTAAATTAAACCTGGTTAATTATAATAATGATTCTGACAATAATTTTGGTTGTTATCTTCATTGTAAACAATGGCAGCATGACCCAGTTTGGATCAATGGTTGCCAATTAATGTTTCCAATAAGAGATGGCAGACATCGTTTATGCTCCATATTTTGGAAGGAGAGAAGTGGCCTGGGTTTCACTACTTCTTTAATATTATTCTTGTCTATATTACACTAACACTTATATTCTCCATCCAAGATTAAATCGCCATTACGCTAGGCACACTATCAATACATAAGAAGAGACATAATGTATCTTCGAATAAGATGCAAAAATGAACAACACTACAAGACACTAGACCATTGTCCACAAACTTCCTTTGAAAAGAATATATATCCTCTCATATTTTACTAGGCAATGTTTACTTTGGCCACAGTGGTCCCCACAAAGCATAGCTATCATTTAAAAGAGCCCATACTTTGAACATTAGCAAAAGCAAAGTTTCCCTGATGAGTGTGGCAAGTCTCTTTACCTAGTACAAAGCTGATTTAACTCCTCACTTTTCTGTTTTTAAGAATTTCTCGAAATCTATTATATGCTGCTGTCTCTTCAATGCAAGAGGGTACCCAAGGTTGAGAGAGCCTGACCTTCTTGACTACATTTGGAGTTTTAATAGAAGTTATTCAATAAAAAAGTTTTTAATATTAAAATTTTCAGATTTAATTGACAGATATTAAATTTCAAACTCCTACTGTCCTTCATAAATCGCTAATAGTATTTCATCAGAAACAGAGCTAACCTAATAAACCGATGCAACTTTGCTGTCATTTCAATTGCTCAGAGCTCTGGGCTGCATTTTAATCGCTCTCCTCATGTTACAATTCTTCTACTTCAGATTAAACCGGTGCAGGATGTTGCCACACCAAAACATGTATTCTAACAGGAAATCAGTGTCATCATCAAAGGTAACAGGCTTGCTTGCATCTTTGATGCTTGAAACCAAAGGAAGAGAAGTAACTGTTTAATTTACAACTGTTTTTATAGAGAAATGCAGACAGGGGAAAGCAAAAAATGTGACTAACAGAAACAAGGAGGAACTTTAGCACCAATACTATAATGTGTTATTGAACCCAGCAAAGAGTCATGCTTGTGCAACACATTGGCCTTGCATGTGATCATGACTCCCTCTAGTGACTGATCCAGTCACGATCCCTCACTCTCACAGATCTTGGGAGACAGGCCAGTCCTTGCTTACAGACAGGGCCAACTTTAGGCCTATTCCACCAATTCCCCCGAATTGGGCCCTGCGTCTAAGAGGGCCCCGTGCCCAGTGAGAATCCCTTCCCTGGCTAGAGGTGCCTTTTTAATTTTTACCTACCTGGTGGTACTTCGGGTCTTCAGCGGCACTTCGGCAGCGGGTCCTTCGCGTGCTCTGGGTCTTCAGTGGCACTTCGGCAGTGGGTCCTTCAGTGCCGCCAAAGACCTGGAGCGAGTGAAAGACCTGCCGCCGAAGACTCAGAGCACCGCCGGGTGAGTACAAGCCCCATGTGTTTTACATGTGTGTAGCTGTTTTTTTTTTTAGTCATCCCTGCTGGGGCCCCATCGAAACTTTTCGAATTGGGCTCCACACTTCCTAAAGCCAGACCTGCTTACAGACAGCCCACCACCCTGAAGCAAATACTCAGCAGCAACCACACAACAAAAACCACTAACCCAGGAACCTATCTTTGCAACAAAGCCCGTTGCCCAACTCTGTCCACATATATATTCAAGGGGCACCATCATAGGACCTAATCGCATCAGCCACACCATCAGAGGCTCGTTCACCTGCACATCTACCAATGTGATATATGCCATCATTTGCCAACAATGCCCTTCTGCCATGTACATTGACCAAACCGGACAGTCTCTATGCAAAATAATAAGTGGACACAAATCAGATGTCAAGAATTATAACATTCAAAAAACCAGTCGGAGAACACTTCAACCTCCCTGGTCACTCAATTACAGACCTAAAAGTCGCACTATTCCAACAAAAAAACTTCAAAAACAGACTCCAACAAGACACTGCTGAATTGGAATTAATTTGCAAACTAGACACCATTAAATTAGGCTTGAATAAAGACTGGGAGCGGAGGGGTCATTACACGAAGTAAACCTATTTCTCCATGCTAATTTTTCCCCTACTGTTACTCTCACCTTCTTGTCAACTGTTGGAAATGGGCCATCCTGATTATCACTACAAAAGCTTTTTTTTCCTCCTGCTAATAATAGTCCACCTTAATTGATTAGTCTCATTATAGCAGGTATGGCAACACTCATTTTTTCATGTTCTCTGTGTATATATATATCCTCCTACTGTATTTTCCACTGCATGCATCCGATGAAGTAGGTTTTAGCCCACGAAAGCTTAGGCCCAAATAAATTTGTTAGCCTCTAAGGTGCCACAGCTAATCCTCATTCTTGTAGCAGCCTAGTACTTTCTCACTGCTAAAGGAATTCTCCTTTCCCTCAAGAAGAAGAACACTGTGCTCTGGAAGATGCAGGTTCATGGTTCTATCCCTGCTTAGACCATGGTATCTACATGCATTCACTTTTTGTTGCATGTGTGTAACAGTATTAGGACTTATAGCTTCGGTAGGCTGTGGTCACTAAAGCGTAACATGATGACATACCATTGAGCGGATGTGACATTCTATCCAGTAGAAGATAGTGATGGTCTATCCATAATGTGAGGAAGATAAACAAACATAACATGTTGTTATATAGATTACTAGCTGCACTACTTCCTAAGGGAGAATTTACATTATTTTTATCAGAAGATTCTAGTAAGGTTACCTGTAGCATGGCTGTCAAGATGCAGATGAAGACTAGAGGTAGTTGGAAAATGTTTTTCCCCTGTGAAGAAAAAGTTGACTTTTTCTCAAGCCAATGAAAATCCTGTTTTTAGCAACTGAAAACAGAAGCCAATTTTTGTATAAAATTGTGCTGAATTCAACTGAAAGTGTTTGGTTTTTCAGTTTTCCAATAAAAAATTGAACATGTTCAAGGCAAACAAACATTTTCCACATTTTTTGTTTCCACAGCAGTCAAAAAACCAATTTTCCATTGGAAATAAAAGGTTTTTTTATTGAAAAATTTCAAATAGCTCCAATTATGATAGAAAACATACATTTCTGGGCTAATATGTCTTAAAATAGAGAAATTAAATTTAAAATTACATTCAAACAACATTAAAGATCTAAATCACACAAAAGAGGAAGTACAGAAACTCCACCCATAACCCATAAAGAAGTGAAATTCTGGAACAGCCTTCCAAGTGGAGCAATGGGGGCAAAACACCTAATTTGTTTCAAGACTAAGCTTGACGAGTTTATAGAGGAGATGGTCTGATGCGACTGTCTACAATGGTATATGGCCCATCTGCAGCTGCTATTAGCAATGGCAGGAGATGGGATACTAAATGTGGAGGGCTTTGAGTTACTACAGAGACCTCTTTCCATGGTGTCTGATGGGTGGGTCTCCCCCACATGCTCAGGGTCTAATGATCACCATATTTGTGGGTCAGGAAGGAATTTTCCCCAGGTAAGACTGGCAGAGACCCTGGGAGAGAGGGTCTGCAGCATGGGACCTGGGTCTCTTGCTGGTTTGAACTAGAATAAATGGTGGATTCTCTGTAGCTTGAAGTCTTTAAACCAAGATCTGCAGAGTCAATAGCTCAGTGAGAGGTTAGGGGTCTATTACAGGAGTGGGTGGGTGAGGTTCTGTGGCCTGCGATGTGCAGGAAGTCAGACTAGAACATCATGATGGTCCCGTCTGGCCTTAAAGCCTATGAGTCTACGAGAACCCGTCCCCAACGACAGTAAGTGACCTAAAATTGTTGATCTTGTATCATACGGACAATACCGCAAATTACAAATATTGCAAATCTAGTATCAGATTCTGCAACTGGATCTATTTGGAAAGACCCCTGCACCTGTCCAGAGGCTTAATAGCATGTCTCTGTGCAGGCATCCACACAGGATCTGGCCTATATTTGCCACAATATGGAGATCTAAGGATTTTCACTTCCTGGCTTTGGTGCCTTTTGAAGAAGTACGGTATTTTTGGCATTACAGGTAGGTACTGGAGACTGTTGGTATTTCCATCCAGTTTAGTTCTGCTAATAACTAAAATACATTTCACTGTTTTGTGATTTTTCTTTTAAAGTGAACTAAAGGAATTTACAGAATCCTGCATTTAAAATGGAAGAATCTCATGTACTGCTACAGACTAGGGACCGAGTGGCTAGGCAGCAGTTCTGCAGAAAAGGACCTAGGGGTTACAGTGGATGAGAAGCTGGATATGAGTCAGCAATGTGCCCTTGTTGCCAAGAAGGTTAACGGCATTTTGGGCTGTATAAGAAGGGGTATTGCCAGCAGATTGAGGGATGTGATCATTCCCCTCTATTCGACATTGGTGAGGCCTCATCTGGAGTCCTGTGTCCAGTTTTGGGCCCCACACTACAAGAAGGATGTGGAAAAGTTGGGAAGAGTCCAGCGGGGGGCAACAAAAATTATCAGGGGGCCGGAGCACATGACTTCTGAGGAGAGGCCGAGGGAACTGGGATTGTTTAGTCTGCTGACAACTATCTGAAAGGTGATTCCAAAGAGGATGGATCTGGACTGTTCTCAGTGGTAGCAGATGAGAGAACAAGGAGTCATGGTCTCAAGTTGCAGTGGGGGAAGTTTAGGTTGGATATTAGGAAAAACTTTTTCACTAGGAGGGTGGTGAAACACTGGAATGGGTTACCTAGGGAGGTGATGAAATCTCCTTCCTTAGAAGTTTTTAACGTCAGGCTTGACAAAGCCCTGGTTGGGATGATTTAGTTGGGGATTAGGTCCTGCTTTGAACAGGAGGTTGGACTAGATGACCTCCTGAGGTCCCTTCCAACACTGATATTCTATGATTCTATGTTTCTACTGGAAGAAAAAAAAATCAATGTACCTATATCGTCTTCACTGCATTTCGTAATTTTATCCAGAAAGAGTCAGAGGGCACTGAGCAAGCAGGTAAAGTGTTTAGAAAGGATGGATTGAAAAAATTACACACGTGTACAAACGCCCACATACCCTTTTAAAGACCGGAAACATACCTGGTCTTGTTTTAGGACTTTATGAAATATTACAAAGAGCATAAAATAGGCTATCAAAGGTCTTACCTGAACCATATAATCAGTGCTCTTCGTGAATGCTGAAATACCTGGAAGTGAGCTTGTAGCTTATGAGAAGCTTTCATTTAAAAAGAAGATCCTAAATGTTCAAGAATAATCAGCGTGGGCCAGATCCAAAGCGGGTGTAAATCAGCTTCATTCTCTTTAACTTCAATGGAGCTACACTGATTTTATGCCAGCTGATCTACGTGTTTAGCAATTTGGTGTCAAAGCTCTCTAAGAAAAATGTATATGTGAAAATTAAGTTTAAGACATTAAAACTGTATTAAATCACACAAAAAATGCTGCAACGTTTCTTCTAGAAACTATATTATGGTGCCAGACAATCACTATACTTGTCATATCACTTTGAGGCCTGTGCTAGTAATGATGAGCAAACCTGAAGAAGGTTCAGTTCTGATAAGCACTCAAAAAGTTTGTGTGACCTTATTTGAACCTCTGTAGTCCGCTAAACTGAGCAAAAATCCTGGATGAAATCCTCTTCATCACCTAAATCCCTCATAAGCCGTCCAAGTAGGATTTAAGTTGGATTTTGGTGGTATTTAGGAAATTTGCTGGTTCTCTGCATGGGTGGAGAATTGTTCTCCCATAAGAGAAGGCTCTTCCATGTAATTATTCACCATTCTCCTTCCAGTTACAACTGGAAATACCATGAAAACTAACTCCAGTACTTTGGCACATCCATTTCTGGTCCAAGCCACAGACTGGAACTGAAAACAACTACTCGGAGCAAAGGAGAACCCAATCCAAGGTTCAGGTGAGACTAGAGAAAAAAGGCAAAAATTCAAAGAGGGTTTTTAATATTTTCTCCAAACCAGAAGCTGTACATCTGGGAATAAAATTAAAAACCAAGCTGGCACCTGAGATGACATTTATTTGAGTGATTTCAAATGTATGATGTGTCCGACACATACACAAAGAGAGAGACTTACAAAAGTACTTATGCACCTCAAAATGCTGATAGATGCCTAGTGGGATTTTCAAAAGGGCTCAGTCAGACTAGGCACCCAACTCCCATTGATTTTCAATGAAAACCTGCTTAGGCCTATTTTATAATCCTACCAAGTGCCTATCTGCACTGTTAGGCATCTAAATATCTTTGTAAATTGGGTACGAAGCTATTATACACACAAGAGATAACACACACTCTCCTCAATAACCTTTCTCCCACAAGAAACATCTAATAGGATAAAGGTGTTACACCATACCCTAAGGGTCCAGGCTCAGCTTTCTGTGCCCAGTGGGAAATAAGACCAGTCAATCTGGATAGGATGAGGTGGTAATGGCAGGTTGCAGGGAAGCAACTGGAAGATATGGTGAGGATGAGATCTCTCCTCCTTAAGTGAGAGTAGGTGTCTGCCATTTGCACTCAGTTTCACCTTCAGAGGCGTGTTGTTGGATCCCCACGTGCAGTTAAATGATCAGATAGCAGCAATGTTTCTTTCCATCTGCATTTTTTGTGTGCACATGAATGTGTACTTATATTTATATGTATACAGTTAAAGCAAGACAGAGACCAAGATTAGAGTTAAAGTCTAATTCAAAACTAAAAATGAAAAGTAAACATGCTGGCACATTGTACCAAATACTGCCCTTGTAAAGGCATGGAACCCCAGTTGTACCAACAAGCGCTGATCAGAATTTTCTGAATCAAAAGCTTTTACATCAAAAATGGCCTTGTTTTGGAAATGAAACACTTCATGGACTTTTCCAGGTTTTCTGTTTTTTTGAAAAAAATTTGAAATTTTTTCTTAAAATCAGAAATGTCATAGAAACAATTCTTGCTAAACCAAAAAAATATATATATTAATTTTACAACAATTTTGTTGATGATTTTGAGAAAAAAATTGATTTTTTAACTGAAAGAAAAGAATCCCACTAAATGGATAACAACTTTCAAAATATAAAAGGTTTCTCTTTTTAATTTATTTTAATGTTTCAACCACTCAACCGGATACAATATGGTTTTGATGCTATTGCACTAGACTATGAGACAGGAGATTCTATGTTCTGTTGCCACCTTTGACTCTGACCAGCTGTGTAACCTTCTGCAAGGTATTCCACCCATCTGCGCCTCAGCTTCTGCCACTATAAAATGAGGATGACACTTCCCCTCCCTTGTAAAAGCACTTGAAGGTCTATGAATGAAATGAGTTCTATGTTATTACTTTCAATGAAAGTTGCACCCAACTTTGTCTCACGACTATTAGCTCGAGTACTCTCTGGCCAATATACCCTATCGCTCATCGTCTTAATGACACAGCTGAGGGAGTATTGACTGAGATAAGTGGGTCATGTGAGACAAGATATAGGATATGTTGGCCAGAGAGTACAAGAGTGAGTAGTCACAGAACAAAGACCATGAGGAAGACCAAGAAAAAGATGGTCTGAGAAGGACATGAAGAAGGTTGGCATCAGCGTGGAAGACGCACTTGACAAGAACGCTTGGAGATGAAAAACAAGAGCCACCATCCCCAATTGACAGGACAAGGCAAAGGTAAAGAAGGAGAAGAATAAAAGTTGACCCAAGCCATTTGAAAGCAAAATATGGCTTAGCTCCTAAATTAGTATTTGAACACATATATGCAGCTACAAGCAAGCCGCCAAGGGACACCTGGTTTTACAAGAACAGTGTGTAATTAAAAATACATTCATTACACATTCATAGAACAATATGATGATGATTAGTTGACATACATCTGACTTTTCCTATGCAGTTGTATTTTGTTTATAAAGTCAACTGGCCCTCTTCCTGCAACACAGAGGAATCTTTGATAATTCACATGTGAAATTAAAGGCATCTTATTTATTCAGTTATTTATTATTCTCTGCAAAATGAGTTAGGAATTTGTCCCTGTGAATAATGTTAGCCATAATAGTTAATTTACTCCTATTCATTGGCAGTAATAAAAACGTAGAAGGGGATGCAGAAACATTATTATTTCTTGCTTGAAGAGCAATTTCATGGGGTGAGAAAAACAGGCTAATATGCTGCAAAGTGCTGCAGGAATTTAGTTCTCAGAGGAATGGCAGTATTAAATGAATTCTGACAAGAAGGGGCTTCGGAAGGGAAACATTCATCTTCATAAAGTCATTAAATTTACTGAGCAGCATTGCATTCTTACTGCAATCTGCTCGACTCCATTAAAGGCAGAGCTGTGGAACGGTTTCAGCTGTATTAGGAGCCTCTACATTTTTGAAAATAGTACTAATGGGGGAGGAGGTTGGATGGAGGGGGATAATATTTCCTTTGTTAAAAAGAACCCTCTGCATTAAAAAACACAGTCGGCATCACTCAAAAAAATTTTTAAAAGAGAATGTAGCTGTGCTTTTCCTCTGGAATGTAATGTATCAAATGGTAACTTTGGAAGATAGCACGTTAAAATACTGAAATGAGGCTTTGAAGGTGTTTACAGCATGCCACCAACATGCAAGGGATGCTCTCGGGGTAAAGTGTTGGAAAGAGCAGCTGTGTGCATTGGCACTTGTACTATAACTGTGGGACCACAGTCAAAAACACTATTATGAAATAGGGCTGGCACCGGTGGAGAACTCTGACAATGGAGGGGTTGCTTGGCTTCTCTCCCATACAGTTGGCACGTCATTGGCATTTTCTTATTTTCTTAGATGAAAAAAACTACACGCCATACCCCTGATTATCCGAATAGCGTAAGGGACACGGATTTGATTGGGATAATCAGGAGTTCGGATAATCGAGTGGGGCAGGAACTGTTCAGCCATTCAGCACTGAGATGAGATCCCCTGTGGCCAGGGCCTTGTCCTCTTCCTCACAGTCCCAGCCAGGGGTCTCTGCTCTGCCCTTTTCACTTACTCCCATGACATTCAATCCCTTCAGACACAAGTTGCGGGGTGGAGGCTACAGTCCTGGCAAGGCAGAGCACAGCTTTGGCTGCGTGGGGTCTCTGCTCTGCCTTGCCAGGACCACAGCCCTGCCTGCACTTGCACCTGCGGAGATCAGGTGTTACTGGTCCTGCAGCAGCGCAAGCGAGTCCCCCTCAGCTCCAATGCCACAGCTCTGCTCATTCAGTCCCATGGCAGCAGAGCTGCAGTGGGCTCTGGCCATGCTGCCACATGGCCAGAGGCTCCTCCTCCTCACAGTCCTGGCCAGTGTCTCTGCTCATAGTTAAACACTAATTACCATACTGGAGTTCAGGGTCTCATTATCTGACCCATTTTTACATTATAAATAATAGTAATACGAGATATACCAACCTCCTAGAACATGAAGGGACCTTGAAAGGTCATTGAGTCCAGCCCTCTGCCTTCACTAGGCGGACCAATTTTTGTCTCAGATCCCTAAGTGGCGCCCTCAAGGATTGAACTCACAACCCTGGGTTTAGCAGACCAACACACAAACCACTGAGCTATCCCTTCCCCCATTACTCCACTCACTGCAAAGTCAGTGACCAGTACTGGTGGCCAGCCTTTGCTTCCTTTTAAACACCTGCATGGGAACTCAACGCTTTGTATGTCCCGCTCTGTGCATCTCAAAAGGCCGAGCAGATTTAAGGCCTTAAAAACACCCAGTAACATATTGGACAGTTGACAGAATGGGATTCAACAGGAAAGTGCCATGCATGCAAAAGGCTAACTTGATACCAAATTTCACTGTTTTCTTCTCCACAAGTCAATGTCTGATGAGCAAGTGCACAACCCCAGCGAGACTTTCTACCTCTAACTGGTGGGGCTCTGTTAACTGGGCCTATATCTCAAAAAGCAGATGGAGGCCTTTGAGGCAGACTTTTGAGTGGTTTTCCAGGAAACCCCTGGAGAATATACACTGCCAAGTAAATGAAAGAGTTTTTATTGGTTCGTTACCTCAGTCAAGAGAGTCCAGTCTTAAAATATTTGATTTTCTGCACCGAGTTTCTCTCAAGTGTTAAGAACACAGCAAGGAAGACACTGGAAGCTAACAGCTATACCACTCTCCTGGTTCCACCGCCACCACTTCCATGTCTTTCCCGGCCTCCTGCCAGGGAAATGGACTAACTACAGTGCTTTTCCCACAAGTGCTCCTGACACCAATGAACTTTCAGAATGCAAAGCTGCCCAACTTCTAGACATGGTGGAACAATATCACCAACTGAAAGCCACAACACTTTGGCTGCAACACGCCCTCTTTCCAAACGTCAGCATGAAAGAGCACCAAGGTTCCAGATGAAGCATGAAGACAAAAAACTTTAACACTGGTGGCACAAAACCCACTCAGGATACATCTGACATGAGCACAAGAATTTCTTACAGGAAGGCTCTAGCACTGTGAAATAAATGATAAGAGACTTCTTTCCCTCTGCCATACAAAACCATGGTCAGCAAAACTGTTCTGGAAAGCAACACAGCTACCTGGGCATCAGAAACCAAACATCAAAGCCTAGCATCACCCCCAGTGAAGAATTCCCAGATTTGTTTTTTGTTGTTGTCTCAAGGGAGGAGCATTGTTCCAGTCCTACTACCAAACTAGAGAGTAATAACCATCACACCACCTTTGTTGAGTGTTTGGCCGTATCAAATACATGAAAATACTGGAAGTTGAGAGATGTCTGGGCCCCTGCTTGTGAAAAGGGTTGTCTTCTCTGGCTAGGGGAAGCAAGCCAAGAGGACTGAAATGATCAATGCCTCATTCAGTCCACCAATTTTCAAGGAAGGATCTGTTCATGCAGACAGTCTCTCTACATGCTCTTCCCTCCCTGAGAAGGCAGTAACAACGAACTGCAGCAACACAAGGCACCCACTGATTTCTGGGAATAGCAGCTCTGAGGTATCACTTCATTATGCCTCTGGTTCACAGATACACCCATACCTCTAAGGAGAGAAAGCAAAACTCCAAATTGGGAGATCTCTGAACTTTGTCTTGGTCTCATTTCTAGAGTGAGCCACATAAATATCCTGGGTGGGGCTTAAATAGAGTACTGCACAACTGTGCAGTTATATCACTCTCTGATATACTTGTAGTCAACTGCAACCTTGCTGTAACAGAAGGGGGAAAAAATCTACATCAGGAAACCACAGACTTCCCTAATGTGTTACAGAGCATAATTGAGTATAAAGAATAGTTCTTGCTTGAACTGAGATTTCCAGCTTCCAGCGCAGATACTCTGCTGCTGCTAAGCTATAATAATAATTTCTAACGGTGTGGTTTTTAAGTGAAAACAGAAGGAAATATTATTTGATTGGCTACTGTAAACTATTCTCTGCAATGCCCAGCAGGTCAGTGGAACAACCCAAGGAACTCGCAGAACTCTCACCTGAGCAATCCTAGCAGAAGCTGTGAACTAATGAACCAACACTGTAGTACCAGCATGCCCATTACACAATTAGAGACAGTATTCAGCGCCCTGAGATTGTCACACCACCTTGCTAATGAACCGTGTTTTACACACATTTAATTAATTAATTATGGTTGAAGTCACTCACTGCTAGTCAGTAAATGCTTTCTTATACACAGACCTGCTCACCTTACAAATACTATGCTGGCAGGCTAGTGAGGTCTTGAGACTGTGTATTACTAGGAATTTTAATGGAATCAGGTAATAAAAAGATCAAATAGCAAATAAAAAGTCTTGTAATCCAAGCAAGATAATTAATTACACCTCCGGTCTCCCAGCTTTTCTTGTACTTTATAAAAAAAAAGGGGTTTCTAACCAAGATAATTTGACCCTATTTTAGAAAAAAAATAGGGTTAAATGATACTAATACCATTTAGCACATATGTCAAGAATTATGATTTCCGTTGTGGTATCACGTCAGGGCTCCAACAAAGATTAGGCCCCATTGTGCTAGAGCCATGGTTCAGATCCATAGCATGCAATGAATGGTCCCTGCCGCAAAAAGCTTACAGTCTAAATAGACAAGACAGATGAGTGGGCAGAGGCTTAGAGCAGGGATGGTCACACAAGTGTTCTGTGGTAGAGCCGACTGTCCACATCTTTCATGTCTTACGCTCTTTATTGGACCAGCACAGCTACCTGTGAGACACATTGGCTGACATCCTCAAAGTGGCCCAGATCCCCAAATGTCCATGGAAATGAGGGATCTAAATACCTTTGAGGATCTCGGCCATTATATCTGGCCCTGGTGCATGGGAGGGAAGGAGCTGGATACAAGGGGCCTCCAATGCACCCAGGCAAAATGGCAGTCCCCCCAGTTAGAGGGTGCAGGGATCCCTCCCTACTGGTGCCCAAACCACCCCAAAAGAGATGGGGAAGGCCAGGGAGAGGTACAGTTTTGGGTCTGCCCTTCTTTCACATCTTCCCACCGTAAAAGGCAGGCACACCAGCATGAGCAAGTTATACCATCCCCCAGAGTCAGTGAGCTGCAAAAGGTGTTGTGCCCTCTCAGAGGTCCTCCTGGGGCTGGACGGCTCTGCTTCACCCCAGTACGAGCCTGTGTGTGTCTGGCACAATCTGGCCTGGAATAAACAGAAACAGGCAAATGACATGCATGCAACTGAGGGCTGCACTGACAACCTGCGAGGGTCCCTGTGATCACAGAGGTGCCCAATCCTCTCCCCACTGAAGACAACAAGAGTTTGGTCACTGAAATCAATGGGAGCAGGATTTAGCCACTAATCTGCATGTCAATTTACATACACTTTACAATATAAAGTAATTGCACATGGCTATCGTAGAGCCACGGTACTCGCATCTTCGTTGAGAGAGGAGACCACCAGCAAGAAAAAGCACCTGTTAATCTGGCACGTCCTCACGTGGCAGCTACAGACAAGAGAAAGCCACAGGTCACCTTACACAATTCCAGGGGCTGAATTTTTGGAACCCCTGATTGAATGAGAACTACGACCTGCCCTGCCCTACGGGTTTTATTGTTTCAGCATTACAACAGGGGCACCCACCCATCCACCTCTCCCTGTTTAGGAGGATGATCTCACCCTGTAATTAAAGTACAGGATGGAACCTCAAGAGATCTAGGTTCTGTTCTTTACTTTACCACTGACTTCTTGTGTGACCTGGCCCAAGATACTTCCCCAGCTCCTGGATTGGAAGAGTGAAAGACAGGCCAGATTCCCCATATTTCATAATGCCAGCAGCCAATCCCCCTATCTCAAAGCCACAAACAGGGCAGGAGTGTCCACAGCTCAAGGGAGGAGGAGAGAGAATTGCACCAGGCGGATTTGGGCTTACCTCTGACTACTTCCTGGTCCCAGAACCCAGACCCAAAACCCCATCATGCCTGCTATGGGAAAACAGCCTTTTCTTGCTGCCAACTATTGTTGTTACTCCTGTAGCTTAAGTTCTGCTTCATTTTAAGGTTCAAAGCCTGTTTATGATTCGTGACGGGAGGGGAGGTTGTTACGGTTGTACATAATAGAACTTGGTTTTGCTTTTTTCTTTCAAAATAAAGACTAGAAAACGACACTCAAAACCACCCCATTGAAAGAACATTATCTAGGTTGCAACAATCAAGCCCTCTAAAGTTAGGAAATGCCATATTTACAGTCTTCGTGCCACCTTAATTCTGCCCCCTTCTGTACATCCATTTTCAGACAGTATTTAAGTACGTCATCAGATTGTATTTTTTTTTCTACAGGGTTCTTACATCAGTCAGTGCACAGGCTGGATGCAGAAGGCACAGGCAACCGTAAATCTGGCAGTTCCCAATTTGTGAGTGCTTGATTTTACAACCTAAATAACATTCTTCTAATGTAATTATTACATGTGTATGTATATACCCACACTCCCAATATAAATCCTTGGCGCACCGACGTATGTGCAGCTTTTCCATAGTCTCAGTTAATTTAGGCTGGCCATGGTTTCCACAATTCTTTACACCCGTCTGTGAAGTGTCCAAAGGAGCAGAGGAAACCGTACTTCAAATTTAGCTCATTTCTCTCTGTATCTAGATTCAAATGTTCACTACGCTTAAAACTCTTAATTCATTGGCACAGACCTTTATCTCCCTCACCCAATTACTTCCATTTCCACATGATTTCTGTTGCCCCTTTGAGCTTGTATTCCTTCCACATCCTACAGTTCATCATTAGTTAATTCCTGTTGACTTGAACATTAGTACGGCACCAAATTGGTTTGTCTCATGCCTACTTCCTCTTCATTCTTCTATTTTTATTTTTGTGTATTTTGACCTCCTTCCTCCCATTTTCCTCCTACATAAACTATGATTTTTATTGATGCTGAACACAGCCCTCAGGCCAAAAATTAGAGTAAGCCTAAAACCAAGTGGCTCCCTTGCTTCAGTTTTTAACACTTTCATTTCAGAAGAAAAAGGCTAAATTGAAAATGTTGCTAAATTTCCTTTTCTATAGTTCTGAAAGCTACTGAAGAAGCTGTACTTACAATAAATATTTAATAGGAATTCCCCTCCAGCTGAATTCAGGCCCCACAGCATCTCATTACCATGTCTTGGAATAACATCCTTATTGTCACTTGCTTAATTATGCTAAGGAAAAGTTGAATTGTGTGGCTGTTGGGATCAGAAAGTGATTAAATTCAGTTGGCAAGACTTTGGATAGATCCTTATGATCCTCATTCAGCACTTCTAATGGAGGGGTTTTTTAAAAAAAAAAAATTGTTAACAATACTGATTTGGGACAAACGATCAATTTTTCAAACATTTCCCTAATATTTTATAGAACCTTCTGCCAAGCAAGAACAATCCTGAAAAGATTAAAAGTTATTTTACACGCTACTGTACCAGCTAGATTTTGGAATCACCATCACCCCTTGCAGAAAACAAAGGTGAAACTCCTAAAAATGTATCTACAGTTTCTGACAGATTTGGGGTGAATTCTGTGCACAAACACTTGCTAGACATATCTTTGTGTATTCATGATTTTAAATGACAGCTTGCTACTAAGTAACTCTCCAGACAATTGTTCAACTGTTTCTCGAGAGTTTGTCATTTCAGGGGGGCAGTTTCAGTGCTGCCTTTTGTTGGAGGCTCTGTGCAATCCCCACTTCAGATGAATGAAATTCACTTCTGTGCAGGAGACCAGCATCAGGTCTATTCACTGCCTGAGTCCAACCCAGAAGACCTCAAAATAAGATTTAAATCAGGGGTAGGCAACCTATGGCACCTGTGCCGAAGGCGGCACATGAGCTGATTTTCAGTGGCACTCACACTGCTCTGGGGGCTCTGCATTTTAATTTAATTTTAAATGAAGCTTCTTAAACATTTTAAAAACCTTATTTACTTTGCATACAACAATAGTTTAGTTATATATTATAGACTTAGAGAAAGAGACCTTCTAAAAACGTAAAATGTATGACTGGCACGTGAAACCTTAAATTAGAGTGAAGAAATGACGACTCGGCACAGCACTGCTGAAAGGTTGCCGACCCCTGTTATAATGCAAAGATTTTCCCTACATGTAATCAGGACATTCTAAAGGTATCCTCAGATATTCTGAAAGCTCTTGAGACCGATTATATTTAGCATCTGTATCTTTCTGCAGCTTTCTTTATATAGACTTCCAAACTTTGCAGTCTGGGGATGTTTGCAAATTCTAAATGTGCATCTCCTATGTTTCTTAAAAGTTTATTCATCCACAAAGGAAATGGTCCCCAAAAAACTAAAAGCCTCTAGACCACCACCAAACCAAGATTTGTGACTCTGCAGAGTGCAGTTTTTTAGTGTCTCTGTTCAAGCCAGTCCTGGAGATTGACTTTTAAGGTTGATGGTATTGATCTTACTCACAGCCCTCTACTCATTTATCATGATTCTTTAATCGATAGTCTAGCTACTTAAGATACTGGGACTTTGGGTCCTTATTTATCTAGGTGACATTTTCATAGTGCCTATCTCCTCAGAGGCAGTATTTTAGGTGACCTATTCATTTCTTCATGGTGTGTAAACAATAGGGAGAAATTGGTAAAACTCCTTTGAGTATATCTTTTGTATTGTTGGCTGTCGTATGTTCCCATCAGGTGGTGAGACCACAGTTTTGACTTATCAGGTGGCTTAATCATCAAACACTTGTCCCATGACACTATGGACCAGCTCCACAGCTAGCGTATTGGTACAGCTTCAGTAGAGCTACGCTGATTTCCACCAGCTGAGATCTAGCCTCCATTGTCTCTGTTACCATTTCATTTGGTCAACTCCATCTTATAGAGAGATTTTAACATCACAAAAGGGACTTTGAAGTCTACCCAACAGTGATCCCAAGTATGGCAGCCCTCTACATTCTCTCTCCTTACCCTTTTCTCCCTAAATAGTGAGAATAATCTAAAAAAGTTCCTCTTGAGCTTTGAGCGAGGTCAGAATTCTCCCAAGTGAATCAACTTGCCTGGAGCATTCAGTTATCTGCACCGCTTTCGAATAAATGTTCTCTGTTCCTCAGAACAACTCTCTATGCAAATACTTTCAGACAATGGGACAATTGCTAACCCACAGCTGTGCATTTAAACAGGAACTCCTGGTTCAATTATTCACATTAAATGCTTGGTTTAAGAATACTGCCTGTTCTTTCTTTACCCTTCATTCCAGGAAGAGAAATGCTTGTGTAAGGGACAACAGGGGGGTTCAAAAGGATGTTGTATCCCAGTGCAAATGTGAAATTAGGTTACGCAGAGGCACAAGTACGTTAAGGTGTCATTCCCCACACAGAACAGCTGACTGCCCCAAGTATTTGTGCACTTGGTCTCCCAAAAGTTCAGAATACAAAAGGGATAGATTGGGGGCTAAGGAGTCATTGCCTTGAGTGTGACCCTCAGTGTGTAAATGAGTTGTTTAGCTATGCATTCCCCCTCTGTGACCTTACCACTCTTATTTGACAGCAGCACCTTGATGGCCATGTAGAGGCACTTCCGACAGAATCAGCTTCACTTGTACACCCTGTTCTGCTCAGCACCTTTTGTCTTGCACTTCTATGTGCCAGGTTCCACACCCACACTTCTCAGGATAAATCTCAGGTGAGAATGCTCCGCCTTCAGAATGGGTGAGTCTAGTTTTTCTAGAGTTTAAATCTTACCTGGCTGGTTTTCCTTTAAGAGATCCTAAGTCATCACAAAAACACTTGGACAAAACATTTAGAATTGCGCGTAATCTCTTGTCACTACATCGAACGACAGATAGAAGGAAATGAGAGGTATAAATAGTAAAATATAGAGCATTTGCTAAAAATGACTGAATCTGAGACTTATGCTTTGTGGGTTTGAGTTCAAAACTTTACGTGCAGAACTGAAGAGGCCAAAATAGGCCATGGTCTGTGAAAACAGTTTATTCAAAGTGTTTGTTAGGGTTCGTGTGCATTTGTTGCAGCAGATTCCCAAACTATCAAAGCAGCATGATGGAACAAAACCCAGGAAATATCTTCCCCAGGAAGCATTAAAAAACAGTGAGTGGAAGCAGTGATGTAAAATGCACTAGAATGGCCAAACATTAGTATTAAGAGAATGCATAGACACAAGCAAGTAGGTTCAAAATGCACAGCAAGGGAGGAGGTCTGGGAAAAGAAAGCACAAAGGGGCCTGGAAGAAAGAGTGAGAGACCTAGAGGCAATGAAGACAGACACAAGAGCAGAGGTACAAACACAAAGGTGATCCAAGCGCAGAGATATTGGACATTATGCCCAGGTCCTCAGTTCCTATAAATCAATGAATTTTCAGCTGGTGCTAAGTCAGTGGAACTATACCCACTTACACTAGCTGAGAATCTACTCCTGTATGCACAGGCTTCATGTTAAAAAAAAAAAAAAAAAAAAGCTGAATTTCCTTGTCAGTACAGTGCAGGATAGAAAGAAAATAAATGGAATAAAAAAACCCCACAGGCTTAAGCGACGATGAGTGCACTTGAACACATCATGAACCCACTTGATGCTTGATTCAAAATGTAATCACAGCGTTTAATGCTTTGCATGGCAATGAAGGGCTCAGATCAACTATCTTGAAAGACGAATATCTACCCAGTTCATCAAAGGGCGCCAGCACTATTGAAAACCTTTGGGTGAGCAGCAACATTAGCAGTGGGTGAAGAGGCTTTCTCGCCCGTCGCATGAGACATGAGCGTAGTTCAGAATCCCATTCCTGTAACTGAGAGCAGAATCTGCCCCTACATGAAACGTAAAGAGACCTTTATTGTCAACTATGTCCCTCTATCTCCCCTGATACTGCGTTAGCAGTTCTCCCCAGCTGATCTCTGTACAGCCCTGTCAGCAACGCTCAGCCCAAAGGCCAGCGAGGAGCAGGACAGACTTCCATGGAGCCTGGATCCACCACCTTCCAAGCCTTGCACAGCCCTGCAGAGCTACAGATTCCCCGCACCCCGCTGCCCTGGATTGTGAGCTAAATTCTCACCGATTGAAATCAACACAGTTGCGTGTCTTGCGTAAGTGAGGTTGGGCTATGGCCCAGTGCGCTGCTTTACAATGGATTATTGCTACATAAAAGATCATCCCTGACATTTACCTTCACTTACTGAGTTGCCTAATGTGCTTTTTTGAATAATTATAATTTACAGGGTGGAGGAGGTGGGGAGAGGTTGGGGGTTAAATAACCCTTCTGATAAAGTGTAGTGCAGATATACCCGGTAACAAGGGCAATATTCTGCCATCCTTGCTCAGACTGAGCAGTGCCTTATTCTGTTCAAGTCTTTCCATTCAGATCAGCAGGACTCCCTGAAGAATAAGGTACAGCTGAACATGATTAAGAGCAGCAGAATCTTGCCTCCCCCCTTTTCCTTCTTTAGCCTCACAGAAAAGTCATCTCAAGATAGCACAGTGACTCAGTAGAAGTACAATCTAAGTGGCTCAACACTGTACATACTTCACATCTCAGCCTGTGTGGCTTCTCTGAATTTCCTCCAAAGCCCTCCAAGACATCTGTGTTATAACTCTGACTCATTTAACAAAGTTTTGGTATCCAGATAAGATCTATGCTATTCCAGGCGATCCAACAGACATGCCAAAGTGACAGACACAAAACAATGAATTTTCTTGTGTTCTTTTTTGTTTTCTCTTTAGATTCAAGAACAATTACATGTTTTGATTTGAAGTCAAAGGAGCTAAGCCAATTTACACCAGCTGAGGAGCCGACCCGTTAAGTTTATAAAATTTTATAAAACTCCTGCTATATTTTAACTGAGATCTACTCAGTAATATAGTGATATAAGTGTAAGCATCAGAAAAATAATTTTTCCTGACAAATTCTATATATTTTATACCTGTGTGTCTGTAAGGTTCCAAAACTCCATTTTACACTCTTTATAACTGATGTAAATCTTTTAATAAATGTTCCAGTCTATTGTTGACAAAAAATGGTGGATTTTTTTGTAAAGGAAAGGTCCTACAGACTCAGGCACAGGCCCAAATCCTTCAGCAGGGATATGCTGAATGTACACGCAGATGCCCTCAAAGCCACTGGGATCACTCAAGATTTATCCCAGTGCCATTACAGCAGAATCTGGCTCAGAATTTCCATCTTCTCACAAAACCTCAAACCAATAATCCAAAACAAACCACAAAACTCTTTTCTCTTGTCTTCGCCCTTCTGCAGACAAGTTATGGGCTGCACTTCATCTGCAAATGAGAACTCTGACGATTTATAGGGATGTGTACCAAGCTGTACTGGGTAAAATTTAGGCAAGCGTGAAGTGTTAAATTAAACAGATTACTAGGAAAACACTCCGGTTTTTGCCTCTGAAAGAGCAAATCTAGGATAAAGACCTGGAATGTTATAAAATCTTAAAAGAGTTTTATTAGGTCACCATTTTTGCCATATTCTCTCAGCACAGCAACAAAATTTCATGTAGCTTCCCTGCCACAGCAGGTTCCTCCTTATATCTCTTAAGTTGCTCACTCTACCTCATGGTTAAGCATATGGGGCCCAATTTTCCTCTCACACAGTTGTAACACATCTCCACCAGTCAATGGAGCTATACCAACAGAAAATGGGTTTAAACAAGAGGACACACTGGCTCATCGGGCCACATTCATCCCTGGTGCAACTCCATGCAGTTCAATAGAGTTGCACAGGAGAGAAATGTGGCTCAGGGCTGGTCTATACTACAGGGGGAAATCGATCTAAGATACTCAACTTTAGCTATGTGAATAACGTAGCTGAAGTCGAAGTATCTTAGATCGAATTACCTACCATCCTCATGGCGCGGGATCGATGTCTGCGGCTCTCCATGTCGACTCAGCTACTGCTGTTCGGGTTGGTGGAGTTCCGGGATCGATAGGAGCTCATTCGGGGATCGATATATCGCGTCTAGATGAGACGCGATATATCCATCCCCAAGAAATTGATTGCTACCTGCCGATACAGTGGGTAGTGAAGACGTAGCCTCAGTGTCTTAGAAAAATGAGCAAATAAAACTGTTCCTCACTCTACCCTTAAGCACAAAATTGTCCTAAAGCTCATTGCAATTCTCTTGGTGACATCCATCCCTGTGCACCCAGCCAGCACAGGCAGACACACCATGCAAGTTCCACTTCAGCCCTCCGAATAAATGGTGCTTGGGTCTTGAATTTTGCTGTGTCTATTTACCCCAGCTCATAGCTTCCTAAAACTAATGTAGAGAATATAGCCACTCCCTGGCATGTTGAGAAGTGTCCTCTTTAAGGTCTGCTGGAGCTTATCTCTCAGAGGCAGCATAAGTAATATACTGCTACATTGGCTTTCATAACTGCATTGTCATGCAGCACATACCACACACGTAGTCAAGAAAGACTTCGTTTACACACACACACACACCCCAATTGGCTATGTTGAAACTTGGCCAAATCCTTAGCCACCAAACTCTGTCTCCTTTTGGCATCACGGCATTCAAAGGGCACACGGCTGATAGGAAGGGGAAAGGCTCTTAAATGAGGACGTAGCAGTGTTTACAAAAATTAAAATGTGCACTATGTATTTTGGGAGGAATGAAATTTTTCCAAGAGCCCCGTTGAAGTGCAATGAATAATTTTAAAATATTAAATCAAGGCCTTAATTACTGTGTCTCTCATCTCATACAGTCGCACTTCACTTTGAGGCAATTTATGATTAAATAATACTAAGACAAATAGTAACACTTGGCACTTTTATAGTGCCTTTTAGCTAATTTGTTTGGAATTAGTTGGTTACCGTTGGGTATGGTGCTTTGAAGATTTCAAGTGCTGTACAAGTGTTGAGTATCATTATTACCCAAGGATCTCAAAGCGCTTTTTTACAGAGTAAGTTAATTAAGCCTCAGAATGCCCCCTTTTATATGGCTAAGCTGAGGCAAACGTTTTTAAACTTGCGTTTCCATTCTGCAAAAACACTTACATACATGTGGAGCTTAACTGATCTGAGTAGTCCCATTGGCTAGTCATGCAAGTAAACATCTGCAGGACCAAGCCTTGGGAGCCTATGGTTAGACACCTACACGAATGGACTGAAACAGGAACTGTTGGTGCACAGCACCTCTGAAAATCATCCTCATTCTTTAAGAGACTAAATGTGGATTTTGGTGCTTGTGAGTTAAAAAGTTACCTCCACAATTACTTGGCCAAATTCTTACAGAGAGCGACTGGGAGTGAAATTAAAATGTTTGTGTTTTTAAGCCCAAAGGCTTACACGGCAGGGCCAGGCATGGATATCATTCCCCAATTCCGTCCCTTAGACAATACTTCTTCCCCAAATATGCCCCTAGAAAGTCCAATTTCCAGGTTTGGTTCTTGCCTACAGATAGTACAGACACACAGGCAGTCTAGGGATCAGTAGTTCTCACTGAAGCAAAGAAAGGAAACTTCCCCCGTTTTAGCTCTTTCATTATGCAAACATAAATCCACAAGAAGAAGCTACAGCATCTTCATTCTGTTTACAATTAATATTGTACTTCAAGCAGGTCACCTGTGGAAAAGAGAGGCATGAAAGAATTTCAACTTACTTTGATATTTAAGGTATTTAGTGTCCTTTAAACATAAAGTTTAAACAGGAGGAAATCTATAATCTGCAAGAATTTTCTTAGTTCAACAAAGTCTTTGAGTTGACAGCTAATAATTAATTAACAATGAACGGTGTCTTTCAGCCTGGCATGATGATTGGTAGTATCATCTTCTGAAAAGTGAGAGATTTGTTAAGGTGGCAGACTACCGTCAGGGAAACATTAAAGCTTCACAATTCTCACTCTTTCAGAGAAACGCTTGACGTGACAGGTTAGATCACTTGAAAAAGAAGACGAGGTGTAGAGAACAGCAGCAACCTCTGCTGGTAAAAGCGCTGCCTCCCAACACAATCAGTCATTTTACAACAAAAGAAAGACAGATTTTAGGTTTAATGGACAGGATTCTCCTCTCCCACTGGTAGATCTGTCAGGTGAGGGATTCCCCAAGTCTATCCAGTCCCAGGAGACTGAGTTAATTCTGGTGTTTGCCTGGCACTCCCCTGCCCCAGCCAGTTAGGTTAGCGCAGAGTAGTGGAGGACAGAGAAAGGAAAGAAGTTCTCTTGCCAGATCCACACACTCACCACCATATAAGCATGCCTGTCCCCAGGTAGCAGACACACCCCATGGCTTGCCTACCCTCAGTATTGCCAGATCGGCCAAGTAGCAGGCCCTCCTATTTGGCCTTCGGGAACATCGGGGTGCTCCTGCTTCATTGCTCTGTTCTCCCCTCTGCCCCAGGTTCAGGTTCGGGTGCCTCTTCCCTGCTCTGTTCTCCTCCTATCTCAAGGCCAGTCTCAGATGTCTCCTCCCTGGATGCCCCAGCCTCTACACCCTGCTCTTCCCCGCCTTGGGGCCAGGACCAGGGCTGGGTGCTTCTGGTAGGGACAGAGCTCTCTCCACAGCTCTACATATACCTGCATTGACTTTGGTGGAGTTAGTCCTGGTGTACATTGGTGCAATTGCCAAGTATAACAGGACTAACTTCCTTACAGTTATGAGTTAAATGGATATCTCTGATCACACCACATTCACTGATTTTTACACAGAATGCCATGCTTACAGAGCGCACAGAGTCCTGGGTAAGCAGCTGGATGTACTCAGGCTCGCTTTAATCTAACTAGCAGTGACGCCACAACCGTGGGTTTCAGCACTAGCTGCCTGGGTAATTAGCCAGGGATCTGAGTGGGCCAGAAGCCCATGCTGCCGCAACTTCACTGCTCTGGTATCACAACTAGCTTGATTAAAGTAAGCTCGCTGTATACACATGAGCTGCAATCATATCCCATCGATATACAAGCAAAAAATGGCTTGTAACCAGAGCAAGGGAAATATGCAAACCCCTTGTCACTTAAAACGCCCCTGCTCAGCAGAGGAAATTCTACCGAGCACCCGAAAAACAAATGGCACTTCCCAGCCCCCGACAGGGTTAAGTGACAGTAGCTGCGGTGTTTGCAGTGTTGTTGTAGCTGTGTTGGTCCCTGGCTATTAGAGAGACAAGGTGGGTGAGGTAATATCACTTATTGCACCAACTTCTGTTGGGGAAAGAGAGAAGCTTTTGAACTACAGAAAGCTCTTCTTCAGATCAGAAGCTTGTCTCTTTCACCACCAAGAAACTGGTCCAATAAAAGATATTACCTCACCCACCTGGTCTCTCTAATAGCTGTGGTGGACATTGTTTAAGCTCCTTAAGAATCCTATTACGTTTTCTGTATCATCAAAAATGGGAGTGGAAAGGCACGAATTATAAGAAGCCCAGCAAAATGTATGTTTATTATCAAGATGGAATTTGGATTCCTCTGTAATGAGTGTGATGTATTAACTGTCGTCTGTTAACACTACATGTATGCAAATGGATGCACATAGTATAGCAACTTGACTTCAGTGGGACTAATGTGAGCACAGACTGCTTAGTAAGGGCCTTAATTGACAATTTTACAAAGGACAATGAGATGATAACAATTATTCAGTGCAGGCAGTCTTTTCTCCCTCCAATCCTTGGCCTTTGCATAAGCTTACATTCCAGATAAATATTTTATTCTGTAGTGGCAGAAGGTTCATTATGTAAGTGACAAAAAGAAAGCATCAATTACCATCATACATGGATACTAATGTACCTGGTTAATGTAGTTATAATATGTCATTGCAAAACATCTTGTCAGCATTTTGTAATTAAAAAAGAAAAGCTATTGCAATTGTAAAGACAATGCATTTAGCAGAGACAAATCTCACATGCGAGATGATTTTTCAAAGCAAGAACAGACATTCATGTAGTAAGTAAAGCCTTGATAACCTTCCCCTAGGTACCTCAATAACCATTATATACTCTCTTTGGTTCAATAAAGTGCCCCTTTCCCCCCCTCTAAAATAGCACTATCAGACGCTTACAAGTGACATTGGCCAATCTGAAGGGTTACAACATTTTTCAAGGGAGAAAAAAAAAATCCCTCCCTTTCTATGGGGTCAACAGGATGTTATTTATTTCCTTGAAACAAAGTCTTCTAAACTGCTGAGAGATTTGTCGAAACAGGATCAGATGCAATATATTAAAACAGCCAGAAGGGGAGAGTTTATTATTAGCCATTAAAACAGAAAGCTGCAAGTCTACAAATAAGAAAAGGCCTGTATACTTGACTTTGTAATTCTCAGTTAATGAGAAATCAAACATGAAAGGCAAATATTTAATCTACAGTAAATTTAGTCATTTAAATCATGACCACTCACAATGCTGCTGACTTACGCTGCATAATACACAGCAAAGGCCAACTACTGGGACATTAAAATGTGCTGGCTCTGAAATGCTCTGAAATACTTCACCTTTATTTAAACAAGAGTCATTGAAAGAACAGAAGGAATCTCTAGAAGGACTTTATACTTAGGGCTAGAAAGCTCTTTTGCAATCTAGAGGCAGCCCAATGTTATGCTGGCCCTGGAGCAACTCAGGAGTCATAAGCTCTCTCACTCTCTGTCGCTGTCTCTGCAGTATATTATCCCTGACATGTTGCACAGCTATGACCCCAGTGCACTGGATGAGCAGAGGCATGACCGCCTCCCACTTTTCTACATGCGTGAGTGGGAGCTTAGTGGTTCTGCAGAGCCTTCCCCACACACACAGGAAGAGGTGGTGTGGATAAGGGAATGAGATAGCACCTTGTACTCCCTGGTACAAGGCAGAGAGACAGGCCACAGGCTGGTCCTTAATTAGTCCATTCTACAGCTATTTTAAGTGTTGAGTCCAGATTGGTTTGCAGCATTATCTTATGTGGCATTGACTATTGCACACTGTCATGTCTAAATGAAGGTGTATCTTAATAATTGCCCATATTATCATGAATATGGACTACTTGGAACCTAAGATCCTTTAGTCGGGACCTTAGTCTTCTTACATTTCTGGAAAACGCCATGCACGTATATCACAGTGTGGAAATAAACAGCAATAATAATTTGCACCAGCAAACATTGTACACGTTTTCTCTGGTTCTTTGAAAATGTGGCCCCTTAACCTATAATATATATGGGGAGAAGTGGAAGTTGTTAGAATTAGGATCTGCCCAAGTTCTCACAACATTAGGTTTGTCATGTGTCAGACAGACAGTGATACCTGTGGGCAAATTTTCATCTGCAGGGGAAGTCCACAGATAACTTCATACCAGTTATGTGCGGCTACCTATCACTATTCATCCTGACAAATTGAGCTGAAGAAGCCCAGGTACAGGATAATGGCAAAGGGGCATGTATTGCCTGGAAACAAAGCAAATCCAAAAGATCAAACTCTCTCTGGGGCTTTGCCCTAGCTGTTTGTTTAAATCATTGTCAATACTTCTATAGTACTTGATTTTTATTTGTTCCTTTTCCTTTCAGAAGTGTCCCACCATGACACTGAAACACTCCAGTACCTAGCTGGAACCATGTCCTAAATACGCTTAATTCCAAAGATGAAAATCACTGGTCATGATCCACTGGTACAACGATCCTGCCTGTATTCAAAAGTCAGGCTCTCTCACACACACACACATGTGCACACATGGGGTTTCTGGGTTATTGGGTATCCAGCACAAGCCAGTTACTGCAGTCAATGCAGATACCTTTAGGTGACAAATAAAGAAGGAAAACCAGCACCAGAACTTGAAGATGTTGCTGTGAGCACGCAGTAGCAATATACCAGTATTTATTGTAATCTATCGGTGTTTAAAACAGCTGAATAGTCCCCGGTATATGTATATTTTTAATGTTTCATGACTTTAAGAATGGGACTGAAGAGAATATACAGTGGATTCCAGAATAAGAATCCAACAAGGACTCCTCTAACAAAGCACTGGGGATGTGGTCCCTGAAAATATTTCATTCTGTGGACCCCTAAATGCTATACATGGCTTTAATAGTGCTTCCTGTGAGAAAGCCACTTGCTTTCTTCACAGCAATTTTTTTTTTCTGTAATCTAACATGTACGTGTCTCCATAGCAGCCGAAGGTTAATCTTTAATTGATGAATGCAAAAGCTTAGACAAACCACAAGTGCACTATTCAGCATGTCGGGCTTACAAAGGAAGTTGTGGTTCTATCAGTTTTCCACACCATATACATCTGCAACATTGGCTTATATTACTAATCACTTGCAGTATTTGTGTCTTGGGTTATAACAGATGGTGTTTGTGAGGCATGCGAAAGCTTCAGCTATCTCAACTGCTGTACCAGTTGGCTAAGGGGAAAAAAAAATCCTCAAAACAAAATACCCATCCTTACAGTGGAGGCTAAAATGTGAATGGTGTTTCAATGATTCTTAGGCTCTCCATGAGCATTCGATTAACAAACTCTTAACCCTAAACCAGACTCACAGCTGATGTTTTGTTACACTAATAAATCAGTCATGCTGGCTAAGACCCTCAAAGTCAAATTAGTGAGATAGTAAAATAAAACAAATCACACTTATGGAAAGTCAGATTTTTGACACTTCAGGCTGGATTTTTTTCTCAGTTTACACCAGTGTCACTTCACCCAAGTCACTGCATTCTCTCTGTCATTGGGGAGAGGTTGACCCACAGGTAGCTTGGGCCCAACTAGTGAGGGTCCAGAAAATCAGTACCAAGACCATTGATTTGATCTGGTCTTCAATGGGGAACCAGCACAGGCAGCTGCATCCTGGACAAGCTGAAGATTTTTCATGACCTGTGTTTTCATTACAATATACAAATGCATGGATCATCATGGCCAAGCTGTAGTCATCGGCCATAGGTAGAAGAAGGCATTTCTAGCCGCCATTGTTATTTGCCTCTCTAGCATCAGTGAGGAATCTAGAAAGAGTTCAAGGTTCGACTACTGGCTAGCAAATATCCCCAATAGAGAATGTTGAGCAGATGTTAGCTAGTTCTTTGAGGTGTTTGCTTCTTCCCATCACCAGCAACTCCATCTCAATGAGAGCCAGGGTGACTGTGTGTACACAAGCAGGGGAAACACACCCCTCGTTCATAGTGTAGACACAGCTTTCTGATTCTACATCACTGAAGACAATGGGAGTTTTGTCATTATTCTAAATGGGAGCCGGACTGGACCCACAGAGAATGAGGTAGAAACATTGAACGTCAGTGTGAAATCCTGTTTATTGCTGTAGAGGAAGACAAAGCCAAGGAGTGAATTATTACAACATTAAAATACGACAAGGTGTGTTTTACTGGGCCATTAATAGATGGTGCTTGTGCTTTGTGAGCCACAAGGCCAAAAGTAGAGTGCTTTCAGCCACCTGAGAAATGTATTAATGTCCTAGCAAGCCATGCTGCATCATGTCTCTATATAACAGGGGTTCTCAAACTGGGGGGTCAGGACCCCTCAGGGGGTCACGAGGTTATTACACGGGGGGTCGTAAGCTGTCAGCCTCCACCCCAAACCTCCAGCATTTATAATGGTGTTAAATATATTTTAAAAATATGTTTAATGTATAAGGGGGAGTCTCACTCAGAAGCTTGCTGTGTGAAAGCGGTCACCAGTACAAAAGTCTGAGAATCCCTGCTATATAATAAACCATTACCACCTGCCCAGGCAATCAGGATTTTCCATTCCCCCAAAGCTCTCAAGCACTCTCATGCTACTGAGTGATCATAGAGGGCCCTTTCCTGAAAGAGGCTAAGTTCCCGCTCACTGCTCTCTGCTCCCACTGGTTGCTGTGGGAGTTAAGGTTCTCAGCCACTGAAGGTGAAGCTCAGCACTTCTCAGGATCACGCCCAGAATGCATACATAGTACAAGCAGATGCTATCTGTACCGATGCTGCATCACCAAAAAGAATTGGGGGGTGGTTTGATACCATCTTGCCAGTTGGACTGGTACTCAAGAAACCTGAGTTCTTTCCATCACTCTGCCACTAACCTTGCTGTGTGACAATTCACTTCCCCTCTCTGTGATTCAGTTTCCCACTCTGTACAATGAGAACACTGACACTTACCTCCTTCGCTTCTCCAGGAACACTGAGATCACCTTTTACAGCATTATTATCAGCTCCCTGAGACTTACCTGTTCCAGCCACAAACAGCGATGCAGCCAGCAGGCAGAGCAGTAATAAGCTGGGCCTTGTCAATCACACAGAGAAGCGAGCCTTGAATGCTGAGGCTCTGCTGTTTGTCTGTCAACTGCCAGCACCAGGCTTTAAGTCCTGACCCTCTGGTCCCTTCCCAATCTAGGCCCCTCCTGCAACTTCATCCTATCTTTCCAGTTCCACTCATCTGAACACATTGTTCCCATTTCCCAAACACATTAACCACAAATAATTAACTAACTTCCAATCCCACTGAGTACCCCTAAGCCAGAGAAACTAGCACTTAGGCTGGCTGAAGTTGTGTCATCCACACAAGCTGTGATGTGGGCAACGGGACCTGGATCTCACTTTTTTTTGCCTCTCTGCCACCTGTTTCCAAATCTGGCAACCTGTATCTCCCAGCTCTCCAGGGCTGGCCCTGGATCCACTCCCCTCGTCAAAGTAGGGCATTGGGCACATGGAGGGGAATTAATGCCAACATCAAGCATTCAAAAATCATGAGTCAATCCCCTAAACCATGAGATTGGCATTAAATCATTAAATCAATAATGTTGGGTTCTTTTATTCGCCTTCCAGTTCCTGAGCCTTTAGATTGCCCTCACTTAATATTTTAAAGCTTTTCTCTGCAACCATGAGCTCAAGAAACTTACTTTTAAAAGAAATTAAAGGTGAGATTCTCATGATTCCAGCATCTTGGACTTTAAGAAAAATAACGAACATTGCAAGACTCATAATAAAAATCACAGGAGTTGGTAACCTGTTAACTGCCCCATGAATAGGGACAAAGTAATTCACTCCTTCTCCAGAGGAAAGAGGGATTTGTGAGTCCTTGTGATGGACAAATGTACACTTTATGCAGGTCTGATAGTTTAAGCAATAAGTCACAACTTTTATCATGGATATTGAGGAAAAGCTCAAACTGTTTCCAGGGCACCATCCTTCTCATGCTGTAATGGAAATATAATATAATCCCAACCTATATCCCCTGTGGGAAAACACCTTGTTGATATGGTGACTGGCAGGATATAAGACCCCAATTGCCAGAACTCACTCTTCTGCACCAACCCTGACACCATTAGCTGGAGAGCACTTTCGATTTGGCTCCTCTGGCCAAGGGGTACATTAAAACCTTCTCTCTCTGCATGTGGAGAGGCACCTATGACAACTGTCAGCCATGGGATATCAGCAGAGAATGACCCCAGAACATTGTGCACTAAAAACAGAGATTGTACGGTTTGTGCTAAAGCAGTGGCTCTCAACCTTTCCAGACCACTGTACCCCTTTCAGGTGTCTAATTTGTCTTGTGTACCCCAACTTTCACCCCACTTAAAAACTACTTGCTTACAAAATCAGACATAAAATACAGAAGTGTCACAGACCACAAGTACTGAAAATTTGCTCACTTTCTCATTTTTACCATGTAATTATAAAATAAATCAATTGAAATGTAAACATTATACTTACATCAGTGTATAGTATACAAAGCAGTATAAACAAGTCATCGTCTGTATGAAATTTTAGTTTGTACTGACTTTGCTAGTGTTTTTTAGCAGCTTGCTGTAAAACTAGACAAATACATACAGGTGTTGATGTACCCTCTGGAAGACCTCTGTGTACCCCAGGGGTATGTGTACCTCTGGATGAGAACCACTGTGCTAAAGGATTTACTCCGCTATTGAGCCACCATGTCAGACTCATCACCTTCTTATGGAGGCCAGCCACTGGAGGGAAACAAATACCTACATGTGGTATGTGAGCTACATACCTTTTGAATATTATTGGGCCAAATTCTGAAACACTTACTGAGTTTTTATTATTATTTTTACTGAGTCCTTATTAAGGCAAGATTCCCACTGAAGTCAATGACAGTCCTGTCTGAGCATAGACTAAGTATAAACTGAATGAGGACTTCAGAGTTAGGCGCATTATCATTTTATGTTAAAACAGAAAAACTTCATATATGCCTCAGATCCAGTAAGATGTAGATGCATGTGCATTTGGGTATGAGTTTTCTTTCATTTCTTCCTTTCCTCCCCACCCTGATCAGCTAATATTGCTGATAGAAATAAAATATCAACCTATACTTGTACACATACTCAAGATCTTGTAAGTCATTACAATGTGTTTTTGAGATTTGCCACTTCACTGCTCTATAAAAAGCTTCCTGGAAAAGTATTAACAGATGGCCTCTTACTCTCTGAGACTGTTAGCAGCACACCAGATGGCAACCTGAAAGAGAAAATCCAACTTACATTTTCAAAACTGAAAGAACTGTAACAATATCCTTGCAATAAATACACAGCATGAAGGTAGCAATAAATGATCCGTTTAAATAAAACTGACTTTCTGATTTAAACAGTGAATTCAGCATTCGTTTTACAACATATTGCAGAATATTTCATATCAAGTGCGGGAAGTAATTTCTGAGGCAAGCAGAATGTTTGTTTGAAATGAGTGGCAGATTTATGAGATGCAAGGCTCTTCTAAAGAGTGAAACTATGGGACAGTGGCCCAGGGGACTAATGTTTTGCACAGTGGAGCCAGATATCTGGTGTGCATCTAAAGACTAATCAGTAGGTTGCAACATTTTGCTTTTAATGCTAGAAAGAGTAGACCTCAGCTCATCTGTCAAGCTTTTGTGATGGAAAGGTAATAACTTTTCCCACTAAGATACTTATCATTTTCTAGCTTTGTGATTCACCTGCCAGATAAAAGCATAGGTCATGTGGACCCACTGCTGTATATCTCTGCTAAACAAAAGTAGGGCAGTATCTCTACATTGTGGACACACAGAAACCTCCATCAGAATGCAGAAAAGGCTACAGGTTCTCAGGAACCTGGACTCCAATGGGAAGGACATTCATCTTGCCTACACAGAAGCAAAAAAGAACTCATTGATACATCTTTACAACAGAAGTATCAGAGGGGTAGCCGTGTTAGTCTGGATCTGTAAAAGCAGCAAAGAATCCTGTGGCACCTTATAGAATTTTGGAGCATGAGCTTTCGTGGGTGAATACCCACTTCATCAGATGCATGTAGTGGAAATTTCCAGGGGCAGGTGTATATATATACATATATATATATTGCATATATATATGCAAGCAAGCTAGAGATAACGAGGTAGTTCAATCAAGCTAGAGATAACGAGGTAGTTCAGTCAGGGAGGATGAGGCCCTGTTCTAGCAGTTGAGGTGTGAAAACCAAGGGAGGAGAAACTGGTTTTGTAGTTGGCAAGCCATTCACATTTTTTGTTTAATCCTGAGCTGATGGTGTCAAATTTGCAGATGAACTGAAGCTCAGCAATTTCTCTTTAAAGTCTGGTCCTGAAGTTTTTTTTGCTGCAGGATGGCCACCTTAAGGTCTGCTATAGTGTGGCCAGGGAGGTTGAAGTGTTCTCCTACAGGTTTTTGTATATTGCCATTCCTAATACCTGATTTTGTGTCCATTTATCCTTTTCCGTAGAGACTGTCCAGTTTGGCCGATGTACATAGCAGAGGGGCATTGCTGGCATATAACGGCTGGGCACCGGCAAACTGTGATATTACTGCTACCGTCTGGCGACGAAAATTGTACACGTCTATTCTACGACAAAACAACTATGTATTCTTGTTACCTCATTCTGTCTCTCCCATCCCCAGCTCCCACAGCTTGTCTCTTTGACTGAAATCTTTTTGGGGCAGGGACTGTCATTTACAAAGAGCCAGATTCTGATGCCTTTCTTTAAAGACAATAAGACTTATTCCACAAAATGTCCCATCGCAGTAACAAGACTATTTGTGGCGTAAGTGTGCCTCCCCGGCATGAGTAAAGGGATCAGAAACTGGACCTCAGCATTTGTACAGTGATTATCATGGTGTGTCCCTGATCAGGCTGAGGATTATAGGTGTTATGCTATATATGATATATATCATGCTATATACATTTATGGCCTGGTCCTGTTCCCAATGGCACAACTCCTATTGATGCCGATAGGAGCAGAATCAAGCCCAGAGGATGTGTGTGTTGTATCTGATGAAGAAAAAAATAGATGTTTAAGGATGCATATTTTTCCTGGTATCCCATAATATAACCCAGCATAATTGTTCCAAGCAAGTTCACCTTTCAAGAGCAGGAGATACCTGGAGGGCTCCACAAACATCTTCATCCTAAAACTTCTCTTTATCTGTACTGTATTTAATTACCTACATGGATCTCTAGTTAAAAACACAGCCTATATTGTGCCATCAGCTTTTAAGTGGAATTCCCTATTGAAGACAATATGCCAGAGGGACAATATGGCACATGGACTAAATTATCAAATTACAAACTCTACGGTTGTCCTTTGACATACAAAGAAAATAGCCATTTCTACAAAATCCTATTTATCATTAATAGCATCAAATATTTATAATGATACCAGGCACATGAAAATTGTCACAGAGAGAATTTTCCTCTTTACCTCCTTATTGGGGGGGACCTAGATTTCATAGGTTATAAACAATAATAAAATAACTCCAGAGAAGACACAAATGGGACTAGTGATGAGTCTCAAGCTTTCTGGGCAAGTGTTCTATCATGTAGCCATTAGCCTGAGACAGACTACAGAAGTCACCTGGAGAGTTGCAGAGAAGTGTGAGTTATGGACATAATCCAGCTCCATTTAAAGTCAATGGAAAGATTCCCACTGATTCCATCGGGAGTTGGAGCAAGCCACATTTGCCCTAAAATAAGTGCCATAACATTGATACCATGCAACTTAACACCTTTTGGCCAGTCAGGTGATGGACCTGCATTATTCAAGAATGTTAAGTATTAACCATAGGAGAATATTTGAGAAAGCAATGCCATAAGAACATAAGAGCTGCAATAGTGGGTCAGACCATGGTTCATCTTGCCCAGCATCCTATCTCTGACAGTGGCCCGTAGCAGAGCTTTAGGAGGCATTATGGAGTGACCTACTTGGCTTCTGGTAGTAAGAGGTTTAGGGTTACCCTAAGCATGGGGTTGAGTCCCTGACTATCTTGATTAACAGCCATTGATGGACCTATCCTCTATGAACTTATCCAGGTTTTTTTTTAACACAGTTATACTTTTAGCCATCACAACATCTCATGGGAAGGAATTCCATGTTAGCTTTGCATTGTGTGAAAAAGTACTTCCCCTTGTTTGTGTTAAACCTGCCGCCTATTAATTTCATTGGGTAACCCCTGGGTTTTGTATTGTGTGAAAGGGTAAATAACACTTTCCTGTTCACTTTTCCCACAAATTCATGATTTTATAGGCCTCTATCATATCCTATCTTAGTCATCTCTTTTCTAGACTGAACAACCCTAATCTTTTTCGTCTCTCCGTGTACAGACGCCATCCCATATCTTGTTCATCTTTGTTGCTCTTCTCCAAACATTTTCCAGTTGCACTATATCTTTTCTGAGATGAGGTGACCAGAATTGGACACAGAATTCAATGTGTGGGCACACCGTGGATTTATATAGTGGCATTATATTTTCTGTGTTATTTTATATCCCTTTCCTAATAGTTCCCAATATACCATTAGTCATTTTGACCACTATTGTACACTGAGCAGAAGTTTTCAGAGAACTATCCACGGTGACACCAAGATGTCTTTCTTAGATGATAACAACTAATTTAGAACCCCTCGTTGTATATATATAGCTGGGATTATTTTTTTCAATGTGCATTACTTTGCACTTATGAACACTGAATTTCATCTGCCATTTTGTTGCCTTGTCACCCAGTATTGTGAGATTCTTCTCTACTGCCTCACCGTTTGCACTAGACTTAACTATCTTGAATAATTTTGTATTGTCTGCAAACTTTACCATTTCACTGTTCATCCACTTTTCCAGATCATTAACGAACATGTTAAACAGCACAGAGCTCAGTACAGATCCTTGGGTGACCCCGCTGTTCACCTCTTTCCATTGTGAAAACTGACTATTGCTATCCTTTGTTTCCTATCTTTCAACCAGTTACTGATCCATGAGAGCACCTTCCCTCTTATTCCATGGCTACTTGGTTTCCTTTGGTGAGAGACCTTGTCAAAAGCCTTCTGAAAATCCAAATATATTCTCAGCTGGATCACCCTTATCCACATGCTTGTTGACTTCCTCAGAGAATTCTAATAGATTGATGAGGCACCATACAAAAGCGGTGTTGACTCTTCCCCAACAAACTGTGTTTATCTAAGTGTTAACCATTGTTAAATGTTCAGATTGAATATACTTTTAAAATGTTAAGTATTCAGATGTACGGCTACAATATGGTGTCTAATTAGGAATGTTTAAGATGGCCTTTTGTATATGGCAAGTAATGCAGTGTCTTAAGTACTACATTTCCTCTACTTGGATATTGAGGATTTCGTACTTGTGACACATGGAAATTTCCTGCCATATCCTGGACAAACTTTACTGAATTAAGTTAAACCTCATTGAATTAAGTTTAAGAACCACAGAAGTTCATTGTGTTAGTAAGGCAAATGTGGGACTGTACATAATATCTCTGGGGAAAGACATGACTAATGTAAACCTGGGAAGAGTTATGAGCTTCAAAGCAGTCTTTTAAACAATGGGCCAGACAAGAAGGAATGTCTGAGATAAAAAAATAAGTTGAGTGGTTTTCCTAAGAAATACTTGGGAGGTGGTAATGCAAATTTCCACCTCCGGACCCCACCTTTTCAATCTATGCCCTGAGGAGAAATCCACTGTTTATGAATTACCTATTCCCAGATCAAAGACCCAGGCTAGACTCAGATTCCTAGGTGTTCTTGTTCTGAGCTAACAGCTGTTATGAATTTGTGACCACAGAAAAATGCTTGTTGGAGTTTGAAGGACATTCATCTGCCAGAGTCCTCACTGGAGTTTGGGTGATCTCTGGTAAGCTTATTAGCATGTGTACTTATTATTTTAATAGGTTTTCTCTATAGTGGTTTCACCTTAAGAATAAATGTGCTGACTTAAAACAGGCTGTGTGGTAACTGAACTGTGGGGAGTTATGCTGTTTATAGTCTCTGAGGAGAAGGCAAAGCAGTCTGACTTGCTGGGGAATTCACAGTGTAGACAGGGAAAAGTGCAGCCTGGAAGCACCTCAGTCAGTAGCGAGGGAGATGCACACACTGCCCAAGAGTGGTGAATGGCTGAAGCGCCAGAAGCCTAGAAGTGGATGCACCTCATGGACACGGAAGGTGAATACAGATGCAGTTGCCCTGAACTGTGACAATGTTCATCTATTTTATTACTCCTTAAGTGCCTGATCTTGACATGTGTTGGCCTCTTGCAACTCCTGGTATGCACTCACTACAGCTAAATTACCCCCCTCTTCCTATTCAACCACGTTCTAAAGGTAACACTCATCCCACAGCCATGTCATTGCCTCCACCTATTTATTATTCTACTTGTAAAGCAGCTGGGAAAGCTCAGCCACTCAGACTGTCAGAAAGGAGACTGATGTCACTGAACAGCTGACAGCCCATTCTAGTCTCACCGCAGGAAAAGAGCTAGCTACTACTATTTAAAACTTCACATTTACAAAATCAAACTAGCAGTGCCAATTCAAGAGGAAGGATGATTTTATGGATAAGGAACTGGACAGGGACCCAGGAGAAGTGAATTCAATTCCATGCTCAGCCACAGATTCCTGGGATAGCCTTGGGCAAATCACCTAATCTCTTTGTGCCTCATTCCCCTTCTGTAAAGTGCAGATATTAATACTACCTTTGTCTGTCTTGTTTATTTAGATCCTAAGCTCTTCAGGGTAGGGGCCGTCTTGTGTTATGCGTTTCTACAGGGCCTAGCATGATGTGGCCCTGATCTCAGCTGGGGTCTCCAGAAGCTTCAGAAAAACAAATGATAAGAACATACTAAAACAGGGAGAGGAGTTTTCTAGTACAGTAACACCTGCATCGAACAACAGGTCTTAAACTAAGTTTCTCACCTTCTCAGTCTTGGTAAAACAACTTGAGGCAAATTGTCTGTTGTCACAATCCAAGGGCTTCATTGTAGTTACAACAGCAGAGAATGTGTCCTGTCCAAATTCACCTGCAACAGTTTAATCGTGAAAATGATGGTATCAGGTGTCTGCTTATACTGTATATTATGTTACTATCTTGTGAAAGGGGCAGTAGAAAAACTACATGTTGCATTTCCTTCAATGTACGAATACATGAACATCCTTTTTTATCTCAGAAGAAGCTCACATTTCCCATTTTCAAAGCTGATCAGGTAACTGAGGATAAAAGTAATGGCCTGTCATCATTCTGCTCTGGAACTGGCAGGCTTCAGTTGAACATTTAACCAACAGAGTTGCACAGAAAAAGAGCTGCCAGTTCATAAAACAATATTGCATTGGGGCTGGATAGAAGCAGCTGTTCTCTTCTGCATCAGCCAGTTACTGCCCTCTGCTAATAACTCCTTTTTGCTGGCAATGCGTTATACTAGCCATTTGGGGGTAACCCCTCTACAGAGTGGGGAGATGGGCATATGCTGATACTGCACCAAATAGATCCGTTGTGTAGAGTTAATTATCATCAAGGGAATGAGTTTGGGCTGGATACAGAAGAAGAGTGTATCCGCTCTGTGGCACACTTCACTCTTCTCTCCTGACCTGACAGACGCTGCTATACAGATACTCTGACAGAGGAGCTAGGCCAGGGAACAGAACTAAGGGAGGAGATGGCCACTTTATATTCATCATCTCTAAAGCCCGATGGCAATTCTGGGAATAAATTAAAGCTAATTTTCCCCCCTCCCTCAACTGCATAATGACAATCCTCAACCCCACCTCCATTAGCCAACTTGTGTCATTTCATAGGCATCTTACTCATATTTCTATAGTCAATTTTTTAGCCTGATCTATTTTTGTTACTATGACACAGATAAGGCTGTGTGAGACTGCACTGTTTAGTTCACAACTTAAGCCTTATTTCCATTTAAGGGGGGTTTATACCTCTGAATTTTAGGTTCAAATTGCAGTGGATATAGCTTAAAACAACAATCACTTTGTTATGCTGCACTTTTAAATTTTTAAGAACTCTTCTTGTCTGTAGACAGAGAAGCCATTTTGGCCTGAGAGAAAAAACACACACATACACACACACACACACTCTCTCTCTTCTTTCCTGGAGACTTTACTTTCGACTTTCTTATTGTTTTCCTTGTTTTAAAATAATGGTCATCCAGATCCAAAAGCCCAAATTGAAACTCAGCTGAAATCACCCTCTTCTGCTTGGTTTTGAATCAAACTCATGTAAAATCTGAGTTTCCTGTAGCTTATACATCACACTAACCTTTGCTCCATTGTAGGCCAAAAAATGTTCAGATCTCACTCAACCTAGCCCAGGTTTGGGCATTTTTACTATAGCTGACAGCAGGCCTGTTTATCTAGATTGATGTTTTGTTACGAAAGGTTTGCACTACTCAGGCACTACTGATGGGGAATCAATTCTTTCAGTTGTCCAAAATACTTTACAGTTTAGAAATAACAGCCCTGATTCCCCTCCTGTTTACACTGGTATAAATCAGGAGAAATTCCACCAGTGTAAAACCGGTGTCTGTGGAGGGAAACAGACCCAATATTTAGGACTCACATCAGTTGAGTGTGCAGAAGTGTGTGCCTGGGTTTCTTCATGGAGCAAACATGAATTTAAATCAAGGCAAGAGGCTTCTGGGAACTCTGCAATTTCCCCTTCATAAAGAATGAGAGCACAGCTTTAAAATGTGCAGCATTTAAATCAGAATCAGCATTTTAGCTGGAGACAAATGCACTAATCATGGTCACAAATGCAGCTGAACTAAGCATCTCAGCAAAACCGCACAGCAACGGCATTAGTCATGATAAAGGAAATGAGGACTATTCTGGGGCTAGAACACACTGAAAAGAATATAAACAGAATCTTTTGTGACGTGCTTCTATGGAAGGATGATTCAGAGCACAGGTCAGAACAATTTATTTCTAAAATAACAGTATGACACAAGACAGCATTTCCATGCGTCTGAGAACAAAAAGAGCCACTCTGGATTATTTCCTAATTGTCAAGAAGATCCTTTCCCCTATCATTTAACACAGAATAATTCAGTGCAACAGAAATAAAAGAAACTCTAATGTACTATTAAAGAAACAATAAGGGTTCTATTAAAAATTTTGGGGAAAACAACTCCATTATACTCCATAAAATTCCTAAAAGTTGTATTTTATTGGTAAACGGACCATCTATTACAGGCCCTGTGAAGTCGTAAGAACATGGGAAATACCACTCTGAGCCAATTTATAAAGTAAAGTAGTCTGTTTTTTACCACCTTTTGTTTAATACACAGATCTTTTCTTCCAAGAAGTACCTTATCTACCACCTCGTAAAGACAGAAAGTGTTCATATGACTGAAAAGAAAATATCTTAATCGATTTAGCAATAAAAAAAATTTAAAAAAATAATTTTTAAAACTAGGTATCATATGGAAATGCATCGCTTTGAGTTATTTTAAAAAATGAAATTTAAAAAGTAACAAGATTTTTCTTCTTCAAAATTTGCATACAGTATTTTCACTTATCACAGCCATGTAATAAAAACTAGGCAATATAAATTCTTGACTTCCCTTGGTCACGTTGCAAACAACTCCGGGAGAATCTCTACTCAATGAGTGATATCATGTAGTGATAATCATCCATATTAAAAATCTTCATAACAAAACCAGAATTAAACCATGATGCCTAATTGCAAATAGGATTCCTTAGTTTATTGTTTTTCTCTCTGAGATGTTCTTTGATGTCCTAGTGACCTCTAGTTGACGAGCTCAGGAACTGCATGTTTTATCATTTCTACCACATATTCAAAGGGCTTTGCAAGAGCTGTCACAGAAAGTTTCCTACAGAGAGGTGAAAGGCTCAGTGACTTTCGTCTGCTTTCTGCTGTGGTCACAGACTAAAGCCCAGAGATGCAATTTCAAGACAGAGCTATTTAAACAAAGCACTGCTCTGTTGCTGTAAGGCATAGAGAAGATAGAAGGTATATACCAGGGGTGTGTGCAAGACCTAGTACTGGAATTACAGGTACTGTATTTGTGTGTCATTGTTTGTTAGATTGATGTTGCGGGGAGTCATTTATGTGGCAGAACTGAAATGAGATTTGGTGGGCTCACACTCCAGGATGGGAGAAATATTACAAGAAGACCATATCTGGCTCTAGTTAAGACCTGTACATTGTTCCCAGGAAAAACAAAAACTAAGGAAACCTAGGAACATAGAAATGCAAATGCAGAGATTTTCAAGTGTCTTTACATTCCTGCAAAACCAAAATGCACAGAGCTGGTTTTTACTAAACAACTAACATAAATAATGTCCAGTGACTTGAGTTTACATATATTTTATTGCAAACAAGTCAGTCTCTTTGAATACCTTCATTGAAAGGTCTTAGAAATATAACAAAGGTTTGCAAATAAAATCACAGCATATTATTCTTAGAGGTGTTTCTACTGTAAGCCTTTCAAATATATAGACTTTCAGGGCGTAGAGAGACTGAATATAGGCAAAACCATTGGAGTAAAAAGAAGAAAATGTGTCTCCTAAATGTTTTAGGCTTGGATTGTGTTTTACCCCCTCTGCAAAAAACAAAAAAACAAAAAACACCATGGTAGAAAATTAATGGGTCTCATACCCCAACCAAATGTCTATACATAATTTTTCCCCAAAGATGTTTGTGCCCAGAGGCTGCTACTTGCCCCTGTATCCCTAATTTGATTCTAATGGCACTATAGGCACAAGTAAACCAACAAATCTGTTCCACTGCCGTAAACCATTGTCCTCATCACTGAAAATTAATCTGTATGGACTGCACCTTCATAGAACCCTATTGACTTTACTGAAGCTCCAGGGAGCATTGACGACTGGACGTGTTGCTAAAAGACATACTCTAGGAATTATTCCGAGGAAGTTCTACAGCCTGTGTTATACAGAAGGCCAGACTAGATGACTACAGTGGTCCCTTCTGGTCTTGGAATCTATGAATCTATGAACCGAAATCAACAGGAAGCAGCTGAATGTTTTCATCTGGAATTTATTTCATTCTTCACATTCAGGCGCAGTTCATAGTCTGTACATATGGAAAACAGTTTTCTACCAGGTGCATTTCCTGGGGCTGCACTCTGCTATATGCACGCAGCCTTCTCTATCTTCTTGCCATTTAGAATTTTCATTACAGGCTCCTGGGAACACTCACTCTTGAGTTGTCAAATCCTGACCCCACCGTAAGTCAATAGGAGTTTCATCTTTGACTTCAGCGGGGTCAGAATTTCGCTCAAAGTTAGAAGATAGCTTTTCAGACTGGCTTGACAAGCTGACATTCCAATGGCAGCTGCAGTTCAAATGATCACATCATGCAACACCTCAAACAGGATGTTGCAGTTCCAATAAAGAATACTTGTGGCATACACAGTATGGTTGTGAGTTAGGTGCACTCATAACTGACCTGGTAATACAGTAAATTAGATGCAAAATATTCTATTCAGCTGCTTTTTCAGCCAAGAAAGCATTTAAGCATGTGTGCAAAGCTAATCACATGCTTTTCTGAACTGGTGCCTTGATAGGTGAAATGGCACTTAGTTTAGCAATTTTTCTATTATAAAGACACTATTTTTATTTCCGTTCGTCCACGTTTAAGGGGGAAACTGTTAACACAAACCAATTACAACCTGCAACATAAACCCAACCTGTCAGACTGATGGAGAGGGGGCAGTAGACTAATTCACTTATCTCTGGAATGAAATGTGGAACAGAGACACTTATGGATATGCTGGATAACAGTAGGGTTGCCTCCTCTGGAATACAAACAAACCTGGCCAACCGCACCACAAAACTTTGGGGGACCCCCTACTGTCCTCTCCCAAGAGTCCTATCTCCCCCACTCCCCTCCTTACCTCTCCCTTCAGGGAAAGGGAGACAATTGTACTGAGACCCCCTAGCTCAAGAGGGCCCCCAAAACATCTGTAACATCTGTGTAAATAAAGTGAAATGGGAGGGGCTGGGCCCCAGTGACCATGATGTACCAGGGCCCCAAATCTCTCTCCACGGGCCTGTGGCGAGCCTCCACCATCCCGCTATCTGGAGCCCATGAGGGAACCCCCGTACCGTCACCTCCCAAGAGTACTTGCCTCCACCACTCTGCTCCCCACCTTACCCCTGCCTGCTGGTGAGTCTAAAGCAGAGGTGGGCAAACTACAGCCCATGGCCCACATCCGGCCCATGGGACCATCCTGCCTGGCCCTTGAGCTCTCAGTCGAGGAGACTAGCCCCCGGCTCCTCCCCCGTAGCCACGCTGCTGCACAGGCAGCGCTCTGGGCGGTGGGGTTGTGTGCTCCTGCCAAGCAGTGCGGCAGCATGTCTGGCTCTGGCCGGGCAGTGCGGCTGCCAGACAAGCTGCTCTGAGCGGTATGTTAAGGGGGCCAGGGCCAGGGGGTTGGATAAGGGGCAGGGGATCCCAGGGGGCAGTGAGCAGGGGGTTGTTGGATGGGGTGGAGATTCTGGGGGGCTGTGAGATGGGGGAAAGGGGGGAGGTTGGATAAGCGTGGGAGTCCCGGGGGGCCTGGCTGGGGGCGGGGGTGTGGATAGGGGCTGCGGCAGTCAGGGGACTGGGAGCAGGGGGTGTTGGATAGGGGGTGGAGTCCTGGGAGGGGGCGGTTAGGGAACAAGGAGCAGGGGGGGTTGGATGGGTCGGGGGTGCTGAGGGAGGCACTCAGGAGGCGGAAGTGAGAGCAGTTGGACAGGGGGTGGGGGCCAGGCTGTTTGGGGAGGCACAGCCTTCCCTACTGTGCCCTCCATCCAGTTTTGCAACCCCGATGTGGCCCTCAGGCCAAAAAAGTTTGCCCATCCCTAGTCTAAAGTGACAGGTCCATCCCACTTCCCGGGCCCCACCACCGAGAGGAGCCGATGCTGTTTTGGGAGCTGTCAAGTGAAGGTCTGGAACATGGAGCGGGACCCGGTTGAAGGCTGCAGCGCGCTCCCACATCTGTTGCCATTTTACAGGATCACTCTATATGGAGGTAGCAGAAAAAGCAGCACGTGACCTGACCGGCCACCAGCCAGGCAGTAGAAAAACCAGCCAGGCAGGTTAAAAACTGGCCAGGAGTCACCCATAAGTAACAGTGATCGACCATCTAAACATCAGGCAGCTTATGCTACTCAGGCCTGTTACATCAGGATTACATGGACCTCCAGTATCCTGCAGTCCATCCTTTGGCTGTACCTGCATGGGCTCTATGGCATCCCTTGGTAGCAACCTTCTGGCCCTGATTCAGCCGACCACCCCTGCTCAGCACTTAACCCCACACTGAGATTTAGGTGTGTGCTTAGGGACTCTACTGAACAGAGATGGACTGAAGTACATGGTTGAGTGCTTTGCTGGGCCAGGGCCTAGCTGTAATAAATACAGTTAACGTGTGCTAACATATACACACTTTTTTTCTGAGAGTGAACACCCAAAGAATCTTTGTATGAGCCATTACTTATCAATACAATGAGCCAAATTCTGCTCCAGTTACATCAGTGTAAATCAGGAACAATGCCATCAGTCTCACTTGAGGCACACCAGTGCAACTGAGAGCAGCATTTGAAACAACAGGCCTAATTCCTATCTTTCCCCAATTTCCTATCTTTCCCCAATTTTGTGGCAGTGTATCTCCATTTGACTTAAATGGACCTTCTCCTGATTTCCACCTGAGATCAGGATCAAACTCAATATTACTAATGAGAATGTAATAGACTCTGTTGTGCTTTTGTAGAGTATCGCTAAATGTCTTGTTAGAGAATAACTATAATAATATATCCAGTGGACATAGTGTACTTAAATTTCCAGAAAGCCTTTGACAAGGTCCCTCACCAAAGGCTCTTATGTAAATTAAGTTGTCATGGGATAAAAGGGAAGGTCCTTTTATGGACTGAGAACTGGTTAAAAGACAGGGAACACAGGGTAGGAATAAATGGTAAATTCTCAGAAAGGAGAGGGGTAACTAGTGGTTTTCCCCATGGGTCAGTCCTAGGACCAATCCTATTCAACTTATTCATAAATGATCTGGAGAAAGGGGTAAAAAGTGAGGTCGCAAAGTTTGCAGATGATACTAAACTGCTCAAGATAGTTAAGACCAAAGCAGACTATGAAGAACTTCAAAAGATCTCACAAAACTAAGTGATGGGCAACAAAATGGCAAATGAAATTTAATGTGGAGTATAAATGTAAAGTAAGCACACTGGAAAAAATAACCCCAACTACACATACAATATGAATGGGGCCTAATTTAGCTACAACGAATCAGAAAAAGAATACTTGGAAGTCATCGTGGATAGTTCTCTGAAGACTCCATGCAGTGTGAGGTAGTGGTCAAAAAACAAACAGGATGTTGAGATCATTAAAAAAGGGATAAGAGAAAATAAGACAAAGAGTTCTTATGCCCTTATATAAATCCATGGTACACCCACATCTTGAATTACTGCGTTCAGATGTGTCTCCATCTCAAAAAAGAAAAGGTTAGAGAAGGGTAACTAAAATGACTAGGGTTTGGAACTAGTCTCATATGTAGATTTAAAGAGATAAAGAGGCTAGGACTTTTCAGCTTGGAAAAGAGGAGACTAAGAGAGGGTATATGATAGAGGTTTAGTAAAAATCATGAATGATGTGGAGAAAGTAACAAGGAAAAGTATTTACTTATTCCCATATACAAGAACTAGGGGTCACCAAATGAAAATTAATTGGGCAGCAAGTTAAAACAAGAATAAAAGGAAGTTCTTCTTCACACAGCAGCACATCACACCTGTGGAACTCCTTGCATGAGGAGATTGTGAAGACTAGGACTATAACAGGGTTAAAAGGAACTGGATAAAATTCATGGAGGTATAGTCATTAATGGCTATTAGCCAGGGATGGGTAAGGAATGGTGTCTCTAACCTCTGTTTGTCAGAGCGTGGAGAATGGATGGCAGGAGAGAGATCACTTGATCATTACCTGTTAGGATCACTCCCTCTGGGGCACCTGGCATTGGTCACTGTCAGTAGAACAGGATACTGGGCTAGATGGACCTTTGGTCTGACCCAGTACGGCTGTTCTATGTTCCTATAAATAAATAATGATAAAAAAATACAAGCAGCAGAGAATCCTGCGGCACCTTATAGACTAACAGACGTTTTGGATCATGAGCTTTCGTGGGTGAATACCCACTTCGTCAGATGAATGACGAAGTGGGTATTCACCCACGAAAGCTCATGATCCAAAACGTCTGTTAGTCTATAAGGTGCCGCAGGATTCTCTGCTGCTTTTACAGATTCAGACTAACACGGCTACCCCTCTGATACTTGATAAAAAATATCTAGCTCTTATACAGAGCTTTTCATCGGTGGATCTACGGAGGGGTATAACATTTTTAGGTACAAATCATCTTTGAAATAGAAGAAGGTTAGCAAATTATTAGAACATTTACACAAATGCATAACAGCTCCCTAGTCTAAAGCTATTTATTTTGGAGATGTGGAAGTTTGATCTGTGCTAATCTTATTTCAGCAAAGAGAAACTAAAGCCAGTGACAAGAAAATGATTATGCTATCAAGTTCAATAGGCCAATCTATTTGTTTTTAACATCCCATGACCTTGATTTTCTTTAGCAGAACAAGGTATCTGAATCCTCCAGCAGAGCAGATAAAGAGAAAGAATGAGTGTCCCACAGCTGTGAGTTATGAGGGCGCCCGAAATAATGGATCACATTCGTCTTGCTGTAAAATATTTGAGAGAGGGCTGAGTAAAGGGAATCATTTCCTTCAGCAGAAGATCAAACTAACTTTAAAAAAAGTAAATATGTGGGAAGTATTAGGATAGGATGTTGGCAGAATCACAGATAGATATTACCCTGTATACCTGCCAAATACTGTCCTTCAGGAGTGATATATCCTAGCTCTATTGTCAGAGAAATATCTGTGCTTTTTAAAGCAGGAGCAGCAGAAGGAGAGATCAAAACAAACTTTTTTAAAGGCATGTGATTAATACTTTCCTTTTTATCAGATATAATTTGTTGGGAGAATAAGCACTGCTCAGAATTCACTCCAGGCTCTTGCAGTCAGGGAGAACATTTATTCAACTCCGCCAGGGTTGCATAACCTGCTTTTCAAGGATGAGGAAAGAAAGCATCATTAGAATAGCGGCATCAGGTGTGAGCCTCCAGGGCAGAGCAACAAGGCATAACAGGGGGTGAAGACAGTCTTACTATTCTGTTTTCAGAGAAGAATCATAGTCTGCCTCTCTTTTTCAGCTGGGCATTGGTTCCTTGTGGTGCTGCATCTCCTCTGCTCAGGCTGATACCTCTTCATATCTGTAGAGGACCACCTCAAAGCTTCGGAAGAGGAAAGATGGCCTTGCGGTTAAGGCATTGTGCTGGAACTCAGGAGGCTGGGTTTTTTTTAAGTTCCCAGCCCTGCCACAGAATTCCAATATGACCTTGGACAAGTCACTTAATGTCTCTAGACCTCAGTTCCCTATCTGTAAAATGAGGATAACAATAATCCCTGCCTCCTGCCTTTTGTCTATAAAGTCTGTGAGTTCTTTGGGGCAGGAGCTGTCTTTTACTGTCTCTTCCTGTACACCTAGCACAACTGGGCCCTGAACTCAGTCAGGGTCGCTAGCCACTACTATAATCCAAATAATAATTGATAGACCTGGTCAAAACGTGGAACTTCTGTTCCGAGGGAAATTCCAACATTTCAAAATTGCCTTTCATCTCAAATTGGAATGAAAAGTTGAAATTTCCCACAAAATAAACATTCAGAAAAATTTTGTTTAGGAAACAATCCAAACGCTCTTCTCGAAAAGTTTCATTCTGTTAAAGTCAAAGCACTTCCTTTTGATAAGGTCAAAGGTCTTCATTTAGACATTATCACTTATAACATATCATCCAAATGAGAACGGTGAAATGAAGGGCTTTGACCTTGTCAGAATCAAGGATTTGGATAATTCTTGATCAAAAATTTCAACAACATTGATACATTCCCAAGAAACTGTTTTGATTTCATTTTATCAGCATTTTCCAACGGAAAACTTTTCCATCAGAAAATATCCAGAGATATATGGACAAGCCTCATTCTTTACATTTATAGCCACGTTCTGCCTCCACTCACACCCCAGTGGAATCCACTAACATCAAAGATGAAGTGTGACAATTTGGACCAAATTCTGCCTTCAGTTACACCCCAGGCTACCCCACTGGTTTTGAGAGAGGACTCTGGGCCAGAAGATTTCTGAGCTATGTACAAATGTATTTCATGTCTGTGATCCAGGGATCTCTTGGTACCAACTGGCAGAAGGCACAGGAGGTGCCTAGAGATTTATAGGGATCCCTTGGGTTGGGTATCTGCATATCAGTTCACCAAAGGGTGGCATATGGAGTCTCTACTGAGAGTCAACAGCCCACTGGTAGTCACACTACTTGTGAGACGTACATATGGATAATACTTAAGGAGTTATGTATCTATACTGAAAATTATGTTCATAAGGTCATGGAATTAAGGCAGGTTACCAGGAGGCAACATACTTCTGAAATGTTCCTCTCAAGCAGGAGATAACAGACACCTATGTCCTTGTCTGGACCTCTGTGCCTCTCACTGTAGGCCTATTGGCATACTGAACCAGTTGCAAATTTAGAGATTACAAAATCACAACAGAGGAAATCTACAGGAAGGAACAAACAGCTGGGAGAATGTCTTGTTTATGAATAAAGACAAAGGATTGTTCTTGGAGTGCAAAAACACACATGGATTCCTTCACCTGGGAAGCAAACTGACAGCATGCTTGTCTCATGAAAGGAGGTCACAGCCAGCCTGGCTGTAAAGTGCTGCAAGGATTTGGAGTGAATACTCTACAAGACCTGAGAGTATCTTGTTAATGAAGTCTAGGCTCTAGAATGCATGTTATGCTTTTGTTTTATATGTAACCATTTGTTTCCAATATTTCTACTTGAACCTCTGTGCTTGTTAAATACATTTACACAGGATTTCACTATAAATAGGGCCCTACCAAATTCACAGTCATTAAAAACACGTCACAAACGATGAAATCTGGTCTTTTGTGTGCTTTTACTCCATACTATACCGATTTCGCTGGGGAGACCAGCATTTCTCAAACTGGGGGTCCTGACCCAAAAGGGAGCTGCAGGGGGCTCAAAAGATTATTGAAGGGGGGGTTGCAGCATTGGCACCCTTACTTCTGCACTGCCTTCACAGCTGGGTGGCTGGAGAGCAGTGGCTGTTGGCCAGGCACCCAGCTCTGAAGTCAGTGCCCCGCCAGCAGCAGCAGTGCAGAAGTAAGGGTGGCAATACCATCCCATGCCATCCTTACTTCTGTGCTGCTGCTGGCGGTGGCTCTGCCTTCAGAACTGGGCTCCTGGCCAGCAGCCACCATTCTCCAGCTGCCCAGCGCTGCCGCAAGCAGCATCAGCAGCCCTGCAGAAGTAAGGGTAGCAGTACTTCAACACTCGCTAAAATAACCTTGTGACCCCCCCACCACAACTCCTTTTTGGGTCAGGACCCCTGCAATTACAACACTGTGAAACTTAGGTTTAAATAGCTGAAATGAGACATTTACACTTTTTTTAATCTATGACTTTGAAATTGACCAAAATGGACCATGAATTTGGTAGGACTCTCACTATAAATGTATCTAAGTGCTATGTGTTAGGAGGACCAGTGATCTGAGGTGGAACTGATAAGCTGGGCTGTACTGTTCCTTTGGAAACAGTGAATCTATTGCAAGTGTCCTGTGAACCCAGCGCTGAACACTCCAGTGAGACAGTTGGAGGGCTTGAGAGTTGGGGTGCCAATCACTAACCAGTAGAGTGACAGCACAGCCTGTGAGGCCTAAAGGAGAGTGCTTGTGTTGCCCATTGCCAATGCCACCCCCCAGCAAAGGTGAGGTTTCCTCATGCTAAGGGCAGATGGCAGCAAGGTGCCTCATGATCCCGGCGACCCTCAGGAAGTGACAGTGGCCAGCTGCACGTTGCTGTTTGAACATACTCAAGGAATAATCTAGTATTAATTCTCACCATTGTATTTAGTGCATGGCTAATTGCTCAGTGCTTTCACAATAAAGAGTAAATTGGACACTTTCAACAACATGGCTAGTAGTTAATGGCGTCTGTGACACTGGGAACTGTACCCTTAAATTGTTTAGCTGAAGCAAGACAAGAAATCTAGAAGAGGGACACTGCAGAACGCTATGTTCTGTCATGCAGAGGCAGTTGGGGACCTGCATGACTGAATCAAGAGGATCTCTTTTGAGCACCTTGGGCCCAGGGTGATAACTGAACACCACAGCATCAGGCAGGAGCAAGAAGAGCAAAGATTTCACATGCAGCAATAATGGTACGTTTTTAACATGCTAGAATAAATCCGGTGTGTTTAATACAAATAACCCACAGGTATATCTTCAACTGTGCACCAGCGAGGAATTCAGAAAACTTGTGCAGTCAATAATAAGATGTACATAAAAACTTTCTGAACAACTTTTAGAAACTATAAGATTTAAAGCATAGTAATAAATTAGAGCAAGTATAGGCTGATTCCTTATTGCTCTGTGTCTGGTCTGCAGGTGGCTATACTGAGTACGTCCCCTTCCAGTCTTGCGCTTATTAGATTTCTCTTCTCTTTACTTTCTTGCTGGATCCTAACCTTTTCTTCCTGTTTAGATCATGACTTAAGATCTAAATTCTTTGTTCATTGCATCTTGCTGTTCCTTTTCTCTCTGCTGCTTGGTTCTATTATCCCCTATCTCTTCACTACAGCATGTACAAAAGTATCATGAATTTTCTGATTTCTCCTTGCCTAGTCACAGCTCCATTACAGCTCATCCTGGGACCATCATAAACAGTTGGATAAAAATGCTCCTCTGCTTCTAGGCATTGAACCAGGTGCTAATAATTCAGGGCAAAAGCCTTTTCTCTGCTTCTTACAGTGGATGTTAACACCAGTATTCTCTCTCTTTTCATACACAGAACTCCCATTGGCTTCAAAGAGAGATCTGCACATGTAGGCAAAGCAGAATGTTGGAGTAAAGATCCTCCAAGCAGATCCGAGAAAAGAATTTCCATCAGCTGGGAAGTAACTCACACACACAGTTCTGAATCTTCACTCCGGTGACTGATTTGACTGTATGTTTCTGATGTGAGGTGTAAGGAGAACTATACTAACACCTTGGAAAACTTTGAGCATCAGGAAATCCAACTATTAAGAAGGCAATTTTATTCTTTCTGTAGCTTTTCATATTGGAGCACTACAATAAATCACCCCGAAGGACAGAATTTCATAGAGGACTATTCTATGGCTTACCGCAATGCCCACAGTAAACTAGAAAAACAAGGTGGGTGAGGAATAGGGTGACCAGACAGCAAGTGTGAAAAATCAGGACAGAGGGTGGAGGGTAATAGGCTTCGATATAAGAAAAAGCCTCAAATATCAGGACTGTCCCTATAAAATTGGGACATCTGGTCACCCTAGTGAGGAAATACCTTTGATTGGACCAACTTCAGGCCTGAAGGAGACCTCTGTGTACACTTGAAAGTTTGTCTCTGTCACCCAATAAAAGATCTGACCTCACGCACCTTGTCTCGCTAATATCCTGGGACCACCAGGGCTACAACAACGCTGCCTACCACAATGTGCTAGGCATTTTCCAAACATATTAGAAGACTGCAGCCCTGGCCCAAAAAGCTGGGGGCATGAACTGAACTAAGAAGCAGGGTATGGCTCCCTATCAAAATTTTGACTTCCGCTGTTACTTAGGGGGAGTTCTCTATATAGGACCCTCCCCTAACCAGAAAGATGAGAAGTGAAAATCTGAGTAAAAGCAATCCCTGTTGCACCACTGATAGTTCCATACCAAGAGAGTGGCTCATGCTACAGCAGGCACATTCCAGGAGAGGGCTCCAAGGTCTCAGGACTTCACTGATACAAGTTTCACAGAGTGCAGAGAAGCGCATTCCAACAAGGTAGCATCTGACTGAAATTTGGGACTGGAGCTGCTTCTGTCAGTCTAGTTTCTCAATGTCAAAAAGTCGGCAATTCCCATAACGAAGTATTAATTCCAAATCAACCCCATTCACTTGACAAGTGCACAGCATAAGGCCGGGGTTGGGGGGGGCAGGATTTCTAAGTGTGGCAGCAGCATTTAAATATGTTCCAAAGCGCGTAGCCCGTCAGAAGTCAGGCCTCAGGCTTTCCCTTGCATACCATAAACATCCAAGTTGTACATTTCACACACCTAAGTCCACCTCCTCTCCCTGGAGTCTCATAAGCGCACGTCTAGACACTGCATTTTTTCACTTTTGTTCAAAAGGAGACTTTGCTTTTGGATACCGTACGGCACCACACCGAAAACAGCATCACGTCCCCAGGTTTTAATCCCATTGTCTAATTGCTCCTTTACATTCATTTATTAACTGAGGCCCGTTTATTGACTGCTTCGTGCCAAGTGCTTACAGCAGCTATGCCAGGGTCTCCAGTGTAGCCTTTCCATACATCTACTACAGGTAACAGTTCCTGCTGATGCAGCAGTGCACTGTTCTTCCAGCTGCTCTGGTCCCATTGTAAGAAACAGGGTCAGCATCAGTGTCTCATTTATTTTGCGATGCTTGGCTTGCATCCTCCTTCTCTCTCTAGAGATTGGAGTTGTTTGCAGCAGGACTTCATTTGTATTGCTCTTGTTAAGCTCTTTTGTTCTTCACTGGAGGCAGACTGCACTGGTAGAGCAGCAGCGTTTCTGCCTGTTGGAGGAAACCTGCCACTCGACAGCTCCCATTTCCTCCATTGGGCTTATCCTTGTTCTCTGCAAATTTCTTAACACATTGAGTTTAACAAGACCCTCTCCAGCAGCAGAGACCAGTCACTAGTCTAGGGGCTTGACAGCAACAGCAAGCTGGGGTGCACTAGCCTGCCACACACTAACTGGCCAGATGGATGTTATCCCCAGTGCACTTTGATCTACTCCCATTTTGCAGCAGAGTATATCAAAGCTCACTGGGGAAGTGTTTGCACCCAGTAACAGCGTCCACGTGGACCGTTAGTGCATAGCAGGCTAGTGCACTGTAGCTTGATGCCACAGCACGCCATGCATTACCTGTTCAACTAGACCAGCCCCTAGCTCACTCTTTTTTAGCAATGATGGTGGAGAAATGCTGTACCACCGCTGCTCTGCACAGAGAGGGAAGCAGTGTTTAGATTACAGCATGGCGCCATAGCTTCTGGATATCTCAGCATAGAACATGCTGTTGCTAGCCTTGATTGAAAGGCCATCAAGGGCACCTCTGTTTTGTCTCCCTGAGAGCATTTCTAGACATTGATGAGGCAAAGTGCAGGGTAGGAAATGGCTAATCTTTCTCTTTTTAATGCAAAGATGGTGACTTCTTAAAAGCACCCCACTGTCCATTATTACCATTGCAATTAGGACTTCTCGATACTTCAGAAAGTGAACTGCCTGAAGACTCTAGAAGGTTTGTGGATCACTATCTCTTCACACAGATATGACCCCAAGCAGTTGACAACTGGTGTAACTACAGCCTGCACTGGTCAGTGTGTGCTACCAGTGTCATGCTGTGCACAGTCCACAGGGGATATGAGCCTGTTACAGTCCCCGCCAATGGGCTCTGGCTCTTTAGTTGTGGGAGCTCATGGGTTTAACAGTAGAGCTCCCCAGTTCAAACCTCAGTGTATCAATCAAGATGGCAGACATATTATTTGTTTTAGAGGCAGCATGGTGACCAACTGAACTAGTCCAGCTACCTCACCCACTATTATTTTGCTACATATTGTATTACTAGCATTGCAAAATCTCCCAGGATGCACTGATTCTGGGACACAAGGTGGGAATTGTGAGATGGGTACCTAGAAGGCACTGGGACGTCAACCGTTTAACAGCGACGAAGGGCAAAGCAAAGCAACCCAGTACGGCTATTGCAGTGTTTAAACAGATTCAGTGCAGCCAGTTCGATTACAAACAGCTCAGGTCTCTAGCATTGGGAAGGCACTAGTGCTTAAGCAGGCAAGGGCTGAGAGCCCTCAATCTCTATCCACTGCCGTTGGCGTTCACGAAACACAGCATCTCACAGAATTATCAGCTCCTGAAAGAATCAAACCGCCTGCTTGTGTCCTGCTTGGAGTTAAATATTTCTATCCACTGCTGGGATGGAAACACAACGGCACAGTCTGGGGCCTGCTGCTGTTGAACTAGAGGGGCCAAAGGGCAGGAAGAATCTCCCATCTCTCCATTCCTCCTAGGACCACTCCCCTCCTCTTCTCAAGGTACAGGAGATCCAGGCTGGAGGGACTGAGGGGCTGTGTAAGGATTAGGTCTATACACACCCACCATGAGCTGACTGTGCCGCTCCCTTCCTTTCTCAGCTACTACCATTGCAGATCCCTTTAGGCTGAGGAGCTGCAGAAGACAACTTGGGCCAGTAGCTTCCTTTGTGACACACAAGGATGGAGGGAAGCAGCTGTCGTCCTATAGCTCAGAAGAGCTGCCTCATCTGCCAGCCACCAACCTTGCCCCATATCAGCCTTAGGAGGAGCCAGTGTGTGACTCACTCTCCAGCGTGGAAGCCTAGCTAAGGAACAGTTCTGCTTTCTAGGGGCAGATGGGGACGGGAAGAGTAGTTGTCAGGTATGGTGGCTACTCTGGGGAATGCCAGAGCAGCTGATTTGCCCTGCTAGGCTCCAGAATAGGAGTCACTCCTCACTTCATACCCCTCAGCAAAGTTAGCTACTTCAGACCGCAGTCTCTTCCCGACTCCTCCTCGGGGGGAGAAAGAGGAAGCCTGTAGGATGGAGGCAGTACATTGAGATGCCAGGCATAGGGACTGTGCACCTTAATGAGAAGGGGATGCAACAGCCCAAACTACCACAGTCACTTTCAGTCTACATTTCATGGGCGGGGGGGCTGGAGGAAGACAGCTTGTGTGTGGAGCAGGGAGGTGTCATACAGACTCTGCCCAGTCAGCACTAAAATTGGCTGAACCTGTGCAGTTGCTCTTTCCCCAAAGGTCTTCCTTCCCTCTAGCCAGAAGAGCTGCCTGCAGGATAAAGGAAAGAGGCAGCTAATGGAAGATGCTACTTGGGTGGGATTTTTAAGCAGCAATGTAAATTTCTTTCAAGGTCTGCCAGGATTCATCCAACAGACCTCTCCCAACCTTCCTCAGTAACAGAAGCTTTAGACGAACACCTTGGGCAATGACAATCAGATGGCAATTTTCCCTAAACTAGGTTTCCTATCGATTATGAGGTCACATTTGTGAAACTGATTAACAGCTGCTATTGGTTTGATGCTGTGGAGGAGGAGTTTTAAAGAGAATTGAAAAAGTTTTGCAAGCTAGGCCATTAGGAGCAGCAGGTGAGGTCACTCAGTTAAAATGCCTACACTGCATTTTCAAGGCATAGTTGGAAGCTTGCTCCTCAGTTATCTGCCTGAGCTCTAAGAGCTGACTGCCTCTAAAGCACTCCAGGAAAATGCTTCAGTGAGGTGGGCTTGCAGAAGAACAGAACCCACAGCTCAGGCAGACAACTCAAAGGTGGTACCATTCTGCACTAAACTGTTTCTCTGTGGAGCCCAGATCCTTGGCTAGTGGAAACTGGCCAAGTTCTGCTGAAATCAGTGTAGCCACCTCAGTTCACACCGGCACAGAATCTAGGCCCACATGCATACGTGAAAAGAATACATTTTTACCTCAGGAACAGGAGACTGAAGCTACAGCAGCTATGAAGAGGCTGTACAGAGTATGGAGCAAATTACTACTGCTGCTAAGTGTTTGATAAAATAACACTATTCTTCAAATTGTGTTTTGTTGAGTCATTAAAGAATGGCTGTCATTCATGGTATTTCTACAAAATTAGGAGTGAGCACACTACAGAGTTTCAGTGAAATAAAAGTTATAGCTGTGCGTTCTCCCCCAAACTTCAATCAATCAATCTACGAAGCACACCACTTCAGCACAGCATGAGCCAGCCTTATTCATGTTGACTGGTACTTTTCTGCCGGTAGCTGTCAAACAAGATAACTCACAGAGTCAGGGTGGTAGGATCTAGCACTACACAATCTTTTGATAACGGTCCTTCACTCACTGGGGAGCAGCTGCATAAAAACGAATACCCTAGGACATTTAAACTGGATCTTACAAGTTCAGACTCTGCTTTGGAGCTGCCTGTCGGAAGTACATCATTCAAATTACTGCCATCACATTAACAATCTGACTGAAATGCATCGTTTGGCTGTTACAGACAGATTTAGCCACAACTCGCAGTGGAGTAGCGTCTCTCAGAGGGATAAACACAGGAGTTTCCAATACCACAGACCTCATTCCATCTGCCAGTCGGAGAACATACCGATCAGTCTGACCTAGGGCAGCTGCTGCTCAAGGCCCTTTGTGTTGTTCTGCACAACACAAAAAATTCCTTTGAAGAAAGCTGCAAAGGTCCAGCCGTGATTGTGTAAGCCGTTGTCCATTTTAAACCTGGGAGCGGTTTGTTTTTGAGGGGGCTGCGACAGAGATCTGGGAACTTCCTGAGAGACTGTTGACACCTTGACAATACTGCCACCTTAGGCAGTTTGCAGTGTGTGTGAGTGTACAGAATGGGAAGGAGACTCTGTTCAGAACAAAAAATGGTTACTTAGTCATTGGGTTAATGCTTCTTGAGGCCTTTGTCGAAAGATTTTTGAACAAGGCAGCAATGCCTCGATTTCAGGAAAAACTCCCTCACTGTAAGAGCAGGACAATAGAACAGATGCCTAGGGAGGCTGTGAAGCACCTTCACAGGAGGTTTTCAAAAGGAGGCTGAATCCATCTGTCTTGGATGGTTTAGACACAACAAACCCAGCATCTTGGCAGGGAGTTAGACTAGATAACCCTTGCAGTCCCTTCTAACCCTGGGGCTCAATGCAATTGGTGCTCTCAAGACAACATCATTGCCTTTATCTGCCCAAGAGGCTGTTCTGTTCGTACAGCATCTATCACAACGGTCTCCTCGTCCATGACTTGGCTTCCCAGGTGCTACCGCAATACAAATAAATAAGAACAGAGAAATAAATAAATAGAGAGCAAAAGAGACAGCAAGACCAGCTCATAAGCTCTTGGAAATCCCCTGGGGTGGGAAAACAGTGAAGTTTCTATGAAGAGGAGTGTGGTTGAGCTTGTGTGACATTATCTCCCGTCCCTCATTGTGTGCAACCCCCCTGCCTGATTTTAGGCTTTACAGATGAGGGGGCGTGGGAAGACAGAGCTGAGGGAAAGAGGTTGGGCTGCGCTCTGCCATATCCCCCTCTGCGAGGACTTCCTTGTGGAAGATAATAACGCAATTAGCACATGGGTGCACTTGTCTAATTCTACTCCCTATGGAGATCTTGGAACAGCTGCCAGAAAAGAGTGCCTATGGGAGATGTACTGGCACAGAGAAAGAGCAAACACTGCAGAGATACTGAGTCTCCAAACCAATGCCCCCATCCCTCTAGGGATGTTCTGAGATCTCACTGTTGCCCTTTGAAAGAGTATCCACCAGTATCCAGGTCATGGCCCTACTTCTGCCCAATGGGATGATTCTAGGGCAACATCCCCAAATCAAAGCCTCACCAGTTATGCTGGCACTGCTACAGGTTCAGCCTGCCCTAAGAAGCACAATAAAGCCAGGTCAGTGCTAGGAAGCTTCAGTTGCCACAAATGACCCTCGACCAGCAGGACGAAATACAGTGTCCAAAATAGACAAGTCATGCTGAAACATTTTTACCCAGACACATGCACAGAGGGTAAAATGAACTCGTTGAGGGATAACATTTTCATAAGCACCTAAATATCTTAGGAGCCTAGGTTGAAAAGAAAGTCAATGGGATTTGGCACTTACATCACTTTTGAAAATTGGACTGGAGAGCTTTTGAAAACTTTAACCAAGGAGTTACTGGGGTCATTAAAGAATGCAGAGAGGGGGGAGAAAAAGCCATTCAGCTCTTCATATAAAGCGGTGTACAAACACTCATATTGCAAGAAACAAAATTATACAATGGTACAAAAGGAATAAGTCAGATTATATTAAAACGTGTCATGAACTTTTTTCAAAAGGAGACATTTTGAAATTCAAATAGCTAACAGAGGCAAATTAAAGGTTTATTTTTTAAAAAAAAGCTAAATTGGAGTGAAATACGCTTGACTGCCCCTTTTAGTTCTCTAGGGAATTACCATGTCAAAGGTTCGCACTAAGGTTGATGAGGTCAGACCCCATAACTCCCAACTGCCACTATGTCCTTGGGTAAGTCACTTAACCTCTGTTATGATGCTGCACACTCACTTCCCATGAGCACCCCGTCGGGGGTGTTGCGCAAACCTGCCCTCTCACTTTCTCTGCTCCTGGTGCCCCCCATAGGCAGTTGTCCTCATCAAGTGGGTCTTCAGTGGCTCAGCCCTCCAGCTAAGCCATGCACAGTGTAAACATTTGAAGGAACTCCTGCCAGGATAACACAGTCCAACAAATGTTGGTCTTCTCTGCGGTCTTCCACCCAGTCTCCGGGCTTGTTTAAACTCTAGCCCCTTTTCTGGGCTCCAAAACAAAACTTGTCCCTTTCTTGGCTTCACAAGCGGCCGGTGGGGGAGCCCAGGCCTGACCACTACTCTGGGATCCAACCCAGGGACCCCCTACAAGTAGCAGCCACCTGCTGCTTTCTTTAATATCTACTGCTGCTACATTCCCTGGGCAGCTTCCCATTCAGTCCCATCCTCTTCACCTGTTACCTTATGGTTACAGTTGACAGGTTCCCTGTTTGCATAGGGTCTCTAACGGGCCTCCTTGCCTTGGGAGTACCAGTGCCCTACCCCTTCTGGTCCTAGCCAGCAACTGCCCTGCAGCTCCTTTTAATTGGGCCTGCTGCACTGATTGGCCACTTCCGTGCAGCCTTTCTAGGCAGGCCTGGAGGACCCACCTTCACTGCACCTTTTCTGGGGTGGGGTGTGGTAGGACCACAAGGCTTCCAGCAGGGTGTCTCCAAGGGCCTGGCACACCCCGTCACATCTACACTTTAGTCTCCCCATTTTACTTACGAGGACACTGCTTACAAAACCCATTTTTGACTTAGGTTTTACATGATACGCTCTGCACAGACTTGCACATACACAAGCAAGTTACACACTCTGCTACCTTTCAAGCTACCCCATCTGGCAGAGGGAGTATACTTTTCCTTTTCATTGGGGAAGCTATCAGATACTGCAGTGTTGGGGACCGTGCAAGTACTTACCTGAGTATATAATTGTCCACCTTTGCACAGCCCTTTAAGAAGCACGCACATGGAAGCTATTTATTGCTCTAACTAATCTGAAATCTGTCAAGCTAAAGCCCCCAGTGCACTGTAACAAGACGAAACCAACAGCTACTGTTTTTGTACGAACAGGAGTTTAATTCAGCCAGTTGCTTTGTGCACAACACAAAGTTTATACAAAAAGGAAAGTGTCATATTACTTCAGCAGCAAGAGTGCACCCACAGGGAGATCCCCAGACCTAATGCCTCAAGAACCTAAGAAACTTTTTGACAAGGTTCCCATGCAGACTACTATTATATATGTTATGATCCTCATTGGGATCACTTCCTACCATGTACAGCTCTCCTGCATGGACATCCTGCAAATCAGCACTAAAGTTACTGGGATTAAACCCAACCCACACAGTATAACGATAGTCAACGGTACGCATGGAATACCCCATTATTTTTATGTCTTTCAGCTCTGGTTTATCAGAGTCCCACTGAGGAGTGTCTGCAGGTCGTGGATACTGGCTGAAAGCTATAGGCTCCTCATGGTCAGCTTCAATGTCATAGTCATGGTCATAGTCAGTGTCATAATCATCCTCCTCTTCATTGGAGTTAAAATGCTGAACAATACTAGGCCCCTGGGTGCAGAGCGCAACATGAAATGAAGGCTCAGGGCACACCGGAGGAACCCACAGGCCTGCAAGTTCAGCGAGCGTTGAGAAGAGAGATATAAGCTCAACCATTTTTTTGGTTTTTCCTAGAAAAAGCATCAAAATACAAGTTAGAGAATAGCATGGCTCATCAGCCTGTATCTCATCTTTTTAGATGCTTTACCAGAGGAGCTCTTTATCAGGTGCATTTTGCATTTAGTTCATAGGGCAACACCACTGGGTAAGCGTGTCTTGTAGTTCAGAGGATACCTATCCATGGAGGTATTTATACCAAACTTAACACCAAGAGGAGAATACTAGTTTTTCCCTCTTCTATTCCTCAAATGTTCTAACCAGTGCCTTGGGAAGTACTGTCTCCTCCTTTGAGGAGAGGCTTTTCAAAAAAGATAAATTACCATGTTAATTGCTTGATGGTGGCAAGTTCTACCAAAACATTGCTTTCTGGTGCCCTCACTGCATACATCAGCACAACTGCAAACCAACTGCTGCTGCAGTGACAGCTGAAGCCACTATCAAAGGTATCCTTTAGGCCTAACCAACATAAAAATAGGGCTTCCTTTTCATTAATGCAGCCCTGTAGCTGTTTCCACTAATGAAGATCTAGCTGAAGCAAACACTTATATTCACAGATGATTTTAAGTCTTGCTCTGCATGAGCACCATGGCCACAAAGACCAAGACTGATGGCATTAGCCAGAACCAAACACTAGATGGAAGAGCCTTGTGCAAGCTTTATTTAAATCTGCAGGGCAAACACATTTTGACCAGCAACTCCCACTGCTCTCTCAGTTCTGCACTTGGAACAGAAGTGCCAAATTGGTTTCTGCTGTAGACGCATCTTGCCTCCTTTATGTAGGCGACAAAGCATGATCATGCTGAACTTAGGGCACACTGAGGACTGACGATTGCACAGACTTTCCTAGTCACTGAGCTGAGAGACTAGACGTCAATCTTTGTGTGTTCAATATCGTACAGTAGTGCAGACTGGAAACCTGGGCAAACCTTTTAACCCCAGGGCATCAGCACTCAGGCTTAGCCCCCTGGCAGCAACAGGAAGCAGCTCCTAAGAAGCTTCAATCCCACTGACCTGTCTGCCGATGGCAAGCACAATCGTTCGGTTAAGATACGGGACTGCAATTGCACGTGCTTATGCAATTGCTGAAAACGTACCTGCAGCTACAGAGTCTGATACATGCGTGAAGGGGTCAAGGTAGGGGAAGACTCTTTCTCCTGGACGAGCAAAGGAAGACGTCTTCCCTGGTACATAGAACGTCAGTGGCACTCGGGTAGCGACATCAAAATTGCTGTATTTCGCCCATTCTCCGTGTTCACCCAGAGACCATCCTAGAGGATACAAAACATCATTTACAGAAAATACTAGATTGCTAGCTTAGTGATCATTTCCGTTATGAACCGCCAAGCAGACAGATTCGCCTGCTCCCAACAGCAGTGACCTGTGGTCCTTGAGGCACTATTCAGTTATTAAGTTTATTTTAGCTTGTAAATATCAATCTGCGTTTAACCGTACTGAGAGTTTTCTCCAAAACGGAAACTGTTTAAAGAATCAACAAAATCTTGCACCATGATGCTCTTTCACCAATTAAGCAGCTACTCCTGCCCCGGCCCCCCTGTTCCCCAATTAGAGCAAGCATTCAAGTCTTAAAAATGCAGCATGAAGGAGGAATTGGGGCTTGTTATTTTGCACATATGCATCTCCAGATCAGTTCCTTGAAGCATTCACGTAACATTTACATAGCTGCCAGCTCTATGTTACTCTGTCACTGAGCAGCCCTTGGAGCCAGGTTGTCAAATCATCCCTAAAGAACCAAGGTGAGATCAAAACTCTTTGGAATCTTGCCCAACAATGCCCCAATCCTTTAAGAGGGAGCGGATGGCTCATGTGCCACTCTTTTCTGGTATATTCACCCACCAGCCTCACCAGAGGGTGGGGAGGAATGGGTGGGGAGGGGAGGGTAACCAAAGAGCAAATGTGAAAAATCAGGATGGGGTGGGGGGTAATAGGAGCCTTTAGAAGGAAAAAAAAACACAAAAATCGGGACTGTCCCTATAAAATCAGGACATCTGGTCACCCTAAAGGAAGCACGCTCTAAAAAAGAACCATCATCAATGTTCAATGTTTTGAGAATATTATTTTGTGATTGCTCAGCAAACTGAGGTCCTGGAACTATAGCTCAGTTTAGTGAGACAGGGCAAGGGAGAAAGAAGAACTGAGTCTACACAAGAATGACCCCAGGTCACACCTGCATATAAGGAAGCATATCTAATCCAGTGATTTTAATACAAAACACTATTAATGCTTCTATTCTCTAACTCACTAACTAGTTAAGCCAGCTAAAGTATTCCTAAGGAAGGATCTTAGAATAGGCCATCTAGCCTAGAGCGGTGTAGTGGCAAGTCTCAAACAAACAGTTAAGTAGTTCTCAATCTCCCTAGATATTTGAGGCATTCCCCGCCCATCCTCAATTAAAATGGCATTCATAGCGCTATTCGCTACAGAGTGCCCGATCCCTGCAACATGGACTGTAGCTGTATTGCTGAGTTGTTGGTTTAGACATTTTGCAACTGCAAGCACAAGTGAAAGAAATTGCAGTTGATCAGTTAATGAGAAAGTTTGCTACCCACTTCAGCAGATGGGGCTTCTACAAATGGTGATGGGGGAGCTACCCCAGGGCAGTGCTCTTCCAGCAGGAGTCACTCCCTGGGGCAGAAAGAGCTGAAAATGCTGCAGGTTTAGGCTACTGAACTATGAGAGGGCTCACCTCTCAACAGCAAACCCTCTACATGAGTAGGGAGAGAACTACCTGCAGGGACAAAGAAGTTCTGCAACCATGGAAGCATGTGTTAGGGTATGTCTACACTACCTGCCGGATCGACGGATAGCGATCGATCTATCAGGGATTGATTTATCACATGTAGTGTAGACGCAATAAATCGATCCCCGATCACTCTCCCGTTGACTGCTGAACTCCAGCTCGGCGAGAGGCGGAAGTGGAGTCGATGGGGGAGCGGCGGCCATCGATCCCGCCCCGCAAGGACGCAAAGTAAGTGATTCTAAGTCGATCTAAGATACGTTGACTTCAGCTACACTATTCTCGTAGCTGAGGTTGTGTATCTTAGATCGATTCCCCCACCCCAGTGTAGACCAGGCCTTAGAAGTGTATTAACTAGAGGCCACCAAGTAAGGTACATAGGGCAAACATGAAAGTGATTGATATGGCAGGATTAACTTTCACAGTTCAGAAGAGAGTTGTTTGCATATAGCCATGGAAGTATTTGAATGCTTACCATGGTCAGCAGTAAACATCACAATTGTGTTATTCGAGAGCCCAACATCATCCAAGGCATTCAGTAGCAGGCCAACCTGCGTATCCAGGTAAGAAACTGCTGCAAAATAGCTCTGACGAATCTGCCGCTGCAAGTTATTCCGAAAAAAGGAGAGTTGCTTCAATTGTACATACACTTGCTAGCTCTGCTCTAATAAAAGGTCTTGCAGCATTTTCACTGTAAAGTTTTATTTTCAACTGTCTGCAAATAATTCATGCCCCGAGTTAAATTTAACAGAGGGACCAACTAAGAAATTCCAAATATTTCCTACATGTTCTTTAAAGCAAGAAGCTCTGAGCTAATCAATGCTGTTCCTTAGGAGTCCCAGCCAGCACTCTGTTGCTCCAGCAATGCCCCACAGGAGTCAGTGTCTTCCCAGAAGGAAGGCTACTGGAGGTCCTTAAAAAGGAAGGGCTAGTAAAGGCAGATGGATTGCTCCAGGGTAGTGATAACATTCCTGTTAGGTTCTGAACACACCTCCCCTGCAGCACTCGCAGCCCAGAAACAAGAGTGGGAGCAGGAGTATTACACGCTACCACGCAGACTCACCCTCAGCCTACTCTCTGCTAGTCTGACACCTCACAACTCAGTTACAACAAAGGCTGGTCTGACAGCTGTGAGGCAGGGTATGCGAGCTCTCCAGAGTGTCAAAAGCTGGATGCACCTTGAAACATTTCACTGTTAATAACAGCAGCCTGTGCTACCTTGCACTGAACTGTGATCTAGGGAATTCTGATTTCAAAGCAACACTTGGGCTGCTTACCTGGAATTCTTCTGGAATTGGTCCATAAGGGAAGCTGACGTTTAACGCCTGGACGTCCTCCCTTTGTCGAATATCCGTCCAGGGGTTGTATGCGACAGCAGGCAGTTCTTCAGGTACCCGAGGGTCTGGGGCTAGTGTGATGTTTTCCAGTGGGTACAGCTTGAGAAATTCCTTCACAATACAATGCAAACAGGTATTAAGATTTCGGTACAGCAAGACTAAGGTTTGCAGTTATAAAGTTGGATTCCTTCTCCATTTTTTGTGAAGGGCACCTTGAAACTTCAAACAGGAACTCAGGTGTTGATGGTACAGATTGTACTGCTGTCGTGTAATGTTCTCAGGATTACTGCAATGTTATATGTCAATCCTACTTCTCCTATGATTTCCATAGCCAAGCATCCACTTTTATTTTGCTATATGGCATCCCAGCAGCATAGCACTCATTTAGAGCACTGAGAATCAACTGAAACACAGAGCAAAGAAAAACCAAGGATTTGTACCTCTTCTAGCTTCTTTGGGGTTTATTTTTAAAAGCCTGAAAGGTTTATTCTTCCAAGAAGTGGTTGTTTGTTGGCTTAACTTGCTTACTTTAGACATTCAGGTCTTGTCTCTCCTGCTTTTCTTGGAAGGCTACAGATGCCCATAGAACTAGTTGGATTATGGCAGACTGACCACACACATGAAACTCAATTAGCTAAAGGGGGAAGCAGTGATTTTTACTCTCACTGTTTAAAACACTGGCTTTGCTAATACTCCCTATCTCACAATGCCCGAGGAAAAGTTAGTAAAAAGGAACACCCTCATTAAAGATTCAACCCTTTGCCTATCAATTAAGGGTGGAGGAAGCTCAGAATCTATGAGACCTCCAGCAAACAAGAGCTGATATTTCAAAGGCTTAAAAAAAAAAAAAAAAAGGGCAAAAAGATCCCCTCCAAAGCCTTCTTTATACATCATAAAGCAGTAACCACTTCCCCTTCGGTGTCCCCACCACCACCACCACCTTCACTTCACCTTTAAGAAAATAAGTTTCTCAATGTAAAGGGTACTCAGAGGTAGCTGGTTAAGGTATGTTGGCAAGCACCAACCTAATCTGTGCTTTTAGCACAGAGCATCTATTCAGGAGACTTGCAGAAGATAACATTGTACCAAGCTGTTGTGCATGGCACCTAACTGGCTCACGGCACAGACTACTCACCTCAGACATGGGAGAGACCTACAGCATTTGTCACCAAGTGAAGTCTTCTCAAAAACACAGGGCCCAATCCTGCTCCCTCAGAACTCAGTGGAACTTTTGTCATTAACATAAATGGGGAAGATCAGGATGGAAATCATTTAGGGCCTCATTCTGCCACCCTCAGACAGAGTATACCTCACTGCACAAGAGTTACAATAATGTTCAGCAGGTACTAACTCACTGAGAAAGGGTGGGATTTTAGTCTGGCACTTAATGCTCTGTGAACACACTGCTCAGATTAAAACATTTAAAAAGAATATGGACTTCAACTCTGAGTTACTTTTCTATGACGGCTGCTACGAGTGTGTCTCAGCTTTTCAGTGCAAGAATATTTTTCATCTTGCTTTAGAGTAACAGTGTAAGATACTTGTGAAAATAATTTTTAAAAGGTTAATGCTGCTCATTGAATAACTTTGGATGAGGTTTCATTCACCATAAAACCCAGTGAGATGGTTTTATTCCAGCCTTCCTTACCTTAGGATACCTCAGGGGAATGTGTGGTTTGTGATAACCGACAGCCAGGAAGAATTTACGGTTCTTTGTTTTCATGATGTTCAATAAGCGTCTGGCCTCTTTGGTGCTCTGCATATCTGGCAAGGTACCCAAGGGCACTTCTGCCACATCAACTGGGCAAACCAAGTTGGCATGAAGCTCTCCATCTTTTCCTTTACAAGTCTTCAGGAAAACAAAGATGAAATATCGACTTTAATTCTATTAAACTAAGAATACACACATCCCATAGGCTTCAAGAGCAATTCATGTCTGACTCTACTCAGAAGGATCACTCTGCCACCACACAAGAGGTGTGCATTAAAGTCTGATCGGGAAATTAGTGGCTAGTGTTAGTGCTAAAGAAGGGTTGCCATGTTCTAGGTAAGCTGATCAAAACCAGAGAGGAAAAAACAGCAGCATTTTCCTGAGCTCAGATATACACCAGACAAACAGGCAGCTTTTATCTGCATCCAATAAGAAGCAGAATCCTAGCTCTACAGTTGGCTTGAGGCTGTGATACCAAAGTTCTAGAATCCAGGAAACCAAGGCTCTGTGGCTCATTGGTGAGTGGTTAGAAATTGGTTACGTGACCAATCTTCCCTTTTGCTCCCTCTGACTCTGAGGACTCATGGAATGCTATCTTGGGAGCAATTATCTGACCCACTAGTTTCTTGGTATGTGCCAACAGTGGCTGATATTTAGTCACTAGAGAAAGACTGACTGTTGTAAGGGGTTGAGAAGAGAAGCTGGCCTTTGGAGCATATGCTAAATGTACGCTGTACACTGAGAGACGCGAGTGGCTGATGCAAACACTAGTTGCCACTGAAGTCAGTACTTTTCAACAGTTAACCTCACAACCCAGTTATACCAAGGCTGAATTTTGTCTCACGTAGGGACTTCCTAGTATTGCAGTTTATCAAATACCATGATTGCATGGTAACTGTTGACTCAGTGCTTGACTAAATCGTGGTCTTAAAAACTAACTGACCTACATTAATGTGAAAAATGTCATGTCCTGAGCACCGCAGATTACTCTGTCTAACCCCCAGTGGAGACGTAGCTAGGTCAATGGAACAATTCCAGCCATGCCTCTCAGAGAGGTGGATTAACTACGTCAAAGGAAGCACTGACACAGAAAGCATCTACACTACAATGCTACAGCATAGTGTACCATAGTGTACATATAGCGCAGTACTTACAAAAATGTTACATTGATTCCTTTGGACACTTATTGTAACTAACATTCTGGAAAGCTGAATAAGACAGGAAACTCTGGTTTTACATGGCTTGTCGAAACATGGCTGTCTTAATCCCCTCTTTGCAGGATCAAGTATTGTAATTTAGCACAAATTAATTTGGGATGCGCAAAGGTCCAGGATCATGCACAGAGGTTATCCTTACACCACAGGCCATAGTTTATGCCTAAGTTAACAAACGCCATCTGAAACCCACTGAGAGTGTAAACAGAACCCACATTGTTGTGCAACTGGTGGCTTGCTGGCTTCTTGAGCGGGTTTTAAATGGTGTCTATCTACTAAACTAAAAGATGCATTAATCAGTTCTACACTCAAGTGATTTTGGGATTCTTATTGTGCAGAGTTGGTTCAAATTCAGCCAAGCCAGCTGACATCAATTTACCACCTAGAGAAGAGACTGAGGTAATTTGCAAGAGATGACAGCTATAGTTTTGAGATAAAGGATTTAATGCTCTCAATACAAATTAAGGCCCCCAGTCTCGCAAGCACTTACACGTGTCAGTAATCCCACCAAGTTCAAGGGAACTACTCACAAGCATAAGCACTTGCAGGATCGGGCTGTTAATGAGCATAACCATACTTCGTACAAAGAGACATGTCCTTTTGTCAGGGAGATGAACAGAAGTGTATTTGACTAGTGACTTTCCTCCACAGTTCTAACCCACTAGATCACAGATTCATAGAAATGTAGCTTTCCAATTAACACATTTGACTCAGATTAGCAAGAGCTTGTACCTGACAGTAATAATATATTTATATCCTGAAACATCCTCCACCCATCTTTATTTGGGTCCACAAGCAATCAAACTTTCTGCTTACCTTACTGTTTTCATATTTTTCAGCAGAGGGATGAAAAGGTGGCATGGACCAACTGTACGGATAGTCATCACTATGATTGGATGAAATCCCTGGAAAGTAGTAAGCAAAGCAAATATTAGAAATGGTCTTATAGCTCACTCAACTAGGAAGAGTTCAGCTACAAGATACACATGGTTCATTTGTTTCGTTAACGTAGACACTGTTCCAGTAGGCCCACTAATTTTATGAGCTAATTCAGGGACTAAGGAAGCATTTAAGCAATAAAGGACGAAACATTTGCTCCAGCTACCAGTCCCTAAAACACAGCTGGCTATGAGGAAAGGGAAACCTCAAGCATCTTGAGCAAGTTTAGCTCTGGGTACAAAATAATCAGGACTAATGACAGCATTTATGTGTGTATACAAATTGTTAGTAAAACAAAGAATCATTAAAATTCTACACATCCAACAAACAGTTTAGTGGTAATAAGTTTCAACAGAGGAATATCACAGAAAAACCTTGTAAAAATCCTGTTTGCCAGAAGCTGGGAATGGGTGACAGGAAATGGATCACTTGTTCTGTTCACTCCTTCTGGAGCAGATGGCATCAGTTGCTGTCAGCAGACAGGATACTGGGCTAGATGGACCTTTGGTCTGACCCAGTATGGCCGTTATTTGTACATAGTATTTTCAACTCTTTAGTGTTGTTCAGATAGTGAACTCATTTTCTATGCAGCTTAACTGGGGGTATGATTCATGCATACAATGCTTCTTCATCCAATAAGGTGACATCAGACTGAAGTGTGGTTAAGCAGTGTACTGTGTAATGTGAAGCATGTGGAAATCTAAGTCCAAAGACTGAGAGAATGGCCATGCATTTTGTTATATCTCGGTGCATCTTTAGCAGTGTCTAAATTCTAGACAAGTTAGAGAATACAAGACATTAAGTAGTATGTGAAAAGTTATAACAGCTCAATTCCCACAGTTCAAAGACGCTGTGCAGTTAGCACCCCACTTTTAAATGTATCAGCCATTAAATTTTAAAGAGTTACAAAAGCAAGGACAACCTAGAAGGACTTTATTCTGCATCAGACATATGACAATGATTTTAGGTCATTTAATAGAAAACAAAAAAACCCTGTCCCTAATTACACAATTCATTGGTGGTAACATGTTAAATGAAGATTCTAAGTTTTGTTACAAGCCATACCAGGGTGAAACACTTTTCCTACAGACATGGTCGTGTAGCCATTCTCCTTGAAGTACTGGGGTATTGTGGAATAGTTTCCTGCATGCACTCTCCAGTAGGAGTGGAAATCATAAAGCCGTGTGGTGTCGGGCCTGCGTCCAGTTAGAAATGACACTCTGCTTGGAGCACACACAGCTTGCTAAAGCAAAAGACAGGAGAATTAACGCCTAACGGAAAGTCGAGTATATTCAGTTTATATCTGAAGTGCAATCAAGTGATTTTGGTGTCATTATGCAAAATGTTTAGGGGCTGGTGGAATCCAACTAGCAATGTTTAACATAGCTCCCAGCTGAGATGTCTGGGATCATTACTTTGGGTATCAGTTAGACACTTCTTGCCCACCGCCCACATCACCAACTGATGTCCAGCTACATGCGTATTTTCTTGCACTTGGGATCTCAATCTAACAGACTCCTGAGAAGAGGCTAGAGTTTTGATTATGCAGCTAGTATCACAAACTGTGTGATATCAAACAAAGACCATGCTTTTGAAAACTGGTAACAGAGTTGGAATGGAAACGGCAGATGGACTGTGCTGACATTAAGTTACGAGCACAGGCGATCTGGGTAGTCTTAGCAATAATGCAAAGAACATACAAGTGGGAGATCCAGGTTAGAGTCCAAAGGCCTGAATGTCTGTTTCATACTGGCAAGAATAACTCCACTGAGATCCCAAACTCCCTAGTCAGATTCAGAGCCTTGGTTTCTGGCTTCCTGGTGAAGGCAGGGCTGAGAATGCAGACGTTGTGCTAGCCAGCCAACCCAGCAAAATGGAAGGAGAAAGATTTGGAGTCCTGAGCTTAAGAATGATGATTAGAAGTTGCCCCTAAAACGAATGATCTCGACAATATGAGGGATTTGGAATAAACATATGCTCATAAAAGGGGGAGAGGGTAAATATAGAATAAGCTTTTACAAGACTACATTTGGGGTGGAAAGCACAGAATTGGTATTGTGCACAATGGTGCCAAATGGCTTTGTTTTTTTTTAAATAGTGTCTCATTGTTATTAGTGAAACCCAGGAGCTGATGTTAAATGATATTTAGAGTACCACAACATTACTGATAATAGCAGGGAGAACTATCTTCATTACGTTCCTTTCCTCATTCCAGGAAAGGTAAACACACAATACAGTTTAGCCCAGCTTATATCTGAAATATTTTAAAATACAGCAACTGGCTATTTCAATGGTCTCACTAGCACTTTCTGTGCCCAAACCATTAAGTATTTTACAGAAATACAAATGCTATGTTTAAATTAAGTTGTGTTACGTACTTGAGCATAGGCATTCTGGAACACAATGCTTCGAGATGCAAGCTGGTCAATGTTTGGAGATTTTACAAGGCTGTCTCCGTAACAGCCCAAAGTGGGACGCAGATCATCCGCTACTATGAAGAGAACATTCATGCCATCTACAAAGAGAGAGTTACAAGACCTTAACTTTGGCACCAATGAGTACAAGCTAATCTGAGAACTGCATACTTATTGGAACGTCCATATACCTCACTTTAACTCCTTAACCCAATTAAAAACATCAAGCGGAGCCTCTGACATCCTTATAAGATAACAACATTTAAAAGGATTATCATCAAAAACTTGTTTAATAATCCAAAGATCCCATTCTCAACTGGCCCCAAGGAACTACCACAATAAATATAATTAATAATATTTAAGGCAACCGAGGGCACCTTTATAAAAGACTTATTGAAACAACCTACAAAATAAAAGTGGAACGATTACAATTTAAGCAAGTGCAAAGATTTTCCAGTAGACATTTTGCCTGCTTCTAGGTTTCACAAACTATAGTCGCTTTTACACAAGCTAAATTAAGATGTCACCATGTTATCCAACCCTGATCAGAGTAATACTGCTGCTTAAAGAAAGAAAGATGAGCCAATGATGACAGTGTCAAGCCTGACTGGTAAGTCTACACTGCAGCTGGGAGTCAGCCTCCCAGCCTGGATTTCTGCTAATGAGGTTGATGCTAGTGGTGTGGGATAGCCCCCCGAGCTTGGACCCAGCCTACCCCCAGGTCCGAGCTCAGGGGGTTAGCCTGAGCCTCCACCTGTGGTACAATATCCAGGAAGCTACTCTTAAGGTGCTCTGCCCACCCCAGCTGGGAAGCTCAGCGCAGACAGACCTTCTCAGGCAAGTAGTCGCCTGGTCCAGTGGTTAGGGCACCAGCCTGGGACTCACTGCCAGACTCCCCAGCAAGTCACCGAGGCCGCACCCGCCCAGGAAGCGGGTGTATTGAACTCTGCTATGTTAGCCCCCAGTGAAGACGGAGCAGTTCTAACCTGCACAGTGGGCAAAATAAACCCTGCGGGGAGTCCGGTGTTTTCCTTGACCCGCCAGCGAGGGTTAACACCGCAGCTGCCTTGTCCACTCTGGGATTAACACGGGCTGGGCAGGAGGGTCCAGGGGAGGGCGGGTTACAGCCCCCGGTCACCCCTCCCGCAGCCAAGGCCAGTTCCCGCCGGCCTCAGTGTCCACCTGCTGCGGGCTAAATAAACACCGGGCATGGGGCCCAGATGCACGGGGCGGGGCCCCACTCATGCCCGGGGCGTCCCCCAGGGATCCCACAGCACGGTCCCAGCGCAGAGCCCCCACCCCACCGCAGCTCCCAGGCCGCCTCCCCCGGGTCCCAGCGGCACCTCTGGGCGGAGGGACCGGCCCTCTCGGCCCGGCTCCAGCGGTCCCCGAAGCCAGCAGGATCTCGGCACAGCAAACCCCGAGCAGCCAGGGCCAAGAGGCCGGGCAGCGGCAGGGGGGAGCCGCCCGCATTTCCCGGTCCGCCCAGCCACGCAGCAGCAGCGAAAGGCCGCGCCGCGCAGACGGCTCCGCAGCTGAACCCTGCTGTGTGCGGCCTGCGCTCCGCCGGGAGAGAGGCGCGGGGGGCTCCCCTCTGCCCTTCCTCGGGGCGGGGAGAGCCGCGGGGCGGAGCCGCCGTCCGCCCTCCCCCGCTGAGGAGGGAGAGCAGGGCCTGGGCAGGTCGGTGGAGGTCAGAGATCGGTCCCCTTCTTCTGATGGGGAAAAGCCCCAACCCCAGCACTTGTCACTGGAGATGGGCTAGATCCAACCCCCTGCAGCGCTGGGGAAGTTAGGGTTCTGGGTTAGGCCTGCGGCTGGCCCCCGTGGCTCAGTACCACTCAGGATTGAGGCCCTTATGAGCCTTTCTGGAGAGGGCAGGGACCTTGCTTTCGCCATGTCTGCAAAGGGCTAAGGGCACAGCTCTGGCCAGTCTGCTGCTGCCCTTGATCTTGGATCCTTGTCTTCAGGCTGGCCTTGGACAGCAGCTGCCAGTTGGAATTGCAGGCAGTTGGGGGCCCTGGACTAGCCTTGACAATGCCTTTCCCGACCCTCTGGCACTGGAACAGGAGAGGGACGTATACAAGGCCCAGGGCCGCATTTCTAATTAGGCAGAGTAGGCATGTGCCTAGGGGTGAGTGGCATTCTAGGGGTGCCTAAAAGTGGGGTGGGGGGCACTGACAATGCTGTGCCTAGGGGTGGGTAAGGTGTAAATCCAGCCCTGACAAGACCCTATTATCTCACCCTCTCTCCCCATGACAGGCACTCAAGACCATGTTTCCATATCCTCCTGCACTGGGACCAAAGTGACCCTGAGTTACAGCTTCGCCTTGTATTCTTATCTCCACTGGCCTGATTGATAGTGTGTTCCTGTGTAAAACTGTCCGCAGCCAGGCATATACAGATACCACCATGGTCCATCACTAGAGTCTGAAACTGGGACCTGCAGCTCCACCAATAGAGCCCTTTACCACCTGAAGTAAAGGAGCAGCAGTTTGCTGTAGTCACTAACAGTGAGTCATAAGGAGAGAGACGATCACATGCACTTAGTACTTACTTTTGCTTTACAATCCTGGCTGAAATATTTTACTGGGGGGTTATCAGCTTAGAATACCACACACAATAAAATAGTATGAGGTACTCAGAATACAACCCATCACCAATAAATACAAATAATTTCTAACAACTCAGCTTAAATAGAATTATGCCTTTGGTAAAGCAGCAGCAAAGCCTGGGATAGTTTGGAGCTGGGTGCTAGTTTATCTTTGAGAGACTTGGATAAAATTTTCAGTTCAGGTCTCTCTCTGTCTCTCAAATAGACACAGCCAAGACCAGCCAGGGGATTGTTCAGTTTAGTAAAACCTCCTTGCCAGGAGTTATTGTGACACCAACAGACCCTGGTCATCGGGGTCAAACCTGAGCTAAATGCATGAGCTTCTACTGCCTGAGCTAAAAGCCGTATGGCTGTTAGTCTGCTCTACAGCCTTAGCTCATTAATCTCTCTCTAAGTGGTCTCAATGCCACTACATGGGACAGAGCACCACACCCAGGAAGTGTGTGGGTTACATTATGTTTTACAAACCAAAGGTGGGTTTGCAGCTAGGTCTCATTTTATCTGAACACTCAAAGCTTCAGTGATATTTGAATGAGTGGTTCTGGCTCCGGCCAATCTTTTGACAGAGAAACAGAAGGGCTTCATCTCTACCACCAGACTTCAGGCTGAGAGTAGGAAGTCCGCCCAGAAGAAAGGTTGCAGTTCTGCAACCGGAACATCACTCTCCCTGGAGGAGGAGGAGGATGACAGTGATGGTACGCTACTACCTTCAGCTCCCTTAGGGATGGTTTTCTCCTCAGCCCCAAGGGTGACTCAGGTCTACAATGTGTTGCCATTGGGGACTTCTTATGCTAGGAGCATAATCTATTAATGGCAAGGGTGCCAGAGGCACTGCTTTGCGTTCTCTTTCCTATACCTATCACAAGATGTCAAGTATCAGAGGGGTAGCCGTGTTAGTCTGGATCTGTAAAAGCAGCAAAGAATCCTGTGGCACCTTATAGACTAACAGACATTTTGGAGCATGAACTTTTGTGGGTGAATACCCACTTCATCGGATGCACTTCGTCACCCACGAAAGCTCATGCTCCAAAACGTCTGTTAGTCTATAAGGTGCCACAGGATTCTTTGCTGCTATCACAAGATGGCACTCTTGCATTAAGAAGGGCTCCACTCAATATATTAATGTATGACTTGCTGCTCACAGGTATGCATAGTGGGATTCTAAAAACATAAGGACCCCAAAGGAGACCTGGTTTTACCTTCTGGTCATCATCTCCTGCTTTCTGGGTTGTGGATGTTGGAGATGTAGCATATGTGCCCCAACAATTATTCCTCCAGCCACACGAGGAACAGCGTTAACTGCTCAAAGGGGGCTCTGTCCAATGTTCTTTGGCTGGAAGGATAATGGGCTGTAGTACTGGGATTCAAGGATAGAATGTGTAAAGCAGGAGACAAAAACAGGGGATCCTGAGGCCTCTAACAGAAAGCTAGTAAGATTCAGGAAGCAAGAGACTGTCCAGAGGAAGCAGGGTCAGCGGAAAGAGGCATCTGTGTGAAAATACGGGCTAGGTCAAGTACTGGAGAAGAAGAGTCTGGGAGGATTGAAGTTTAGAAGGAATAACGGTTTGTCTAGGTAGCATCACTGAGGCGGCAGCAGTGGGTGACCAGGGAAATGGTGAGTATATTAGTAGATCTGGACCCCATTTATCCTTAATCCACCCATGATTCTCAGAGGACTTATAGCAACACTACTCTGGGAGAGGGAATATTTAATGTTATTATAACAATTATTTCCTCCTCGTGCAAATGACAATCTTGGGGAAGGAAGAAATCAAGTGCATTAGAATTAATATTTAGAGAAGCTGCCTTGGAGGCATATTTCATTTTAATCCTAGCTTTTAAAAAAAATCACAGTGCTACAGCCAGTTAACATTTACATTATATATTTTAAATAGAAATTCACATTTCTGGGTCATTTTGAGATACATCAAGCTGACACTTGCTGGAAGTTATTGGCCAGGATTCATGTTTATATGTAGCAGGCAATATGTAAGTTTCTGTCATCAGTAGTATCTCTTAAATGCATAATTGCCATCTGTGACTGCTCTTAGATGCAGGGACTAATCTGTGTTTGGGTTAGCTCAACCATTTAACCATACCTACACTCCCCCCCCCTCCCCCCCGCCCCATGAGTTTTTTGTCCTGTTTTAAGGTAGCAGAGCCAAGCTATAAAATTTGTGATTTTGATCAAAGAATTTAGACCCAATATTTAAAATGTTGATAGAGATTAAATAATTATTTCACTCATAGGGTTATATTTGGAGCTGTGGTCTAGCAAAACCACCATACAAACATGCTGAAATCTAGAAGATTGCTGCAAATGGCCAATAAAGGTCATGGTAATTCTGATCAGTTTCTAAGAATGTCTCAGAAAGTTTGTACAAATTTTTGTGTTAGAACAGTAAAACTGCATGTAGTCGCCACATGAGATTTTAGAGGTTATAGGAAGAACTAGCCCAATAAGAGACTGAAATATGGCCTGATGTCTACTTTGAATTGTGCAGGGGATATATATAGCAACATACCACAGCATGTTATTTATTATTCATATCACTAGCCTTGATTGTCTTTACAAATAGACGGTACAAATGTAAACTATTGAACAATCCAGCTGTTGCAGAAGGATGGACTGTATAATATAACAAGTGAAAAATCTCCAACTTTTATGATTTTATTGTGGCAGCATTAAAATATAACCTTAATTTTATGAGACACAAGTACAAAAGTGTTAATGCTGTGATTTTGAATTCAGCCTCCAATCCAAGCCACAAAAGCCCTGCATTTATCATAGGATTTTTGTATTAAGGACATATGGCATTTGGATAGCAAAATCAATAACTTGCTGTGAAAAACTCAATGACTTCAGCTATAGACTGATAAGAGGCAGGCATACCATCCCAACTCTGCCTCTTGTGGAATTGTGTGATATGAAATATTTCCATTACTTAATGGAAATATAGATCTGTATGTCGAATAGCAGCCTACAAAGCCACTCAGGGATCAATAACAATATTCCTTGGGTGTGGGGGGGGAGTTGTTTCTTTCATGAAGTGCATGCATATCTATGCTCAAAGTAAGACAACTTCAGAGCCAGTATAAGGACACAGTAACAAATTTATTTGGGCATAAAATTTATTAGCCTCTAAGGTGCCACAAGGCTACCCCTCTGAAACCTAGAAGAACACTGTTTCACGATTCTTGAACTGTAACTGGTTCCTTAAGAAGTTGCTAGAACTGCCAAAAGTTTTCTATCTAAAAGTTTTAGGATGGAAAAATGGCAATTTTATTGAAATGAAAATTTCTATGGGAAATGTCTGTTTTCAACAATCTGGAGGCCTTTTAAAAAAAAAAAAAAAAAAAAAAGTCAACACAAAACCAAGTTCCAGAAACTGAAACATTCAGTTAAGAAGAAAAACAATTCACACCTGACTGAAATATTTCATTTTTTGGCTGAAGACAACTAAAAAAAAGTCAGAAAAATTGTGATGAAAACTAATATTTTTGCCAAGATGAGAAGCCATTTCTTAACCAAGTCTACTAGCTTCCCAGTGTAGCAGCAGCAAAATACATTAATAAATCTGGAAACCATCCCATAACTGAACAACATGAAAGCACACATTTTCAAACAAGCCTTCCCAGTTACTAGAAACCCTTGCTAAAGGAATCTACTGTTATTCTGTCATTCAGTAGGATTTGTGATTTAAAAAAATATCCAACATCTGTACCAATACATATATTTTTTTCTTTTAAGTTGACTAAATGTGGCTAAATTTGGCATTTATAGTGATCTTACTCTTCCTTTTTAGTGTGTTTTTTTTTGGGGGGGGGTGAGATTACTTTGGAATTGGTTGATTCAAAAATCAGGTGTTCTGGGAAAACTGTTTTATGCAGTGTACCCCAGATACTACTAGTTTGTGGACATAATTTGATGAGTTCCAATATATTTTTACACAAGTGCAGCCTATAGGTGGTAACAACAGAGCTAGTTTAGATTATGTTCTAGTATTTTAGGGAAATGGAAAATGTGCGTGAATAGTAAATTCTTAGATGACATTTCTGTCATTTTCATCTAGAGAGTCCTGTTGGGAAAAAAGAATTATTCTGCTATTCCACATGTTTAATTACGATAAAGCTTGACTCTTACAAATGCAAATGTGTTAAGTGGTACTTGATATAGCTTTCCCAGTTTGCCTAATATGATTATATCGAAAATATTTAGCAATCAACTGCAGCTAAATCCACTGAAAAAACAAGTTATATGGATATTGAATTTTTTTTTTTTTAACAGCAACAGCATGCAAAAGTTCTGATTCTAGAATAAAGCTGAGATGATGGTGGGCTGTTGATTGCAGACACTGAAATCAGCCGTTAGAGAGGTACCCACAGGTCATTCCATTCCTTAATAGTAAAAGTGGACAACAAAACATGAGAGAATGCCATCCATAATTGCTCTTTCATTTCATTCTATGTATAAGTCTGTATAGAGCTCTGAAAAAAAAAAACATCCTGGGCAATGCATTTTAATTGAATTGTATGCATCTAGACGCGATAAATCGACCCTCAAGCGCTCTCCCTTTGACTCCTGTACTCCAGCTTGGCGAGAGGTGCAAACAGAGTCGACAGGGGAGTGTCAGCAGTCGACCTACAGCAGTGAAGACACTGCGGTAAGTAGATCTAAGTACGTCGACTTCAGCTACGTTATTCACATAGCTGAAGTTGCATAACTTAGACTGATTCCACGCCACCCCTCCCCAGCCCCAGTGTAGACCAGGCCTTTAATCAGAAGTTTCCACTATCTAATAACGAGGTGCTGCCTGGATAACGATAGTACAAGCTTCCCCCAATGCTCTGCCAACATGCCTCAGTCCTGCCCTGGAATGAAGATTTGGCTCTGTCTGTACATATTTTGTCCTTGAATGTGGCCTCCGTTGACTCCAATAGAAGTTGTGTTTGGCTGGAAGCAATCATTCCACACACAACGTTAGATACATTAGCAAGTCTAAAGAATTTGTTTTTGCAGCACACACAAGAGGGCATGTTTGCACAAGCAATTGGTTGGCACTATGCATCAGTTCATTTAGGAGCTCTCAAAGAAGCACGTATCAATCCCCTGGGAACAGCTTTCATATCTGAAGGGTATTGATCATCACGAATTTCCTACCAAATGAGGAATCAAAGTAAAAAAAACTTGTCTAAACCTCTGCTACCAGAAGGTGTTGGCAGGTGATTAGTAGAAATCTTTTATCCCTCAGCTGATTAAATGAAGAGTAGCATGACTTGGCTTTTCGCCTTTGATTTATGTAAGGAAAATTTACACACCATGTAAGAAAACTCTTGCAGTGTGATAAATGGGTGAGAGCCTCTCCTAAGTCACCTCTGCATTTATAATTATGCATCCTTCTCTGCAAGTTTGGGGTCAAGTATTGAAGACATTGACATTGTTTCTCTATTTCAAAACGAATATCACCCACATTTACATGGGTTGCACATAATGCAGGACCTCCCCTTCCTCCCTCCCCCCGCGCCTCCCCCCCAAAAAGCCTGTTCAAAACAAAAAGGACAGTAAATGTGGAGCCAACAAAAGGGAAGACTTCCTTGTGCAGCAGATTGTCAACCTGTGGAATTCAGTGCTGAGCCACTGCTGTGACTAAGATTTCCAGTACCACTAGATCATTTTGTGTCCATTAACACACTGTGGGGGTTGGGGCGGGGGACAGACAAGCCAAGTATGATATGAGAAATCAACTTCAGTTCAGGTCTTAAGCCAATCCACCTGCTGGTGTCAAGGGAATCCTGTCTCTACAACACTACATAATTGGCTCAGAGCCCTGTACATTAGGGCCTGATCCATAGCATCAAGTCAATAGGAGCTTTGCCACAACTTTCAACCTCTGATCATGTGGAGGTGGGGCTGGAGTCACTTATGCAATACAGATATTGATCAATGCCAGAGGTCAGATGCCAGACTTGAGAGATGGATGGTGTGATCTTTTCTAATATATCTTACATTAGGTATGAGGAGTGTGATCCACCATAGATATATAGCAGTTTTAGGGATGAGTTAACATAAATTTTCAGTCAAAACTAAGTTACATAGAACTCAGAATTATTATAAGTGTAGCTTAAAAAATAGCTGTAAAAAGGTGTTACTGTCCAATCCCTACCTTTATTTCAAAGTCTGCATCCATACTAGACAGGTTCCATCTGTAATACTACATAAACATCTCAATCAGATTTTTATTTTTGAAAGATTCACGAGCTTTGCTTTTGGATCTGAATAACAAGAACGCAGCGACTTTTCTAAACCTTCAGACTCTGGATCAGCCAAAGGCACTGCATCAGATATATCTGCATAGATTGACTACTAGTCATTAACATTTTTATAATTAAATTATAAGAAACTTCTGCGATTGCTTTTCCATAAGCCAAAAATTCCCCAGAAACTAAGCACTAGGAAATAAATGTAGATAATATATTATTAATTCAAAGACACGTATAAGGCTTCATCTCATGTATAGTCCCTACTCCATGACTAAAGTTAATTTTATACAGGTTCTTCATTTATAAACCTCCTCACATTGTTCTAGGTTCCCACAAATTACCTTGTGGAATGATCTTTTCCAACCACATTTATTACCTGGGTTGTTTTTAAAGTATTATTAAGAGCTATATTGTGACTTCAGGCAGACCTTGAACAAGGGGCTGCAGGAATGTAAGATGCACCACCACAGAAAGGTTTATGACTCAGAGCCACACCCCAATCACAATTGCCTGTTTCCTCCTTGCCTGTACCAGTGGCAAACTAGACACTTCCTACAGCAGCTCAGCTGTGCTGCCTGGGCAGGGAGTGAGGGGTTGTGGAGCTAAGGTTGCTCCTATTCCTGTCCTTCAGTTCCATGCACCTGTTCAGTGGTGGGAGTAAGCCTGTGCTCAGTCTGGGGAGCCCACACAGAAGTCTCACTTCTCATTGCCTCCCAGGGGGATGTAGGTCACACTCTAGCCCTTAGGAAACAGTTTTACAAAATTATGAACCAAAGCACCGAAACTGTCAATTTAATGTAAACCTTAAGGTACATTAAACCGATCCACTCCTAGCATAGACACACTGTGTAAACAAGACGTCTCATGGTTCTGCTGATCCCTTTAATCCAGGTCTCTAGTAAGGGCTGCTTTAATAATCACTCATTCACTAACTCCCACTGCCATTCCAGGGAGTGTTTTGGACAGGATGCTCAGAGTACTATCACTGCAAAAACCTGACCTCTATTTTTTGGTAGTAGTGAAATCCACCCGGCCCCAATTTCACTCTCATTAAAACTACCTCAGAGGAACAGTAAATAAGCTCATTAGCATTCAAGAACTGCTAATAGAGAGGTCACCTTCTTCTCTGTCGAACAAGTCTCCATTTCAAACATTAAAACCTCTCAGTTAGCAATTTATGACAAGGGCACTGAAGTACACAAGACTCATTTTTTTTCAGGCTAAGGTGTTTTTTTGTGCACTGGACGCACTAGAAGACCATCCTCTGGGAAAAATCCAGTCGTCCCTCCCATGGCACTGTAAAGTGTGAAATGCAAAATAATTGCTACTAGGTGGCAGGCTTAGGAGAGGATAGGAAGGTGCAAGTTTTGACTGAGCGGGATAGAATGAGGACATCAGGGTTAGGCCTAGTGCATATTAGTATGGTTTTGCTATGCTTTTACTTAATGAAACTTCTAATCATGTCCAATAAGAGGGAGCAGCAATAAGTCTCATGAAGATATTGTAACAGGAATGAAAATGGTGAACTGTCTTTTTATCCCATCAGGTCAAACCCTTGTGGTTTTTTGAATTTATGCTGCCTCCTTCTGTTCACGGTACATCTTAGGGAAGGGGCCTCTTAAGTGGAACATCTGTGAACAGATAAGAAATTCTCTGAGTGTCTGACATTTCCTTACACAGCTGTAGCAGTTTAGAGTATTAATTGTGAAATCAGCAATTGCTTACACACCAATAATATTTTAACCAAAAATGACTCACTGAATTAAATACTTCATAATATAGCCAAGAACTATAGCCAATACAATCCAGGAGACATTCAGATACAGTTACTATCTCACTACTATGACTGTAGGATAGAGAGAATATAGTTCTAGCTTCTTACTATAAATGGAGATAAAACTCAGCAAAGGAATTCTTTGCTGGCTAATCTTCATTCTCAGTTTCTTACTATAATAACTATCAGCCCCATTAAAAATGCCCAGTGCCTTGTGCAGAGCTCATGCAACTCCCATAGAGTTGATCCTGTAAGGAACCAAGCACTTTCTGAAAGACCTTGAGCTCATCAATCACCGCTCAAATCAACAGGAGAGTTTGTGCTCAGCATTTCAGAAGAAGCTAGGCAGCACCTTGTAGGTTTGGACTGGGTGAGAAGATCATTTTTCCCCTCAGCCACCCTCCTTCCAGGATTTGGGACTAGGGTTTTATGGTCCAATAGACTTGTGCAAAAATAACTGTGCACATTGATGAAATTTATTCTGTTGCTCAGTTTATTCATCATTTGGAACTTTTGACTAAATGTGCAAATATGTTCAATAGGAAATGAGAAGATTCTTAAATCATATAATTAATATAGTATAAATATTCTTGCAATGTTTTATTTATTTATTTTTAAAAGCCTTAACAACTCCATGCTTTGGAGCAGGGACTAGAAATTGAGCAGCAGGGTGGCTTTGGGTCAATAATGTGCCTTTAGCCATCATTGGGGAAAAACCACCAAAATTAGGCCAAATTTTAAACCTTTGAAAAGTCATAGTGTGCACATGCTCAGTAGAGACTTGCCAGAGCTTAATTCCCCAAAGATTCTATGAGCACACTCCAGACCAGGGCTGAATAAGCATGACTTTCCTGCAGTTCCAGCTCTGGATTGGGTATGAGTCATGCCAGTTCCAGATCCAGGCACTAGAACTGAAAGCAGGGAGCCTGCCTCTCCTGTGTTCTTAATGAAGCCCCTGCGAGGCCCAGGGATTTGGAGGAGAAAAGCTGCCTGAATTGAATGCAGAGGGGACAAGAGCCAGACCTAGGTGAGGGGGAGGAGAGTAGATTGGGACAAGGAAACTGGGGTAGGAGGAGAGGGAAACTCGGAGCCAGTGGGGATGGGGAATATGGGTGTGAGCCGGCGGTGACTGAAGGGCAGAAGAGGGACAGGACAAAAAGAGAGACAGATTAGACAAGGGAGTCACAACGAGGGGCACTAGGATTAGCTGGGAAGAAGATTGGGGACAAGGAGCTGGAAGGGAGAGAGATGAGGTTTACAGAGGCTAAGGGAGTGATGGAGCAGTTCTGGGGCAAGAGGGCTCTGCCCCCAAGCAACTGCAGAGCATGCTCCAAATGGAGGAACTGCTTAAAAGGGGACTGACCATCAAGCAAGGGGAAGAATGGAACCTGTCTCTCTATACAGAAAAATACAGCTAGTTCAAAATTTTACATGCTTAGGAGTTATCTTCAACAACAAACTAACTTGAAAGGGTCATATAGATAATATCAAGACTAAATGTAACAGCATTGTTGGGAACAATTGGGATGCAGATAAGAACAAGTTCTTGCTGCTCTATAGGGCACTAATAAGACCAGTAATATATTATGGAAGCCAAGCCCTCAATTCAGCTTCTAAACCATGACTTAAATAATTAGAGCTAGTCCATGCCCAAACCCAAGCTCTGCAAATCACAAGTGGTGCGAGTGCTAGAACTCTGTTGTGTGCTCTGCAGGTAGCAACTGGAGAAATGCCTATGAATTTAAGGATGAAATTGTTAGCATTAACCTCTTCAGCTAAGTTTAATGGAAACAGTGGAGATAGGAGTACTAAACAAATAGACAAGGACTGTTAGGAATTAAGTAGACAAGAATTAATTGGATGCCACAAATTCTCATAAGATTACAGAGTCAAAAAGCAGGTAAAGAGACTTGGGTGAAAAAGAAGGACTGGAAGAAATTAAAAATCTTTAGTCATGGGAAATCAAACTATAGCTGGATGGTTGTCTCTCCAGTTGTGGATTTGGAATTGTAGGATAAAATAAAGGCAAGAGCAGGACTGCCAAATATGACGACTAAAATGTATGAGTTTATACGTCATAAATGAGGTCAACATTGCCAAATCTATATTGACAGCTCTAGAGATGACAACACAAGTAGAGTGGGAATGGCCTTTTGTATCCCTGAATTTGGAATAAAGAGACCTCTGAAACTATCCAATTTTGTGGCGATTATGAGAGTGGAGTTGGTGGGCATACTGTTGGCGCTGACCTGGATAAGGGATGTACGCCCAACTATGACTGCTATCCTATCTGAGTCTTTATTAAGCATAATGGTGATTAGAAAGGGAGCCTCAGAAAGCAGGAATGACTTAATCAATGGAATATTATTCTTAACTCTGGAAATAGTACAATTAGGTATAGCAGGGGTTGGCAAGCTCTGGCACGCAGCTCGCCAGGGTAAGCACCCTGGCTGGGCAAGAAGACGTGGCCAGCATATTCCTTGGCCCGCATCGCTTCCCACAGCTCCCATTGGCCCGGAGCAGTGAACCATGGCCAGTGGGAGCTGTGATCGGCCGAACCTGCAGCAGGTGCTTACCCTGGCGAGCCACGTGCCAGAGGTTGCCAACCCGTGAGGTATAATAATAATGTGGATTCTGGCACATGTTGAGATACCGGGCAATGAAATGGCAAATAAAGCAGTGAAAAATGCCTTAAAAAATGAGGAGGTTGATATAAAGAACCCCCTGAGTAAAAAGGACTTCAAAAGTTTGGTTAAGAGACAGTTTAAGAAGGAATGGCAAGAACCATGGACCAAAGAGAAAAAAAAAGGCAAAGGTTCCATGAAATCTGTCCGAAATGTGACATTAATGACACTTACTAACTATGCCAGAAGAAGTGAAGTAACTATATTTAGAGTACTAACAGGTCACTGTGCTCTGAATGGTAATTTATATTTACTAAACAAGCACAAAGATGGGTTGTGCAACACATTCAAAGTCCAAGAAACAGCTGAGCATCTGCTGTGGCAATGAAGGGGGAATTACACAGAGAGATTCTTTATGAAGAACTGAGATGCCTCAAGGTGAAAGCAGATAGTCTGAAAGGGTTGGTGAGAGGACCAGGAAAGCAGGGTAGCATTAAAAAAGGCATTACTTTGCTTTTTTAAGGATACAGAGCTGGGTGAGAAGGTATAACTCTTTGCTTATGCAAAAACTGCGGTAGGTGGCAGTCGCAGCCTCACATGCTGAGGCTGCTGCACCATAAAACAGGAAAAGAAAGAAAGAGGCAGAGGACAGTGAAGGAGAGCTTCATAGGGAGGAAGCCAGTTTACAGCTTCTGAGACAGAGAGAGCCACAGGAGAAGGGTCTGGACAGTGGGTAGGACCTGACCAGGAGCCTGACCCTTTTCCTTCCTCTGCTCTCTGACGAGGGAGAATAACTGGATGCTGAGAAGTGAAGTACCTATTTGACTATCTGAACTGTTGGGCCTGACTGGGAACTCTCTGCTGGGTTTAGGGAGAGAGAGGGTGAGGAGGTAGAAAGTGGCCCAGGACAGGCTGGTCTGGCGTGTCATCAAAAGGGGATTGAGACACACCTCGCCCCTTCCCCCTGGGTTGGGACCTGTGGAGAGAGAGGACTGTTCCGCTACCTTTTTCTGCCCCCACCTCTGGCTGAGAGAACCCAGGGGGGCACCGGGGAATGAGGGACTGTAACTTGGCCTCTAGATAAGGCCATCTCAGGACTCTGGGGGACTGTTGAGCCATGGCCTCTGGCCCCCAAGTGAAGCCAGCTACAGGGAGAACTGGGAATGGCTGGGCAAGGAGACTGGGATGAGAAGCCTGAAAAAGGAGGATTCATTGGGGAAAAGAGAAAGGAACTCACTTTGCTGCAGAGTCTGGAATTAAACCCAAGATTCCTGAGACTTACCATTCCTCTGCTGTCAGCAAATGCCTGTGAACACCACTAGCAAAGGATCTTATCCTCCACTACTGCTGGTCCACATAAAGATGATAACCTACTACTGCTTTAAGTTAACTCATTAGCTCTGTGTGGTGACTCTAAATGTTCCAGTCCTGCTGCGATATTCAAGGGAGGTAGGGACTCATCTCCCGTTGAAAGTCAATGGGACTTGGCCATATACTTCCCATAGGTTTCTTTGAGAACTCCCAACTGGTAGTACTAGTAAAATACATACAGTGATAGAAATACCTAGTATAAAATTAGTAAGTGCTTTTTATCAAGGAAGAGTGCATATAATATGAGGCCTGATTTTACAAGTCCCTCACATGCAAAATGTACATTGAAATCAATCTACATTCTACATGCAAATGGTCTGCAGGATCAGCCCCTACTTTTAGAGGCTACCTCGTGTCTGTTTATGGCCCTCCCCCTTACTTCTCACTCCTGTTAAATTAAAGCAAGCCACCTGACATCCAGAGCTGCCCCTACTTTTTCCCCATAATTCAAGCACTGGTCAGGTCTTGTCCTCACTGGATGGGTTATGGGCGAAAGGTGTGTTCTTAAGTCAAGTTAGCTAGTGTGAGATAAAATCCGAGTAAGAACAAAGCAGTTGGTAGTTTTCACAAAAGTTAGCAGGTCAGTCTTTAACTTGTCCTGCTCATTATAGACTGCCTTGTCTTCATTAGGATTTTATCTCCTGGTAGCTAACTCAAGTTAAGAACACACCTTCCCCCTTCCCTGAGACAAGACATCGGTGGTGTTTCAAGGAATAGGTTGTTAACTATGCATTGGTAAGTAACTTATTTTAAAAACTCAGGGTCATATTTTGAAAGCTCCATTGAGGAAAAAAAAGTTGCTGGTCTAAAGAATGGAAAGGTTTGAAATACTTACTTCCATCTTAGTGATGTTCAAACATTTCTGATGCATTATTTAAACTTAAACAGCAATGACAGTGCCATTTAAATGTCAGTGGAAATTTACAACAGTCATATCAAAGTCTGAACTGAAATACCAGCATAACGGGTCCTGTAATTGAACTGGGTGGTCAACTGACTAGGAAGACCTCCTGTTAAAGATCACTGCATGCCCGTTAGCAAGGCGAGCACAAAAAGTCATACAAATAATGTTGTTTGCGGTGTTGTTGAATCCATGTTGGTCTCTAGGTATGAAACAAGATGGGTGAAGTAATATCTTTTAATAGACCAGCCTCTGTTGGTGAAAGAGACAAGCTTTCAAGCTTGCATAGAGCTCTTCTTGAGAACCTGAAGTTGTTCCAATAAAAGATATTACCTCACCCTACTTGTCTATAGTATAAATCACTTTGCAGTTGAGTTGACCACATTATAGACCACAGAGTGAATTTTACACGGAAAACATTTTAATATTCTACCTGGACAGTCAGTCTAAAGTGTGATGTATCAACATGCAGCAATAAAACAAGGATAGTTACATAGATAACATTCAATGTTATTTCTTTTGCTTATATTATGTTGCCACTAGCAAACTTTATACGGCTTAACATTAGAACAGGCTACAATTAAGAGCTTTTTTTCATATTTAGAAATACACCATTTTTATTGCACATTAAATGTCTCCTAAAGAGAAAAATCAATAATTTCATAAAACACCAAATAGCTTGTGGTGTTTTGCCATTTTAAAAGCCACTTTTTAACTCTATTTATTCAATAAACTAGGATAAAAATTCTGCCCTTTGGCTAGTTTGTGTTTAGAATTTAGATGACTATTACTCTGGACAATTAAACAAGCACAACGTGTAAACTGAAAGAAAAATATGAAAATCAGCCCTGCAATCTCTCTAGCAGCCAGAGTTTAATGGTGATTAAAAACAAACCTCTTCAAGAAAGCCTGTGGGAATATATCAATGAACAAATTACATAGTGACAGCATCAGAGGTGCCATTAATGGGAGTTGGGTCAAATCTCATGTTAGTTCCAGAATTTTTTAATGCTTATTTTTTTAAAAAATGAGCTAGAACCATGCCACCTAAAATGTTCATCTTTAGGTTTTAACACAAACTGACTAAGTAATGAAATCTATAGTTAAGTAAGGCTAACCTCTGACAAGCACAGCATGGACCCAGCTCTGTTCCCATTAAGGTCAGTGAAGATATTGACATTGACTTTGGACCAGCAGCACTGGACCTCCTTCTTCCAAATGAACAATCCCAGCTCAGCCCAATAAAACAATGGCCCAATAAAGCAGCCTTAAAGTTAGCTAGATTGGTCAGGTGTGGATTCCTGCAGCATAGTGGAATCCCCAGTCAGTACAGAACTGATGTACTCTCCAATACAGGATGTGTGCTTAAGGTCACGCCAAAGAAGGAGGCATGGCTAGAGTGTGCTACACTCCACAAATTCCCCAAATGTTCCAACAATAGCTCAAAGGCCATTGCAGTCATCCATAATTTAGAGCACCCATGAAGCTGCTCTAACTTATGCCAGCGGCCTAACTAACACCTATCATTCAGCCAGCTTTGCCCTGCGCCTCCAGTTCAGTACCAGAGTATGGCTGGTCATCATGAGGAACAGGGGCCTGGAAGATTTGCTATTGGCTTCAAAGCAGCAGGCACAGGCTATTTATCTATGTACTCTATCAATATCAGGTCCGTATGTGATATCAAGTATCAGTCCTTAGATAGAACACCCATAACTTCCTTAGGACTAAAATTCTCAGTACTTGGTCTCTGCCCAAAGGTGACTTTTTTTCAAAAGCCTTCTTGGAATTTCATGCCACAATGAAAACTATAGGACTACCCAATGTGGTTACTGGCTCAGCTCCCATAGCTGGTCCAAGTCTTGATCAGAGTTTGGCCTGGGGGTGGAGGTTAGACCATTGGAAATATGGACAATATTATGGACTGCATATTACCACCTGTACTTTGAGATTATGATGTGTGTATCATGTCAGGGGAAGGGGCCTGTTCTGATTATCCATCCAAAAGCTAGTGGAACTAGAGTGCTTCCAGAAGGCCTTGAGGGGAGATGTCTTTCTGACAGACCAACCCTAACAATAACGTTGCAATGATCTTCTATCTTTAACAATTGATAGGATGGCCCCAGCATCCACTTCTCCAGCTTCACCTCCACAATGCACCTCTGTTTGCAGGCCTTGCACAATTTACCTAGGTTTGCAGACAACCTGCAATAGATCAGGTATGAGGCAAGTTGGATAGAGCACAGGTAGGAGAAGTCTTGGTCTTAAAACGATCAACTGCATCATCATTTAATGACTATTATTCTATGGTTGCATATGCAGTAAAGAAGACATTCTTTGCCTCCACTGTATCATCTGCAAAGTCTTCATTAGCAGATTTTTATTATTTTTTTTACTTTTTGGTGTTTTAGGGTAATGAACAGATTGCTTAAGCAGAGCTACCTTCAGTCAAGCCCTTCCTGTAGTGAGCAATTTCCTGATGTGCAATGAGTGATGCAATTAAGGTGGTGACACATCACTAACAAACCAGATACATCTTTTGTAAGTAATGTAGAGACACCTTGTCAGATCTTGTTTGGCCACTGTGACAAGTATAAGTCACACATTTCCTTTGCATTCTACTGGCAGAACAGTCTGCGATTTATGGTACTTTCTTTTCACTGCATAATTTGATTCATATCACAAATGATGAAGACTGCATCCCAATTTTGTTCATTAACATATATCGAGTGCAGTAAGATTTAAATCTTGCATCACTTGGGATTAATATAAACAAGAATTTGCAAGATTGCTACATCTATATAAACAGGGAACATTCTCAAACTGGTGCTCATTTATTTAGCTGCACAGCTTTCAGTAGCACAAATGCAAATTGTGGGATTTAAACCCAGTACATCCAACATCACAAAAATCAATTAGCTTCTGACAAAGGACACTGAAATCAAGGGCCAGAATTCAAAACTGGCCACCAAAACTGCTCCTGCAAATGCCATCTATCTCAGAAATTAGGTTCACAAATACCTCATTTAGATATGCAAAATTACAGGCTAGGATGAAAATTTAGCAGGAGATCTGTCAAATAATGCAAGTTCTCTCCCATACTGGCCAGTCTCTTGAACAATTATTCATCTATGTCTAAAAAACAACATTAAGCCCTACCTCCATATTGTTTGTCAATGGAAATTCAGCATGGAACATTCAAACCATGAAACAGCAAGAAAAGCTTGACTTCATTTTGTGGTTTAGTGTTTCTCCTTTTGTCTTGTCATAGACCGGGAATGATGTTCCTGGAAATGGAAGTTTCATTTCTACATGTAGTCACCCACAGAAGCCAATTATTGTGTATACACCCATATCATTATCATCTCTTAAATATATAGTATTTCAGTCATCTTACAAATGGAGGTTTAGGGTGTGGTAGGAATGTATTAAAGCAGATTGTGTCCCAGGAAAAAGCAACCTTGACAAGCCAGCCTCAACTTACCCTGTTTGTACTTTCAGTTTTTGCCTTCTCTTATTTTGCTCAGTTAAGGATGAGGCACATCTTCTAAACTGAAAGGTGAGGAAAGCAAAGGACAGATGGCCTAAGGAACTGATAATGAAACATTGACCATACCAAGTCTAGATGCACCTGCTCAAATTTAGCTCACACTTGGAGTCACTGAAAGTTGCCATATGATGACTGATGTATTATTGGTGTCACTCCAGCACCAAAATCAATCATCACAACTGGCAGCCTGGAAGTCAGTCTTTATAGAAACCAAAGTATTGGGTGGGCATAAGGTACAGCTGCTTATCCCTACCTCAGATTCTCTTGGCCGCTTTAAAAATAATGGACATCAAATTATATATCTCCAAGAACTGACATACCCTGCTTCAAATCTAGACAATAATTGGCCATAAGAACCATCTTCTTTGCAGCCCATCAGATTTTTCCTGTAACAGCACCTTCACATCTGTGATGCCTGGTCATGGCACCACCAAAAGTGCCGAGACTGTGAAGGTAGCATATTAAGCCTGAGAAACCCCTGTCCCCACTCCAAGGCTCTGATCTCAAGCCAAATGTATGGCACAAACTATACCCTCTCCCCTTAAAGATGATGCCTCCTGGAGCAGGACTGAGGCAATGGGGGGGCAGTCTGTATTGCAAATTCCTGTGCTGCACCTGCTGTGTGGCTAGGTAGCCTTTCTTGTTCTGGAGTTTCCATGAACATTATATTTAATATGAATAAAACAAAAGGCCAAGGCATTAGCAGATACCATATCAAGTACAGTTTGGGGGAGTGACAGATGCTACTCCATGATGTTTTATTTTTCCCTTGGGGTTCTTTATGTTATAGACACAGTCAGTGACACACCCTATCAGGGAATTGTTTCTTTGAATGTTTCCCATTAAAAAACACCTTTGCTGGCCAGGAAAATGGATTAAGTTTCACCTATCAGTGTCAAAGTATATTTGTGCTGAGAAAATAACTGAAGGTTGCTTTAGCAAGAAAGCACATCCTGAATAAACCCTGATGGTGCATAGCTCCATTAGCTCAGGATTCAGTTACCACTAAGGTAACAGGTTGCACTGAAGTAGTTATTACTTTTTCACCAGGGTATCTAAGGACTCCATATTAATTAGGTTATAAATGTAACTAAAACGTAGCATGGAGACCGTGTTTTTCATTGCAACCCCCTGCCCATTGCTATCACCATCTTCATTTAACAGATGGGAAACTGAAGCAGCACTAAGAAGCCTGCTGCTCCTTCTCTCATTGGAATCAATGGCACAACTCCCACTGACCTCAAAGGGGGAAGAAGCAGGCTGTGAGTGACTTTACCATAACAACTGAGGGGGACTGGCAATACTGGGACCAATTACATTTTTATCAGAAGGAAAACTGGAAGAAAATTGGAACAGCATGAACTGAAAGGTTTCCAGATCTTCTGAATGAAATGAGAAGTGGTGGTGGTCATGTCTGTAACAGGCTAATGTCTGGGGAGCTGTATGGAATCAAAGGAGAGAGATTAGAATGCTGTGTGGAAACAGGACATGAGGGTCAATCCCAGTCCACTGACGTTAATGAATTCCAATTGCCTGAAATGCTGCACCTTATTGCCATGTAGATGGGAGTCCATAACAATACAGCATCCAGGCACTCTGACCAGTGAAGACCAATCCAATTACAACATGCCATCTTTATATTGATGTTTACACTGTCACAAAAGAAACAAAGCTTGAATCTTGGTACATTAAAAGAACTATCAACCATGTCATTTTTCTGTCAATGCTGGTACATCACTAGCCATCCACAGTTCAGTTCTGGAACTGACATTTGATCAGCCTTTCTCTGTTCTCTCTCATTAAATTAGAGAAACAAGCAAGTCTTCTAAAAAAATATGGTACTTACATTCACAGTGGGTTAAGCACAAAGGAAGCCAGAAACTGTTACTATCCTGTTACTTCCCTGCTGTAGCTTCTGTCCTCTCGCTCACCTCATCTTCTAGCCATTTGCTTTAGCTCCTCTTGTTCCAATGCCTCCTGCCACCTACCTCAGCCTTGCAACTTGTCTTTCCAATCCCCCTCCATTCACTGCATTTCTTCCTTGTATCAGTGCTCCCACACTCAATATCCCTGTGACAGCAATACTCAACCAAAGTGTTTTCTGTTCCAGGCAACCAGTGTGTGGCACAGATTTGTTTGATCATATTGGGCACAGTCACTCCAAGGAGCAGGGTGGGTATTGTGCATGCGCCGGTAGCAGCCCAGCACTTTCCCCTCCCGGGGTCTATGTAAGTTTGCTCCCAGGAGTCTTGTCCCGTCTTCCCCAGCTGGGATGTTCTGGGCATATCCTTCACTGGCTCTACCATGCTGTCGCTCTTCTCCCTCACCTGGGGAGATGCAGTCACCAATGTCTGCTGCGGCCAAGGCCGTCTTTGTGGCTCTCTTTCTCTTTGCCCTTTTGTTAATTCTCTATGTGATCCTCTGGTACATTTGCAGGGACGTAGACAACAACTACATCTGAATACAGATCCAGTGGGATGAGCGCTGGGACCCGAGCCTGGCAAGGTAACACAGGCACAGAGGCATAAACAGTCTCTTGCTCTCGCTCAGGGTTGTGAAAAGGGGGGTTATCTCCAAACAGGCGATTGCACCATTTTGTAATTTGGGTGCAATCGCTAGCTAAAAGCCTCACTCCAAACAAATGTATTGTAATTAACAAGCTGTGGGTAAACAATACCCCTGAGATGTCACAGGCAAATGACAACCTTGGTTTGGTCTTCCTGGCTAATGGTATTTTTCCCTTCTTTTCCCCCTTTGAACTGTAAGATGCCTTTACTTGCTTTGATATTGACTTAACACAAAAAGGCATAACTTATTTAATAAAAGTTTTTGTAAAGTCTGCAGTAACTTCTATTCACAATTTGGGGAGTTCAGACTTAAAGGGCATTCACCAAAGCTGCTTTGGGGTGTGATTGATGCAGGATGTGTGTTAATTTTCTCTTGTAAAAACAGAAAAATACCATGCAGATCTCAAGTAGTATGTGGAGGAGGGAGCTGATTCTAGCATAGTCTTGATCCATACAGGTCATTTGCAGGTTAGTTTAGTAACCTCAAAATTTGGTTGATTTATACCTTATCACTAATGTATTTAGTCTTTCCCCACCCCTTCCAAGGGGTATAATGCTGTGTAAAAATAATAATAATATTGAAATAATACAGACGTGATCACAGGTTGTGGAGTTATTTTATTGCTCAACCACCTTCACAGAAAAGAAAAATTACATATAAAATAGTAGTTTCTGTGGTTAAGGCAAAAACAGATAGTCCCTTGTTTTATTCCATCTGGATTCCTTTGGAGTTTCCTGATGATCTGATTATCCTTTCTCAGTCTGAGTGATAGTGGGAACAAGTGGCCATTTTCGGGGATAATTAATCACTATATCCTGATGAATTTTCTTTTGCTAAAATGTATTTTGAAGCTGCAGTTTTATTCAGAATCTAAAAAGCATTTTATATAGCAATCCCCAGTATTAGTGATAGTCTGCTAAACTCAGGTGGCTCATATTGTCACACCTGAAATGCAAAGGTCCATAGACTTGTAATATGTAATATGTAATATGGAAGGCATATGTTTTAATTAACACAATGTTGTTTTTGTTTTCTGGATTTCCCCGAGGATTTCCCCACAGAAATCTTGATATACAGTCCTTTAAATCATTTCACTTTTTGACACTTTTAGAGATTATACTAGAATAGGAATATTAAAACACCCCCCACCCCTCAACCTTTAAAACCTATAATCCCTGTATTGCTAACAAGTTGTATATGGTAAGTATCAGTTGTACTGTGTGTGTGCTTTCAGTTAACTATATGCTTATGTACTCTGCTGGATTGCGGCCAACATGTTCAGCAACTTGTAGTTGTCTGAACACTTTCTGGTCCCAGTCTAGCTTGAGCACCTCCATTAATCTCAAATGCTGAGGTATAGCAGAAGGTTTCTGAGGAACTCAAGACTTAATTATTTTAGAGCTTTATAAGTTAAAAACAACTCCTTCAATTTACCTGTAAATGGTTCAGAAAGATGTGCAAAACATGGGGCACAGATGTCACTTTGTCTTATGAGAATGTGCTGTTAAGCAATCAAGCAGCTCTGTTCTGCTGTAACTGTAGCTTCTGGATGATCTGAAGGTGTACTCACACATTGTACATACAGTAAGCCAGTCTGGAGACAACTAAAGGAGCCATGTGAACATCACTATTCAGGTCTTTCAGAGATCTAGGTAAGTTTCTCCATCAAAGAAAAGGAAGCAAGCTCTGGATATTTCAAATATTTTTAAAAAAGCAGAAAAATATTTATAATACCATCTTTATAAATCATAAAGGACAAAACCAACTTAATTTTGTTCTAATTTTCCAGTTCACCTTAAAAAGTCCTGTTCTAGGATCACAGAACTTACCTGTCTGTTTCTGGCCCATTCCATGTAGTGAAGACTGGTGACCTCTGAAAGAGGGTAGACAAACGGATACATGCTATACAAAGTAAAAACAGCCTTAAGTGATATGGAGCACAACCACTTGCCCTCTTTTGTACAAAATTTTTCACTTTTCAGTGGTGATAAGTCAAGTGACACTAGTTGGTGCAGGATAAAAAAAAATTAACAAGGGTCCAATGTCACGAAGTTAAATGTGAAACCACTGCAACCCATATGGTGTGGAAGAAATTTGTTTTTCCTCCTCAAAGATGTTGCAAAACAATGCAAAGTTCGGAAAGCCCCAGACTTATACTGCTGGTTGCACCTGGGGGACACTTATATGTGCAGGTTTAATGTCTAACAGAATGGCCAGTATGAGGGTTCACTCTGGAGGAACAGTCTCTGAATTGCACAATATGACTGAGATGCTGGAACACTGGTAAAATAAAAACTACCTATGTCGGTAATAACAAATATTGTTTGGTGGCTGAAAAGGACTATTTCTAGTATGGACCCAGGCAATTTTATTTTAGCTAACCTATGTTCTGTTCCACACCTAAATTTCCTATGGTAATAAATGGAAATATTTTAATAATACAAAATATAAAAATATAATACTAGTAAATACAAAGAAAGTGTTTTAAAAGCAAAGCAAGCTTATAATGTAAAATTACATTCTGGTGGACTAAACCACAACCTGTGATCACTTCTGTATTATTTCAATATTATTATTATTTTTACACAGCATTGTACCCCTTGGAAGGGGTGAGGAAAGACTAAATACATTAGTGATAAGGTATAAATCAACCAAATTTTGAGGTTACTAAACTAACCTGCAAATGACCTGTATGGATCAAGACTATGCTAGAATCAGCTCCCTCCTCCACATACTACTTGAGATCTGCATGGTATTTTTCTGTTTTTACAAGAGGAAATTAACACACATCCTGCATCAACCACACCCCAAAGCAGCTCTGTGAATGCCTCTTAAATCTGAACTCCCCGAATTGTGAATAGAAGTTACTGCAGACTTTATAAAAACTTTTATTAAATAAGTTATGCCTTTTTGTGTTAAGTCAATATCAGAGCAGGTAAAGGGCGAAAAGAAGGAAAAAATACCATTAGCCAGGAAGACCAAACCAAGGTTGTCATTTGCCTGTGACATCTCAGGGGTATTGTTTACCCACAGCTTGTTAATTACAATACATTTGTTTGGAGTGAGGCTTTTAGCTAGCGATTGCACCCAAATTACAAAATGGTGCAATTGCCTGTTTGGAGATAACCCCCCTTTTCACAACCCTGAGCAAGAGCAAGAGGCTGTCTATGCCTCTGTGCCCGCATTACCTTGCCAGGCTCGGGTCCCAGCGCTCATCCCACTGGATCTGTCATTGTCTACGTCCCTGCAAATGTACCAGAGCATCACACAGAGAATTAATAAAATGGCAAAGAGAGCCACAAAGACGGCCTCGGCCGCAGCAGACATTGGTGACTGCATCTCCCCAGGTAAGGGAGAAGAGCGACAGCATGGTGGAGCCAGTGAAGGATATGCCCAGAACATCCCAGCTGGGGAAGACGGGACAAGACTCCTGGGAGCAAACTTACATAGACCCCGGGAGGGGAGAGTGCTGGGCTGCCACCGGTGCATGTGCGACGCCCACTCGCCTCCTTGGGGTGACTGTGCCCGCTTGCCGTCTAACACGGGTGTGGGGGGTGCAGAGAAGAGGACCTCCTAGCACTGGGAACCCACGCCCAGCTACATGTGCCACTAGACCTAGACTCTCCATAGTCTAGTGGTTTCTTCCCACTGGTCCCACTCAGTTGTCTGGATTCAGAGAGGGCACCTCAGACCCAGCGGTCTACAAAACAACATGTCTGTACTTGTGTCAGGGGGTAGCCGTGTTAGTCCGTATCCACAACAACAAGGAGTCCGGTGGCACCATAAAGACTAACAGCTTTATTTGGGCATAAGCTTTCATGGGTAAAAAAACCTCACTCCATGCATCTGAAGAAGTGAGGTTTTTTACCCACAAAAGCTTATGCCCAAATAAATCTGTTAGTTTTCAAGGTGCCACCAGACTCCTTGTTATTTTTGTGTCTGTACTTGCTGTCTGCTGCTCTGGAGTTTTTATCCTCATTTGAATGCAGCAGCACAAGGCAAATGAGAAACACACACACGTTGCGTTTGTCTGGATGCCCTCTGGAGGTCCTGCTGCTTTCTTGACAGGGTCCGCAGGCTTGATCCTGTTCTCAGCGCAAGCTGCAGTTTCCCTGCTGCAGAGTCTGACTTTTACAAGCGGAAGAATGTCAGCAAACGTGTTTGTCATGAAACCAGCTGCTGAGCAGCCAGACTCCAACAACTGGAAAAGGAAAACAAAATCTGCTGATACATCAATGGCTTCTAATTTATGATATGTTTATTTTGGGAATGTTTAGTTAGGGGTGGGGGGGTAGGTCCTGTCTGCCCTAAAGCTGAAGATCTTTAGGAACACGCAGACTGGGCTAGACAGGATAAGATCTATGGACTTCAGTGCTGGCTCCTTTCTAGCATATTCTTCTGCATCTTGTGGTTTCTTTTCTAGCTCGGTCCCTTGGGGAAACTATTTCACCTCATGGGCAATCAGCCAAACATCCTGACTGTGGAAGAGGTATCTGCTTGATTTACTCCGTCTGCCCTTCATGAATATTCGTAGGTTCAGAGCGCTGTTTTATTAGATTTTTAAATTATGAACAATTCTCGAGTTAAGATAATTTCTTGTTAATTTTATTTTGGTTTTATTTTTGGTTTTGTTTTATGTCTCCCCATTGGGGACACTGCAGACTGTATATGTTATGTGCTGTCCAATACCAAAATACTAGCATCCCCCTATACTCTGTATGTTACCCCCGATGACCAATAACTGACGTTTCAAACTCTCTGTATCATCTATTTATAAACATTCTCTAATAAACTTTTCAATCTCTGGGCATTATCCTCAGTCAGTCTCTGCTGCTTGGTTTCTTTATGTCTTGCAATAGCAATTTTCCTGTCATTTAGCCTTGCCCAATTACATTGTGCATGATTGTTCTCTTTTCTAAACAAGTTACAGAGCCTTTGGGAAACCATCATGCAATTCAAGACTGTGACATTTCAAGTGATGTTTTCAGATCAAAAATGGATGGAACACTGCTGGCAATTCTTTGGGTGCCTTAGGAGTGGCTGGAACACTGCTGTCCTATCCAAAGATGCTGTCTGTCCTGTTGTTAACCTGCAGCCTGCCCCTTTCCCAGCCATTTCAGTGCTAAGATTCTCTCTCTGTTGTTGCTATTTGCCTCCCAATTTCCTTTCCTATCTATTTTTCTCATGGTATAATTTTTCACTCTCTTTTTCCTCACCCTCCTTCTGTCTTGTGTGGCTGACAATGCTTTCTCACACCCCACTGTAACTTTTCTCTGTCTCTTGTCTTCCATCGCTGCTCTTTGCATTTTCTCCACCCTTGCCTTGCACCTGCTTCTTTCTCTCCAGTTCCCAATCCTTGCATTCTTTCCCCCTTCCACATGCACCCACTTCATCAGAGCTGAATGTGTACCGCAGAAAGCCAGGTTTCCTGATGTGTGGTTGGATGTCTTGGCAGCAGCACAAATGCGCTTCAACAATAGAGACACAGAAACATGGATCACACCTGCAATTTTCCAGCACTTCTGCAGATTTTTTATTATCATCATTTTATAATGGAGATATCCTATCTCCTAGAACTGGAAGGGACCTTGAAAGGTCCAGCCCTCTGCCTTCACTAGCAGGACCAAGTACTGATTTTGCCCCAGATCCCTAAGTGCCCCCCCCACCCCAAGGACTGAACTCACAGCCCTGGGTTTAGCAGGCCAATGCTCAAACTATTGAGCTGTCCCCTCCCCTGACATCTTTCAGGAAATCCACAGGAGCGGATGAAAGATTTCAAGTGCTACATACTCCTGTAGCACTTAGTAAATAACAACATAAATCATAATAATGCATATTGTCAGATATAAGCATGGGCTCTCAAACCCCATCAAAAAGTGGTTCTCAACCTATTTACCATTGTGGGCCACATATGCACCTCCCTCTGTGTTATGTGGGCTGTATCTAAACAATATATATACTATCGGTGACTTCCTCAGGGCCATACAGCCCATGGGAGGCGGGTTGAGAATCACTGGTCTAGATTCTTAGTTGCTGTTAATTGGCCTAGTCCCATTTATTTAAATTGGCTTTAACAGCACCTGAAGAACTTGCACATGTACTTTATCTCCCATCCTTTTAAAGAAACTACAATCTAAAATGATTTTTTTTTTTTCTTACTAGCATCCACTTGGTTAGCTAAAAGCTACGGGTAGCGCTCAAACAAGGGCGTCTGTTGAGGGAGGCTAGCTCCTGGCCCCACCCCTTATGCTTGAGGCCCCACCCCTCCCCCAAAGGAGCCCAGAGCAACCCCACTGTGACCCCAGCCCCAGGCAGCACAGCTGCAGCACCCGCAGCCCTGGTGCACTGGGTAGCCAGCACCGGAGTGCCAGGCAGCAGTGGCCCCAAACCTAGTGCACTAGGCAGCCACGCAAAATGGCCACAGCACCCTCAGTGCTAGGTGTGTTGGGCAGCACAGATGCAGCGCCTCCAGCCCCAGAGCACTGGCAGCTAGGCGGAGTGCCCTGAGCACCAGGCGGGCAGTGCAGCCCCAGTGCCAGCAGCCCCGAGTCCCTGTGGCAGGCTGACCAGCCCCAGCCAGCAAGGGCCAGAGCAGAGCACCAAGAACTGAAGAAGGGGGCGTAGGAACACAGCGTGGGTGGTGCCTCCCCCAGCCTATGATACTGGTCGCTGCCCATGCGTTCATAAATTTTTAACGCTAGAATGGAACATTAGATCATAAGTTACTCCTGTATTGATCCAATAACTTGTCTGACTAAAAGCATGTTTTCCAGAAAGGCATCCAGTCTTGACTTGAAGATGGAGAATCTACAACATCCCATGATAGTTTGTTCCAGTGGTTAATCATCTTCGCTGTTAAAAGGTTGTGTCTCATTTCTAATTTGAGTTTGTCTGGTTTTAACTTCTAGCCACTGATTTGTTATGCCTTTCTCCATTAGGTTAAAACACCCTTTAGTACCTCATATTTTCTCCCCATGAAGGTACTTATACATCTTCTTTGCAATATACTAGACAAATTAAAATCCTTAAGTCTCTTACTATCAGGCATTTTTTCCAGCTCTTAGGTCATGTTTTTCACTCTTTACTGTCCCCGCTCCAATTTTACATTTTTAAAAGAATATTGAAAACACCAGAACTGGAAAAGATATTCCAGTATTAGTCAGACCAATATCACATACAGAGGAATAAATCACAACCCTACTCAGTGCTCCCATGTTTATAATACATCCAAGAATCACATTAGTCCTTTTTGCCACAGCATTGCACTATGAGTTCGTGTTCAGTTGTTGACACCTGAATTCTTTTCAGAGTCATGGCTTTCTAGAATATGGTCCTCACATGCAGCCCTACATTCTTTGGTCCTAGAGGTATAACTTTGCATTTGGCTTCATTAAAATGTATTCTGTTTTAATTGACCCAGCTTACCAGGGAAACCAAGTCACTCTCTCTGACTGTCCTATCTTCATTATTATTTAATGTGGATGAAGGAAGTGTATGAAATAAATTCTTTTACATCAAACAAGCAAAAATAAAACAAACAATAATAGGAACATCATAATATTAAAAAAACTAAACTTAAGTACAAAAGGTGACATTAACCTTAGTTTTCATTTTAAATACTCCAGTATGAGGAAATGTGAAAGTTACAGTTTTCATAGTGATCTTAGCCACATTTCACTTATACATTCAAACTACCTCTCCTTGAAGTTATTTGTGAATATCTCAGAGAATTTGGACCATTGTACATTTAGGGCATTCACTGAATCCAAAACAGTCTATGGGTTTGGTAATGCATGTCTTAGTTAAATGTGAATCCCATAGTCTCAATGAAATGAAGAGAGGCCAGCCAACACAGCAAGTTAAGGTTACTAGGAGAACTTGGGGTGAAATCTTGTCCTCACTGAAGTCAGTGGGAGTTTTGCCAGACATCAGCAGAGCCATGATTCATTTTTGTATTTCCTGACTTTTAAATTACTTAAATTACAGGCCTTGGGTGGCAGGCCAGTCCTCGCCCACAGACAACCTGCCAACCTGAAACATATTCTCACCAGTAACTGCACACCGCACCATAGTAACTCTAGCTCAGGAACCAATCCATGCAACAAACCTCGATGCCAACTCTGCCCACATATCTACACCAGTGACAC